>NC_068914.1:135326868-135960618 GCF_023091745.1 Budorcas taxicolor | reverse complement strand
GAAGTTGTTTACATTTTCTTGTCTCTCAAATGGATGAAAGGTCAGTGTTTAGTCGGCTTCAATAGTGTCCTTCAATTTTTCTGTAGTTTTGCCATCTTTTATATTATGGCCTCACACAAGAAATAATAACCTCATAAAGATGCAGTTCTAACATCCTTATCTTTTTGTTGAATTAGCTTTTGAACTTGTGAATGGCTTTTTTCTTTTTTTCTACTGATAATCAGTCATTTCTTGCTGCACAATAGTTTTTATATGAAAGGCATAACTAGTAGCTTCCTTTTACTCATACATCTAACCGGTTCATAGTGACCATGAGTTATAATCACCAAGTGATTTCAGAACCACTGAACAAGTATTCATGTCATTCTTATTAATCAGGCATTTTATATTATCAGCATCTTCTTCAATATCATCCTTAGATTATTCTATCTGACTTATTGTCTTTACATGAAGCGCCTCAATAAAAATGTAGGCACCCAGCACTGGAATAACAGAGGAAGGGAGAGTCTATTCAGAAAAAAATACAATGTAAGTGAATTTGGTATTATAGCACCAAGTGATATAATTCTATTGTACTGTATTCCATACTTGCAAAGAAATCAATGACTCCTCAAGTGCATTTACTAAAAAGAAAACAGCATGAAAAAGAAAAAGGGGACGGATGGAAATAATCAGCTCTATTCTTCTCCTGGCAAGCAGGAGTCCTGCTAAGCATATTCCTTAGAGAGAGAGTGTGTATCATTTTCCTGCCTATTCCAGACTAGAGCTGCCGCAGACCAGACATCTATGGCTTTCCCAAGAACTGTCATTTTGTGGAGGGAAATATTTAGGGAACTTATCCAGTAGCCTGGAATACTATATAACGTAAGCACCATCCTTTGTAACAGTGACTCCCTAGGATTTTCTTCCTGTAGAGTCACAAGCTTTGCCCACAATGCTACAACCCTAAGCCAAAAATGATTCAGTGATGTGGAGAGGAAATATGAACTCTGCCTATCTTTCGCCTGAAATGACTTCACATTTCCTCAAACATTTATTGAGTGCCCTGAAAATGTTTTCAAATGGAATTGGTTAGTTAGCCATTGTTCAGTTCAGTTCAATCCCTCAGTCGTGTCGGACTCTGACCCCATGAATCGCAGCACGCCAGGCCTCCCTGCCCATCACCAACTCCCGGAGTTCACTCAGATTCACATCCATCGAGTCAGTGATGCCATCCAGCCATCTCATCGTCTGTCGTCCCCTTTTCCTCCTGCCCCCAATCCCTCCCAGCATCAGAGTCTTTTCCAATAAGTCAACTCTTCTCATGAGGTGGCCAAAGTACTGGAGTTTCAGCTTTAGCATCATTCCTTCCAAAGAAATCCCAGGGCTGATCTCCTTCAGAATAGACTGGTTGTATCTCTTTGCAGTCCAAGGGACTCTCAAGAGTCTTCTCCAACACCACAGTTCAAATGCATCAATTCTTCGGTGCTCAGCCTTCTTCACAATCCAACTCTCACATCCATACATGACCACAGGAAAAACCATAGCCTTGACTAGATGGACCTTAGTCGGCAAAGTAATGTCTCTGCTTTTGAATATGCTATCTAGGTTGGTCATAACTTTTCTTCCAAGGAGTAAGCGTCTTTTAATTTCATGGCTGCAATCACCAACTGCAGTGATTTTGGAGCCCCCCAAAATAAAGTCTGACACTGTTTCCACTGTTTCCCCATCTAATTCCCATAAAGTAATGGGACCAGATGCCATGATCTTTGTTTTCTGAATGTTGAGCTTTAAGAAGCTATAGTTAAACAAATATATTTCATTTATATCACATGCATATTGTTGTTGTTTATCACTGAGTCATGTCTGAGTCTTTGTGACCCTACAGACTATAGCCCACTAGAATCCTCTGTCCATGGGATTTTCCAGGCAAAAATACTTGAGTGGATTGACATTTCCTTTTCCAAGGGATCTTCCTGACCCAGACATTGAACCCATGTCTTCTGCATTGGCAGGAAGATTCTTTACCACTGAGCCACCTGGAAAGCTATCACACACACATATGTTTATTTTTATAGTTATTCTATTTGTTAGAAATTAAATACATCATGGAAGGTTAAAATGCCTGTCCAGGTAAAATAGTCCAGAGGCTACATTTCAAATTAGGTTCAGAAATTGCATTACTTGAGCACAGTAGGGCCTGAAGTACATAAACTAGCATATCTAATCTCTTCACATGAAAATAATAGATTCAGCTTTTAAATATGAAGATGTCTATAAATCTTATAAAGTCATATAATTTGCTTGCTACTTGACTGCGCATTTTAGCTATTTTTAAATATGAATGTATTTCTTACATAAATATGCTAAACAAATAGTTAATAAATAGTTAAATAGGCCTTGCCTTGTGTAGTAGAGAAAAACATTCTTATGCTTCCCCTCACAGATAATTAGCATCTTCTTCAAACTAGTAGATAACGTGGATCTACTTCTATTGATAGATGATGAAGGTAAGTAGAGATGGATTTTCATCAAAGTTCCACTTTAAAGCCGTAACACAGATGTTATAGATATGAGATACAAATGTAGAACACAAGTTCTATTTTGCTTATCTTTTAAAGTTTCCAGTCCTTGGAATACTCTAAGGTTAGAATTTTTTTTTCTCCTTCCACATGGTTGATGGCTACTCAGAAAAGTCTTTAGAACCAGCCTTACCCATTTAGCTAGCCCTAGGTTGATGTATATCTTTAACAAGGAATAGTAAACTTTGCTGCTGCTGCTACAACTAGGTTGCATCAGTTGTGTCCAACTCTCTGAGACCCCATAGACTGCAGCCTACCAGTCTCTGCCATCACTGGGATTCTCCAGGCAAGAACACTGGAGTGAGTTGCCTTTTCCTTCTCCATGCATGAAAATGAAAAGTGAAAGTGAACCCTCTCTGTCATGTCCAACTCAGCCGACCCCATGGAATATAGCCTACCAGGCTCCTCCGTCCATGGGATTTTCCAGGCAAGAGTACTGGAGTGGGGTGCCATTGCCTTCTCCAGTAAACTTTTGATGTAAATGTAAATATTTAAATGTAAGATACCTTTACCATGATTCCTTATCTTGACCACGAAAATTATAAATGAGAAAAGGATATAACCAGACAAAATGAATTATTTTTGTCTGTATAAACAATTTGAATGCTCAAACTATTGCACAATTGCACTCATCTCACATGCTAGTAAAGTAATGCTCAAAATTCTCCAAGCCAGGCTTCAGCAATATGTGAACCGTGAACTTCCTGATGTTCAAGCTGGTTTTAGAAAGGCAGAGGAACCAGAGATCAAATTGCCAACATCTGCTGGATCATGGAAAAAGCAAGAGAGTTCCAGAAAAACATCTATTTGTGCTTTATTGACGATGCCAAAGCCTTTGTGTGGATCACAATAAACTGTGGAAAATTCTGAAAGAGATGGGAATACCAGAACACCTGACCTGCCTCTTGAGAAACCTATATGCAGGTCAGGAAGCAACAGTTGAAACTGGACATAGAACAACAGACTGGTTTCAAATAGGAAAAGGAGTATGTCAAGGCTGTATATTGTCACACTGCTTATTTAACTTCTATGCAGAGTACATTATGAGAAACACTGGGCTGGAAGAAGCACAAGCTGAGATCAAGATTGCCGGGAGAAATATAAATAACCTCAGATATGCAGATGACACCACCCTTACGGCAGATAGTGAAGAGGAGTTAAAAAACCTCTTGATGGAAGTGAAAGAGAAGAATGAAAAGGTTGGCTTAAAGCTCAACATTCAGAAAACTAAGATCATGGCATCTGGTCCCATCACTTCATGGGAAATAGATGGGGAAACAGTGAAAACAGTGTCAGACTTTATTTTTTGGGCTCCAAAATCACTGCAGATGGTGACTGCAGCCTTGAAATTAAAAGACACTTACTCCTTGGAAGGAAAGTTATGACCAACCTAGATAGTATATTCAAAAGCAGAGACATTACTTTGCCATCTAAGGTCCATCTAGTTAAGGCTATTGTTTTTCCAGTGGTCAAGTATGGATGTGAGAGTTGGACTGTGAAGAAGGTTGAGTGCTGAAGAATTGATGCTTTTGACCTGTGGTGTTGGAGAAGACTCTTGAGAGTCCCTTGGACTGCAAGGAGATCCAACCAGTCCATTCTGAAGGAGATCAACCCTGGGATTTCTTTGGAGGGAATGATGCCGAAGCTGAAATTCCAGTACTTTGGCCACCTCATGCGAAGAGTTGACTCATTGGAAAGGACTCTGATGCTGCGAGGGATTGAGGGCAGGAGGAAAAGGGGACGACAGAGGATGAGATGGCTGGATGGCATCACTGACTCGATGGATGTGAGTCTGAGTGAACTCCAGGAGTTGGTGATGGACAGGGAGGCCTGGCATGCTGCAATTCATGGGTTGCAAAGAGTCGGACAGGACTGAGAGACTGAACTGAACTGAAACAATTTGTATGTGATCTAATTACTGAATACTCAAACTGCTAAATCTCTTTCTCCCTTTCTTGCTTTTCAAGTACATGCTGTTGAGTACATTGTAATCCTTCCAACTTTCCTTGCCCCTCAATAGCTTTTATCAGGGTGGTCTCAGGACTTTGAGTTCATGCTAAAAAAATATCCAAGCCACTGGCCAATCTCTTACTACTTAGATATTTATGTGTAAGGTCTTCTGAGTACAAACTCAGAAGCCTATTAATAATCTTACAGAGGGATGATGGACATTCTATTTAGTTGGGCTCCTTCCTCAACAAATGGGAATGACTTTTATGCAGCAGAGGAGATGACATTCCTAAGAAATCCATTCTCGCACATTTAATCCCACAAAATTAAACTGCAATGAAAATTCACATGATCTAAGACATAACTTTTGCTTAAAGTCAGTTTGGTTTAAAACTGACAATATAAATGTAAAAAATCTGTTATGAGTTTTATAACTTTTACAGTCACTTTCTTTGTATTATAAAATTAAATTAAAAAGCAAAAAGGCTTTATAGAAAAAGTGATTGATATAAGCACATTTTCCTTTTTTAAGAGCAACCAATTTCACGCATTTTAAAAATGTACACATTTATCAAGTATGAAATGTAAGAGACAAAGAGAAAGACTTGTAATAATATTTATTGATAAAAGTCATGCCCACTATTTTTCAGCTATATTCAGTTAATATTGGCTGATAAGTATGATAGAAGATACTTGTTACAAATTTGTAGCATCATTATCCATTAATTGTCTCACATATTTCTGAAATGCATTACTCGCTACTAGAGACACATAAAACAAATTATCACTTCTTTTTGTTCATATATATATAATCACGCCTGGATTAAGAAGTTTGGTTTTTGTTTTAAATTATCTTTCCATACTTTGACTTGAATAATTATCTCATTTATTGAGATAAACCTAAATTGGATTTTTTATAAAAATGATCATATCTTTTTTAAGGGAAATATATCAATTCTGTATGTTGTTTTTCTTTCATTTATTTCATGTGGCCTGACAAGGGCTTCTCCCAGAATAAAAGCAGATGGTTAATACCAGCTTGCAAGTGCAAAGATTGTCTGTCTTGTGAAATAAAAAATCAATGTGATGTATCTACATTTACTATTTTTAATAGAGCTGTTTTCCTTTATTTCTTTCCTTTCCAATAAATGGTACTTTTACAGTTCATTGGTGGGGCAGAGAGGCAGAACTGGATCTTTGAAGACCTCTGTTGTCACCTCTATCATTATTTCTGCTCTGATGACAACAGGGAGCATACTGTCAATGTCCTCCAGGTAGTACCCTTATTACATGTGTCATTAGAGGATGTTCGCCATATCTGCTTTAACACCAGAGACATTTTAAGTAGGTTATTCCATCACTTTGCCATTTTGATTATGACAACAAAATGACACCATATTGAAATGGATTTTGGAAAGAAAGGCTAACTGTCCAAAGAGGTCCATGCTCATTCTAATTAAAATTGGCTTAGGTGGCACAACCTTCATAATTCAGAGTATGACTATGAAGGATGTGCATGTTGAAAACCTTCTTTGCTCATTAGTGCTATTTCTGTCAGACACTACTACCTGCTCTTTTCGTAATGAATGCTAAGCCATCTCTTTAGAAGATTGTGCTGCTTCCCTGGACTGAAGGAACTGTCTTATTTCCTCCCAAGTTCGTCAGGAGTAAAATCGGGGAGTCACCTCTTTGACATTTCTCAACCTCTGTACTTATTTATCTCTTTGAGACCCTGCGCTCCAGAGATATCACTGTCTTAATTAAGAAGAAGGATGTGACCATGGTAAATTGACTGATTTCATTGATTAAGGACTAGCTGTACAAGTAACATTGATTTTAACAGTGGGTCTAC
Organism: Budorcas taxicolor; assembly: GCF_023091745.1. NCBI lineage: Eukaryota > Metazoa > Chordata > Mammalia > Artiodactyla > Bovidae > Budorcas > Budorcas taxicolor. Next base: position 135,954,255 of record NC_068914.1, on the reverse strand, counting down.
ATAAATGTAATTGTTCGAACATGGGGCTGCATAATTATGGTGATGTACGAGAATAGTTGGTTTGTCCTTTTCAACCTTCACTAACATTCTTTTGCATGATAATGTACCTTGTGCAATTAGCAGAAATTTTAAATGTTACAAAATGTCATTTGTGAAGACATGAAGTAATAATAATATTCCAATTTAATTCAACAACATCAGACAGGTTTTCTTTTTCTTTCTTTTTAACTTTCTTCTCTTTGTACACAGAAGATAATGTATATGGTAACATGAATATGGTATTTTGCCTTCTAATTTCAATGATCAGTCTCTACAAATAGGTACAAATAACCCATTTTTAAATTAAAAATGAATATGCTATGTATTTTCTGAAACAATAACTTACTATTAAATGAATTTTAAAAATAGGGTCTCCATATCAGAGTTTAAAGGCAAGAAAGTATCTATTATCTTTCTACATATTTATGAAAAAAACTATGTAAATGTCACTAAGTTTGCAAAAGATAGATAGTTATTAGGTTTTTATGTTAAATGTTTTAATAAAGCAAACATATAAATCATACATAATTGCTTTGCAAATAAAAAATATAATCATTGCTTTATTTAATATTACTACTATATTTAGGTGAGGAAACAAAAAGATTTTCAGGATATCACTGTGGAGGATTATCTAATAGAAATTAGATTTCCATGTGGATGCTATTTCTCTATAGACAGTCAAGTACTTTTGATGCTTGTTTAATGAACTGAAGAAAGAGAAAAATTCTAACTCTGCATACAGTAAAATGGAAAAAAATAAAGAGAACGAAGTCACAAATTTACCTAGATAAAATAATCTTGGTTAGTGAATCAGGTGCATTGGATTTTTGGCATAAACCTACCACTAATTAGTTTTGTGACCTTTAGTAGCTGTGTACCATACATAATAAAAAGTAGCATAGGAAATAGTGCAAGGACTCATTCTTCATGTGGTTCTGTCTCTTTTATCCACTGGTAGGTAAACTAAAAAAAGAATTCTATAAGCTATTGGAAAAAATGTTGTTTCCAGGTTGACTGTGTTTGTATGTATATTTGCTCATTTGTTGATTAGTCGGTTTTTAAATCATAGATATTTGCAGCTTGAACTAGGATGGAAGGTTAATGAGGAAACTGATAGCAAAACTATTATTCCTATATATCATTAGCATATAGTAATCACTTGATTCCACTTTTATAAGTTAAACTCTGTTTCACTACCTTACACATGTATGTAATAGGGGCAATATTTTTGAAACACCAGCTAATGCATATTCAGTTCAGTCGCTCAGTGGTGTTCAACTCTTTGCAACCCCATGAATCACAGCACGCCAGGCCTCCCTGTCCATCACCAACCCCTGGAGTTCACTCAGACTCACATACATCGAGTCAGTGATGCCATCCAGCCATCTCATCCTCTGTCATCCCCTTCTTCTCCTGCCCCCAATCCCTCCCAGCATCAGAGTCTTTTCCAATGAGTCAACTCTTCGCATGAGGTGGCAAAAGTACTGGAGTTTCAGCTTTAGCATCATTCCTTCCAAAGAAATCCCAGGGCTGATCTCCTTCAGAATGGACTGGTAGGATCTCCTTGCAGTCCAAGGGACTCTCAAGAGTCTTCTCCAACACCACAGTTCAAAAGCATCAATTCTTCGGCGCTCAGCCTTCTTCACAGTCCAACTCTCACATCCATACATGACCCCTGGAAAAACCATAGCCTTGACTAGACGGACCTTAGTTGGCAAAGTAATGTGTCTGCTTTTGAATATGCTATCTAGGTTGGTCATAACTTTCTTCCAAGTACCTAATCAATAAAACAATTTCTTTTTCTATACCTAGACCTTCATTGAATCTAAGCCTGGCATATTTCTCTTTCACTTTCCAGTTCAGAAAGGAGGAGATATAATCCTACACAATCCAACCCAATAAACCTTACCCAAAAGCCATAAGAAGGAAGATTCATAACATTCTGGAATATGGGAAGAATATGAAAGAGGTAATTTTTAAGACATATTCTCTAACAAGAATGTCTTTATTTGCTTCAACAGGGCCAAAATCCCCAAATACTGTGTGTGTGTGTGGCAAAGGGTGTAATTTGGAAGGTGATGGGAGATTTGGAAAACAGAGGAGGCTTTTGTTGGGATCCTCATTTGGAATGCTGAGAGAAGACTCATGCTCAGGTGGTTCTGTGCTAACTCTGGGTACCTGCACTGAGGAAGAAATAACCCTCAGCATGTTTGAAAGAACCAGCATCACCTTCCTTTGGTTCGCATGGGGGACAGATGTGAAAGTGCCATAGGGAAAAATAAATGTAACTGAGTTAAGGGCTAGCATATCTAAAATAAGGCTGCTGCACCAAGGGCCAAAGCGACCTTACCACAAAAACCATCTATGGCCACCCTGGACACAGTCTTGAAGAATTCTTCTGAAACTTTTAGTTTGATGCTCCTGTAAAAACCAAAAAGAGACAAATCAAGTAAGGAAATGCCACTGAAACCTGATTCAAGAGAACAAGCTGCCTGTCTGTTAGCTGCATCTCAGAAGATATTAATAGCAATGTAATGGTCCCTGGCATCAGAGATGATCCTGAGCATAGAGAAAGCAGATGTTCAGAGAAAAGCTCAGATACCTTACAGGGACCTGAGACCCTTTTCTCCTCTGTTATTAGGACACAGAAAGACCAAAACATCTGAAAACCTTCTGGGAGTGAAAGTGAAAGTGTTATCTCTCAGTCATGTCTAACTATTTGCAACTTCCATGGACTGCAGCCCACCAGACTCCTCTGTCCATGGAATTTTCCAGGCAGGAATACTGGAGTGGATTGCCATTTCCTTCTCCAGGGGATCTTCTCAACCCAGGGATTGAACCCGGGTCTTTTGCATTGTGGGCAGATTCTTTACCTTCTGACCCACCAAGGAAGCTCAGAAGGCCACATAAAGACCAACACATCTGGAAACTTTCTTGGAGGCATTTATCTAAAAGGAAGTATTTAAACTTGAATACAAAGAGAAACAGAAAACCTAAAGTTAAAGGTATATCTTTGTCCCCAAACTACACCAGCAATTAACAATAGGATGGATCTTCATTAAAGTATATAATTTATACAAATGAAAGAAGACCCATTTTCTTTAGTGTAAACAGATTTGAAATTATATCCACTAAATTTAACTTCTAGGCATGGTCATTTCCATTTGGTCATGATCTTATTGTTTTTAAATTATCTTTACTTCAAATTCAAATCAGTCAAGAAACCCCACTGGATGGAGGGATTGAATGGACAGGAAGTTTCTACTGGCCAAAAGCCTTTATGTTCCAAGTTCTGTGTTGAGCACTCAAGATACATGTATATCTTATTTATTTATTTATTTATTTTACTTTACAATACTGTATTGTTTTTGCTATACATTGACATGAATCCGCCATGGATCGCCAGTCTAGGTTCGATACAGGATACATGTTTATCTTTTTAAAGCCTGGATTTACACATCTTAATCCAATCCAAACTCTGGGAGATGGTGAGGGACAAGGAAGCCTGGTGTGCTGCAGTCCATGGGGTTGCAAATAGTCAGACATGACTTGGCGCCTGAACAGCAAAACAATTCAGTGTTAACAGTGAGGAAGTGCATCCCAAGATTTTTGGGGAATATGGGGATATAATCCTACCTAATGCTTACTTGTTTCATGCACACACATAACACACACACCTCTATCTTTTGCTCAAAAAAGAGACAATTCATCTACAGTTATAAGAAGAAATGCATTAAATCTATTCACAAACATTTTACTTTCACATTCGAGACACATTGTTACTTTTACTAGGGCTAGTCAGAAAAGGAGATCTCTGTAAAAAGTTTATTCTTAAAATCTGAACAGTTTTTTGCTTGTCGGCAGGAAAGGCACAGACAGAGACTAGAGGAGAGGAGTGAGACCTGAAATATCAAAGGAAGTTTGGAAACCTGCAAATCATTTAGAAGGGTTTGAGCATCCATGCAAAATGGCAGTGTTGAGAGATGAAGCTGGTGAGTCATTAGGGGCAAATTATAAGTGATTTATGCCTTATTAGAATGCCTTGAGATTTCATCCCAAAGACAGTAGAACACCACTGAAGGCTTTTAGGCAGGTGTCTGACATAATCAAAATGGCATTTAAAAAGTCCTCTGCCATCCAGGCAGAGTTTAATACAGAAAGAAGAGACTAACCAGCAAATATTCAGTTGAGAGGCTTCTGCCAAAATCCTAGAGAGAAACAGTGTTTTTGTGAAATAATGCAGTGGCAGGTAAAAGAAGAGGTGGAATGTATTTGCAAGATAGGAGAATTCTCATCATCAGGTGGACCTCAACTCACTTGTTTTTTCTTCCAAAATCTGTGGGCATAGGGTGAATAATTACTACAGGAACAATGGTAGAAACAGGTTTCAGGCCCCGATTTCCCTGATATTCCCTTGATCACGCTTGGGCTCTCCTGGGACTGTGATTCCATGAATTTTTGATAGTCCTGGCTTTCAGTTGAGCAATGGATCAAGGCTAATAAGGTCAGCTAAAATCTTTACTTGCTCCATAAGATCAAATGTGTGTGAAGCCATAGTCAGCACATTTTGTTTTGTTTTGCTTTCTTATATCTATAGATTAAAACACAAAAATTTAATTATGCTTCATGGGACTTTCCTGGCAGTCCAGTGGTTAATATTGTGTTTCCAAGGCCAGGATCATGGCTTTGATTCCTAGTTGGGGAAGTAAGATCCCACATGGTATGCTGTTAAAAAAAAAAAAAATTAATTATGTTTCATAACTTTTGGGCCTATTATATATATATTAGTTCAGTTGCATAGAGTTAGACACAACTGAACAACTGAACTAAACTGAACTGAATAATATTTTAAATTAATAAAATTTTAAATTTTAATATATTTAAATTAACTGGGTAATATTTTATCATTAATTTTATTTCTTTATGGGTTATGAAATTGACATATTTAGTTAAATTTAATTTTCTTAATACCTTGTACTAATTAAAATTCTACTATGAAAATATATACCTCATTCTTTGCAGTTGATTTTGGAAGTTTCATTTTCTTAAACAGTAATAAAAACAGGTAACATATATTATTAACTTCCTATGTATCAAGAATGATAAGTACTCCATGTAGATTTTTTAAATTTAATCCTCACAAGTACAAAGTGAGGTGAGTATTGTTACAGGGAAACTAATACTCATGAAGTTTCCCCTAGCTCACATAACTCAATAGTGGAAGTAAGATCAATTCAGATTCAAACAATTAGACATCAGGTCTTTGGGTAGAGATGGGTTAATTTGCCAGGCAGTGAATGGGATACAGTAGTTCCTCAATAAAGATTTATTGCATGAGTAAGCAGGTAAATGTCCACCTACAGATTTTTCCCACCTATAAGTAAATGTCAACTTATATTCATAGATCTAGGATGACCTTCCTTGAAAACAATGGCTGGACATTAGGCAACATGAGAGCTGTCACGTGAGTGTTGTGCTAAGATGCTTCAATTGTATCCGACTCTTTGTGACTCTATGAATTGTAGCCCACCAGGCTCCTCTGTCCATGGGATTCCACAGGCCAGAATACTGGAGTGGATTGCCATGCCCTCCTCCAGAGGATCTTCCTGACCCAGTGATTGAATCCACATCTCTTATGTCATCTGTATTGGCAGGCAGGTTCTTTACCACTAGTGCCACCTAGATTTGCTTTATAGGTAACAAAGTCGGGTTCCAAAACCAAAAGTACATATGGCAAAGGAGACAGTGAATCTAGTCAAAGAGCTGTTGTAGTAATCCAATGAGAGCTTAAAAAAATGGAAGAAAGGATGGAGGAAAATGAATTTTATATAAATTAGGGATGGAGAATGAACTGAAGTTAGTGACTAATATGATGTTGTGGATTAGGGAGAGAAATGAGATTTTTTTACACAATATTATGCAAAAGTATCTAAAATTCACAGCTTCTTTCCTTTAGTGATACTTATGGGGTCATGTCATAATTTTCATAACTCACATAATTTGTTGCAACAATTTGAAATCTACATATGAGGGAAAGAGATATTGCCATATTGAGGAACTATAAGTTGAGAAAAAGAGAAAAAGGAGTTATTGGAAAAGATTGCTTGGGACTTAGGTATGTGACATTTGAATGCTAAGATGCCTTAATGTTTCTCTTGTATGCCTTACTTGAACACAGCCAATATCTGTGTTCTTTTCAAATCAAGTAAACAATTATTGCTTCAGAATCTATTATGCTTATTCATTCATTTAAAAAAGTAAACACTGAGCAGGTGGCAGGTGTTTTACAAAACACTTTTCCTATTTAGTCACTTGCTCTATAATGAAATATAGAAAATATAGCTTCTTGGAACAATAAATTTAGGTGGGCACAAAAAATCATGCAAACTCAACTTCTTTTCAAATTTAAAGAGTGAAATGAAATGGTATGGGTTATTATTGAAACAAATATATAGAGAAATATACCATGGTCATGGATTGGAAAAATCAATATAATGAAAATGAGTCTACTACCCAAAGTAATCTATAGATTCAACACAATCCGTATCAAGCTTCAATGGTATTTTTCACAGAACTAGAAAAAATAACTTCACAATTTGTATGAAAACACAAAAAAACTGAATAGCCAAAACAATGTTTAGAAAGAATAATGGAACTGGAGGAATCAGCTTTCCCGACTTCAGACTATACTACAAAGCTATACTCATCAAGACAGTATGGTAGTGACACAAAAACAGACATATAGATCAAAGGAACAAAATAGAAAGCCCAGAGATAAATGCATGCACATATGGGTACCTTATCTTTGACAGAGGAGGCAAAAATGTATAACAGAGAAAAGACAATCTCTTTAACAAGTGGTGCTGGGAAAAGTAGTTAGCCACCTATGAAAGAATGAAACTAGAATACTTTCTAACACCATACAAAAAAAATAAACTCAAAATGGATCAAAGATCCAAATGTAAGACCAAAAACTATAAAACTCTTAGAGGAAAACATTGGCAGAACACTCGACATAAATCACAGCAAGATCCTCTATGACCCACCTCCCAGAGTAATGGAAATAAAAACAAAAATAAACAAATAGGATTTAATTAAACTTAAAAGTTTTTGAACTGAAAAGCTTTTGGACAGCAAAGGAAACTATAAGCAAAGTGAGGTGGGAGGGGGGTTCAGGTTTGGGAACACGTGTACACCTGTGGCGGATTCATGTTGATGTATGGCAAAACCAATACAATATTATAAAGTAATTAGCCTCCAATTAAAATAAATAAATTTAAATTAAAAACAATTGATGGAAAAAAGGCAAAGTGAAAAGGCAGCCTTCAGAATGGGAGAAAATAATAGTAAATAAAACGACTGACAAATAATTAATCTTCAAACTATAAAAACAGTTCATGCAGCTTAATACCAGAAAAATGAACAACCCAATCAAAAAGTGGGCTAAAGAACTAAACAGACATTTCTCCAAAGAAGACATATAGATGGCTAATAAACACATGAAAAAAATCATCACTCATTATTAGAGAAATACAAATCAAAACCAGAATGAGGTATCATCTCATGCCAGTCAGAATGGCCACCATCAAAAAGTCTACAAACAATAAATGTGGAAGAGGATGTGGAGAAAAGGAAACCCTCTTAACCTGCTGGTGGGAATACAAACTGGTACAGTCACTGTGAAGAACAGTGTGGAGACTCCTTAAAAAACTAGAAATAGAACCGGCATACTACCCAGAAATCCTACTGCTGGGCAGACACACCAAGGAAACCAAAATTGAAAGCGACCCAGGTACCCCAATGTTCACTGCAGCACTGTTTGCAACAGCTAGGACATGGAAGCAACCTAGATGTCCATTGGCAGATGAGAGAATCAGGAAGTTGTGGTACATATACACAATGGAATATTACTCAGCTATAAAAAGAGAATGCATTTGAGTCAATTCTAAAGGGGTGGATGAAACTAGAGCCTATTATACAGAGTGAAGTAAGTCATAAATTAAAAAAAAATTTAGTATATTAATGCATAGATATGGGATTCAGAAAGATGGTAATGACAATCCTCCAATCAAGGCAACAAGAGACACAGATGTAAAGAACAGACTTTTGGACTCTGTGGGAGAAGGCGAGGGTGGGATGATTTGAGAGAATAGTATTGGAACATGTATATTACCATATGTAAAAGAGATGGCCAATGCAAGTTCAGTGCATGAAGCACTACACTCAAAGCCAGGGCTCTGGGATAACCCAGAGGGATGAGGTGGGGCGGGAGATGGGACGGATGCTCAGGATCGGGGGACACCCGTGCACCCGTGGCTGATTCATGTTGATGTATGGCAAAAACCACCACAATATTGTAAAGTAATTATCTTCCAGTTAAATTAATTGACAAAGATAAAAAATAAAATAAAAATAAAAAGACCATCCTCAAGAGGAAAGCAAAGTAGGATAGTTATTGTGACTGTTCTGTAGTTCTGTAGCATGGCTTTTTTTAGCCTTTGCAAGGGAATATAAAAATAAGAAAAACTGTCTTCTCACATGATGCTTAGCACTTCTCTGAGGAATTCCCAAAACTTGAATTATCAGAAAACCAGAAGAAAGTATCTCAAACAAGAAAATGGTCTGTGTATAAGAATCCCCAAGAAACTGGTGTATTGGGGTAGGTGAGACATACTGGAAAGTAGAGAAAGATAATTGTGGATACATAAAATAGGACTATTTTATTATCAAATTTTGGGAAGCATATGAGGTCCTTGGGAAAACTCATCTTAGTATGGCTCACACAAAATGGGATTGCTTGTTTTTTTTCTTTAAAAAAAAGTTACAGTCAAAGAAACACCAGTCCAATTTCAAATGTCTCAAAGAGTAATGTAAAGCTTTATATTAGTGTACCTTGAAGGAACAGACAGAGCTTTACAGTGTGCCAAATAGGAAATCTTGTAACTGCTCTTCAATTACTCTTTTTCCTTATGTCTCTCTGTCTTCATAGTCTTCCTCCCCTGCCTCCCACACTGCACTGTTGTTGTTGTGTTTTTTTTTTTCCACTCCTGAGTAGAGGTATTGATGTGCTACCCCATGATAAAAGCCTAGACACACTGCACAGGGACCTTCTCAATCTTCCTCAGATTCCTCCCCCCACCCCACTCCTCTAAGGAGCAGCCCTTCTAGAATCCTGATGAATAAAAATGTTCACCTTACTACATCACCTACATAGAAAACAACAGCTCTTCCAACAAAGTTATTTTGAAACTCACTCAGACTATGTGGAGAGAAACACTTTTTAAAAAATGAAAATAGAAAATTGTATGCATTCATCAATGTGTTGCTGTGATTTGATGTTTCTGTATATTTGTTTACTAACAACCCACTTTTATTCAATTCCACTTTTTCTTCCTCTTGGGCTTGGCATTTACTCTTTCTGTTGCCCTTGAGAATTCCATCACCTGTATTAACCAGCTAAAGTCTACTAAAATTTGTTGTAGAAAACACTTGTTTCTTTCTTTCTTTCTGTCTTTCTTTTTTTTTTTTTTTTTTTTGCCTTGGTTAATTGCTCCAGGAATTAATGTCACTTCAGTTTCTTTTGGCAAGTGTATGATTGGGCACATAATGACCTTGCATGATGCAATGGTAACAAATGTAAGGAAGACAACATCTTGGGCCATTCAGCGGACATTAGTAAGATGACTACCCCATGCTGAGAAAACGGCAGCTGAGGACCCACCATCCATCCTATAGATACTATTTTTGCCCAACTCTGCTGATGAAAGCACATTAGGAGATTTTTCTTTAGTCACTCAGTTGTGTCTGTCTCTGCAACCCTATAGACTGCAGCATGGCAGGATTCCCTGTCCTACACTATCTGCCAGAGTTTGCTCAAATTCATGTCCATCAAATCAGTGATACCATCCAACCATCTCATCCTCTGTCATCCCTTCTCCACCTGCCCTCAGTCTTTCCCAGCATCAGGGTCTTTTCCAGTAAGTCACCTCTTCACATCAGGTGGCCAAAGTATTGGAACTTCAGCTTCAGTATCAGTGTTTCCAGTGAATATTAATCTCTACTCAAAGTTCTGGACTGTTTTAGTTTGGAGATCATGCTTTACATACTAGGACTTCGCTTGTCAAACCTTAATTTCAATAGAGGAAGATGTGGATGTATTGATTCCAGTTAGTAAAACTAACAAGTTGAATGTTTTTATAACACATCTTAATTCAATTTTTACACAGAAAAGCACACAACAACAACAACAAAATCTTCCAACAGAAGATTTTCCTTACAGAATTACAATGGATAAATACAGACAGACTAGGAAATTAAAAATCAGTTTAGAATAATACAGAAATAATTGCTGCAGGTGAGACTCAATAATGAATACTAACATTAGTAAGTGAAAGTTTAAGAAGAAACAGGATATTTGTAAAATCCCAAAATATTTCTAAGGCTTCCCTGGTAACTCAGCTGTTAAAGAACCCACCTGCAATGCAGGAGACTCCAGTTCAATTCCTGGATTGGAAAGATCCCCTGGAGAAGGGATAGACTACCTACTCCAGTATTCTTGGGCTTCCCTGGTGTCTCAGATGGTCAAGAATCCTCCTACAATGTGGGACACCTGGATTCAATCTCTGAGTTGGGAAGATCCCATGGAGGAGAGCATGGTAACCCAATCCAATATTCTTGCCTGAAGAATTTCCATGGACAGAGGAGCCTGATGGGCTACAGTTCTTGGGGTTACAAAGAGTCATACATGACTGAGCAACTAAGCACAGCACACAAAGTATTTCTCTCCCAAAATATTTAATTATTTGGGTGATTTTACCATTAAGTCCTCATGTTCTTATACATATATTATGTCAAGAGGTGATTTTTAATTCCCCTTTACTTGAGTGTAAACTGGACTTAGGAGTCAATGAACAGAGTATGGAAAGGGAGAAAAGAATGACTTTATAGCAAATAAAACTGACAGACACCATTTTATACAGTAGTATCACCAGTGTGTGTGTTCAGTCACTCAGTCATGTCTGACTCTTCGCAGCCCCATAGACTGTACCCCACCAGGCTCCTGCACCCATTGAATTTTCCAGGCAAGAATACTGGAGTAGGGTGCCATTTCCTACTCCATGGGATCTTTCCATCCCAGGAACAGAACCTGAATCTCTTGAGTCTCTTGCACTTGCAGGTGGATTCTTTACTAAGAGTGCTACCTGGAAAGTCAGTAATGAGACATACTGCTATCATGCACCCAAATTTCAGGTGACAAGAAAGAAGTAATATTTCTGTAGTATTCTTCCCCCAAATCCATAATCTCATTCTAATTGTGAAAAATAGCAAACAAACCCACATCAAGGGGCATTCTGTGAAAATACCTAATCAGTGCTTTTTAAAAGCATGAAGGATATGAAAAACAAGTTCTTCCTTGAGTTTATGTCACAGAACACTAAAGAGATATCACAGTTAATATGATATGGTATCTTGGATCAAATCCTTGAAATTAGTGTAAAACTTGGACAATTTGAATAATGTCTGCACTTTAGTTATAGTATTGTCCTGATGTTAATTTCTTAGCTTTAATAATTCAAGATATTACCATTATGATGATAGTGCAAGATACTGACCCTAGATGAAGCTAAGTGAATATGTGGGAATTTTCTGTATTTTCCTTTCAACTTTAATGGAAGTCTAAAAATATTTCAAAATAGAAGTAAAGGGAAATTTTAAATAAAAATATATGTCCCTCCCCAATATTTTAAACTTAAAATTCCATTTTTTCCCTAAAATTTCATATTCACTTGAGCTGAAAAACCTCTCTTTTTTCTCTTCATGCACTTTTCCTGATCCTACAAAGCTCTGTCTTCAACCTCCTGTCCCTGGTGTTGTTATAGAACCAAACTTGGGTATATTTGCCCATGGACAGTGAAGCCAATCTACTGAGCCTGGGTTACTCTGAAGGCAAAAGCACCAAACGAAGGGTATGGGGGGGCTAATGTTCAAAAAGCCCAAACTTCCTGATTTCAGGGAAAAGTTTTTAAAAGAGGGTCAGGGTGCCTGGTCAGCACCGTGAATTTGTTGGTGGTGAGGTAATAGGTGTTGGTGGTGAGGTAACAGGAAGTTAACATTGTTAGCCTTCTGGTTCCAACTGGTCTGTGGTCTACCTGCTTGTAGTCATCATGCAGTTAACTTCTTCTACCTGGAGGGGGTTTTAGCATCGGCAAAATAACTCAAGATTATGATTGAAGATATTATCCATAGCCTTTGAGAAGGAATTAATGCCTTTGGCTTTGTTTAATAGGTAAGCTATTATTATTATGTCATGTTTGACTGTTTTCTCTTGTTTCTTCATTTTTCACTTCTCTGATTAAATTTGATCTTTGGAACTCAGGGAAGACCTAGTACTCTAAAGCTTTCCTACAAGCAAGAGGCAGAGGAGGACTTCCTTGACAATCCAGTGGTTATGAATCCCCAAAGTAGGGGATACTGGTTCAGTCCCTGCTGTGGGAAGATCCCACATGCTGTGAGGCAACTAAGCGTGTGAGCTGCAACTCCTAAAATCTAAGCACCCTAGAGCTCAGGCCCTGCGACAAGAGGAGCCACCACACTGAGAAACCTGCACACTGCAACTAGAGAGTAGTCCCCACTTGTCGCAACTAGAGGAAGCTGGCATGCAGCAATGAAAACCCAGTGCAGCCAAATAAATAAATAAAAGAGGCAGGTGGCATGGCAAGGTCCTGCTTGTTTTCAGTGGCATGTTTTTTCAGAGCCAGTCAAAAACAAAATACAGTAAAACAAAATAAAAATACAGGCTTAACAGCTAACTTTCCCAGCCAGGCAAAATTCACTGGGGCTATTTAGACCTTGAGTCTTGGAATGTCTTGATTAATTGATTCCCACATCCTGATTAGTAAGCTCTTTCTAAGTTGGGAGTAAGGGTAGGACAGGGTGAGATTAGAATTATGCCCTCTTGCTTGCTTTCTAATTTAGGAATCCTTCCTCAAGAATTTGGAGCCCTTTTAATGACAGAGTCGCAATCTGAGGTATAATCCGTGCTCTTTTTCTTATTGATTCTGGAAACACAGAATGATCATTTAACCTCTGTAGACTCGATTTCTTTAAACACAAAATTGTGATAATTGCTTCACAGAGCAGTTGCTATCATCATATATTTGAACAACTCAAGTCTTTTACTTTTCATCTCCACTGGTACTCAACCCTATTCAAGCACTGATTCTTACTTCTCTGAACCACTGTTTGAGCCTCTAAGCACTGGCCATTATCCAATCCATTCCTCATCTTGTGATATAAACAAGATTTCCAAAACACAAATCTAATTATTCTCTTCTTCCACTTTCAACATTCAAAGTGTTACCATGGCTTGTGAAATATATGCAAAATGGTTTAAAGACTGCAAGCTCAGCATTCTCTGCACTTCTGTAGATCCCTCACATGTTATGCTCCTCCATGCTGTCTTTTTTTTTAAATTGGAATACAGATGCTTCATAATATTGTGTTATTTTCTGCTGTGCAGCAAATTGAATTAACCACACATATGCATACTTGAAAAGAAGAGAAGCGAAAAGCAAAGGAGAAAAGGAAAATATAAGCATTTGAATACAGAGTTCCAAAGAATAGCAAGGAGAGATAAGAAAGCCTTCCTCAGCAATCAATGCAAAAAAATAAGGGAAAACAATAGAATGGGAAAGACTAGAGATCTCTTCAAGAAAATTAGAGATACCAAGGGAACATTTCATGCAAAGATGGGCTCAATAAAAGACAGAAATGGTAGGGACCTAACAGAAGCAGAAGATATTAAAAAGAGGTGGCAAGAACACACAGAAGAACTGTACGAAAAAGATCTTCATGACCCAGATAATCACAATGATGTGATCACTCACCTACAGCCAGACATACTGGAATGCGAAGTCAAGTGGGCCTTAGGAAGCCTCACTATGAACAAAGCTAGTGGAGGTGATGGAATTCCAGTTGAGCTATTTCAAATCCTGAAAGATGATGCTGTGACAGTGCTTCACTCAATATGCCAGCAAATTTGGAAAACTCAGCAGTGGCTACAGGACTGGAAAAGGTCAGTTTTCATTCCAATCCCAAAGAAAGGCAATGCCAAAGAATGCTCAAACTACAGCACAATTACACTTATCTCACACACTAGTAAAGTAATGCTTAAAATTCTCCAAACCAGGCTTCAGCAATACATGAACCATGAACATCCAGCTGTTCAAGGTAGATTTAGAAAAGTCAGAGGATTTGGGAGGATGGCACTGAAACATGTATAATATCATATATGAAACGAATTGCCAGTTCAGGTTCGATGCATGATACTGGATGCTTGGGGCTGGTGCACTGGGACGATCCAGAGGGATGATATGGTGAAGGAAGAGGGGGGGTTCAGGACGGGGAACACGTGTATACCTGTGGTGGATTCATGCTCATGTATGGCAAAACCAATACAATCTTGTAAAGTAATTAACCCCCAATTGAAATAAATAAATTTATATTTAAAATAAATGAATAAATAAACAAAAAAGAAAGAAAGAAAGAAAAGGCAGAGGAACCAGAGATCAATTTGCCAACATTCGATGGGTCATCAAAAAGGCTAGAGAGTTCCAGAAAAACATCTATTTCTGCTTTATTGACTATGCCAAAGCCTTTGATTGTGTGGATCACAGTAAACTGCGGAAAATTCTGAAAGAGATGGGAATACCAGACCACCTGAACTGCCTCTTGACAAACCTATATGCAGGTCAGGGAATAACAGTTAAAAGTGGACATGGAACAGCAGACTGGTTCCAAATAGGAAAAGGAGGTTGTCAAGGGTGCATATTGTCACCCTGCTTATTTTACTTATATGCAGAGTACATCATGAGAAATGCTGGGCTAGAGGAAGCACAAGTTGGGATCAAGATTGCTGGGAGAAATATCAATAACCTCAGATATGCAGATGACACCACCCTTATGGCAGAATGTGAAGAACTAAAGAGCCTCTTGATAAAAGTGAAAGAGGAGAGTGAAAAAGTTGGCTCAAAGCTCAAAATTCAGAAAACGAAGATCATGACATCTGGTCCCATCACTTCATGGGAAATAGATGGGGAAACAGTGGAAACAGTGTCAGACTTTACTTTTGGGGGGCTTCAAAATCACTGCAGATGGTGACTGCAGCCATGAAATTAAAAGGTGCATACTCTTTGGAAGAAAAGTTATGACCAACCTAGAAAGAATATTCAAAAGCAGAGACATTACTCTGCCAACTAAGGTCCGTCTAGTCAAGGCTATGGTTTTTCCAGTGGTCAAGTATGGATGTGAGAGTTGGACTGTGAAGAAGGCTGAGCGCCAAAGAATTGATGCTTTTGAACTGTGGTGTTAGAGAAGACTCTTGAGAGTCCCTTGGACTGCAAGGAGATCCAACCAGTCCATTCTGAAAGAGATCAGCCCTGGGATTTCTTTGGATTGGAATGATGCTAAAGCTGAAACTCCAGTCCTTTGGCCACCTCATGCGAAGAGTTGACTCATTGGAAAAGACTCTGATGCTGGGCGGGATTGGCAGCAGGAGGAGAAGGGGACGACCAAGGATGAGATGGCTGGATGGCATCCTGGATTCCATGGAAGTGAGTCTAAGTGAACTCCGGAAGTTGGTGATGGACAGGGAGGCCTGACGTGCTGTGATTTTTGGGGTCGCAAAGAGTCGGACACGACTGTGCGACTGAACTGAACTGAACTGAACTGAATCGCCCAAACCATCCTACCTCACCTTGCCATCATTGGTATCCCTACATTTGCTCTCTACATCTACTGGCTATTGTAAATAATGTGGCAGTGAACACTGAAGTACATGTGTCTTTTTAAATTATGGTTTTCTCTGGGTATATGCCCAGTCCTTCTCCATGCAGTCTTTTTTTTTTTTTTTTAACTTTTTTTTTTTTTTTTTTTACTTTATTTTACTTTACATTACTGTATTGGTTTTGCCATGCATCGACATGAATCTGCCACGGGTGTACACGTGTTCCCAATCCTGAATCCCCCTCCCCCATCCCCCACATCATCCCTCTGGGTCACCTCAGTGCACCAGCCCCAAGTATCCTATATCCTGCATCGAACCTAGACTGGCGATTCATTTCTTATATGATATTATACATGTTTCAATGCCATTCTCCCAAATCATCCCACCCTCTCCCTCTCCCACAGAGTCCAAAAGACTGTTCTATACATCTGTGTCTCTTTTGCTGTCTCATATACAGTCTTAATTCCAGCCACAGTATTCTTCTTTCAACCTTTTATGTTATGAACACTCCAGCCTGTACTTCTTTTCTTTCAGTTATCTCCAAATCTGACTCTTCTTTTCATACTTCAGTCCAGGCCACTTCTGCAAGAAATACCTCTCCAACTTCTCTTTTATCACTTTATAAATATGTGCATCTATCCTTTAACAACTGATTCAGTAGAAACTGTACATGTATGTATGTGATTATTTGATTAATGCCTACAACTTATTTCACATGAAGTATACACTCAAGATTTCCGAGGATAAGATCATTTCTCTTTTGGCTTAATTGGTGTTTAAGAAAATGTCACTTATCAGTGTTTGAAAAATATTTGTTGAACTATTATTTAAAAATAATTGCCATATGTAGATAACTATATAAATGTTTATATTGTCACCACATCATTACCTAAATAGTATTTTTGATCTATGCAACCATGATATTTTAGAGTTTAGGGATAACTTGGCTTTAGAATAGATGCTCTGGGTTTGCTGAAAAATATTACTGTGTCCCCATCAATTTAGCAAAAAGAATAGAATATAAATTAAAGTCAATTCTCATTATTCTTGGTAGTTATATTCTATAATAATATGTACATGCTCAGTCGTGTCTGGTACATGCACAGACGCCTGTCAGGCTTCTCTGTCCCTGGGATTTACCAGGCAAGATTACTGGAGTGGGTTACCATTTCCCTCCCCAGAGGATCTTCCCCACCCAGGGATCAAACTCGCATCATCTGTGTCTCCTGCATTGCAGGCGGATTCTTTACCACTGAACCACTGGGGAAACCCAGCTCCCACAAATACTGAATTAGTAATACTGAACCATCACTTCTAGAAGAGATAGAAGGTTAAGTTCCTGAGAGCCTCTGGCCATACCATTATCAGTTGATAATATGTAAACTTGTTTTACATGACTTCTCTTTAGAGAAACTTCACTTAATATATACTATTATTTAACATTTAACTCATGCCCAACAGCAACTATAACTCATGTCTGAGTGAAGTTTATCTAACATAAGTATTTTCTGTGTTAAGTCACATCACAGCCTTCTTGCATTTCAAAGCACCAGGTAGCACTTTTAACACTTGATATTTGGAGTCATTTAAAAATAGCTAATTCACACACACAAAAGAAAACAATAAAAATGTGAAAAATGAAAAACGTGACACTAAATAAACTGCAAAAGGGATACTTGTTTACAGTATGAGAGCTAGCTAAGCTGAAACAAAAAAGGCAGAATGTTACTTTTGACCTCAGCTTGGAACCTGCAATCAGCAAGGTAAATTTTTCACAGCTCTTCATTTGCTGTTAATTTCTCAGTGATCTGCACATGTTGGCGGATGACTGTCCTGATTAAAACTGAGCTTGGCTTTACCAATACATTTCAACAAGTAGGCAAATTCACAACTATGGGAATCCGGGGAGGCGGGGGGTGTGGAATGAAGATATTCTGACTATGTTGCTTCAGGTTGATCTAAAGCTGACTTCTTCTGTATTTTCTCTGAAAAATTATAGACTAAAAAGTATAAAAACATGTTTTTTTAGCAGAAATAATCCACCCAATACAATCCATTCTGAAAGGAATCTACTTCAAACTGGAGTCTCCTGCATTGCAGGCAGATTCTTTACCAACTGATTTATCAGGGAAGCCCTTCTGAAATATATGACAAGTGAATTTCTACCTTCCATAGTACAGAATCAAATAAAATATTGTCCTTGGAGGACAAAATATGTTACTAAAAGTATTATATTATATACTCATATAGTGCACAGTAATTTCCTTTGTACATTTAAATATTTCTTTAGAATGTTTTTATTGTATCTTTAGATTGGTTCCAGATAAATGTTTCAAGTTTGTCACAGTTCCACATACACTTGCCAGTGCTAATGTTGAAACCTGTATCACTGACATGGGTGGACCAAGGATGACCACAGCAAAGACATACCCACAGGTAATTCTGGGAGTCAAGGAGGAGATCATGCAAAAATGCTGCCTTCTTCACAAACTGAAGTCATACAGATATCATCTAAAACATGATATTTTGTAATTTGTTATGCATATGAATAGTTTACAGGTAGTGTCATTTTATTACATATATATGTATTACACATGTTACAGGTAATACTTGTACTGTGCAATATAAATGCTAACTCACTTAATTTAATGCCATTTTTTTATGCTACCTCTTAGGATGGATGGTGGCATGGTCATTTTTAAGACAAAAGACAACTAAAGAATTTTCTCATGCAATTTAAAACACACCAGTTTAATATTTTCTTCTGAGAATGATTCATTTTTAATAGGAATTTCTGCACCAATAGTGGAGATAAAAAAATACAAAATTTTTAGCAGGTTAACATACAGTGCTTTAAAAAAATGCAATTTTGCACCAGATGTGTCCATTTTTTTTCCAGAAAACAAGTACAACTTTGCTTATTAGGGTGAATTGAAGTGAGGACGTTGTGTACATAACATTTAAAATAAGAAAGAAAGGCATCAAACAGAGATTAATATGACATATTTGATATCAGAGTCCAACAGCATCTGATTATAAATGCACAATCAATAATATAATTTTAAACATCGGCTCTTTCCCATTGTGTTCATGTCCGTAGTGCACTAATAATACTGCTAAAGACCTCATACAAATGGACACTCTCATGAGTTTGCACACAGAAGAGAAGGAATGCTTTAAGCATCTAAGCCAGAGTGGAATACTGTGTACTTTTTCCCTTTTAGTCTTTATTCTATTTGCACTATCTTTTCATGACCTATACAATGTCTCTGGCTCTCAGTGACAGTGGAAAAGAATTGATTTTACCCAGACTTCTAATACCGGCAGTCTTCTATTCACTTAAGTCAGTGTTTTATTACAGCTTTTTGGAGGGAGAGTGGGAGATTAGAGAAGAAACAGAGTTGAGAGAATAGGTGAAATTGTTTTGCATTTGTTTATTGCTCTTGGAACTTCTTAGAATGATCTATGTCTCCTTACATTTGCCCATTTTCCTCCCCTCTCTCTCCTTCTCTCATTTTCTTTCTGGGTATGTGTGTATATATATTATATTTATAATATATTTATACATATCTGAATATTATATATATGGATATATATTAATCTATCTATAGTATGAAATACATGTGTATGTATCTGTATATATGTATATATATATATGAAATGAAAAGTGCGTTGTTAGTCTCTCAGTCTTGTTGGACTCTTTACAACCTCATGGACTGTAGCCCGCCAGGCTCCTCTGTCCATGGAATTTCTCAGGCAAGAATACTGGAGAGGGTTGCCTTTCCCTTCTCCAGGGGATCTTCCTGACCCAGGGTTCGAACCAGAGTCTCCTGCATTGCAGGCCAATTCTTTACCGTCTGAGCCACCAGGGAAGCCCCACAAACATACATTTTATTCCATACTCCTTGCCATTTAAAATGATGACCAAAACCAAATTTCTTTATATTGGTATCTACTAGAATTATTTTGTCATATGGACTTAAAGCTCTTTGAGGTAAGTTCTAAGTACAGTGTTTAGGTGACCGCATATATTGAGGTGAATAACAGCATATAATGAGGTGAAGAATAACTTGAAGACCCCTAGTGGAATCTGTAACTACTCATCTTCTCTGGCTGAGCACATCTGGCAAGGTGACTTTTGACACACTTGAATCGACCTGCCTCATCTGATGTTTAAGAATAGCCGTCTCTCTGCTAATGTCTAAATGAGAGGCTGAGCCTGTAAGTCAAGCACTACATTTATATTGACTTTTTGATGTTTGTGAGTAGCTACTTTTATATGCCTACATTGTGCATAAGTACCACATGCAGATACACCAAAAAGTTTTTTGTTTTGCTCATGTAGGTCATAGCTGAAACATAGATATATAGGGAACCCATTAACATACTTAAAAGGATGAAAGTAATGGTACAGAAAGAGTCACAGATCTGGAAAATCACAGAAGTCAAAACTCAAGTGATGTAGATCAGTCAGAGACATAAACAATATTACTTCTATAACAGCAAATACTTTCTAGAAAGCTGTACAAGACAGACATTGCTATGAAATGAGAAAATAAAAGTGAATTTCAGCACTGTACACTTTAGATACTCATGCAAAAAGTCAACAAGTAGTATTGAGATGTGTTTATGTCTAGTAAAATGCCTATTGATTAAAGATATTTCAGATCTCTGGCTGCAAATCAAATGTAATGAACATAATAGGCAATGGCTATGAGAATTGAGCAGATAGGATCTCATCTGCTTACCTGGGCAGATTCTTAGTCTTACTAATTTGAATTAGTTTCTTCTTTTGTGGAATGTAATTTTATTTTTCTTTTTTATTTAAATTTAATTTTATTTTTACTTTACAATACTGTATTGGTTTTGCCATACATTGAGATGAATCCACCACAGGTGTACATGAGTTTTCTTAAAATTATTATGGTCTTAAAGCTTTATTTAAAATCCAATCCAATTATTTATATTGGGTATTTGAAGACAATGCAAAATAACTATAAACTATAACTTTAGCAATGTTAGTTTAGCAATGTTACCTAATAATTACCTAAAACTCCTCAAATATCTCACCATTCCACTCAAAGAAGTCACTTAATGTTTAGAATCAAAACTACAGGTGAAGTTGCTCAGTTGTGTCTGACTCTTTCCAACCCCATGAACTGTAGCCTACCAGGCTCCTCCATCCACAAAATTTTCCAGGCAAGAGTACCGGAGTGGGTTGCCATTTCCTTCTCTAGAGTATCTTCCCAACCCAGAGATCACACCCGGGTCTCCCGCATTGCAGGCAGACATTTTTACTGTCTGAGCCATCAGGGAACATCCAAAATACAAGCTGTTGTCTAAATCTGGTGGCAACTAGAAGTTTACTGGTGATTTTGTCTTGTTTTCAGTTATTGTTTTTGTTATAAGCTAAAGTTAAAAACACAAAACTCACTCTTGTCAGTATTGACAGTTGATTCATTGTAGTCCAAGAGTCACTGAAAATTATTGTAAGACTCTCGAAAATGGGTTTATACTGGGTGTATGTGCATATTAAGACACTTTCAACATAACATGCTTTTACATTTGACTCCTCCACTTGTTTGTGAGTTTTCTGAGGAATGTATCACTCATTCCCAACCTCTAACTTAGCATTTCAGACACAGAAGGTGCTTAACAAATATTTGTTGAATGAATGAATCAATGAAGTTCACATTTAAATTTACTATATATTTATTTCAAATAAACACTGATAATTGGTCTGTGCTTTTCATCAGTTTAATAATGGGAAATAACTGAATCTTACAATGCCTTTTCCAAGGTATTTTACCAGTATCAATTTTTTAAATGCCTTTTTTTTAAGGATAATATTCTATGTTTTTATGTGATTTGGAAATTTTTTATTGACCCAGAGAGATGTTATGGGGAGGGAGGTGGGAGGGGGGTTCATGTTTGGGAACACATGTACACCCGTGGTGGATTCATGCCAATGTATGGCAAAACCA
Organism: Budorcas taxicolor; assembly: GCF_023091745.1. Taxonomy (NCBI): domain Eukaryota; kingdom Metazoa; phylum Chordata; class Mammalia; order Artiodactyla; family Bovidae; genus Budorcas; species Budorcas taxicolor. The sequence goes on along the minus strand of NC_068914.1, from coordinate 135,932,448 downwards.
ATACAGTATTGTAAAGTAAAATAAAGTAAAAATAAAAATTAAAAAAAATTTTTTTGAGTCCATTACTATTGAAAGGTCTATCAAATATACACATAATAAATTGGGAGGTTAAATATACACATTTAAATTGGGAGGTTAAATTTTCTCTATTCTTACACTGGTAATATACAAAATCATGAAACTAACTAAAAAAGAAGAAAAACCCAACTGTAGATGAAAGGCTTCATGCAATACTTACAGAATATTTATTAGAAATTAGAAAAAAAATTAGACAAAATCACATGTGCTCATATTTTCTTATTTTGCTTCTACTTAACTCTGATTAGTGAGGCTTATCTCTTATTGCTGTTAAAAATATAGCAGTGATATTTGATGATAATAATACCTTAAGAAAAAAAGATTTCCAAATTTGTCAGATTTTTCCAAAAAGATTCTGTAATTCTTTGCTCATAACTCACTGGGTTCATGTTGGATGCCTTATACTACACACATAGACCTAAAAAACATGCAAACTTTTTAAACTCTAGCAAATAGAACTTACAATTTTTAATGGACTCTAAAGCAGTTTATGTAGATTCGGAAAGGCTAGAAAAATATAATTTTAAAGTTTTCTCACTCAGAAGCTAATATCTATCTGATTTATATTAAAAAAAAAACAGTATTTAACTTAATACAATAATGACCTTTTTGTAGTAATTTGCAATATGTATTATTCCTTTAGGGGAATATCGTTATGCATCCTGGTAAGATGAGCTTTCCTATGTAAATGCTACCCTTTTAAGGTCAAAAGCTGTGCTCAGTTAATGACAGCAACGAAAAATAGTACAGTCAGATGTTCAATACAAACAACAAAGAAAATCCAGAGCTTTGTGGTAATCCTCTAATATACTTTAAAGCAGTTATAGCTATTTTAATATATCTATATATGCACATATACTTATAAACAGAGCTATATAGATATACACACACAAATACATGTTTCTCCAGAGTAGCATACAATTATGCTATTATTTTAAATTTCAATTTGAGTCTTAATCTATACTAACAAGGTTAGGAAGACCTTTCTAAATACCATTAGCATTGTACAGTCAATATTTTACTTCAAGCATTGGGCATACATCTGTTTTTATATTGTTAAGAATCTAAAGTGCACATTGGACCAAACATCCATACAACATCAATATTCTCTGTAAACTTTACCCTTCTACATACACACTTAGGAAATCATCTTTAAAGTAAAAAGAGATTCGGTGTTCATTTTTTCTATAATTGCTTTGCAACTTTGTGTTAGTTTCTCCTGTACAACAATGTGAATCAACTATGTATATAAATATACCCCCACTCTCGTGGCCTTCCCTCTCCCCACCTCATCCCACTTCTAGATCATCACAGAGCACTGAGCTGAGCTCCCGGTGCTATCACACCTCCCCATTAACTATCTATTTTACACATGGTAGGGTATATATGTCAATTCTACGCTCTCAATTCGTTCCACCTTTTGGAGGGCAGAGGACTTAGTATTCTAAATAATTATGCCTTTATTTATAATTAAGGAATTTAGTGAAGCCACTATTCAGAATCTTTCCCTTCTGTTACCATTACCATAGCTTCAAAAGGCAGTACAGACTAAACAACCTAAATGCCAGCATATTATACATACTTTCCATAAGCTTAACTTTTCTTGGTGAAAAAAATTAAGAGGAAACAGCACTTAAATAGAGGGGGGAACTAGAACTTGTTCAGTACAAGTTTAAGATCAGCAGTTACCCACAAAGCTGTCAAGTGGCACTGTTAACTATACTAATTTATTCTATAATTTAATGTAATCTTGACCCCTGTCACATGTTAATACATCATGAAAAAAGTGGTAAGAAGCTCATGCTTATTAATGAATTGAAGAAATGTCACATTGTTTTTTGCCACATTCCAATGAAATATCTTAATATTAGAATTAGCAGAGCCTAGACAATTTCAACATGTAATTATGTCTGTGTAGATCTTGCTAGTTAGTCCTGCGATTAAGAGATACTTAATTTTTAATTATGTCATAGATGGAGGGTTGATTTTTGAGTCAAGGATAACCGGGATAACTCTGGACATGAACTCTGTAATGTGGACTGTAATTTGTCTGCTGGGAAAGCAGAGACTTTTAGCAGAAAGACAAACTAGATTACTAGAGTTAAGGTGGGCAATTACTTAGCTGTTAACCTCCATGGTTTTAATGACTTCACTGGTTAAGATACTTGTCACAAATATAAAGTGCAATTTGTTTAGTCATATTGTGTTGACAGATCAGTGCCAGGATATATTTTTGTTCTATTTCTTGTGTGTTCCTTTCCTCATCTCCCCACAAAATACACACATACATAATACATACAGGCATAAGATGAGCAATGGTGTGTGCTGCTAATTTCTTCATTTCCAATTCCTTCATAAAAGTTACCCTTACCTACAAGATAACATGTCATAGGTTAGCAGGAAAATAACTTTGTTTAGCAAAGTAAAGATAGAATCCTCTGTTTGGAAGCACTTTGCTGGGAGTTAGTCCCCTTTTCTTTTCATTGTGTGTGCATTTTTTTTTTCTCAGCCTGTAATATTCCACTTGATCACTCCCTCCAATCACTGATTTATACTTGAAGTGAATTATTAAATTAGTGTGAAAATGACAAATGTTCTAGAATTATTTATTTGAAAAGGGAAGTCACTTCAATATAATAAATTAACCTACAATCCCATAATAAAGAGTTATTGAGGGCATAAAATGATAACTTCTGATTTTTACTGGTCTGACAATCCTAGGCAAATTACTACATCTTATTGGAAACACAGAGTTCGATGAGGGCATAGAAGATGGCCAGATTGTGCAAAATTGATTTACCCAAGCTGCTTCACACAAATGAAAACCTATAATATAAAAGAATACTTTGTTTTTGCTTTGTTTTTTTTCTAATGGGATTGAACACTCATGTTTCCTGTCTTCATGTTTAAATGGGGATAACTTGTATCTAGGTTGGGTACATGTTGGGTGAATACAGGCAGCATAGAGTATTGTATTGCTCTACTTATCTTTTCAGGTCTGTGACTTCTTTAATACCTCCCAAGGAATGGATTTTTCACTTGAAGTTGACTGATACCATGTCCTAACGCACTGAAAAGAGCCATCACCCTCTTAATACAGTTTGCTGAAACTCACAGGGGATGCAGTGTCTCACTTGCCTGGCAGCCACCGCCTTATATTTGTAGATACAGGTTATTCTAAAGAATGCCTCAACAAAATCTTAAAAGAGCAGCATTATCACGATACAAGAGAACTAAAGATTTACATGCAAATTTAAACTTTCCCTTGGGCTGTATGAAAGAAGATTTAAACTTTAGCAAGGAGGGATCTCCTGCGTATTTTCACTTAGAATCTGACTTGACTTTTTCTCTTGTAGGTCCTTCAAACTCACTGAAGCCTCTCTCAAGAGTATCAGTCTGGGGACCACTCCATCTTGCCTTAAAAACCATCTTAATCTCTCCACAGATTTTTTCCCCTTGATTCCTTCATTAGTTTTTGAAAATTCTAGAGATTCTTCGGCATATAGTGAACATATTTTCATAGTCTCCTTAGGGTCTATAATCTCATACAAAGAATGAAGTAGGTGTGTCAATTTCTGTTCAATATCCCACTGATGCTGCTGCTGCTAAGTCGCTTCAGCCGTGTCCCACTCTGTGCAACCCCACAGACGGCAGCCCATGAGGCTCCCCCATCCCTGGGATTCTCAGGTAAGAACACTGGAGTGGGTTGCCATTTCCTTCTCCAGTGCATGAAAGTGAAAAGTGAAAGTGAAGTCGCTCAGTCGTGTCCAACTCTTAGCGACCCCATGGACTGTGGCCCGCCAGGCTCCTCCATCCATGGGATTTTCCAGGCAAGAGTCCTGGAGTGGGGTGCCATTGCCTCCTCCTCAATATACCACTAGTAAGTATGAATCACTTGTGAAAAATAAATCCACTCTTCCCATCAATAGCAAACATTTCCCTTAGAGGAGACAAAATCTTATAATCCACTAAGAGGGGAATGGTTTTCTCCTTTGAGTTGTAGGGAGAGAGTACGTGGCTATGTTTGCTGGGACATGCATCATTAGTAGCAACCAGCATTTGTTATTGTGATACTTGGGAATAAGGTACTACTCTAATTATGTTATCTTGATTTTTTAAAAATCTACCTTTAAAAGCAGAATGCTAGAATTTGTTTTGACAATTTCCACTATTAGTGATAACAGTCTAGATTCTGAGTCAAACTGGCTGAACTTAAACCCACTGGCACCATTTACTCAGTTGGTTTGAACACTCTGACTAGTCTCTATAGGTTCAGTTTATTCTTCTGTTAAAAATACTACATAACCTATATAAAAACCTTGAAATATTGAGTATATATTTATATAAAATGTAACTTTTACATTATAATATATATATATACATATCTACATACACACACACACACACACACACACACACACACACACACATATGTGTTAGTTGCTCAGCCATGTTGGACTCTTTGTGACCCCATAGACTGTAGCCCACTATGCTCCTCTGTCCATGGGCTTTTCCAGGCAAGAATACTGGAGTGGGTTGCCATTTCTTTCTCTATATATACATATAAAGGTGCATATATATACATATATAAAGAAGGCTGAGCACAGAAAAATTGATGCTTTCAAATTGTGGTGCTGGAGAAGACTCTTGAGCGTCCCTTGGACTGCAAGGAGATCAAACCAGTCAATAATCCTAAAGAAAATCAACCCTGAATATACATTGGAAGGACTATTGCTGATGCTGAAGCTCCAATGCTTTGGTCACCTGATGTGAAGAGTTGACTCATTGGAACAGACCCTGATGCTGGGAAAGACTGAAGACAAAAGGAGAAGTCAGAGGATGAGATGGTTAGATAGCATCATTGATTCCATGGACATAAATCTGAGCAAGCTCCAGGACAAAGTGAAAGACAGGGGAGACTGGTGTGCTGCAGTCCATGGGAATCACAGAATCAGGCATAACTTACCAAGTGAACAGCAAAAGAACAACAACAAATACACACACATACAGAAAGAGAGAAAAAGGAGACAGACGGAGAGGTTTCTAGAAAAGTGCCTATATGTAGTAATGATTTATCAAAGATGTGGTTGAAGATGCGATGGCCATACAATGTAGTCCTAAATTTACATGACTTTGCAGATGAAGGCTTATAGCCTCATTCAATAAATCACTATGTTTAGTTATACTCATTTCTTTGAATCTAAAAAATAATATGAACAAGCAAATTTAAAAATAATTTTTCTAGCTTTTTCTTCTCATAAACTTTATTCAACATTCTGAAGTTTGTGAAGTTTTTCTACCAGAACTTTCATGACCAATAAATCACTTGGATAATAATACATTTAAGTTCAGCCCAATTAGGGATTTTCCTCACTACAACATTATATGACAATTTTATTCTTAAATAGAGCATCATGACAGCTGAACTACTGCCAGTCTAGTTTTTTAAAATAACCTTTTCATATTGGTATCAAAAATGAAGGTGTTAAAGATCAGTAAGTAATAACACTCACCAACTGAATTTGTTTGCTGAAAAAAATGTAAGAATAATGTCAGCATCATGGCAGACTGAGATACTCGCTTTATCTCTCCCCTTCAAGCTATCACGCATAAGACATCCACAACTCAGCAAAAATGCTTCTGCCCAACACACCAGGATGATGGAGAATTCAGCACATCTGGCTGTAAAGGTGGGTGAATTGGAACACATGAAGCAGTCAGAACTAGAGGAAAAGTGAAGGTGGTGCTTGTACTCTGGATATAGCAGCTGAGTCTATACTAGAAAAAGACAAATAAATGAAGCTCGAATTCAGTAGAAGAAAGGAAATAATGAAGATCAAAGCAGAAGGAAATGAAATAGAGACTAAAAACACAATAGGAAATCAGTGAAACTAAGAGCTAGTTCTTTGGAAAAATGAACAGAACTCAAAAATCTTGAGATTTTCCTCTGGTCCAGTGGTTAAGACTTGGTCTTCCAACGAAGGGGATGTGATTTCAATGCTTGGTTGGGGAACTAAGATTCCACATTAGTCAGTCAGTTCAGTTCAGTCACTCAGTTGTGTCCAACTCTTTACAACCCCAGGGACTGCAGTACGCCAGGCTGCAGTCGACATGCTGCAAGATTCCACATGCTGCAGGCCAGTTAAACCTGCATACCACAGTGAAGATCTCCTGTGTTTCAACCAAGACCTAACCCAGCCAAATAAATAAATATAATTTTTTTTAAGAAAAGTCTTTAGCTAGACTCACTGCAAAAAAGAAAGAAGGCTCTGAAATAAAATAAGAATGGAACAAAAGGAAATAACAGATACCACAGAAATGTAAAAGGTTATAAGAGATATTATGAATAGTTCAATACCAACAAATTTGATAACTTAGACAAAAGGGGAAATTTTCTAGAATGATACAATAGCTCAAAACTGAACCATGGAAAAGACTTTCTGAATAGACTGATCATCAATACAGAGATTGAAACAGTAATCATAAAGCTCCTCATTAAAAAAAGGTCCAGGATCGATTGCTTCACAGATGAATTCTACCAAACATTCAAAGGGAATTTTATATCTATCCTTCTCAAACTCTTGCAAAAAACTGAAGAGAAAGAAACACTTCCCTACTCATTTTCAGAGGTCAACTCACCCTGATACTGAAATCAGATAAAGACAACATTAAAAAAGCAAATTATAGGGAATATATGTATACCCATGGCTAATTCATGTTGATATATGGCAGAAACCAACACTATATTGTAAAGCAATTATCCTCCAATTAAAAACTTAAAAATAAAATAAATTTTAAAAAGCAAAGATCTCTGGTGAACATAGATGTAAAAGTCTTCAACAAAATATTATTAAACTAAACACAATACATTAAAAGAACTGTACACCATATTAAAATGGGATTTATTCCAAAGATGCAAGAATGGTTCAACATCCGCAAATCATTTGACATGTTATATCACATTAACAAAATGAAAGAAAAAAATAATATGATCATCTCAATAGATTCAGAGAAAAGCATTTGACAAGATTTAACACACATTTATGATAAAATGGGCATACCTCAACATAATAAGGATCATATATGATAAAATCATAGCTAACATCAAACTCAATGATAAAAACATTGAAAGCTCTTCCTCTAAAATGAGGAAAAAGACAAGGATGCCCACTCTCACTACTGTTATTCAACATAGTATTGAAAGCCCCAGCCAGAGCAATTAGGCAAGTAAAATAAATAAAATGTTTGTAATTTGGAAAAGAAAGAACTGTCACTATTCATAGATAACATAATTATATAGGGTGTTCCCTCAATAAGTCATCTATGTAGCTTTTCCAGTAATAATACTCAACAATACTACATTTATAAATACATTTTTTTTCTGTTTTTATATGTAGGCAAGGCATATATGTGACTCCTAAAATGTCCTTTAAACGTGTGTGCAATTTTGTGCAATCTTCTAAAATATGTTAATGTGTGTTCTCATCATGCATACACTACTAACTTACACATTGATTGTCAAATTGAACCAGGTAATGTCTCTACTTTATCAAAATTTATTAAAGATCAGGAGAAATGTGGCAGCAGAGGACCAACTTGGCAATTTGCAGGTGTGTTTGAGAGAGGATGACCCTGAAAGGCTCAGGAGATACAAAAAAAGCAACAATTTCGCATGAGGGCCTTTCAGAGAAGACTCATTTTGATACACTCACATGTTAAGCTCCATCACATCAAGTCTCTTCTTTTCATTAGCTTTAGTGTTCAGATACTTAAATCATACATGTCTTTGATATTACAATTAGAAGACATTTTTCTTCCCACTTAAAACAGAAAATAATTTCCTATTGTTTCACTCCTGTTAATGATTATTTGGAAGCAGACTTATCATTCAAAAATTAAATGGTTTTTTTTTTCTGTTTTTTTTTTTTTTTTTTTTTTTTCAGTTTTGGAAAATATATGCTAATAATGAAGCAAGCATTTAAAATTACAAAAAATTTTCAAAAGTTTCATGCTTCTTTGCATTATAATTTAATTAATATTGTGTCCTCATACTTCTTGTACTTCTTAATGGCATATATATATCAATGCCATGATTCTATGCATCTGAAATAATTTACAATATCTATCATTTCTGTTTGAGCAGATATTTTGTTTTCATTTTCTTTTTACTTTGTTCAGCAGAGGTTTTTGATTCTGTGGTCACTCTCTCTTAGTGTAACTTTCATGAATTTGACCTCAGCCATACATATTGCTGGGCTTTCCTGGTGGCTCAGTTGGTAAAGAATCCACCTGCAATGTGAGAGAACTGAGTTCAATCCCTGTGTTGGGAAGATCCCCTGGAGAAAGGAAAGGCTACCTACTCGAGTATTCTTGCCTAGAGAATTCCATGGACTGTATAGTCCATGGTGTCACAAAGAGCTGGACATAACTGAGTGATTTTCACTTTCATCAGTTCAGTTCAGTCACTCAGTTGTGTCTCTTTGTGACCTCACGGACTGCAGCACACCAGGCTTCCCTGTCCATCACCAACTCCCAGAGCTTTCTCAAATTCATGTTCATCCAGTCAGGGATGCCACCCAACCAATTCATCCTCTGTTGTCCCCTTCTCCTCCCGCCTTCAATCTTTCACGGCAGCAGGGTCTTTTCCAATGAGTCAATTCTTCCCATCAGCTGGCCAAAGTATGTGGCTTCAGCATCCGTCCTTTCAATGAATATTCAGCACGGATTTCCTTTAGGATTGAAGGATTGATTTCCTTCACTTTCATACATATTGCTAAAGCATATGTTAAGTAAAGTATCTTTACTGAATACCTGTGTGAGTGGTGAGCGCTTGCTCAGTTGCTTCAGTTGGGTTTGTCTCTGCAATCCCATGGACTGTAGCCCTCCAGGCTCCTCAGTCCATGGGATTCCACAGGCAAAAATACTGGAGTGGCTTGGCATGCCCTCCTCCAAGGGATCTTCTGAAGTCAGGGATCCAGCAGTTCTTATATCTCCTGCATTGGCAGATGTGTTCTTTACTACTAATGCCGACTTGGAAGCTCAAAACCACATTAATAATAGCTAAATTGTACAATTTCTATGCATCGTTGCAAACTAGTTGATCTTCATTACTTCATGCAGTCTTTATATTAATAATGTTCCTATGAGGGGAGTATGTTTTAACCTATATTTCTATGATGAGAAAACTATCAGTCATAGAAGCTTAGAAATTTCCTAGAGATCACTCAGATATAAGTGAGCATTCAAATGTAAAAGAGAATCAACAAAGTCTGCCTAACCCCAGACAATGGTATCCAAATCAATAAGCTTTGATTTTCACTTTTGGTGCACAGATGAATCATGGAAAAAGGCAGCTGGGGTTGGGAGAATAGAGTGAGAGTAAATGTGACAGTGGTGAGAGGGAATTAGAAATTTTCTCAAATGAAGATACTATGAGAGTTTGGAGGTTGAAGTCTGAATAAGACTTATGTTGATAACAAATATCATATATTAGCACATAATATGGAATCTCTGCCACCCTTATGGCAGAAAGTGAAGAGGAACTAAAAAGCTTTTTAATGAAAGTGAAAGAGGAGAATGAAAAAGTTGCCTTAAAGCTCAACATTCAGAAAACGAAGATCATGGTATCTGCTCCCATCACTTCATGGCAAATAGATGGGGAAACAGTGGAAACAGAGTCAGACTATTTTTGGGGGCTCCAAAATCACTGTAGATGGTGACTGCAGCCATGAAATTAAAAGGTGCTTATGCTTTGGAAGAAAAGTTATGACCAACCTAGATAGCATATTGAAAAGCAGAGACATTATTTTGCCAACAAAGGTCTGTCTAGTCAAGACTATGGTTTTTCCAGTGGTCATATATGGATGTGAGAGTTGGACTGTGAAGAAAGCTGAGCACCGAAGAATTGATGCTTTTGAACTGTGGTGTTGGAGAAGACTCTTGAGAGTCCCTTGGAGTGCAAGGAGATCCAACCAGTCCATTATGAAGGAGATCAGCCCTGGGATTTCTTTGGAAAGAATGATGCTAAAGCTGAAACTCCAGTACTTTGGCCACCTCATGTGAAGAGTTGACTCATTGGAAAAGACTCTGGTGCTGGGAGAGATTGGGGGCAGGAGGAGAAGGGGACGACCGAGGATGAGATGGCTGGATGGCATCACTGACTCAATGGACGTGAGTCTGAGTGAACTCCAGGAGTTGGTGATGGACAGGGAGGCCTGGTGTGCTGTGATTCATGGGGTAGCAAAGAGTCAGACACGACTGAGCAACTAAACTGAACTGAACTGACTGATATGGAATCTAGAAAAATGGTATAGATGAACCTGTCAGCAAGGCAGGGATAGAGATGCAGATGTAGAGAACAGACATGTGAAGACAGAGCTAAAGGGGAGGGTAGGATGGACTGGGACAGTAGGATTACCATATGTACACTTTGTTGCTGTTCAGTCACTGAGTCATGTCCAACTTCGATTGCAGCACACCAGGCTCCTCTGTACAGTATCATATATAAAACAGACAGCTAGAGGGGAAGCTGCTGCATAGCACAGGGAGCTCAGCTCAGTGCTCTGTGATGACCTAGAGGGGTGGGATGGCGGGACAGGTGGGTGGAAGGGAGGCTGAAGAGAGAGGGGATATATGTGATATATGTTCAGTTCAGTTCAGTTCAGTTCAGTCACTCAGTCGTGTCTGACTCTTTGGGACCCCATGAATCGCAGCACGCCAGGCCTCCCTGTCCATCACCATCTCCCGGAGTTCACTCAAGCTCACGTCCATCGAGTCAGTGATGCCATCCAGCCATCTCATCCTCTGTCGTCCCCTTCTCCTCCTGCCCCCAATCCCTCCCAGCATCAGAATCTTTTCCAATGAGTCAACTCTTCGCATGAGGTGGCCAAAGTACTGGAGTTTCAGCTTTAGCATCATTCCTTCCAAAAAAATCCCAGGGCTGATCTCCTTCAGAGTAGACTGGTTGGATACTTATAGCTTATTCACATTATTTTACAGTAGAATCTAACACACTGAGAATAAGAATTTAGTCTTCTATAAATTTACCACTCATAATTAAATCAAGGGCTTAATCATCACCAGAGTCTGTTTTTCTGCTCTGGGAAATAAAGGTCTCTTTATATTGTGCCATGGAAACCCTTTGACACTGACATTCTTATTTAAATTGTTAATTGGTAGATCTGAGTCTGTCATTTTTTCTCTTCAATGAATCAATGATAATTATCAAAGCCACAAATTCCATGGCTCTTATAGGTACCTACTCCTCTTTATCTCTCAAATGCACTAGGTCAAGTTTTTTCTTCTTCTTTTTAAAAATGTTATTTAATATTGGAGTATATTTGATTTAAAATGTTGTGTACCTTCAGGTGTACAGCAAATTGAATTTGATAGTGTAGTAGTGTTAGTCACTTAGTTGTGACCTACTCTTTGTGACCTCATGGACTATAGCTCACCAGACTCCTGTATTCATGGGATTCTCTAGACAAGAATACTGGAGTGAGTAGCAATTCCCTTCTTCAGCAGATCTTCCTGAGCCACCAGTCAAATTCTTATGTCTCCTGCATTGGCAGACACGTTCCTTACCACTAGTGCCACATGGGAAGCCCTAAGACATAGTACACCTGGATTTTTGACCAATAGAACAATGAGATAATGAAATTGTATTGTGTTAAGCCACTAACCTCGTGGTAACTTGTTACAGCAGCAACAGAAGCTAATATCAGGGGGAAAGCTATCTAAAATACTACACTCATGTTAATGCAGAGAGCAGACCATCAAATGATTAGGCTATATCAACAGTATATGAAACATGAACGTCCAGATATTCAAGCTGATTTAGAAAAGGCAGAGCATCCAGAGATCAAGTTGCCAATATCCACTGGATCATTAAAAAAGAAAGAGTTCCAGGAAATATCTATTTATGCTTTATTGACTATGCCAAAGCCTTTGACTACGTGGACCACAACAATCTCTGGAAAATTCTTAAAGAGATGGGAATACCAGACCACCTGACTTGCCTCCTGAGAAATCTGTATGCAGGTCAGGAGGCAACAGTTAAAATTGGACATGGAATGACAGACTGGTTCCAAATTGGAAAAGGAGTACATCAAGGCTGTATATTGTCACCCTGCTTATTTAACTTATATGCAGAGTACATCATGAGAAATGCTGGGCTAAATGAAGCATGAACTGGAATCAAGATTGCAGGGAGAAATATCAATAACCTCAGATATGCAGATGACACCATCCTTATGGCAGAAAGTGAAGAACTAAAGAGCCTCTTGATGAAAGTGAAAGAGGAGAGTGAAAAAGTTGACTTAAAAGTCAACACTCAGAAAACTAAGATCATGGCATCCGATCCCATCACTTCATGGCAAATAGATGGGAAAACAGTGAAAACCATGAGAAATTTTATTTTGGGGGCTCCAAAATCACTGTAGATGGTGACTACCGCCATGAAATTGAAAGAGGTTTGCTGCTTGGAAGAAAAGTTATGACCAACCTAGACAGCATATTAAAAAGCAGAGGCATTACTTTGCCAACAAGGTCCATCTAGTCAAGGCTATGTTTTTTCCAATAGTCATGTATGGATGTGAGAGTTGGACTATAAAGAAAGCTGAGCACTGAAGAATTGATACTTTCAAACTGTGGTGTTGGAGAAGACTCTTGAGAATCCCTTGGACTGTAAGGAAATCCAGCCAGTCCATCCTAAAGGAAATCAGTCCTGCATATGCACTGGAAGGGCTAATGTTGAAGCTGAAACTCCAATATTTTGGCCACCTGATGTAAAGAACTGACTCATTTGAAAAGACCCTGATACTGGGAAAGATTGAACATGGTAGGAGAAGGGGATGACAGAGGATGAGATGATTGGATGTCATCACTGACTCAATGAACATGAGTTTGAGTAAACTCCAGGAGCTGGTGATAGACAGGGAGGCCTGGCGTGGTGCAGTCCATGGGGTTGCAAAGAGCTGGACACAACTGACCAACTGAACTGAACCTAACTGAATGTAAACAGATTTATTTCTCCATTCTAGTAACTGTGTGTACACAGGTAGTTTCATTTCAGTTCTTACCTCTAAGGTAAAAATCCTGGTTTATTCTCAATATATAATGAAATCTATCCTATATATTCTGAAGTCTACCTTATTCTGAAGTCTAATGCAATGAGAAGGTTAATTCTACACTTATCAATGAAAGCTAAATAAAGGCGACTTCAATCAAAACTCTGAGGACCTCATAATTGAGTGTGAGGAATTTCCTTATTTCCCCGCACAAGAATGTTGTTTGTCAGAGAATCTGATTTCAAGAGATGAAGACTTAATCTATATTACCTCCAGCTTCCTTTATCCACCCTAATATTTTGACAGCATACTGTTTGGCCTTAGTTTCTTTCTGTCACTTTCTTGTCCATAGTGTTTTTCCTAATACTAGAATTCAAAAGTGTCTTGGGTTTGAAATGACAGTTAAATTCTTCTTTCAGTTTTGGCTTTCATTGCTATCATACTGATCAGATGATTGGATTCAGAAGTAACTAAGCCACCATGTTGCTCTTCAGCATTCCCAAATATTTATCTTCAGGAACCCCGGATCTATACCCAAATATGAAATCTTGATCATATGGCATTTTGTTATGCACTCAGCACATACTTCAAAAGCTAACTACTTATCACATCGTAAATCTGTGGTTGCTAAGCATTTTTAGAGAACAAAGAAATTTGGTGAATTTAAATATGCAAAATTTATTTTTAATGGGAGGCTTCAAAGGCTCTTGCTGTTTCCAGCATTTTTGTGCCAGTAAGCTTTGGGCTTCTCCAGTGGCTCAGACAATAAAGAATCTGCCCTCAATGCCAGAGACCCAGGTTCAATCCCTAGGTCAGGAAGATCCTTGGAGAAGGGAATGGGCTACCCACTCCAGTATTCTTGCCTGGAGAATGCCATGGACAGATGAGCCTGGTGGGCTACAGTCCATGGGGTACGAAAGAGTTGGAAACGAATGACTCACTAACACTTTCACTTTTGTTTCAAGATTTGTTCCCCCTTGTATTTCCAGTAGAAAATTCTATTCATATCGCAAGAGATTTCCCCCATCTCTGGTACAGCACTCTTTAAGAGTTTTCACTTTTGTAATGAAGCATGTTGCGTCTACTAATTTCAAAGCAACAATTTTCAAAGCTGTTTGCTTTTTGTCTCATGGAGGCATATTGCACTTTCCTGTTGCAGTGTGCTCTTTTGCCTGTACAGAGAGTACCACAAATTATTAGGAAATATAGGGTGACAGAAAATATTTGTATTTTAATGAAGAATTTTTGCACTTCAGTTTTGTGAATTCATAGCTCTATAAATATCTATTATATCCACCAGTCTCTAAGATGGCAATGCTATAACAGAACCATATAGACAATTTCTGACTTACAGTGATATTTTAAAGAGAATCAGAACTCATCTTGTCAAATCCCACTTTAGAAAAACATAATTCAATAACTGCTTATGATGTTGTAGTCTTAACTTATCATGTGGTTTTGACAGGAGTGATGATTCAAATAGAAATGAAAACAAATGTTTAATTCCCTTAATTAAAAAATCCAATTATATTCTTTACTCAAATTATATTATTTAAAATTTCAGGGTAGATATTCAAAATTTCTCTCTCTCTCTCACTCCTTTTTCATTCTCTATGTCTGTCTCTTTCTGTCTCTATCTGTTTGCCTTGCTTTCTCTCCCTCTCTTATTCACCTGTCTTTAACTCTATTCCAAGCTGTTTTATTATCTCACTCACCCTTTCTCTTTACTCTTCTTGGAAAGAATACCATTGTTTCATATTAAATGTGAAAAATAAATAATAACTACCTCATAATTCTTTGAGGGTTTATATAAAATAATGATGATAAAACACCCAGAGCTCTCCCTATATGATTACTTATATGTATATATGCGTATAATATTACACATTCTAAAAACTATATATAAGGCTGCAATTCAATTAAATGTATATTTTAATTAAATATTCTTACATTATAGGTAAATGAATTTGATTTGTATGGGAAACTGAGCTTTATGGATAAATTACTTGAATATATCTCAATATTTTAGTCACAGAACAGTAAAACTCATTTTCTTCCAAACTACACTATTTATGGTATATCTGTTATGCATTAAACATGATGTTGGATAGCATATATAGATGAAAAGGAGATTAAGTACATGAAAACATGGGGCTTTTGCTCCACTGTGTAAAATAAATGATAATAATTAACTAATAAATAAGTGAAAAATGGCAAGAAGTAAACTGTTCTGTGGTAGGGAATATGAATTTAGAATATTCTTAGACAATGTTAAAGATGAGAACCAAAAATGGGAAAAAGAAAGGCAAGCCAATTTTTTTTTTTTTTAATTCACAATAGTGTAATAGATCTGTTCAACTCAGGTCAGCTTCTCATTCATGTCCGACTCTTCATGACCCCACTGACTACAGCACACCAGGCTTCCTGGTCCACCACCATCTCCCGCAACTTGCTCAAACTTATGTCTATCGAGTCAGTGATACCATCCAACCATCTCATCCTCTGCCTTCTCCTTCTCTTCCTGCTTTCAATCTTTCTCAGTATTAGGATTTTTACCAACGAGTCCATTCTTCTCATCAGGCGGTCAAAGTATTGGAGCTTCAGCTTCAGTGTCAGTCCTTCCAATGAATATTCAGGACTGATTTCCTTTAGGATGGACTGTTTTAATCTCCTTGCAGTCCAAAGGACTCTCAAGAGTCTTCTCCAACACCACAGTTCAAAAGCATCAATTCTTCAGCTCTCAGCTTTCTTTACGGTCCAGCTCTCACATCCATATATGACTACTGGAAAAAACATAGCTTTGACTAGATGGACCTTTGTTGGCAAAATAATATCTCTGCTTTTTAATATGCTGTTTAGGTTTGTCATAGCTTTTCTTCCAAGGCGCAAGCATCTTTTAACTTCATGGAAGCAGTCCCCATCCATAGTGATTTTGGAGCCCATGAAAATAAAGTCTGTCACTGTTTCCATTATTTCCCCATCTATTTGCTATGAAATGATGTGACCAGATACCATGATCTTAGTTGAATGTTAAGTCTCAAGCCAGCTTTTTCACTCTCCTCTTTCACTTTCATCAAGAGGCTCTTCAGTTCCTCTTCTCTTTCTGCCATGAGCGTGGTATCATCTGAATATCTAAAGTTATTGTTATTTCTCCCTGCAGTCTTGATTCCAGCTTGTGCTTCATCCAGCCTAGCATTTTGCATGATGTACTCTGGACATAAATTAGATAAGCAGGGTGACAATATACAGCCTTGATGTACTCCTTTCCCAATTTGGAACCAGTTGTTCCATGTCCAATTCTAATTGCTTCTTCTTAACCTGCATACAGGAAGACTTCCTGTCTCAGGAAGCAGGTAAGTTGGTCATCTCTTTAAGAATTTTCCACAGTTTAATGTGATCCACACCATCAACAATTAGGCTTCCCTCATGGCTCAACTGGTAAATAATCTGCCTGCAATACTGGAGACCTGGGTTCGATCTCTGGGTTGAGAAGACCTGGAGAAGGGAGAAGTTACCAACTCCAGTATTCTGGACTGGAGAATTCCACAGACTCTGTAGTCCATGGTATTGCAAAGAGTGAGACACAACTGAGCAACTTTTACTCACTCACTCACTCACAGAGTCAAAAGCTTTGGCATGGTCAATAAAGCAGAAGTAGATGTTTTGCTGGAACTGTCTTGCCATTTCCATGATCCAACAGATGAAATGGATCTTAAATTATCACACATTTTCCAAGGATTAATATTATATAATTTATTGTAGTAGAAATGATTGTGTAAACCAATACTACCATTAACCTAATGGATTCAGACACTCTTTATTTTATTTTAAATAAAATTAAACTATTTTTCATTACTTGTCTGCACATAATACCTTTAATCACCAAACTCTAAATTTTATTCATAACACTATCTATAATATATATATAGTGTATAGAATTATATGATATACTATATGTGTATATGTTATATACATACCAAGGATTACCTAAACTTGTGCAATTGTAACTGGAGAGTAAACATAGTCCTCAAAGTTTTGGAGAGAATGGCATTCTATCATGTATACTATCATGTAAGAATTAAATCGCCAGTCTATGTCTGATGCAGGATACAGCATGCTTGGGGCTGGTGCATGGGGATGACCCACAGAGATGTTATGGGGAGGGAGGTGGGAGGGGGGTTCATGTTTGGGAACACATGTAAGAAATAAAGATTTTAAAATTAAAAAAATAAAAAACTATAAAAAAATAAAAATTAAAAAAAAATAAATAAAAACATTGTCATGATAATAGTAAGATGGCTTTTTTGGTAAGCGGCCTGAGATGACCTCTGAAAATGGTCATCAGAAAACCAGAATACCCCACAAAATTATGCATATCAAGAGTTCAAATATTCGTGTTCATTTTAAGAACACTAATCAAACTGTCCTGACCATTAAGGATATGTGTATCCAAAAAGCCACAAAGTATCTGAAGTAGTAGTTGTTTGTAGTTTAGTTGCTAAATCATACCAAACTCTTGCGACTCCATGGACTATAGCCTGCCAGTCTCCTCTGTCTATGGAATTCTCCAGCCAAGAATACCTGAGTGGGTTGCCATTTCCTTCTCCAGGGGATCGTCCCCACCCAGGGATCAAACCCAGGTCTCCTGCATTGCAGGCAATCTTCCATGTTGCAGGCAGATTCTTTACTGACTGAGCCACCAGGGAAGCCGTGTATCTGGTCCCATCACTCCATGGGAAATAGATGGGGAAACAGTGGAAACAGAGTCAGACTTTATTTTTGGGGGCTCCAAAATCACTGCAGATGGTGACTGCAGCCATGAAATTAAAAGACGCTTGCTCTTTGGAAGAAAAGTTATGATCAACTTAGATAGCATATTCAGAAGCAGAGACATTACTTTGCCAACTAAGGTCCGTCTAGTCAAGGCTATGGTTTTTCCTGTGGTCATGTATGGATGTGAGAGTTGGACTGTGAAGAAAGCTGAGCACCGAAGAATCATGCTTTTGAACTGTGGTGTTGGAGAAGACTCTTGAGAGTCCCTTGGACTGGAAGGAGATCCAACCAGTCCATTCTGAAGGAGATCAACCCTGGGATTTCCTTGGAGGGAATGATGCTAAAGCTGAAGCTCCAGTACTTTGGCCACCTCATGCGAAGAGTTGACTCATTGGAAAAGACTCTGATGATGAGAGGGATTGGGGTCAGGAGGAGAAGGGGACGACCAAGGATGAGATGGCTGGATGGCATCAGGGACTCGGTGGACGTGAGTCTGAGAGAACTCTGGGAGATGGTGATGGACAGGGAGGCCTGGCGTGCTGTGATTCATGGGGTCGCAAAGAAACACGACTGAGCGACTGAACTGAACTTAAACTGAACTTGAAGGAAGCAATGTGTGCCATTCTGTTGTTTCATTGGTGGAGTTGGTAGGTGTGCACAGGCCAGAAAGTAGGGCTGAATGCAGGGTCGATGGTCTAAAAAAAGTATTGAATTTTTACTGCACATGCTCAAAAATGCAGAGAGCAATGCTGAACTTAAGGGTTTAGATGCAGATTCTCCGATCATTGAGCACGTCCAGGAGAACAAAGCCCCCAAGACGTGGTGCAGGACTTACAGAGTTTGTAGTCGACTCAACCCATACAGGAACTCTCCTTGCCACACTGAGATGATCCTTAACAGAAAAAGAACAGATTGTTCCTAAATCAGAAGAGGAGGTTGCACAGAGCAAAAAGATATCCTAGAAGAAACAAAAACATATGGCCCTGAAATATGTGGCACAAAAAGTAAAAGCAAATAAAGTTTAAAAAAAAATACTGAGATGGAGCAGATGCTATATTAAAATAAGATTTCTTGACACTTAAATATTTCATACCTAAGGTTATTTTTCCTTTCCCCAGGTGGCTCAGTGCTAAAAATTCCACCTGCCAATACAGGAGCTGTAGGAGATGCAGGTTTGATCCCTGGGTCAGGAAGATTCCTTGGAGAAGGGAATGGCAACCTGTTCCAGTATTCTTGCCTGGGAAATTCCATGAACAGAGGAGCCTGGTGGGCTACAGTCCATAAGGTCCCAAAGAGTCACACATAACTTAGCAACTGAGCATGTAAGCATGACATAAGCTGACAAAAGTTGTTTTATTCCTTCATTGTCATTGTGAAGTTGCTCAGTCATGTCCAACTTTTTGCAATCTCATGGACTGTGGCCCACCAGGCTCCTCCATCCATGGAATTTTCGAAGAGTACTGGAGTGGGTTGCCATTTCCTTCTCTAGGGGATCTTCCTGACCCAGGGATCAAACCAGGGTCTCTTGCATTGCAGGCAGACGCTTTACCATCTGAACCACCAGGGAAGTTTTATTCCTTACATTTTTTTTTTTCTGTTTTCCTTGGTCAGTTCATAAAACGCACAACTTTTGGAAATTTCTTTTTGACACCCTTCCAGCCATTTTTTCAAGAACCAGCAGCCAACATTTGATTAAATTTAATTGTAAGAAAATTTAAAAGTTATTAAATATAATGTATCCTGGACAGAAACTGGTGTATGTTTTAGTTATATACAAATATTGTTTCTTTTCAACTTCCAATAAACTTTAAAAATTGATTCATGTATAATATCTATCATTTTTTCTAAATGTTTTAGCTCAACAGTCTTTTTTTTTTAAGCATTTCTTTTATCTTTTTATTTTTTTTTAATTTTTTGGTTGTGCTGGGTCTTCATCACTGCACACGGGCTTTCTCTAGTTGTGGTAAGCAGAGGCTACGCTTCGCTGCAGTGCACAGGCTTCTCATTTGCAGTGGCCACTTTTCTTGCAGAGCACAGGCTCTGGACGCATGGGCTTCGGTAGTTGCAGCACATGGGCTCAGTAGTTGTGGCTTGAGGGCTCAGAAGTTGTGGCTAGAGCACTGGCTCAGAAGTTGTGGTGCACAGGATTAGTTGCCCCACATCATGTGGAATGTTTCCAGACCAGGAATTGAGCCACAGACTCCCACCCCCTGAGCCAGCAGGGAAGTCCTCAACTGTCTTAATAGTTAAGCAGATTAAGACAACAACAGCCCTGGAACTCTATGGATGCTTAAATGATAATGATCTTATTTCTGTCATCCATTTCTCCTAATAAAAATCTGCTCTTTCTTCCATTAATAGATTCATCCAATTCCCAGCTAAACCTCTCTTTCTTCTTCTTCAACTAGTTTGATAAAAAAAAAAGTAACAGAGATTCTCTAACTGCCAGATATGAAAAGAATGAAACCAAATCTTTAAATTTCTATGACATATATTTAACTTGTTTGGGAATATCAGAAATATTTGTTACCCCAGTTTCCTTTCTTTGAAAAACCAGATAGGATAAACCACATGTCTAAGACACAAATTCTAATATTTCTGTAAAATGCAGCTGTAGATGTCATCAAGAGTAGGGACTTTTATAGTGCCATAAAAATTCAGTATCACTATAAATTTATGCTGCTGAAAATGTCGACATTTATGGCAACTTCTACAAGGACATATTTTAAAATGATGCTAAAACTTGATGCAGCAACTTTTATTTAGTTAAAAGTAAGATTATAGAACAAAAACATTTACGCTAATTTTTGAAACTATCAGTATGGATGATTAATGGTTAAAATTCTCAAATCACATCAGGGTTTGATGGGTACTTAAAACTTAGATCACTCAAAATTAAAAGGCATGAAAGCATGTTCAGGTATTATTATTCAAATTAACAGTTAATTATTGCCTATGATTATTATTTATTTACAAGGGATTTCATACAGACTTTTAATATCTAATAAAATTATTAATGATATAAGCATACAATGATGCTTATTTAAGTATTAAATATAATCACAGAATTATATTGGCAATCTATTTTCATTCACTTCATATTGAAGAGCAGGCAAAGTTACTATTTGGATTAATACAAAAGAAGAAAATTCATAATAGAATTATCCAAATTCACCAATTCATGGAAGGATTTTTCCCTTTTTAGCTATATAAGTTCCTTTGCAATGAGGAAGAATAACCTCATTAAATGGTCTATTTTTGGCAACTACAGAAAAACCAAAGACGTCTTACATTTAAATCCAATGCTTAAGTTACAATAGCTGCTGTAGGCTAATAAGGTATATTTGACAGTGCTGATTGGTCTTTGGCAAAGATTTAGAAATTCAACCAGAATATCTCTCTCTCTCTTTTTTTCTTCAGTGCTGGAAATCAGGTTTGAATCTTGAGTTGACAAGATCCCTTGGAATGGCAAGGCACTCTAGTGTTCTTGCCTGGAGAATCCCATGGACACAGGAGCCTGGCAGGCTATGGTCCACAGTGTTGCAAAGAATTGGACACATCTGAGCAAGTAACACTTTCACTTTCATAGCTGGGCAAGTTCACAACCGCGGGGCTTAGTCTTATCCTAAAAAATCCTGTCTTGAAAATTAGGGATTCAGAGAGCTCTTGTCTAACCCTCAGAGACAGAAGTGCTGCTTCTTGGGTTCAGATCCCATGTTATAATTCCTGTAATGGAGAGACTTCTGTGTGATGCTTCCTGAGGTAAAGTGCTCACATTTAATCAAGCTACATTTACCTGGACAATTTCATTGTTCCCTCTCTATGTTGAAAATGTGCTCTTGTGAGGTTTAAGACATAATTCTTATAGACAGAATGCCTGGCCCACAAACCGATATCAGGCTATAAATGGTACCGGTATATGTTCACATGATTTCCTCTGTAGTCTCATATCCAAATTTGTTCAGAGATGATCTGTCAGATGAGTAAGTATCTTATCTATCCTGAAGGGATAAAAGAGTTTCAAGCTGAAAGACAACTTCTGAGGGTGTAGAGTAGTTCAGACTTCTAGCAAGTAATTGTTATCTTTGTGATAAAAGTAAATCAGGGACTACTACTTCCAGAAAAACGGAAAATACATACTTTCATTTCTGTTACTAAGTATGACTAAAAACCTTGGATATTGTATACAAGACAAAAACAAGACACTGACAGATGGAGTGAAGAAAGCAGAGCAGCTACGAACTTTAGGACACACTGAAAAACCATGATGGAGAGTTCTGTGAATTTTATTTCTGCCCTCTATATTCTTTTTTTTCTTTATACTTTTTCTTTCTTTTTAATTTTTTAAATTAATTAAATAATTTTTTGGTTATAGCACGTGGCATGTGGGATCCTCCTTGCCATATGAGGGATTGAACCTACACCCTCTGCACTGAAAGAGCAGAGTCTTAACCACGGACCGCCAGGGAAGTCTCTGCCCTATATATTCTAGATTTGGGTTCTCAATCTGGAACTTTTAAGGATGTAGAAATATTTTAAAAAAATTTCAATAAAAGCCTGCTATCTCTAACCAAAGAAATAGCAAAGGGGCAGGCCAGCAAGACAGAAAACATTCAAACAATGATTACTCTGTTCTTGCCACAGGAAAACAAAGAAGCAACAAAATTGTGGCCTATTCTCACCCAGGACAGCAAAGGGCAAGTGGCAACCCCAAAATTTCACTCAGGGGACTGTCTCAATCTTTATGCTAGGTTATGTCAAAGAAAGCCTAGTTGGGAAACGCGACTTTCATTCCTACTAGGTGAATATGACTGAGAAGGCAATGACACCCCACTCCAGTACTCTTGCCTGGAAAAGCCCATGGATAGAGGAGACTGGTGGGCTGCAGTCCGTGGAGTCACTAAGAGTCAGACACAACTGAGCGACTTTACTTTCACTTTTCACTTTCATGCATTGGAGAAGGAAATGGCAACCCACTCCAGTGTTCTTCCCTGGAGAATCCCAGGGACGGGGGAGCCTGGTGGGCTGCCGTCTATGGGGTCGCACAGAGTTGGACACGACTGAAGCGACTTAGCAGCAGAAGCAGCAGCAGCAGGTGATTATGAAACCCGCAATTCTCTCCAAGGCATTAATGGAGGTCATATGAGGAGCTAGACTGCCACCCCCAATCACTTCTCTGCTGTGTTTGAGTGGTGTCAGTAAAGGCCTAACGGAGAGTTGAGAAATGAAAACAAATGCTCAAACAAAAACTTCCACACAAACGTTTATAAAAGCAGTATTTGTAATAGCAAAAAAGGTAGACACAACCCAAATATCCTTTAGCTAATGAGTGGAGAAACAGACTGTGGCATATTAATAAAACAAAATATTCAGTCATAAGAAATGAAGTATTGACACATGCTAGAACATAAATAAACCTTGAAAACATTATGCTAATTGAGAGAAATCAGGCAAAACTTTCACATATACTATGGTTCCATTTATATTAACTATCCAAAATAGGAAAATGCAAAGATAAGAAAGCAAATTAGTGGTTGGCAGAAGAGTCGAACATGACTGAGCATGCACACCACACCACACAGGAGCGGTGCAATAGGATGATTGTAAATAAGTCCCCAAAGGGTATTGGTTTTCCTTTTGAGGTGATAAAAATGTTCTGAAATTAATAGTCATGATGGCTGCACAACATTGTGGATTTACTAAATGGAGCTGATTTATATACTTTAAAGTGGTTCAAATGATAAATTTTATATGGTTATTTTATCACAATAAAAAAATAAAAAACCCAAATACATCAGTAATTACATTAAATTTAAATCTAAATATAACAATTAATAGATACTGAGATAGCAGATAAAAATTCATGACCCAACTATATTTTGTTTATAAGGAATTCAATTCAAATATAGTCATATGAGTAGTTAGTAAGTAAAGATTGAAAATTGTATAATGCAAATATTGATCAAAAGGAAGCAAAGTTAATGTCAGATAAATTTTACTTAAAGGTAAAAAATTACTGGAGACAAAGAGGCACTATTTGTTGAAAAATCTATCTTTCATCATGGAATCACCTTCACACATTTAAAAAACAGCAACCAATCAAAAACATCATAACTGTTGATGGACGTTTAGGTTGCTTCTGTGTCCTGGTTACTGTCAATATTGCTTAAGTGAACACTAGGGTGCATGTATCTTTTCTACTTCTGGTTTTCTCCAGATATATGCCCATGAATGAGATATATGGTAACTATTTTTAGTTTTTTAAAACTATACTGTTCTCGTCCCTGTTGGCTCAGATGGTAAAGTGTCTCCTACAATGCAGGAGACCTGGGTTCAATCACGGGGTTGGGAAGATCTCCTGGAGAAGGAAATGGCAACCCACTCCAGTATTCTTGCCTGGAAAAGCCCATGGATGGCGGAACCTGGTATGCTACAGTCCATGGGGTGGCGAAGAGTTGGGCACGACTGAGCGACTTCACTACTATTCACTATTCTGTTCTCTACAGTGGCTATACCAGTTTACATTCCCACTAGCAGTATAAGAGGATTCCCTTTTCTCCACATCCTCTCTAGCATTTATTATTTGTAGATTTCTTGATAATGGTCATTCTGACTAGTGTGAAGTGATACCTCATTGTATACTCCCAGAATTTATTAATGGAATAACTAAATTTGGACTCTCAACTTTGTTCTATTGGTTTATATGAATACTGTTATCGTTATGAAGTGAAAGCTTCTCAGTGGTGTCTGACTCTTTGCGACCCTATACAGTCCATGGAATTCTCCAGGCCTAGTACAGCATGAAATTTTAAGGATATACCATATGTTTCCATGTGTCTTTTGATGGACATTTGTTTCCAGTTTTTGGCTATAACAAATAATAATGCTATGGACTTTCATATGCAAGTCTTAATGTGGACATGAGTGTTTATTTCTCTTGTGTATATATCTAAGAGTAGAATTACTGATCAAATGGTTACTCCATTTACTCTTTGAAGGAACAGGCAGATTATTTTCCTAAGTTGCTAGAAAATTTTATACGGAGCTTTCCTGGTGGCTCAAACGGTAAAGAATCTGCCTGCAACGCAGGATACCTAAGTTTGATCCCTGGGTCAGGAAGATCTCCTGGAGGAGGGCATGGCAACCCGCTCCAGTATTCTTGTCTGGAGAATCTCAGAGACAAAGGAGCCTGGGGGACAACAGTCCGTTCCGGTGCAAAAGAGTCAGGCACGACTAAAGTGACTGAGCACGCCCTCCTCTGGTTGTGAAGTTTTATGAGTTCCTTGTATTTTCTACAAAGAAGTCTTTTTTTAGATATAATGATTTGAAAACATCTTCTCCAAGACTATAGTTTGTCTTTCACTTTTTTATATTATCTTTGAAGCATATAGTTTTTTAGTTCAGTTCAGTTCAGTTTAGTCGCTAAGTTGTGTCCGATTCTTTGTGACCCCATGAATTGCAGCACACCAGGCCTGCCTGTCCATCACCAACTCCTGGAGATCCGTCGAGTTGGTGATGCCATCCAGCCATCTCATCCTCTGTCATCCCCTTTTCCTCCTACCCCCAATCCTTCCCAACATCAGGGTCTTTTACAATCAGTCATCACTTCACAAGAGGTGGCCAAAGGACTGGAGTCTCAGCTTTAGCATCATTTCCTCCAGTGAACACCCAGGACTGATCTCCTTCAGAATGGACTGGTTGGATCTCCTTCCAGTCAACGGACTCTCAAAAGTCTTCTCCAACACCACAGTTCAAAAGCATCAATTCTTCGGTGCTCAGCTGTCTTCACAGTCCAACTCTCACATCCATACTTGACCACTGGAAAAACCATCGCCTTGACTAGATGGACCTTTGTTGGCAAAGTAATGTCTCTGCTTTTGAATATACTAGCTAGGTTGGTCATAACTTTCCTTCCAAGGAGTAAGCGTCTTTTAATTTCATGGCTGCAGTCACCATCTGCAGTGATTTTGGAGCTCAAAAAATAAAATCTGACAATTTCCACTGTTTCCCCATCTATTTCCCATGAAGTGATGGGATCAGATGCCATGATCTTCGTTTTTTGAATGTTGAGCTTTAAGCCAACCTTTTCATTCTCCTCTTTCACTTTCATCAAGAGGCTTTTTAGTTCCTCTTCACTTTCTGCCATAAGGGTGGTGTCATCTACATATCTGAGGTTATTGATATTTCTCCCAGGAATTTTGATTCAAACTTGTGCTTCTTCCAGCCCAGTGTTTCTCATGATGTACTCTGCATATAAGTTAAATAAGCAGGGTGACAGTATACAGCCTTGACATACTCCTTTTCCTATTTGGAAACAGTCTGTTGTTCCATGTCCAGTTCTAACTGTTACTTCCTGACCTGCATACAGGTTTCTCAAGAGGCAGGTCAGGTGGTCTGGTATTGCCATCTCTTTCAGAATTTTCTACTGTTTATTGTGATCCACACCATCAAAGACTTTGGCATAGTCAATAAAGCAGAAATAGATGTTTTTCTAGAACTCTCTTGCTTTTTCCATGATCCAGCAGATGTTGGCAATTTGATCTCTGGTTCCTCTGCCTTTTCTAAAACCAGCTTGAACATCTGGAAATTCACAGTTCATGTATTGCTGAAGCCTGGCTTGGAGAATTGTGAGCATTACTTTACTAGCGTGTGAGATGAGTGCAATTGTGTTGTAGTTTGAACATTCTTTGGCATTGCCTTTCTTTGGAATTGGAATGAAAACTGAACTTTTCCAGTCCTGTGGCCACTGCTGACTTTTCCAAATTTTCTGGCATACTGAGTGCATCACTTTCACAGCATCATCTTTCAGGATTTGAAATAGCTCAACTGGAACTTCATCACCTCCTCTAGCTTTGTTCGTAGTCATGCTTTCTAAGGCCCACTTGACTTCACATTCCAGGATGTCTGGCTCTAGGTGAGTGATCACACCATCATGATTATCATGGTCATGAAGATCTTTTTGTACAGTTCTTCTGTGTATTCTTGCCATTTCTTCTTAATATCTTCTGCTTCTGTTAGGTCCATACCATTACTGTCCTTTATCAAGCCCATCTTTGCATGAAATGTTCTCTTGGTATCTCTCATTTTCTTGAAGAGATCTCTAGTCCTTCCCGTTCTGTTGTTTTCCTCTGTTTCATTGCATTGATCACTGAGGAAGGTTTTTTAACTTTGATTAAATAGAAGTGAAAGTGTTGCTCAGTGGTGTACAACTCTTTGTGACCTCATGTACTGCAGCCTGCCAGGCTCCTCTGTCCATGGGATTCTCTAGGCAAGAATACTGAAGTGTGTTGCCATTGCCTTCTCCAGGTCTCCCACATTGCAGGCAGAGCCCCAGGGAAGTAGAGATGATCATTTTTTCTCTTTTATGTATAATCATTACACACATTTTGATGTTATTTCTAAGAACTCTACCTATCCAAGATCATGAAGATCTCCAAAAGTTTTATTCTAGAAGTTGAAAATTTTTGGTTATTACATTTATGTCTATGACCCATTATAACTTAATCTTTGTAGACACTTTAAGAGTGTAATTTCACATTTTGTTTGTATACATCCAACTGTAGCAGCATCATTTGTTGATAAGGCTGTCTTTTCCTGTGGTGTTACCTTGACATCTTTGTAAAATACCATCCAGTCTTCAATGTAAAGGCTTATTTTAGGGATCTCAATTGTGTCCCATTGGTCTGAAGCCCATTACTGTCTTAGTACAATGCTGTCTTTATAATTGTAGCTCAATATAACATTTTAAAACCAGGAAATGTAGTCCTCTATTTTTTATTGGATGTTTTCTCTATTTTAGGTATTTTGCATTTCTAAATAAGTTTTAGGATTAACTTCTTAATTTCTGTAAAAGGGCTTGCTGAGATTTTGATAGGGATTATATTAGATCTATAAGTCAATTTGAAAAGAATTATTTTATAATTACTGAGTATTCTAATTCATAAAATGCATTGTCTCTTCTTCTGCTTAAACCTTCTATGATATCACTCAACAATGTATTGAAGTTTTTGGTGTGCAAATATTGAACTTACTTTCTTAAATTTATTCCAAAGTATTTCATTCTTTTTTATTTTACTATGAAAGATTTAATTAGTAAAGAATTTCAAAATTTATGAAATGCTTTTGAAAATGAAAAACCCAAGCTAACAATTAGTATTAAATCTACACCCATTAGTTAATAGTCTAAAAGAATAGTTTGCAAAGAGTAGGCAAGCAGCCCAAATTTGTGCTTGAAATTTTTTAAAGAAATAACAAGCATCACCTTTTTACATCACAGGATGGTAATAGTTTAATATATCAAAGCAGATGATATGACATTATATATATATATATATATATATATATATACACACACACACACATATATATAAAAAGAGAAAATACTCATTATTATAACAGAAGGAAAATGTAAAAATATTTAAAATGGCCAAGAGGCAAAAAGCCACAGTCCTCTTGGAAGTTGGCATAGAAATATCTTTCTAAACATTGTGAACACACACACAACACATTCATCATAAATAAATACTGAATGAAAACTAAAGGCAAATTAGAATACAAAAATCTTGAAAATGTGTGCAAATTTCAGACAGAAAAACTAAAAGATGTGAAAACGCTGTGTAAAAAAAAAAAAAAATGTGGAAAAGAACAAAAGGTCGAAGCATTTAGAAATAGCTACTACTTTCCACCTAAAAACTATGGTTCCCAGGTGACTTGGAAGGAGTGAAGCAAATCAAGAGAGCTGTACCTTAGATCATGTTTTCTGATTCCTGGCTCCAGCAATTTGTAGTATAATCTAGGCACATGGGTGCTAAAAAGTTTCAGTCATGTCTGACTCTGTGCACCCCAATGGACTGTAGTCTGCATGCTGCTCTGTCCATGGGATTCTGCAGACAAGAATCCTGGAGAGGGTTGCCATGCCCTTCTGCAGGGGATCTTCTGGACCGTGGGATTGAACCTGTGTTTCTTACATCTCTCTGCACTGTCAGGCAGGTTCTTTACCACTAGCGCCACCTGGGAAGGCCAGTATAGTCTACACTTTGCGTTTTGCGTTTGACAGATCAGGGCTAAACAAGCAAGGATTCAGCAGGGTAGGGTTCAGCCAGCAGGGAAGGAGAACCCAGGGAAGTGGCACTAGACAAGTGTTTCCACCCACTAACTAGATGTTTTGAGGAGACATTAAAGCCAGACTGGCTATGTTCCATTTAGCAACCACTGGGGCAGCAGATATTCTTAGCTCAGACATCGGCTGTAGAACTGAGTCCTAGTATTATACATTAAGTAGATATGTGACTTAAAAAGAAAGAAACATGACTAAAGTCTTTGCACAAAGTCACTTGTCTCAATGTAAAATCAATTTTTACCTTCTTTGAAAACTTTTCCATATTCATCACCATCTCCTTGACAAAATGCACCTCTTTTTTCCCTCATGTTTTCTTTACATCTATTCAGAAATGTGCCAGTACATATTTATTTTAGATCACAAGTGTGTCACTATCATGCATAGAAATCCAGTATCACTTAGTACAACAGTAACCATACAAATAAATACGTTGAAAATAAGATAAAATTGATACATTTTAAAGTTTTAAAATACAAACTAAAATGTTAAAAATCATCATATTGTAAATAAGTCCTTCAATGAGATGCAAGGGACTGTTCAAAATCAGTAAGCAGGGAAATAAGGAAACCACTGCAGATTTGGAGATGAATATAACTTATGGCAGAAAGTGAAGAGGAGCTAAAAAGCCTCTTGATGAAAGTGAAAGAGGAGAGCAAAAAAAGTTGGCTTAAAGCTCAACATTCAGAAAATGAAGATCATGGCATCCGGTCCCATCACTTCATGGGAAATAGATGGGGAAACAGTAGAAACAGTGTCAGACTTTATTTTTGGGGGCTCCAAAATCACTGCAGATGGTGACTGCAGCCATGAAATTAAAAGACGCTTACTCCTTGAAAGAAAAGTTATGACCAACCTAGATAGCATATTCAAAAGCAGAGACATTACTTTGACGACTAAGGTCTGTCTAGTCAAGACTATGGTTTTTCCACTAGTCGTATACGGATGTGAGAGTTGGACTGTGAAGGCTGAACTCTGAGGAATTGATGCTTTTGAACTGTGGTGTTGGATAAGACTCTTGAGAGTCCCTTGGACTGCAAGGAGATCCAACCAGTCCATTCTGAAGGAGATCAGCCCTGGGATTTCTTTGGAAGGAATGATGCTGAAGCTGAAACTCCACTACTTTGGCCACCTCATGTGAAGAGTTGACTCACTGGAGAAGACTTTGATGCTGGGAGGGATTGGGGGCAGGAGAAGAAGGGAACGACCGAGGATGAGATGGCAGGATGGCATCACTGACTCAATGGATGTGAGTCTGTGTGAACTCCGGAAGTTGGTGATGGACAGGGAGGCCTGGCGTGCTGCGATTCATGGGGTCGCAAAGAGTCAGACATGACTGAACGACTGAACTGAGCTGAACTGGATACTCCATTGTGTATATGTACCACATCTTTCTTATCCATTTGTCTGCTGATGGACATCTAGGTTGCTTCCATGTCCTGGCTATTGTAAACAGTGCTGTGATGAACATTGGGGTACGTGTGTCTCTTTCAATTCTGGTTTCCTCTGTGTATATGCCCAGCAGTGGGATTGCTGGGTCATAAGGCAGTTCTATTTGCAATTTTTTAAGGAATCTCCACACACTCCGTTCTCCATAGTGGCTGTACTAGTTTGCATTCCCACCAACAGTGTAAGAGGGTTCCCTTTTCTCCACACCCTCTCCAGCATTTATTGCTTGTAGACTTTGGGATCGCTGCCATTCTGACTGGTGTGAAATGGAACCTCATTGTGGTTTTGATTTGCATTTCTCTGATAATGAGTGATGTTGAGCATCTTTTCATGTGTTTGTTAGCCATATGTACATCTTCTTTGGAGAAATGTCTATTTAGTTCTTTGACCCATTTTTTGATTGGGTTGTTTATTTTTCTGGAATTGAGCTGCATAAGTTGCTTGTATATTTTTGAGATTAGTTGTTTGTCAGTTGCTTCATTTGCTATTATTTTCTCCCATTCAGAACGCTGTCTTTTCACCTTGCTTATATTTTCCTTTGTTGTGCAGAAGCTTTTAATTTTAATTAGATCCCATTTGTTTATTTTTGCTTTTATTTCCAGTATTCTGGGAGGTGGATCATAGAGGATCCTGCTGTGATTTATGTTGGAGAGTGTTTTGCCCATGTTCTCCTCCAGGATTTTTATAGTTTCTGGTCTTACGTTTATATCTTTAATCCATTTTGAGTTTATTTTTGTGTATGGTGTTAGAAAGTGATCTAGTTTCATTCGTTTACAAGTGGTTGACCAGTTTTCCCAGCACCACTTGTTAAAGAGATTGTCTTTACTGCATTGTATATTCTTGCCTCCTTTGTTGAAGATAAGGTGTCCATAGGTGTGTGGATTTATCTCTGGGTTTTCTATTTTATTCCATTGATCTATATGTCTGTCTTTGTGCCAGTACCATTCTGTCTTGATGACTGTGGCTTTGTAGTAGAGCCTGAAGTCAGGCAGGTTGATTCCTCCAGTTCCATTCTTCTTTCTCAAGATTGCTTTGGCTATTCGAGGGTTTTTGTATTTCCATACAAATTGTGAAATTATTTGTTCTAGTTCTGTGAAAAATACCGCTGGTAGCTTGATAGGTATTGCATTGAATCTGTAGATTGATTTGGGTAGTGTACTCATTTTCACTATATTGATTCTTCTGATCCATGAACATGGTATATTTCTCCATCTATTAGTGTCCTCTTTGATTTCTTTCACCAGTGTTTTATAATTTTCTATATATAGGTCTTTAATTTCTTTAGGTAGATATATTCCTAAGTGTTTTATTCTTTTCATTGCAATGGTGAATGGAATTGTTTCCTTAATTTCTTTTTCTACTTTCTCATTATTAGTGTATAGGGATGCAACGGATTTCTGTGTGTTGATTTTATATCCTGCAACTTTACTATATTCATTGATTAGCTCTAGTAATTTTCTAGTGGAGTCTTTAGGGTTTTCTGTGTAGACGATCATGTCATCTGCAAACAGTGAGAGTTTTACTTCTTCTTTTCCAATTTGGATTCCTTTTATTTCATTTTCTGCTCTGATTGCTGTGGCCGAAACTTCCAGAACTATGTTGAATAGTAGCGGTTTCACCATTGAGGATAATGTTTGCTGTGGGTTTGTCATATATAGCTTTTATTATGTTGAGGTATGTTCCTTCTATTCCTGCTTTCTGGAGAGTTTTAATCATAAATGGATGTTGAATTTTGTCAAAGGCCTTCTCTGCATCTATTGAGATAATCATATGGCTTTTATTTCTCAATTTGTTAATGTGGTGAATTACATTGATTGATTAGCGAATATTGAAGAATCCTTGCATCCCTGGGATAAAGCCCACTCGGTCATGGTGTATGATCTTTTAAATGTGTTGTTGGATTCTGATTGCTAGAATTTTTTTAAGGATTTTTGCATCTATGTTCATCAGTGATATTGGCCTGTTGTTTTCTTTCTTTCTTTCCTTTTTTTTTTTTTTTTCCATCTTTGTCAGGTTTTGGTATTAGGGTGATGGTGGCCTCATAAAATGAGTTTGGAAGTTTACCTTCCTCTGAAATTTTCTGGAAGAGTTTGAGTAAGATAGGTGTTAGCTCTTCTCAAAATTTTTGATAGAATTCAGCTGTGAAGCCATGTGGACCTGGGCTTTTGTTTGCTGGAAGATTTCTGATTACAGTTTCAATTTCCATGCTTGTGATGAGTCTGTTAAGATTTTCTATTTCTTCCTGGTTCAGTTTTGGAAAGTTGTACTTTTCTAAGAATTTGTCCATTTCTTCCAAGTTGTCCATTTTATTGGCATATAATCGCTGATAGTAGTCTCTTATGATCCTTTGTTTTGTCTGTTGTGATCTCTCCATTTTCATTTCTAATTTTATTGATTTGATTTTTCTCCCTTTGTTTCTTGATGAGTCTGGCTAATGGTTTGTTAATTTTATTTATCCTTTCAAAGAACCAGCTTTTGGTTTTGTTAATTTTTGCTATGGTCTCTTTTTTTTCTTTTGCATTTATTTCTGCCCTAATTTTAAAGATTTCTTTCCTTCTACTAACTCTGGGGTTCTCCATTTCTTCCTTTTCTAGTTGCTTTAGGTGTAGAGTTAGGTTATTTATTTGACTTTTTTCTTGTTTCTTGAGGTATGCCTGTATTGCTATGAACTTTCCTCTTAGCACTGCTTTTACTGTGTCCCACAGGTTTTGGGTTGTTGTGTTTTCATTTTCATTCATTTCTATGCATATTTTGATTTCTTTTTTTGATTTCTTCTGTGATTTGTTGGTTATTCAGAAGTGTGTTGTTTAGCCTCCATATGTTGGAATTTTTAATAGTTTTTCTCCTGTGAAAGTGAAAGTGAAGTCGCTCAGTCATGTCCGACTCTTTGCAACCCCATGGACGGTAGCCCACCAGGCTCTTCCGTCCATGGGATTCTCCAGGCAAGAATACTGGAGTGGGTTGCCATTTCCTTTTCCAGGGGATCTTCCTGAGCCAGGGATCGAACCCAGGTCTCCCACATTGCAGGCAGACGTTTTAACCTCTGAGCTGTAATTGAGATCTAGTCTTAATGCATTATGGTCAGAAAAGATGCTTGAAATGATTTCAATTTTTTTGAATTTATCAAGGTTAGATTTATGGCCCAGAATGTGGTCTATCCTGGAGAAGGTTCCGTGAGCACTTGAGAAAAAGGTGCAATTCATTGTTTTGGGGTGAAATGTCCTATAGATATCAATTAGGTCTAACTGGTCTATTGTATCATTTAAAGTTTGTGTTTCTTTGTTAATTTTCTGTTTAGTTGATCTGTCCATAGGTGTGAGTGGGGTATTAAAGTCTCCCACTATTATTGTGTTATTGTTAATTTCCCCTTTCATACTTGTTAGCATTTGTCTTACATATTGCAGTGCTCCTATGTTGGGTGCATATATATTTATAATTGTTATCTCTTCTTCTTGGATTGATCCTTTGATCATTATGTAGTGTCCTTCTTTGTCTCTTTTCACAGCCTTTGTTTTAAAGTCTATTTTATCGCATATGAGTATTGCTACTCCTGCTTTCTTTTGGTCTCTACTTGCATAGAATCTCTTTTTCCAGCCCTTCACTTTGAGTCTGTATGTGTCCCTTGTTTTGAGGTGGGTCTCTTGTAGACAGCATATATAGGGGTCTTGTTTTTGTATCCATTCAGCCAGTCTTTGCCTTTTGGTTGGGGCATTCAACCCATTTATGTTTAAGGTAATTATTGATAAGTATGATCCCGTTGCCATTTACTTTATTGTTTTGGGTTTGGGTTTATATGCCCTTTTTGTGTTTCCTGTCTAGAGAGGATCCTTTAGCATTTGTTGGAGAGCTGGTTTGGTGGTGCTGAATTCTCTCAGCTTTTGCTTGTCTGTAAAGCTTTTGATTTCTCCTTCATATTTGAATGAAATCCTTGCTGGGTACAGTAATCTGGGCTGTAGGTTATTTTCTTTCATCACTTTAAGTATGTCTTGCCATTCCCTTCTGGCCTGAAGAATTTCTATTGAAAGATCTGCAGTTATCCTTATGGGAATCCCCTTGTGTGTTATTTGTTGTTTTTCCCTTGCTGCTTTTAATATTTGTTCTTTGTGTTTGATCTTTGTTAATTTGATTAATATGTGTCTTGGGGTGTTTTGTCTTGGGTTTATCCTGTTTGGAACTCTCTGGGTTTCGTGGATTTGGGTGATTATTTCCTTCCCCATTTTAGGGAAGTTTTCAAATATTATCTCCTCAAGGATTTTCTCATGGTCTTTCTTTCTGTCTTCTTCTTCTGAGACTCCTATAATTTGAATGTTGGAGCATTTCATATTGTCCTGGAGGTCTCTGAGATTGTCTTCATTTCTTTTAACTCGTTTTTCTTTTTTCCTCTCTGATTCATTTATTTCTACTATTCTATCTTCTATTTCACTAATCCTATCTTCTGCCTCTGTTATTCTACTATTTGTTGCCTCCAGAGTGTTTCTGATCTCATTTATTGCATTATTCATTATATATTGACTCTTTTTTATTTCTTCTAGGTCCTTGTTAAACCTTTATTGCATCTTCTCAATCCTGTCTCCAGGCTATTTATCTGTGATTCCATTTTGATTTCAAGATTTTGGATCATTTTCACTATCAATATTCGGAATTCTTTCTTAGGTAGATTCCCTATCTCTTCCTCTTTTGTTTGGTTTGGTGGGCATTTCTCCTGTTCCTTTACGTGCTGAGTATTCCTCTATCTCTTCATCTTGGTTATATTGCTGCGTTTGGCATGGCCTTTCTGTAATCTGGGAATTTGTGAAGTTCTCTTTATTATGGAGCTTCTTTGCTGTGGGTGGGGTTGTATCAATGGCTTGTCAAGGTTTTTTGGTTAGGGAAACTTGGTTCGGAGTTCTGGTGTGCGGAGCTGGATTTGTTCTCTCTGGAGTGCAATGAAGTGTCCAGTAATGAGTTATGAGATGTCAGTGGTTTTGGAGTAACTTTGAGCTGCCTGTATATTGAAGCTCAGGGGTGTGTTCCTGTGTTGCTGGAGAATTTGCGTGGTATGTCTTGCTCTGGAACTTGTTGGCCCCTATCAATTAATGTTCCCTGGATTCAGGAGTTCTCTGATGTTCTCAGGATTTGGACTTATGCCTCCTGCTTCTGGTTTTCAGTTTTATTTTTACAGTTGTCTCAAGACATCTCCATCTATACAGCACTGATGATAAAACATCTAGGTTAAAGATGAAAAGTTTCTCCACATTGAGGGACACCCAGAGTTTCACTGTTTTTGAAGACAATGATCTGCTTTTCGGGGTGCCTGATGTCCTCTGCCAGCATTCAGAAGTTGTTTGTAGAATTTACTCAGCGTTGAAATGTTCTTTTGATTAATTTGTGGGGGAGAGAGTGGTCTCCCCGTCCTATTCCTCCACCATCTTAGGACCGCCCCTCAAAATCAGTTTTATCTTAAAAAATTTTAGAAGTAAAGTCAGATTTTTAACACTTCATTAGCATTGTCTCAGTTTCAATTAGTTAATTAAGGATTGTCTTGAAAATTACAAATGTTAAAATTATTAAGTTTTGAAAAAAAATTGATCCAAACATTTGCCTGTACTACCCAGCCTCAGTTCAGTTCAGTTCAGTTCCATCACTCAGTCGTGTCTGACTCTTTTTGACCCCATGAATTGCAGCACACCAGGCCTCCTTGTCCATCACCAACTCCCCGAATTCACTCAAACTCACGTACATCTAGTCAGTGATGCCATCCAGCCATCTCATCCTCTGTTGTCCCCCTTTCCTCCTGCCTCCAATCCTTCCCAGAATCAGAGTCTTTTCCAATGAGTCAACTCTTTGCATGAGGTGGCCAAAGTACTGGAGTTTCAGCTTTAGCATTATTCCTTCCAAAGAACACCCAGGGCTGATCTCCTTTATTTTTATTATTTTTATTTTTTTTTGAATGTTTAGTGGTTTATTTGTAATTATCCAAAACAACCAATGTCCCTCAGCTGTAAACAAGCTTATAGTTATTAAAAAGGAACAGATTACTGATACATGCAAAACAGATCTCAAAGGCATCATGCTACAAAGAAACCAGATTCAAAGGCTACATATGCTATCAATTCAGGTTTCTGACACTGCTGCAAACAAAACGGGAAAAGAATATAGGTCAGTAGTTACCAAGAATAAGAGGTAGAGAAGAGTGATTGACCACACAGGGGCATGGGGAATTTGAGGGAGGGGGAAAGGTGATGGGAATATTCTATACCATGATTGTGGTAAATAAACTGTTTTTTGGTAAACTTTACCAAAACTTGCAAAACGCTTTTACAGGGTAAATTTTAGCTTAAGGATCTCAATGAAGAAAGTGGTAAGAACTTTAAAATATTCTGCTAAGTTTTCCATTATTGCTTACTTGAAATATTAATGTGATCTTTGTTCTCACTGAGCACTCAAGGCTTGGAGATCCATGGGCCTGCTGAAGGTTGTCCCAGGTAGAATGGACTGGTTGGATCTCCTTGCAGTTGAAGGGACTCTCAAGAGTCTTCTCCAACACCACAGTTCAAAAGCACCAATTCTTTGGTGCTCAGCTTTCTTCACAGTCCAACTCTCACATCCGTAAAGCCTGGTAGCATACAAATAAATGTCTTTAATATATCACTTTCTACATAATTTATTAGTAGAATTATATGTCTTCACTAAACGTGCTTGATATCTATTTAGACTTTGAAGACTCCTGTTCCAACTGGAGCAACATTTATGTGTCTTTCTCCAATTTACATTGAGGTCAATTAAGTTAGAAAAATCAGTGTCATAATACATACTTTATTTGCCTTAAGCAAAAACATTTAATGAATATAATTCAAAACAGTGTTTTTAAACAAACTGATAATATACAGACTCGTATAGGCAGTAAATTTTAATTTTTTTTCTTAAAATAAACCTTTCTTTATTTACACACATTAATTATATATTGCTTATTTGAAATTTTAGCATAGAGAGCCTGTTTGCATTTTAGATTATAACATAAGCTGGATTTTTATTAGCATAACTGTTTCATATAAGCAAATTATTAACTCAGTTTTTAAAATACTGTATCGTTTTTCCTTAATAAGTCATTGGTTCTGGAGTGTAGGTTTTATAGTATGGATCACAAATGTAAAACTGCTGTAATTTGGTCTAAGGAAATGATTATTCCTTATCAAATGTTCAAACTGGGAGAAGCCCTCTACCATCTCTGTGTGCTAACTTTCCATCTAGAAAATCGGGGAGGCAAGAATATGGTCCTAATAGGACCACAAAAGTGTTATAATGTTGCCAACACTTAGTATAAGCAGAGCAAACTAATAATAAGTATTGTTCAAATTGTGAAGAGTGTGTGGATATACCCTTAAAATGTGCAAATATTGTGTTTATTATTTCTCTTTGTCTTTTCACACTGAACAAGGGAGATTCAGTTCAGTTCAGTTCAGTCGCTCAGTCGTGTCCAACTCTTTGCAACCCCATGAATTGCAGCACCCAGGGCTTTCTGTCCATCACCAACTACTGGAGTTCACCCAAACTCATGGTCATTGAATCAGTGATGCCATCCAACCATCTCATCCTCTGTCTTCCCCTTCTCCTCCTGCTCCCAGTCCTCCCAGCATCACAGTCTTTTCCAATGAGTCAACTCTTCGCATGATGTGGCCAAAGTATTGGAGTTTCAGCCTCAGCATCAATCCTTCCAGTGAACACCCAGGACTGATCTCCTTTAGGATAGACTGGTTGGATCTCCTTGCAGTCCAGGGACTCAAGAGTCTTCTCCAACACCGCAGTTCAAAGGCATCAATTCTTCGGCCCTCAGCTGTCTTCACAGTCCAACTCTCACATCCATACATGACCACTGGAAAAACCATAGCCTTGACTAGATGGACCTTTGTTGGCAAAGTAATGTCTTTGTTTTTCAATATGCTATATAGATTGGTCTAACTAAATTTCCTTCCAAGGAGTAAGCGTCTTTTAATTGCATGGTTGCAGTCACCATCTGCAGTGATTTTAGAGCCCCCCAAAATAAGGTCTGACCCTGTTTCCACTGTTTCCCCATCTATTTCCCATGAAGTGATGGGACCAGATGCCATAATCTTCGTTTTCTGAATGTTGAGCTTTAAGCCGACTTTTTCACTTTCCTCTCATTTTCATCAAGCAGCTTTTTAGTTCCTCTTCACTTTCTGCCATAAGGGTGGTTTCATCTGCATATCTGAGGTTACTTATATTTCTCCCAGCAATCTTGATTCCAGCTTGTGCTTCTTCCAGCCCAGCGTTTCTCATGATGTACTCTGCATAGAAGTTAAATAAGCAGGGTGACAATATACATCCTTGACATACTTTTTCCTATTTGGAACCAGGCTGTTGTTCCATGTCCAGTTCTAACTGTTGCTTCCTGACCTGCATATAGGTTTCGCAAGAGGCAGGTCACGTGCTTATGGCCAATGAAAGACTAAAATTTCCTCAGTTTTTATTTCACCTCATTCACATGTAAGAAACTCATTCATGTAATTCCTACTTTCCTGTAACAACTTAACCATTCAGGAATTTTAGCTTTAAATTACATGTGAAGAAAATTGTTTCAAATATTTTTAAATTACAAGTTATTTATTCAATCATTATAAAACCTAAAAGTTTAGGTAAATCTGGATCAAATGATGAGATTAAAGAAGAATCATGATGTGAAATTATCACAGATACAAAACTGATAATTATCCAAATATTTTAATTATAATTGTAATTAATGCCTCTAATTGGAATGCCTATTTTTCATTAATATTTTATTCTTTATTTATAAACTAGACACGATTCTGAAAATAATATTATTCCAGATTAAACTAGGGATGAAGTTTGTAAGAAGCAGGATATGCAAGAAAAAAAAAAAATCCCACTAGTTTATGTCCACAACATCATGTGGGTCAGACATAAAAACCCACAGCCTCTGCTGTTTCCGTTACATGCAGGAAGTTGTGGCTAGATGAGTAATTATGCAGGACTGACACAGAAATACTTCCTAACATCAATGAATGAAACTCTGCAACACTTATCTCAGAGTTGTCTTTATGTGAGAGAAGGTATTTTCCTCATCAAAACT
Organism: Budorcas taxicolor; assembly: GCF_023091745.1. Lineage (NCBI taxonomy): Eukaryota > Metazoa > Chordata > Mammalia > Artiodactyla > Bovidae > Budorcas > Budorcas taxicolor. The sequence goes on along the minus strand of NC_068914.1, from coordinate 135,892,877 downwards.
TGGTTCACTCCAGTTCAGTTCAGTCGCTCAGTCGTGTCCGACTCTTTGCGACCCCATGAATTGCAGCACGCCAGGCCTCCCTGTCCATCACCATCTCCCGGAGTTCACTCACACTCACGTCCATCGAGTCTGTGATGCCAATCCAGCCATCTCATCCTCTGTCGTCCTCTTCTCTTCCTGCCCCCAATCCCTCCCAGCATCAGAGTCTTTTCCAATGAGTCAACTCTTTGCATGAGGTGGCCAAAGTACTGGAGTTTCAGCTTTAGCATCATTCCTTCCAAAGAACAACCCAGGTCTGGTCTCCTTTAGAATAGACTGGTTGGATCTCCTTGCAGTCCAAGGGACTCTCAAGAGTCTTCTGCAACACTTATCTCAGAGTTGTCTTTATGTAAGAGAGTATTTTCTTCATCAAAACTTGGTAGCAACATATAACAGAAATTTCCAAGTAGAAAATTTTATGTCTTAAAATTACTTCAACATTTTGACAGAATTTCTAATAAATGTAATTTATTAACCCAGTACCTCACCTCTGATATAGGGCTCAGATGAATCAAACATTCTCACCAGATTGACCAGATATTCAAAATGCATATATAGTCCCTTTCTTTTTAATAAATGGTCATAGACTCTACCAGCAACAGTGGGTCCCACATCAACTCTTCTTCTAAGAATAATAAAATTTGTCAAATTTTATATATACGTATGTATGCTTAGGACTTCAGTGGCTCAGATGGTAAAGCATCTGTCTACAATGCAGAAGACCCAGGTTCGATTCCTGGGTAGGGAAGATTCCCTGGAGAAGGAAATGGCAACCCACTCCAGTACTCTTGCCTAGAAAATCCCATGGATGGAGGAGCCTGGTACAGGCTACTGCCTATGGGGTCGCAAAGAGTCGGACACAACTGAGCGACTTCACTTTATGTATGCTTAGTCTCTCAATCATGTCCAACTCTTTGTGAACCCATGGACTGTAGCCCACCAGGCTCTTTTGTCCATGGAATTCTCCAGGCAAAAATTCTGGAATGGGTTGCTATTCCTTTCTTCAGGGCACCTTCCTGACCGAGGGATCAAACGTGGGTCTCCTGCATTGCTGGCAGATTCTCTACCATCTGAGCCTCCAGGGATGAAGGTATGGCAGAAACCATCACAATATTATGAAGAAATTATTCTCTAATTAAAAAAAAATAAAAGAAGAACAATTTTTAAAAAATGGAATTCAAGATTGGCATTCCCCAAGGAGAAATCTCTTATATTGCAGGTATAGAAAGCTATCTTGCTTATTCTTATTTATACTCCTCTCAAACCAAGAGGACACTCTCTCTCAGGGTTTATATGTCTAAACAACAATGGATTATAAATGAAAGGAAGAATTTCAGAAAGAAGAGATTTTGGAAGATAAAGAGTTTATGCTACAACCCCAATATAAACTGTCACTTCAAATATTTTTCTACTCTTTATTTGTCAAAAAAAAAGATTTTTTTTTTTTACTATTTATTTTCAAGAATGTAAACCTGATCAGCTTTCTTAGCTGTAAATTTGAACACTCAACAAGAGAAGAGAATGAAACCAGCTGGGGAGTTGCCCATATTCTCTGTTTTCTTGTTAGTATTACATTTCATACTGAGGATTTACCAATAGAAGAGATCCAGTTTCAATCCCTGGGTTCAGAAGATCCCCTGGAAAAGAGAATGGTTACCCACTCCAGCATTCTTGCCTGGAGAATTCCATGGACAGAGCCTGGAGGACTACAGTTCATGGGGTCACGAAGAGTTGGACATGACAGAGAGACTCACTTTTTCTGACTTATGATGGACATTGTGTTGTGGATTATGAAGACTCTTTACTTCCACATTTTATTTCCATACTATTCACCAAAGTAAATATGTAGTCTCTAAATATACAAGGTGAAGGGGAGTTTATCATTTAGTTAAAAAATAAAAAATCCTATGGACCTCTCTCGTGCTTTAGTGGTAAGGACTGTGTTTTAAATACAAGGGCATAGGTTTGATCCTTATTTGGAGAATTAGGAATTCACATGCCAAGTGGTATGGCCAAAAAATTTTTTTTAAGATAACATCCTTGCAATAATATTCTGTCTTCTCTGTTCTCTGACCCTTTTTTATTCCTTAGTATGGCTGAAGATTTCAAGAGTTCTAAAATTTCCTGTGAAAACTGAGCTGTTTACATTTCTTTTTAATTCACTTTGGAACTTAATTCTCCTACTTTGGGGCTTTTCAATTTTGATATCCTTTTCCCATTGGCTCTTTCTGCATGTTTTTGAATGGCTGAAAGAATAATTACCTTTTTTGGATAAAGGACTTTTTAACACTTGCTATCTATATCAAATATAGATAATTTAGTCATATATATAAATTCTGACACCATGCAATATGATCAATATAATTAAGCTTAAGTATGGCAAAATGCTTATTTTAAAGATTCAAATGAGAGTTATGGTCTTTAATTTTACTTACATGTAAATTAAATATGGTCCTTACTTCAACATGAGTCAAGAAATAGTGAAAATGCCTGGAAAGAAAAATAGCATTCTAGGTCCTGTCAGAGATAATGGAAGCTGTATCAGAGAAACTATCCTTGAGAGACAAAAAGAAAGGGATTTGATGAAGGTGCCAACTCCAGACCTGTGTCCCAAATTGTGATGCTTATGTAAAGTAAGGCTATTTTGAGTTTTCTCTATTATTATAGTCAAGTAATTGTGACATAGTTTCTCCAGTAAAAAGCAGTTTTGAGTACAGTAAACCTATTTTACACATCAGCGCATTAAAGTGCATACCTCTATAAAATATGAATGTCATGGTTGTCATCATATCAGTGGGAAAGAGTGGAGAAAACCATAAAGGAGAGTTTACTGAGCACATCACAAGGGGTGGGGGAAGGGGAAAACCTTTCCTGCCACTAAAGGTATATATCCTATAGTTACTTGTGATCACTTCATGGGACTTGACTTATACAATTCTGTTTAACCAGCTAATTTGAATCAAACAGATGAACCTCCCAAGAAGTCCTTACCATTCTGTAGCATATATCCTGATATCGACAACTATTAGAGAGCTTTATCACCTGGGGACTCCTGAGTGACTGATGAAACAATGGTTTATACATTTACTAACTCTCTTAAAAGGTAGAAATAGAATGTCCCTACAGTATATACTCACTGAAGTTTGCAATTTTAAAATCTAATTCCCTTTTCTTCTGAATCTCTTATCCCCAGCCCAATATTTATTTGAAGGAATGAGAGGTATATGAAACATATGACATTAAAAAGATTCCCTTGTAATTTGCAGGTCATATGCATTGTCTTCTCTGTGCATTATGAATTTATTTCAAGTGGGTAAGGATACTTTGCATAATGAGGCAAAGCTTTTAAACGAGATAGTCTTGTGTATAAGGCATTGTTCTCTTTTTTGAAAGCTTAGCTCTATCTTAGTTACACAAAATGCAAGATTTAGAAGCATGTAAACCAATAATAGTTATTCAATCCAAGCTGTAAGGGTAACTTACTATGGGCACTGGAGGTTGAGATGGGATATTGTATTTGCATATATACAGTATATGGAAAACTATTCTACCATTTTATGGAGCAGCAATCATATTTAGTTTAATGTCTTTTAAGTCCCATAAAAATGATATTAGGAAATTTTGCTATTTGGATGGTGAGCAATCAAAGCTGTGGTATTAACTCATCATAACACTACTAGTTTGACTCTTCAGGCTTCATTAAATTGGGGATATAAATATGCCAGATCAACCAAATGAAATTAGAATGCTCCTATTTGGGGGTTTAGAGTAGGCTGAATCAGCTTGGTACCTGTTTTATATTTGTGGTTAGGTACTATACTTGCTTACCTGTGATTGCATGGCTATTTCAAAAAGAATCAAGATGAATGTTTTTCAATAATTCTCAACTTTATACCATGACTCTCTTGAGTATCCTGTAAAATAGAAATCCCAAAATGATTTCTTTCACGGATTTTCTCATCTTTTGTTGTTGTTGTTGTTTTTTCTTGTGCACCTAACACAAGCCCAAAATGTGTTTTGTAGCTATTCCAAGTAATAGCACTTTCAAGCTAAACTGTGACTGCATTATGGGGAACTCAGAAATTTTCTAAGAAAAAACAATAGGTCAAATCATCCAATTCTTACCATCTATATTTTGTCAATGGAATATTTGGAGTTTGGAAGTTCTATCTCTGTCATTTCTCTTGGAAGTCGCTAACTGGTCCTCAAAATAAGGAAGAGAAAGCTACAATGAAGTTAAAAATACTCAAATAAAAGTAAATTTTCTTTTATAGTTTTAATGAGTTTAAAAATGCTTCTCAAATTTATAAAAATAGGAAATATTTCCACATATTCTGAGGTTAATATATAATTTTGGGCTTCCTTGGTAACTCAGATGGTAAAGGATCTGCCTGCAATGCGGGAGACACGGGTTCCATTCCTGGGTCGGGAAGATCCCCTGGAGATGGAAATGGCAATCCACTCCATCACTCTTGCCTGGAAAATCCCATGGAAAGAGGAGCCTGATAGGCTACAGACCATGGGGTTGCAAAGAGTCGGAAACAACTGAGCGACTTCACTCAATATATAATTTTAATTTTCTTTATTTTATGTAAGAAACTGATTTATTTAGAGAGAAACACGCTATATAGTGTGGACCATTGCTGAAGTGGCATACTTTAATTTTCTATATTTACATTTAATAGGGGAAAACAAAAGTCATTTTGAAATTATATTTCCTCCTTATTTTTAAAAACATTTTTTGAGATTTTTGTCTTATTTTGTCCTAAGGAAAATCTCTTAGAGGCAACCACAAGACTTATACATGACACCTAAATATTTAAAAGTAAGGACATTAGGACTCTACTTGCTTGTCATAGGCATCTGTGAAATAATGTGAAGGATATAATTGAACATGAAATGTAAATCCTTATTCATTGCTAAGAATGTTGAGTGAAATTCATGCAACCCCTGAATCCAAAATGGAAATATACACAACATTAAGAATAAATAAATAAGGAAAGGTCACTAATGTCATAGTTATAATGCCTTCATTGTTTCATAGTATACACACGTTGTTTCATAGTAACAATGTTTTTATTGTTACATTTCATTACATTATTATTATAATAAATGTTGCAGTAACATTTATTGCTGTTTTTATTGTAAATACACACTTGCTCAATTTTATATTAAAAAATTAGGCAACCTAGAAAACTAATGGTTATTTGTTAGCCTAGAAACCTGATATTTGTTATTCAATGAAAAACTGGATTGTGAATTCTAAATAATGTACTTATAAATGCCTATTTGAAAGACAATCCATTTTTAGATTGGTGTTCTACCCCCTTCAACACATGGGTTCCTTAATCTTGATTGATCTAAGTAAATTATTTTTGCGTTCTTAAAATATTTTCAAACATCTAATAATGCCAAATTTCAGTCAAAAGATACTGATCATACCCTTGAATAATAGCAATTTTTAGAAATGTTTTGATTCTTTACAAATATTTTGAGTTCTTTTCCAAGTAATTATAATTAAGAAAAATAGACATCAGATGAGGAAATAAATAGTCAAATGTTTCAGTAGAAAACCAACAGCAATTAAAAGTTATGAATAAAAATATATTAGCTTCAATCACTGAAAAAATTTAGCAATTCCTGGATTATTTTAAATTATGACATAAGTTTTTCAGAATCCAAAATTTATTTTCATTTTGCATAATTCAGATTAAGATTAGCTGTCAAATTGCTGCTTCACTTTTTAAACTAAAATTTATTTCAGTATAAATGATTCAAAGTTACATGCAATTACTGAGAATTAAAAATGAGCAAACTACAGTAAATCAAGTTGGACTTTTTATCAGATTATTTCTGTTACAGTAAAGTAGAAGACATTCTAAAGAATATTACCACCTCTTTCTTCAGTGTATAGGGAGTTCAAAACCACATATGGTAGGAAACACATTTTACTCTTATTTGCTTACTAGGATCATTTTTTGATGCTTTTCACAGCTCAGATCCATTATGTCCTGGAATGTCAATTGAAAGTTGTTTGCTTGGTTTCCAGTAGAGAGTTAGTTATTGTGTATCTGTCTGCACTATTCTCATTGTGAGTGACAATCATAGGCTATTCGGCTGAATACCACCCCTGTCATTGTTGGTGTTTGCTACTTGACTATTTTGTCTTTTTTTACTCTTTACAAGTTGATAGAAAAATCAAGTAATTCCTTTGAAGAAATACAAAGTTACTCAGCTTTCAAAACTGCCTGCTGTCATTTTTCTATAGTTAAGATATTTACCTGAAGAACTGACTGTCTCACCCTGACATCAGACTGTAGTAATTAATCATTAAATAGTGATTGAGGCAGTGGACCTCAGAAAATATCTCCATATACTACCATATGCTGGAGCCAGCTGCAAGCCAGTACTTAGAAGAAGCCTCACAGAGGAGACAGCGTCTGGCAGTTTCCTGCTGTGAAGTCCAAGTACAGTGTGCTTCTAACTAAGGGCCAAAAGCAGAATGCTTGCTTGTGTTGACCTTCACTACCTGACACCATTTAAAAGATAAAATGTCAGTGTTAATGCACTGGAAGTTTAAACATTTAATCACATTCTAATGAGTACACCAGCATTTTTCACACTTTACCATTTTTTTTTCATTTTGTTTCCATAACAACATTAACACATCACTTTAGCAACACATACCTATTCCTTAAAAAAATAGAAAGGAAATTTAAAACTGATCCTTCACTAATAAACCAAATAAAGCAAATCCAAGATATTTAATTTGTTTTAAATTAAGGAATAACTGGTGGGTGACAAAGATGTTGACTTCAAATACTTAAAGGACTAGTTGTATAGAAAACAAAGCAAAAATCTGTTATCCATTTCTGCACAAGCTGTTAATAGAACTTATGAGTGCAAGTTATTAAAAGATATATTTGAACTCAATTTAATTATTGACAATTAGAACTGTCTAATAATGTCACTGCCTCTGTCAAGAAGTAATGAATTTCTTGTCACATTTGGGGACTGAACATTTGATAAAAATGTAGTGAGAGTGTTATAAGAATCCCTTGAGAATGTGATTTAATAGATCACATGATCATACAAAAATTAAGTTTATAAGCAATGTTGACCAAATACTATACACTTATCATTACTTTAGATATTTTACAGACTTGTTCAATTTTAAAATACATCCAAAATTTAAAATATCAACCTTTCTTTCTTACTGAGTATAGAGGAATACTCATTTGCAATAGGAATTTTATTTTAGTTATTTTTTAATTTTATTTTTTCTGAAATGAAAATGAAAATTTTGCCCTGCTTGCATTAGATACATTTTATATACTGCTTCTATTCTTACAAGTGTGTGTACCCACTCAGTCATTAAGTTGTGTATGACCCTTTATGACCCCATGAACTGTAGCCCATCAGGCTCCTCTATCCACAGGATTCTCCCAGCAAGAATATGGTAGCAGGTTGCCATTTCCTCCTGCAGGGGATCTTCCCAACGCAGAGTTTGAACCCTTGTCTCCTGTGTCTCTTGCACTGGCAGGTGGATTCTTTACCACTGAGCCACCTGAGAATCATTCTTACCACATGCAAATAGCATTCATAGATTTTCTTTTGAGCACAGTCCATCAAAGTTGATTGCCAAATTTACACCTGGAGAAAGTTTCTAGATAGGTTTTTGCTATAACTTTGGATAATATTTTTAAAAAAAAATAGAGCTAGAAATCTTAAGCTGGGAAAAGATATCGAAACTGCATGATTCGGGGGGCTTCCCTGCTGGCTCTGTGGTAAAGAATCCATCTGCCAATGCAGGAGACATGGGTTCTGCTCGGGGAAGATCCCACAAGTCACGGAGCAAATAAGCCTGTGTGCCACAACTACTGCGCCTGTGCTGCAGAGTCTGAGAACCACAACTGCTGAGCCACGTGCTGCAGCTATTGAAGCCCATGCACTCTAGAGCCCGTGCTCCACAAGACAAGCCACTGCAATGAGGAGCCTGTGCACTGCCACTAGAGAGAAGTCCCTGTTCCCCACAACTAGAGAAAAGCCTGCACAGTGACGAACACTCAGCACAGCCCAAAATAAATACATATTTTTAAATTGCATGATTCAAACCCTCTGATTTGGGGTATTTTTATCTTATTCCCATTACATAAATGAAACAACTCATAGAATGTTTAAATAATGGTCCCCAGGAGAGTGGATAGAATGTCTGAATATAGAGTTGAAATATTTGGTGGTAAGAAATTTCCCAGACTTCAGTTGATGAAATTCTCTTGCCAAGTCTTTTAGATACTGTAATGTAGAGGTCAAGCTTTGCTTCTTTCAGATATAAGAAGATACACAAAGATCTGGGATAAAGAGTATATATATATATATATATATTTTAAAAGGGAGTTTAATATGTTAAATGATAAAATATTCATTTGATTTCTTTTTATTTCATCTAGAAATTGCTACTGTTTCTTCTTTGTTTACTTGATACTGATACCAGAAATGTTTATATAATGAAAAACATATACATTAGTTTCCCTAATGGATGACATTGCTCTGCATTTAGTGGTACTTTTAATTAATGTGTCTATACTCTCATTTCAGGGTATAATTCCTTCAAGTAAGAAATGAAGTATTTAGCTGAGATATTTGAAGTTACTTCTGACTTGCTAAAATTTGGTCATCTTACTTTCTATTGCATTTAAGAATGATTCACAAATGGAAATTATCTGGTAAGGTGTCAGTACAAGATTTTGTCAGTTAAAGGTTCTAGTCATGATGACCATTAATATATATTTTCCTTTTCTTGAGAATTTAAATATGTTAATTCCTTATGCACAAGTTTAGATCTTTACTCCATTCGAGATAATAATTCTCTTCCTCTTACCTCCACTTTTTAAAATAACAGTTTCCTACCTGAGGACTAGGGCTTCCCTGGTAGCTCAGCTGGTAAAGAATCTGCCTGCGATGCAGGAGACCCTGGTTCCATCCCTGGGTCAGGAAGATCCCCTGGAGAGGGGATAAAGCTACCCACACCAGTTTTCTCAGGCTTCCCTGGTGGCTCAGATGGTAAAGAATCCACCTGCAATGAGGGAGACGTGCTTCGATCCCTGGGTTGGGAAGATACCCTGGGGAAGGCAATTCTCCAGGTATTCTTACCTGGAGAATTCCATAGACAGAGGAGCCTGGCAGCCTACAGTTCATGGGGTCCCAAAGAGTTGGACATAATTGAGTGACTTTCACTTTCACCTGTGGACTAAAGCTAGTTTGCTAATTACTGATGTCTGGCTTTACTATTGGGTCAGCCAAAATGTTCATTTCGTTTCTCCATAACATCTTATGTAAAAACCCAGATGAATTTTTTGGCCAGCCCAATGTATAACTTCTATGCCTCTCTTGTTGGGCAGTTGTCTCTAGTTTCCTCATTATTTTTCCTTCAAAATTCAATTGTTTTTTTGGTCCAATATCAAAAAACAAAAATAATTAAGGGGTATTTCTAAAGGCTTAGATTTCCTGGTACATAATTACTTGCCTTTACATTTTTCACAAATGTAATTCAGTTTGATATTTCACTTTTATGCATCAAATTTTAGGTTACTCTTTTGGGTCATATAACCTTGAAATATGAATATTTTGATAGAGCTTATTGAAAAAATATATTCTAAACTAATGGTAAGCACTAATCTATATTTTTTTCCAGAGGAATTAATCCTTCTGTTAAGAATAAGTATAGTAAAATTACTTGATTTAAGAAGGAAACATCTGTTTATTTTTGCCATTCTAAACAAAATTTCCTTGAAGTTAGCATTGTCAGTAGCAGCAGGTCTCATTTTAAAATTGCTTTTGCTGTTTATTTATAACATGTAGTTGAAATTATACATGGATACATAGCTAAAAGGACAAAAACAAAAATCAAAACTGTAAAGGATCTCTTTTAGAAAATGCAGTTTGAACAAAATTGGGCAAATTTGGAAAATCATATATTAATGCTTTGAATGAGGTATCATAGGAGGGAAAAAAGAAAAAAAGAAAATGACATCTTGTTTCTGTATTGGCTCTTTTGGCAAACTCTTGAAATAATTATGGAAAATGTATCTTTTACAACATTGACTAAGACGTATCCTAAAATGGGCTTATGCCACTAATGGACACAGAGAAATCCAAGCCCTTTCTGTCTCATAAATTCAAATAAGTATCAGAAAAAAAGTTACATTCCAACAGAATGAAATGAAGCTACTGTACATCTATCTAACTTAATTTTATGTGAAGATTTCTTTTTTTTGGTGCGGGGGAAACATATGCCTTCCTCAGTATAAAAGTGAAGTGATCAAAATCACTTTTAATTAAGCTCTTTCTCAGTTCACTAAGGAATACTGAGAGAATGCCAAACAATATTAATGTACTCCATTATGACTTTGACTATATTTTACAACTTGAAAAATTTTCATTTTTATGGTCCCATCAGCCTGCTACTTAATAGAAAATGTTTTATTGACATTTATGTTCTTTACCTAATGATGTGTATTTAAACGATGGCTGCCATCTTCATTAGAAGTGACTGTTGAAAGAGTAGTAAGAGAATAGAGAAAGCTGGTTTCATTCTAATTGTGCAAACTGAGAATATAACCCTGGGCTGAACAGTTTACCAGTTTGGCTACAGAGTTTAATTAAAAATACCATCATGCTCCAACACTGTATGATTGTTTTAATTGTGAATTATTATTTTTAAAAATCTCCATATTGTCTATTTGTTCTTAAAAGTAAAAATACTAATTAATTATTTAAAATTTCTTTTTGTTAAAAAATCCAAATTCCTTAATATTTCCAATGATCATCAGAAAAGTATCAGTCCTGGGATAGTAGACGTCATCTCAAAGATAAAAGCCACCACTATGCCAGTATTGATGAGCATATGTGAGTGGAGGTAATTTAGACTTTTTTTGATATTCACATAAATCCCCATTCTTCAAACAATTGGTTAATTATGTTATATTTATCATTGATTTAGTTAATTTTTGTTAGAATTAATTATGGTTCATTTCAATCATTATTTGATTTTCTGTTAACTTACAATTCCCTTTTTTTCCATTTAAAGATTGTTCAGAATCATATTCTTAAGTAAAAATTTTTCAGTGAAGTTTTCTTTATTCAGAATAAAAAATCTGAAGAACACATTTATTTAAACATAATCCAAATACATAGTATAGCTTAGCTCATTTTTTAATGAAGTATAATCTTCAACTTCACTGAAAATACAAATGTGGACATTTGTAATATATTAAATGATAAACAAGCAATATTTAGTTCTAAACACTAACCATTTATGTACTCTATTTCATTTTGTTGAGGAATTTTATCAGTTTTCCAACATAATTCTAAACTGGAATTTCTATTATTTCTTCAAATACAGTTATGACTTTATTATTCATTTCTGGACTATGTATATATATATAATGGACATATATATTTGTATATATATATAATATTACTGTCTAATTAACACAGTTTTTTGAAATGATTTGTTTTAATTCCTATTGTAGGCAACCTCCAAGATGGCTGTGATGGTTCTTGTCTCTTGTGTAGGTGGTTATTCTTGCATAATAAAATGAATATAAAGCAACTGATGTGTTTGACTTCCTAGGATGGTTCATAAAAGCCAATACAGCATCAGCATTGTTTTCTTCAATTATTCACTATGGGAAAAAGCAACCGTCATGCCATGTCAAGCAGCCCGGTAGCAAGGTCTGGATGGAAAGGAAGTATAACTCCCAGTCACCAGCCATCACTCCCTTTCCATGTGAGTGGGTCCTCTCAGTCACTCTAGTGGGTCCTCTCAGTCACTCTGACCATGAGTTTACACGACACCCTGAGTCCGATCCTCCTAGTGTAGCTACCATTGATTTCCTGACAGACAAAACCCCTGAGATATAATATATGAATATTGTTATTTTAAGTCATTACATTTTTGGAAAGAGTTGTTAAGCAGTCATTTGTTGTGGTTCAGTTGCTCATTCATGTCCAAATCTATGTGACTCCATGGACTGCAGCATGCCAGGCTTCCCTATCCTTAACCATCTCCTGGAGTTTGCTCAAACTCATGTCCATTCAGTATATGATGCCATCCAACCATCTCATTCTCTGTTGTCCCCTTCTCCTTCTGCCTTCAAACTTACCCAGCATCAGGGTCTTAGCAGTCATAGGCAATTAATATAAAATTTTCACATTCTATAGGAAATTTTTTGACTATCTGGGCTGTGATTTTCCCCCCAATCTATATTGCAGATACTTAGCACAATGCTTGTCACACAGTTGGCTGATTATAAATCAATGAACTTATGTGATCCTCCTCTGATGTCATAAGTTCAGAAAGAGCTTAAAAGGCCTGAACATTTGTTATTCAAATATTGTGAGGAAGAAGAGATCAACATCAACTTGGTCAAAGGAACAAAATATCATTTTAGGCAAATTTAAAGATTAAATAAATTGATCCATCAGGGCAATTCATCTACTTATTCTGAGTGAAAATCTGCTAACGTATCTCAAATGTTTATTAAAAATTATACATTTTCAAAGAATCATCTGGGCTCCCCAGATGGCTCAGTAGTGAAGAATCCATCTGCCAAGCAGGAGACATGGGTTGGATCCCTGGGTCAGGAAGAGTCCCTGGAGAAGGAAACAGCAATCCACTCCAGTATTCTTGCCTGGGAAATCCCATGGACAGAGGAGACTGGTGGGCTAGTCCACAAGGTCAGAGAGTTGGAAATGACTTATTGACTAAACAATAAGAATCATCTGAAATCTGTAGATGGTCAAGGATCTTATATTGTAATACCTGCAGTTCTACTTTTCCAGGTTCATATGTTTTTCCTATATTCTATGACATAATAATTTTGTATCTCAACTTTCCAGGTGCACTGACAGAAACAAAATCTTCCTCACCCATGAAAAAAAGCAAAAACTACAACAACAAATTTTGCTAAGATCACTTTAGTTCTGCCTAATGTGATATTTGAATATGTAAAATTGAATCCTACCTAGCCTTTGGTCTCAGAACTAAGAGTTGGATTAGTTCTGTCCAGCTGTCATCTCTTTTTATGCATCATTAGCTTCTCAGAAAACTGGATCAGATTAATTTCACTTACCAAAACACCTTTTCATTAATTATAGCTTCTTTTTTTATAATACTTTCTTATCTTTTATTGAGAGATGACATAAAAATTGTCATATGTGGAATGCTTCCATTTTATAAATTAATTTTGGATAGAGAGGTTTTCTGAGTTATCTCAAATGATCAGAATAGATTCTAAAAGTTAAGGCATTAGAGATTGAAGAAAAGATAAAGTAAAGATTTCTCCAGGTTTAGATTGAAACAAGATTTTTTTCAAAAAGGATATGAACAAGGGCCAGTATTAGACCTAGAATCTGAACATTATTATTAGAATTTTTGAAAAGACTTCATTAATAAATTAGTGAAAATTAATTTGGATTTAATATCACAATGCTTGACATATCACATTTTTATTATTTAAATAAAAAAATCTTTAATGTTGCTAAACTCTGAAGAGATAATTTTTATTGTCATTCTAAGTGCTCATGTTATAAAATGATTTTAAGTATATTTAGAAGGAGACTCCTAGACTTCAATGAACTCTAGCAATGTGCATCATTCTATTAATACTCTGGTAAAAACATGTCCGAGGAGGGAATGGCAACTCACTCCAGTATTCTTGCCTGGAGAATCCCATGGACAGAGGACTCTGGTGGGCTACAATCCATAGGTTCGCACAGAGTTGGAGGAGCCTGGAGGGTTACAGCCCATGGGGTCAGAAAAAGTCAGACACAACTGAAATGATTTAGCCTTGAAGAACAAGTCCAGATTAAGCATCAGTTCAGTTCAGTTGCTCAGTCGCTTCCGACCCTTTGTGACCCCATGAATCGCAGCATGCCAGCCCGCCCTGTCCATCACCAACTCCCGGAGTTTACCCATCGAGTCAGTGATGCCATCCAGCCATCTCATCCTCTGTTGTTCCCTTCTCCTCCTGCCCCAATCCCTCCCAGCATCAGGGTCTTTTCCAATGAGTCAACTCTTCGCACGAGGTGGCCAAAGTATTGGAGTTTCAGCCTCAGCATCAGTCCTTCCAATGAACAGCCAGGACTGGTCTCCTTTAGGATGGACTGGTTGGATCTCTTTGCAGTCCAAGGGACTTGCAAGAGTCTTCTCCAGCACCACAGTTCAAAAGCATCAATTCTTCGGCACTCAGCTTTCTTCACATAAGACTTACATAATCAATGCTCTAGCATGGACAAACTTGTTTCAGTCAACTTTACATAAATATAACATTGATTTGCAGATTTACTAATTATAGTTTCTCATTTTGAACATATCCGAGGCCATTTTTACAAATTAAGTTTGGTCCATTTGATACCATAATTTGATTATTTCATGATCAATATAAATAGGAATAAAGCAATAAAGTAATGGTTTTTGTGAAGGAGCAATCTGCCTAATGCCTGTAAAGAAGAAAAAACCATGAGGGCAATGAGTTAAAAGCAATATGACTTACCAATTCATTTTATTGACTAGAAGTAGTTGTGCATGGCCAAGTAGAGAACAAAAAAGAAATCAAAGTAAGATTATAATGAGCAAAGAAATAATTTTCTTAAAAGTAGAGAAACTAAGAATATGATCTATATTGGGGATGTTTCTTAACTTTCCCTAAAACCAGATATTAGCCTTGCTAGTTTCAAAGATACCATTTTCTTCTTGGCCTTTTCTCAGTCATTATAAAGAATGACAAATTGTAAGAATGACAAATTATCTAAAAGATTTTGTTCACAATTAAATGTGAATTAAATTCTTTCTTTTGATCTTTTTATTGATCTGGTGATATACAAACTCATCAATGACCAACTCAGCAGATTAAAGAATTAACCCTTGTCTCTAAAACATTGTCTCAATCAAGTTTTTTTTTTTTAATTAAGAAAAAATAATCTTTTCTGTTTGTTCCATGGGCTGTGGTCCATGCGATCACAAATAATCAGATAGGACTTTGCAACTGAGCACACACATCATTAATGTTAGAATATTGACAATGCTAATAATTTTTAGAATGGCTAACACTGGTACAAAAAAATAAACAAGAGATGAAAAGTGTTGGCAAGGATTTGGAGTGATTAGAACCCTTATGTACTGTTGGTGAGAATGCACAATGTTGTAGACAGTATGGGAAACAATGTTTCAGTTTGTCAACATACTTAAAATAAAGATTATATGATCTGGCCTTCTTGCTTTCAGCTCTATATTTTAAAGAATTGAAATCAGGATCTCAAAGAGATACATGAATTGCTATGTTCATTGCAGCACTATTCAAAGTAGAAGAGGTATGGAAAAAATCTTAACTGTATATTGATAGATTAACTGATAAAGAAAATACTGTTTATAATGTCTGGACTTCCCTGGTGGCTCAGCAGTCAAGAATAGCCTGCCAATGCAGGAGATGCCGATTCAATCCTAGGGTCAGGAAGATCCCTTGGAGTAGGAAATGGCAAGCTACTTCATATTCTTGCCTGGAAAATTCCATAGACAGAGGATCTTGGTGGGCTACAATCCCTGGGTTGCAAAAAGTCAGACACGACTCAGCACAGCTCAGTAACAACAAAAAAGAAAATCATGCCATATGTGACAACATGGATAAATCTGGAAGACATTATGCTGAAAGAAACATCAGCTAACAGAAGGACTGATGCTAAGTCAAGCCATAAGAGGTATCATAGTCAGACTCATAGAAACAGACAATGTTGATCATCAGGGGCTGGGGGGAGAAGGACATGGTGAGTTGCTGTTCAAAGGCTGTCTGGTTTCAGTTATGCGAGATGAATGAGTTCCAGAGCTCTGTTGTTCATCATTGTACCTATAGCTTATAAGCCTGTACAGGACAGCACCTAAGTTTATTAAAAGGGTAGACCTCATGTTATGTGTTCTTACCATGATAAAATGTAAAAGCAAATTAATATAAAAAGGGATGAAAGGCAACATAGGATGGAGAGGCTTAGAAAGGCATAAAGAAGTGAAAACGTGTGACATGCGAAGGACTCCAGGAATAGTTGCTTATGGTGAAAGCCTGGGTTGTAAGGTGCAAGTACAACACCAGAGTAGCAAAGAAAGACAACAAAGGTTGCCAGTGAAGCAATTAAATATTTTTTCACTAACATCAAATGTAACTTTCTGAGATTTAAGTTCTTGGAGGGAGATTTTGTTTGAAAGATTCTCAGTGCTTAGAATACAGACCTGTTCAGTTCAGTTCAGTCGCTCAGTCGTGTCCAACTCTTTGTGACCCCATGCACTGCAGAACGCCAGGCCTCCCTGTCCATCACCAACTCCCGGAGTCCACCCAAACCCATGTCTGTTGTGTCAGTGATGCCATCCAACCACCTCATCCTCCATCGTCCCCTTGTCCTCCTGCCCTCAATCTTTCCCAGCATCAAGATCTTTTCAAATGAACCAGCTCTTCATGTCAGGTGGCCAAAGAATTAGAGTTTTAGCTTCAAAATCAGTAGGAAATGGTTATTCAGTAAAGCTTGAGTTCATATCTGAATGCAAGGATTAATGGACAAACACACACACACACAAATACATATGTAAAGGGAGACAGAAATGAAACTCCTTAAGTCTTTCTGTAGATTACTTTAAAAACTCTTAGAGTATAAGAAGGATCCATTTTTGAAAGAGAGCAGGGTAAAAGAGAAATCTTATTAGTGAGTATATGTGAAAACTATATAAGCAGTGTATCCTATTTACTAGGAAAAATTTTTAAATATATTGTCTGGGTGTGTATTAGTCACTCTGAAATCCCATGGACTGCAGCCCACCAGGCTTCTCTACCCATGGGATTCTCCAGGCAAGAATACTGGAGTAGCTTTCCATTTCCTCCTCCAGGGGATCTTCCTGACCCAGGGATCGAACCTGGGTCTCCTGCACTGTGAATAGATTCTTTACTGTCTGAGCCAGCAGGGAAGCCTCTATTGATTTTAAGGCATACAGAAAGCTATAAGGGAACTAAAAATACTGACAATGCTGAGGGAGCCATTGAATAACCCTTCTACTAAAATTGCTGGTGCTGATTTGTGAATTTAGCTGCTGTGTTCAAGTAGGATTTGAGTTTTTCTTACTGTCTACACTCTGCTGAAGACATAGAGTACCAATGGAGAATTAATCATATGTCTTGATACATAACATTGAAACTTTTATTTTTTAATTAAAATTCAAGTAGCTAAAAGTGGATACAGTAGACAGTTGGACAGCTTATTTGGCAGAGAAGCTATGTTTGCGGGAAGAAAAGAGAGAAACAATTTCCTTACATGACTGCTTTGGATCTCTGTTCTCTCAGCCCTTCTTGGTGCATGAAGTGAAACTTTACCCCAAATGCATAGTTTGGAAACAAAACCAAAAAAATAGCTTTTTATTGTTGTTCTTGAAGGGTACAATGGAAACTGCATAAATCAACCTTCCTTGTTTGGATGACTTTGATAATTTGCATTCATCTGTTTAAAGAGAGATGTCTTTGGAGACTTCCTATTTTTACATGAAAATTACCCTCAGCATCTCCCAGGCTCTTTTGTTCACTAAAATTAGATTTGCTCACTTATACAATTCAGAAGGACTAATTTGTTCAGAGGGAAGTTACATGCTATTTACAGTATGCCTTCTTCTCTCCTACCTCCTTCAAAAATATATATATATCTATATGTATGCATATATGGACTGCACCCCTCACCCCCCTTCCAGAGAAATGGACATGCTCTAGTGATTCATGGAGTACACTCCTGTGGGTGAAAGGCCACCTCTCTATTACAAACTGGAAAAGAAAAATTAGCAAAATGTAAGATATGCAAGTACCATGAGATTTTGCGAGAGTAATTACCCAGGCCTTCAGTATCAATAAGCAGTTAGTGGACCATCCATGAAGCAGTCCACCAAACCTGCAGCTTCAACAGGTCTAGTCTTGTGGTTTGCCAGTGAACACTGTGCTATGTCTTTAGTCATGTCCAACTCTTTGCAACCCCATGGAGTGCAGCCCACCAGGCTCCTCAGTTCATGGGATTCTCCAGGCAAGAATAGTGGAGTGGGTTGCCATTTCCTCCTCCAGGGGATCTTCCGGACCCAGGAATCGAACCTGAGTCTCCTGTATCTCCTGTATTACAGGCAGATTCTTTACCTGGTGAGCCATCGGGGAATGGAGGCTTGACTCTATACCGATGCTGAAAGCTCTGAGATTTCTGTGGTTATTATGGTTGTATTATAGACTTCTTCCATTGGATGTGTAGTCTCACACTAATTTGGAAACCTATTAGCAGGACAGTGCAGAGAGAAGTGTACTATAGAGTAA
Organism: Budorcas taxicolor; assembly: GCF_023091745.1. Lineage (NCBI taxonomy): Eukaryota > Metazoa > Chordata > Mammalia > Artiodactyla > Bovidae > Budorcas > Budorcas taxicolor. The sequence goes on along the minus strand of NC_068914.1, from coordinate 135,874,458 downwards.
CAGCAAGGAGACATTTTATGAGACAGTGAAAAATAAAGAGCACATAGACATTTAAACATAATTTTGTAAATGGTGTGTATAATATTGCTACTTGTGCTCTGTAAGACTAGAAACAAATCACAAAGAGCTAGGCATTTAGTCATACATACAATGGCACCCCACTCCAGTACTCCTGCCTGGAAACTCCCCTGGACGGAGGAGCCTGGTGGGCTGCAGTCCATGGGGTCGCGACTGAGCAACTTCACTTTCACTTTCCACTTTGATGTATTGGAGAAGGAAATGGCAACCCACTCTAGTGTTCTTGCCTGGAGAATTCCAGGGATGGGGGAGCCTGGTGGGCTGCCGTCTATGGGGTCACACAGAGTCGGACACGACTGACGTGACTTAGCAGCAGCAACATATGAATATATCCATCTTTGTTCTTTACAAGGTATGTACACTTGGGCAAAGCAGCTAGACCTTTTGAAGCCTGGCTTTTCTAGCTGTGGAATAGGGATAATGGTATGCAACATTCCTGAGACCTCCAATGTCAAGTTATCAAAGCCAGATTTGCAGATGTATGGAGAGTTACCAGGGCCCTGTGCTCAGAAATGCCCACACTTGGTTTAAGGCTCTGCTGTTGCTCTCTTGAAATTCTTAATGATTTTTAAATAGGGTTCTGCTGTATTTTCCTTTTGTGCTGGGTTCCACTAATTATGTAGTTCATCCTGCCAATGAATGAATCATCCAACCCAGTGATTGCCATAGGTGAGATGTTCACTATGTTTGCCTCTTCTTGTCCTCCTCCTCCTTCTAAAAACGCAGAGAAAGGGACTGCCAGAGGGTCTACTACTTCATATTGGCTTCCCACACACAACACTCTCAGGCACTAAAGACCTGCTCATTTGTTATCAGTGGCTGCCTTTTCCCACTGTATCTAGCTACCAATACCTAACAATTCCCTGGTTCCTTGTGCCACCTCTCCCTTACAAAGGGTGTCATCAAAAGCCTTAGGAAACAGTTACTTGATCCCCTTTCGTGGTAGAGAACTGCCTCTAATTACTAGATTAAGACAAGAGGGTGAGGGAATCGTAATGGTGCTTTGAAATGAAGTTTGGTTTTGGTGTTCAGCTCAAATCTAGCCTTTGCTTTTGACTTTGGCATCAGGTCCAGGTTTTAGAGGACCAAATTGTAGAAGGTCTACTTAATGTCAGTTCTAACCTCTAAGGGCTATGTTTCATCACTGACTTTGTAACCTCATGCTAATTCGGTATAATGGTGTCAGTAATACAAACAAGTGTGGCATTTGAATACTTAATATCAGAATAAGCATATTTAAATACAGGCAAGAATTCCAGATGTGATTTGGAATTTTTGCCTGTCTTTGATGCAATTTGGAGTAAGATTAGCTCTGAAGTGCTTTATATGTTGAAATTATAGCTTTTGGTGATTGTAAATATTCACTGTCTATCAGGGGCTTTCCTGGTGGCTCAGTCGTAAAGAATCCATCTGTCAATGCAGGAGACAGGGGTTTGATCCCTTGGTTGAGAAGATTCCCCTGGAGAAGGAAATGGCAACCCACTCTAGTATTCTCACCTCGGAAATTCCATAAACAGAGGAACCTGGTGGGGTACTGTCCATGGGGTTGCAAAGTCTTTTTTCTTTTTTAGTTTTTTGAGGATTCTATTGATATATCTTCTAGCTCAGAGATTCTTTCCTAAACTTTGTCCAGTCTGCTATAAAGTCTATCAAAGGAATTCTTCAATTCTGTCACAGTTCCCTTTTTTTTTACATATAGCCTTTCTTTTTGATTCTTATGATTTCCATTTTCAAGCTTACATTACTCATCTGCCCTTGCATGCTATTTAACTTATCCATAGAACCCTTAGCATATTTACCATAGATGTTTTTTAAATCCCTGTTCTGATAATTCCAACCTCACTGCCACATCCAGTTCTGATGTTTGCTCTATCTCTTAAAATTGTGAGAATTCTTGCCTTTATACCATTATTGATAGATGAACATGATGTAACAGGTAAAAGGAACTGCTGAGTTGGACATATATCAATTTGTGGTGGTGGGATGTATTTGTTAAGGGGTACAATGTATACAATGATTAGGTCTCAGTCTGTTAATGAGAAAATGCCTCTGAATCTTGAACTTCTCAAGTGTTTCTGCTTTCTTCCTTCCTGCTTAGGTGTTATAAGTTAGCCAAAATGGGCAGTAGCTGGGTATTTCCCAATCTTCAGGATCAGTTAAGTTCTGATAATGCCCTAGCAGATTAGGATCTGGTTAGCTAGTTTTCCCTAAGATGAGGTGTTGTTAGGAGGTGTAGAATGCTCTGGTGCAATTTAAAGTTATTCTTTCTCTCCTTCTTCTGTTAGAATCCAAGGGAATTTTCTCCAACATTTACTGTAAGAATCTGGTCAAGCTTCTGAAGGTAAAACTCACAATATTGTGGAAGCCTAATTAATACTGGGTTCTTTGATTTTTTTTTTTTTTAACTCAGAGTTATTCACATTGAACTTACAATGATTTGCCAATTACAGTTCAGATTGTCCTGCCTCAGCACTGGTTTCTGCAGCAGGACTTGTGAGTCTCTACCTGGGTAGCCATGCTGCTGCTAAGTCGCTTCAGTCGTGTCCGACTCTGTGCGACCACATAGACGGCAGCCCACCAGGCTCCCCCATCCATGCGACTCTCCAGGCAAGAACACTGGAGTGTTATTTTCCTTCTCCAGTGCATGAAAGTGAAAAGAAAGTGAAGTCGCTCAGTCATGCCCAATGGCTCTGTTTATCTACAGACTTCCCAGGTTGTGCTGGTTGTAAAGAACCCACCTGCCAATGCGGGAGACATAAGAGACGCAGGTTGCATCCCTGGGTCAGGAACACCCCCTGGAGGAGAGCATGGCAACCCACTCCAGTGTTCTTGCCTGAAAAATACCATAGACAGAGGAGCCTGGAGGGCTACAGTCCATGGGGTCGCAAGGAGTCAGGCATGACTGAAGCAACTTAGCACGTAGCACACACACACACACACACACACACACACACACACACACACACACGCACGCACACACATATGTAGCCTTGAGAAAAAAGGAAATCTTATCATTTTGAACAGCATGGATGAACCCAGAAGACATCATTATAAGCAGAATAATCCTGACAGAGAGGGAAATACAGTATGATCTCACTTATATGTGAAATCTGTAAAAGAAATCAAATTCATAGAAACAATGAGTAGAATGGTGGTTATCAGGAATGAGGCACGGTCAGTGAGTAGAAGCCTTCAGTTATAAGATGAATAAGCTCTGGGGTTCTAATATACAGCATGGTGACTATAGTTAATCATGCTGTACTGTATACTTGAAGTACCCACTGGTATGATCTTTTGCATGCTGTTTCAAGCAACGTAGGTTCCTCTGGGGATATCTTTGAAAATCTCTGTTCATTTGGACGACTTTTTCTTCTGGGCAAAATCTCTGAGCCTTTACTGCAGAATCATGAGCATGTCAGTGATCTGCTTCCATTGGATTAATACTTCTGATCATGAGAAAAATGTTCAGTGAACACAACAACCTCTGCTTTTGTAAATTTACTTCTGCAAGAGTGAAACCTGTGGTCATGAGTGAACTGTTGAAGAGACCACACACGCCCCAGTATCTTCATCTGCCATGCCTAGAGCTGGGCATCTCGTTTATGAGCAGAGTTTAAGAGTAGGAAATCAACACTGGTTTCTAGGCTGTACTTGCAGGAATTTATTCTTTGGAACTTGAAGCTGGTGAGAACAGAGAAATGCTTCTGGCTTACACTTCCTAATAAGAAACATATCCCATGACTATGAGCTCATGGTGCTATTGATAGTGACTATAGCACAATAGCTCTGCATCATATTCCCATGTCTTACTTATGTTGTACCTGGAAGTTTGTTCCTCTTGATCATCTTCAACTTAAATGGTTAAGATTTTTAAAAAATAATATTCTCAGTATTCATCCAACTCTCTCCCTTCCTCTGTCTATAAGTCCACTATCTATATCCGTGTCTCTATTGCTGCCCTGATAATAGGTTCATCAGTACCATCTTTTAAAAAATGTGTATATATATATATATATTATATATATATATATATATATATATATATACATGAACACATTCATACATGTGTGAAACAGACAGTGGGAAGTTGCTATGTAACACAGTGAGCCCAGCCCACTGGTCTGTGTTGACCTGGAGGGCTGAGATGGGGGTAGGGATAGGAGGGAGGCTCAAGAGGGAGCCGTATATATACACATACTAATGGCTGATTTGTGTAGTTGTATGGCAGAAACCAATACAACATTGTAAAGCAATTAAAGAAAAACTGAAAAATATTTAAGGAAAAATAAAAAATATTTTTTAAGAGCTATAGCAGTTCTCTGGGTAGCAAGTTCATGCAGCTCCTCATACTGCAAATATATGTCCCATAACATGTTTAACAGATAGAGTGTCTGATGAACTATGGATGGAGGTTCGTGACATTGTGCAGGAGACAGGGATCAAGACCATCCTTATGGAAAAGAAATGCAAAAAAGCAAAATGGCTGTCTGGGGAGGACTTACAAATAACTGAAAAGAAGAAAATCAAAAAGCAAAGGAGAAACAGAAAGATATAAGCATCTGAATGCAGAGTTCCAAAGAATAGCAAGAAGAAATAAGAAGCTTTCCTCAGTGGTCAATGCAAAGAAAGAGAAAACAACAGAATGGGAAAGACTAGAGATCTCTTCAAGAAAATTGGAGATACCAAGGGAAAACTTCATGCAAAGATGGGCTCAATAAAGGACAGAAATGGTATGGACCTAACAGAAGCAGAAGATATTAAGAAGAGGTGGCAAGAATACACAGAAGAACTGTACAAACAAGATCTTCATGACCAAGATAATCACGATGGTGTGATCACTCACCTAGAGCCAGACATCCTGGAATGTGAAGTCAAGTGGGCCTTACAAAGCATCACTACGAACAAAGCTAGTGGAGGTGATGGAATTCCAGCTGAGCTATTTCAAATCCCGAAAGATGATGCTGTGAAAGTGCTGCAGTCAATATGCCAGTAAACTTGGAAAAGTCAGCAGTGGCCACAGGACTGGAAAAGGTCAGTTTTCATTCCAATCCCAAAGAAAGGCAACGCCAAACAATGCTCAAACTGCTGCACAATTGCACTCATCTCACATGCTAGTAAAGTAATGCTCACAATTCTCCAAGCCAGGCTTCAGCAATACATGAACCGTGAACTCCCTGATGGTCAGGCTGGATTTAGAAAAGGCAGAGGAACCAGAGATCAAATTGCCAACATCCGCTGGATCATCAGAAAAGCTAGAGAGTTCCAGAACAATATCTATTTCTGCTTTATTGACTATGCCAAAGCCTTTGACTGTGTGGATCACAATAAACTGTGGAAAATTCTGAGAAAGATGGGAATACCAGACCACCTGATCTGCCTCTTGAGAAATCTGTGTGCAGGTCGGGAGGCAATAGTTAGAACTGGACATGGAACAACAGACTGGTTCCAAATAGGAAAAGGAGTAGGTCAAGGCTGTATATTGTCACCCTGCTTATTTAACTTCTATGCAGAGTACATCATGAGAAACGCTGGGCTGGAAGAAGCACAAGCTGGAATCAAGATTGCTGGGAGAAATATCAATAACCTCAGATATGCAGATGACACCACCCTTATGGCAGAAAGTGAAGAGGAACTAAAAAGCCTCTTGATGAAAGTGAAAGTGGAGAGTGAAAAAGTTGGCTTAAAGCTCAACATTCAGAAACCTAAGATCATAGCATCTGATCCCATCACTTCATGGGAAATAGATGGGGAAACAGTGGAAACAGTGTCAGACTTTATTTTGGGGGGCTTCAAAATCACTGCAGATGGTGATTGCAGCCATGAAATTAAAAGACGTTTACTCCTTGGAAGGAAAGTTATGACCAACCTAGGTAGCACATTGAAAAGCAGAGACATTACTTTGCCAACAAAGGTCCATCTAGTAAAGGCTGTGGTTTTTCCAGTGGTCATGTATGGATGTGAGAGTTGGACTGTGAAGACAGCAGAACACTGAAGAATTGATGGTTTTGAACTGTTGTGTTGGATTACACTCTTGAGAGTCCTTTGGACTGCAAGGAGATCTAACCAGTCCATTCTAAAGGAGATCAGTCCTGGGTGTTCTTTGGAAGGACTGATGCTTAAGCTGAAACTCCAGTATTTTGGCCACCTCATGTGAAGAGTTGACTCATCGGAAAAGACTCTGATGCTGGGAGGGATTGGGGGCAGGAGGAAAAGGGGATGACAGAGATGAGATGGCTGGATGGCATCACTGACTCGATCGATGTGAGTTGAGTGAACTGCAGGAGTTAGTGATGGGCAGGGAGGCCTGGCGTGCTGCAATTCATTGGGTCACAAAGAGTCGGACACAACTGAGCGACTGAACTGAACTGGGCAAGTTTGGGAAAGAACTTGAAATGGATTCTTCTACTTGCAAAATTGCTACCAAAACTAAGGATCCAGATTTTCAATCATAGAAGATTTTTTTCAGAGTGAAGGACCATTAGAAAAGAAACCAACAGTGAGAAAACATCATATCTATCTTTCTAAAAATGTCTACAGTGGTTGAGACTATTCAAATAGTGCCTGTTTTTATTTATGATATTGAATAATTACAGTAATGATGTGAAAAGCAATTAAATTTATTTCAGAGACCACCTTGGATTAGACAAGGAAAAACATGGAAATGGAACTTAGAAGTGCAAGTGAAAATAAATATGTTACATCAATAAGTATTCTCAGAAAAACTTTAACTTTGTGTAGTAAAAATATATGATACCCTCTCTATGCTAAACTCAAATTATGTAAGCCAACTTTCTATTGTTCCAAGCTATGCAATTTTAAATGATCTGATTGTGTTGTGTTTTGCAGAAGGTATACAATTGTCAGTGACCCATGTGACACCACTCCACAGAATCATTTTGATCTCCTGCTAAAAAGTCGCTCTTTGCTATCATAAAGAATGTTAACTGAGTTTATTTTTCTTTATTTAAACATGTGATGCATTTTTCTTTTTATTTTTATCAGACTCTTTTACCTCTGAAGCAGAGACAATTCTTAATTTATTAATCCACTCATGAACTACAATTTTCCTATACTCTATAGTGTCAGATAGTTAAACTAGACAATAAACCATAAATAATGCCTTCATGTCACTGTGTCTATTTAACCCGACTATCTTTGACCTGAAAAGGAATCAATTATGTTCCAAATGCTGGAAAACTTGAACTAACAACTAATGGTTAAAAACATGGTTTTTGTAACATGATGCTCAAATTGATCATTTTTCAAATGAGGCATGAAATGCCCTATGTCAAATTAAATTTTTAAAATTAATGACATCATTTACTTGATAATGACCTATCCTATGCCAAAGTTTATGTGCGATATAACTAGCTGCTACTTTAGGATATATAAAAGTTGGAATGAGGAAGGTATGTCAAAATGCAAGTCTTACAATGAAAATACATCTATTTCTGCCTACAGGCTGTGATTCTTTTTCAATAAAGAATGTTTGAACAACTTTCACTGGTAGCGTGCTGTTGCTCTCTGTTCAAGGATTAATTAAAACATGTCCCAATAAAAACCTCCAGCATGAATACATGGAACCAGAACATGTTCTGTGTGCTGCACCTTCTTGTGTGATAAGCTATACTTACCTTCAATGGATACACATTGCTTTCGTTTTTAGAACTATTAAGCTGGGATAATTATGGAACAATCTAGGCAATGTTCAATAGCCCATGCAGATGCCTGACAGGGCATGTTGTCTCTTAATTAGGAAGTTGAATGCCTAACGCTTGTATATTAACTGAAATAATTGAATAGATGTTTTACATTTCTTTCACTTTCACCGACATCAAAGCCAGACTAGCTAGAATCATGTGTTTCAAACAGAAAAAAACTATAGTTTTCTATGTTATATAAGAACAAAGGATATTGTTGAATATTACATTGAGCAGATATTGTCAATAATTTTGCTTACATATTTTAGCCAAATATTCAATGTGGTATTTTACAGGTTCTGATATAGCCTGTGTCACCTTCTATTGCTACTGGAAATTGAAGTTAGATGTTTCAGTTTTTTTGTCTACATATCTGTTCTAATTAGGTTGTGTAAACATTAAATTTGTGTGAGAAGTGTGTCGCTGATATAGTATAAACATCCGTATTGTTTATATTTAAAATGCTTGATAACTTAGCGTTTATTCACAACTATTAATACAAAAGCTGTTTTTAAACATAACAAATTGCTCTCTATTAGGAATACACATAATGACCTATTTCCATAAACATTTTTCATAAGAGATATCTTGATGTGCAAAACCCTGCAGACATTTTATGGAAATTAGACAATATTGTGCAGGAGTACATCAGAGCCATATTGTTTTTGCTTAATATTCTGCTAGGTGGATTATTTTTGCTTGATATATAATGCAAATAAAGGACCCTAAGTAGAGGCGAATGAGCCTCTGTATGTTTCAATATATTTCTCCCTTTATTTTGCTCATGCACCTGGTTTATTTCTAAGATTTTATGCATAAAACAAAAAAGATATTATTTGGGAACTATGTGCTAGATGTACTCTCAAATGCACAATCAGATTAATGTTGGTTATAAACAATAAGAATTGCCTTCATGAGCTCAAAGAGTCTTAACTGGCATGAGTTTTGGTAAAACGAAACAAAGAATATTTAGCCATCCAAATGGCCTATATTATTTAACTCAAATTTTTGAAGAAAAAATATACATTTTGCCTTACCCTGGAGAGTTGTGGGACTTAGAAATGTTTAGTGTGAGACAAAGATATGCGTATCAGCTTTTCTCCTAAATAATGTGAATTGTTTCACATTAGATTAATGCGACGGTCATGCAGAAGCAGAGGGAGTCGAAGCTGTGTAGGAAGACAAAGCTGCAATTCAGGAGCAGATGAACTCTCCTGGTACCAAAAGAGTTGAACATCGTAAACTATTCTAATTTTTTGTCATAATTCAGAAATGCTGACACTCTTTCCATTTTTAAGCAGCCATTCAGCATCTCCTATTTTTTGCAATTTATTTTGCCATTTTAAAATCAGAAAACCCATATGAATATATTAGGTTGACTTAAATAATATATCAACTCTTCTCTTGTCTTTTTTGTAAGAATATATGTAATAAATAAATAATAAACGTATCAGCCCATGTTTGATAGGAAAAGATATATACCATAATGAAAAGATAAGAGCAATATTATTAATAGAACAGGAAATGCTCAATACCCAATAGTCGTTCCTTCTAAATAACAACAACAAATTGAGTCGCATTAATGTATTCAACAAAGCCTTGGTGACATATCAGATGCCATCTGTCATTACATGCTTATTATGTTGTTGGAATAGAATTATAAGGTTTTGCTGACAATTGCTACAGAACATAGTATGTCACATTCTTCTCTTTTTGTTTTTGGGGGGGTAGGCTGTATTTCATTTCCACTTAGTCTACAGACAGCCTAAAGAAAAAATATATATATGAATCATACTAAAATTGAAATAAGAAATCACATTCTGTGACTCCTTAGATATATAACTAGAAATAGAAATGTTCCCCTCTTTGATCCCTTGTTCCTTTCACTATCTTCTTTTTGACGGATATAATTTTATTTATATAAATTTAGGAAAATATATTTTTAATTCAAAATGTCCTTTGTTTCCAAGCAATAAATCCTTTTGGAATGGAAATTTACAGAAAGAATTATTTACAGGAATCAACTATAATTACATATAATTCATGCTGCAGCTGCTTGTAATTGTAGTTTTCCCCAGGACCTTTCCCTACTTATAATCACCCGAGAATTGCTTCTTTCTAAATGGTTAATCGGAATAATAATTTTTCTATAACTAGATGCAATGGTATTAAACGATTAGTGAGACACTTTCTTCCCTATAATCTGATGGAAAAAATTTTGATTTGACAGGAAAAGTTGGATGAACACATACTATGGGTAGAAAACTGGCCAAGGTGATGCAAGTTAAGATGCAAGATATTAGGAAATGATACTCCCTATCTGAGAAAAATTTTTAAGTCTTGCCTGAAGATCAAAAACATAATCATACATAAAACAGTGTGCAAATACTTGTAATAGATAACATTGAAGAAGAACAAAATATAGAATGTTCTTATTTTCCTATGTACAAGACCCATTTTTTCATAAAAAGGTAAAAATTTAAAATGTCTTCAAATAAACTTGCTTAAGAGACTAATGCAATGCTAGCTCATTGCTGTGTATACTTATGTTGTTGGAGCTCCAAAGACCGTGTAATCCCGTGAAAATATATGAAGTTTGGAATTAATCAGAATGAAACTCACATTTAGCACTGACACTTCATGATTAAACGAACTACTTATTTGAGGCAAATTATTTACACTTTCTCAGGTGTCCTCTAATTAAAAAAGATAACTATCTATCTCTTAATTATTAGAAAGATTAATTCAGACACTGTACATGAAAGCCCAACTTATAGCACATCCAGGAATAGTAGGCTATTGCAATGGCAGAATCCTATAAGAGGCACTGTGGATAGTGCTTTGTTGTCTTTTAAGCACTAGAATCTTTTGTTATAGTAATAATCATAGGATTAATATTCTCTATTTATATGCAATACCTAGAGGTGCCTTTCATTCAGGAATTCATGAAGAAAATAAAGTATTTCCTGAGAGCGACTGAATGCATATTATACATTAAAATATATGTACATTCTAACACATACACAGACACATACATATTTGCTTCTATATAACAAACATAAAAGATTATTCAAAGATGTTTAGTTCCTCCATCTTTAGAAAAATAATGATACCCTTTAGAACCTGTTCAGTCTAGGCGATCTTCTGTGTGTCTGTTAGAGAATTCTTAAAGTTTCTGAATATACTCGAAGTACGGACTCTCTGAGTTGAGTCTCTCAAAACAGTATGCCTCTTGATGTTCCTGTCCTATGTAATTCTCATCTTTTTGTTTATGGCTTTGCCCTATGACTCATTTTGAACAATAGAGTCCAATGAAGTGACTCCATGAGACTTCCAAGAATAGGTCATTCAAAGAGCCTCATAGTTTCCTCCAGGGTCTCAAGAAAACCTTGCTCTTTGAGTGGCTGGACAACTACTTAAGGGACCCAACTACCTTGGGACAAATACAGATACCCCAGATGTGACCTGGATTGTCAAAGAGAGATTTCCGTACCTGCTATGTGACTGGAGAGGTGATAGGTTTATGAAAATTCTGGCTTTCCCAGCAATTGCTAGAAGGTTCTGACATTCCCTGGTTAAAGCGTCTGTCTACAATGCGGGAGACGTGGGTTCGATCCCTGGGTTGGGAAGATCCCCTGGAGAAGGAAATGGCAATCCACTCCGGGACTATTGCCTGGAAAATCCCATGGACAGAGGAGACTGGTAGGCTACAGCCCATGGGGTCGCAAAGAGTCAGACACGACTGAGCGACTTCGTTTTCTGACATCCATATCTCATGGGCAGCAAAGTTTTTTTCTCATGGCCCTTATGTTGATGAATGAGAGACAGGAAACGGTAAGAACAGGTGATAAACTGCTTGCTCTTCTTTCCTCTTGATGGGATATTCCAAGATGCTCCAGTTTCACATGGTCTCCAGGGATATATCCCAAGAAACTCAGAAACTAGCTGTGTTTATGGAGAATGGATGGCTCACTCAGCAATAAACCTTGTGTCACTCCGCTTGCCTACTCCTGTTTTCTCACTTCTCTTTTTTACTCACTGTTATCTGTCTGATTGTCCTTTCCAATAAAACAGTAATAGGAAAGCTTTCAGAGCTTCCCCAGTGGCTCAAGAGGCAAAGAATCCACCTGCAGTGCAGGGGAGGTAAGAAACACTGGTTCAGTCCCTGGGTTGGGAAGATTCCCTGGAGGAGGAAATGGCAACTCACTCCAGTATTCTTGCCTGGGAAATCCCATGAACAGAGGAACCTGACAGGCTATAGTCCATGGGGTTACAAAGAGTCAGACACGACTGAGCATTCAAGCAAATTATATTAAATAATAATAATAATAATAGGGCAAGCTTTGGCCACAGCCTCCATTTTCTAGGAAACCTAGATATGATCGCCAGAAAAGAGACATTATAAAATACTTAAACTGACTTGTGCAAGGATAGATTAGAGTGCAATAGACTGAAATCTTAGACTTTAGTGACTTTAAAATTTTATTTAGAAAGTTTTACATTTCCCAAAATATTTTGGAAGTCTAACATTTTCTAAGCTTAAATGTTTTAGCTTGGTTTTTTTGTAGCCACCAGGTCCCTGTTCTGCCATGTGAATAAAATGTGGTCCACTCTGGGTTTGGTTTGAGATACAAGAGGCAAAATACTTTTCGTTGTAAGTATGCTCAGTTTCAACCCTGCTTTTATATTTAGGATGAATTCAAACTTAAATATGAGTAGTATTAAAGCCATCTAAAAAAGAGTGGACATACATGTAGGTGTTGATATAAGTGATTCACTTTGCTATACAACAGAAACAAACACAACATTGTAAATCAACTAGACTCTAATAAAAATTAATAAAAAACAAAGTTGTCGTTTGAAAATGACTGTCAGCACTATAATGAGCTCTCATGACTTATATTAAAGGGAATGTGATATTGCATAAGAGAGGTCATTTTCTTCTGTAAATGTAAACATTTTATGAGGCAGGAAAAGTGCCGCTTGAGTCTATACCTCAGCATATCCAAGACCAGGGCTGAAAGTCAGGAGAATTAGCTGCTGGTGCTTAGGGTTTAGAAAGTGCTGAAGGGACGAAAGGCCAACGTGTTGGCTCCAGGTTAGTTCTTATGATCAACTATTCTTTTTATCTTTCCCTAAGACCACCTCTCTCGTTTGCTGCAGAGGATAGGAGGGCTAAGGGGAGGGGGCCAAGAAGGAGTTAGAATGTTTGATTTCAAATAGGAAATGGAATTCCTCAGATGATGGCCCTGTAGCAATGAGAAAACGCATATTAGCTTAAGTAGACTGGGGTGGGAGGCAGAGGATAGGGGAACCAGAATTATTCCCATAATTTAAAATATTAAAAGTAAATCAAGACAATGGCCTGTTCCATGTTTAGACCTGTGCGATTTCTGGCCCCCTTTCCACACGCTTTTCTTTTGTTTATCTCCTGAGAGATGCCCACATGTGTACAATACAAAGAACTGACTCATAAAAGCAGAGGCCTGTTAGCCTCCCTGAGGACCAATTAATGATGCTCCAAGTCTTATGGGCAGGCAGATAAAAAGGATAGAGAGAGTGAAGGGAAAGAGGATGAATACTCAACTAGAGTAGGGCAGGATTTCTTTTTTCACATGTTGGAAGGGACTTCTTTAGCTATTCTTATCTAACTTCTTTGGGGTTTGTGGGTGTTTTTTTCTTTCCTATTTTTTTCCCCTCTCTCCACTGCTTCTGTAGTCCCCCTACTTGTAATATGAACAGAGAGAAAAGTCGTACTTCAAAATATCAATTGGACTTTCATCCGAACTGATGACAGCACGAGCCTAGTTGGAGAAAAAAAATTTTAAAAAAGGCCATTTAGAATGTTTCTGCTCCTTCTTTCATATATTGGCAGTTTTATTGATAGGTGCTTGAGTTTGTATTACCATTTGTATCTCCAAGCTGGATATTACTGTGAATTGCAAGGAGCTTTGTAGTTCAACCTTTAACTCCAATCTCACCCCCTACGAGTCCACAGGCCTTTGAACAGCCACAGAGTGGCACTTTGAAATCAGGAGTTGAAAGTGTTTGACATGGAAAGGGGAGCTTGAAAGTCTTGCTCTTTGAACCTTTTCTTTTCAAAGTCCCACAGAAAGTACAGGCGGGACAATAATAGGCAGTCTAGGGGGCTCTCTGAAGAGGGGCTCTGTGGTAATGAGGTTTTAAGTGTTTTTCCTGGCTCCATCCCTTTCTGTTTCCTCTGCATGAGGAAATTAAAGCTGTCTTAAAGATAACACAGTCACCTTTGGGTGGCAGTAGTTGGATTTCTTAAGAATAAAAAAGTTAATTCATTGTTCAATGACATTGTGAGAAACAGCCAGCCAGCCAGTGAAGACTAGAAAGTAGACATCACAATTCTCTCTGGCCCAGGGAAGTTGGAAGAATGTACCATGATGCTTCAAAACTTTTCAGTGACCAGGAAGAGGCTGCAAAAGGGAAGAGCAAATCAGACTCCATATTGGATTTTCTTTTCACGCTAACTTTTGTATTCCATTGCTTTCACTACTAGCTAAAAATGTTCCTCTAGTTTGAAATATATAGGATAACCCATTCTCAAGTCATTGACCTTTAAAGGTATAACACTTTTCCATTCATGTAGTGAAAAAGTTGCAGAAAGAGAATAACTTTTGTCTTGTTGAAGCCTCATAGGAATATCTTGACCAGACCCACCTGGGCAGCTGCAGCAATGAAGGATTCCGACATCAAGAAATTTGATACAACTAGCTACACCCCTCCCCTTTTAGTGTAAAAGTAGCCTGAATTCTAACTCTGGGAAAATGGTGTTTAGGGACATTAGTCCACCATCTTCTCAGTCTGCTGGCTTTTTTGACAAAGTTATCATTCCTTGCTCCAGCAACTCGTCTCTAATTTATTGGCCTGTCCTGATTTGGTAACAGGGTGATTTCTGAAGCTAATCTACTGAAGGGAAGATGTGCTGCTTACCTTTACTTGAACAGGGACTTGGTCACTACTGTGGCATGACCACACTTTACTGCTTGGCTGAGAACTGGATTAAATTCTAAACCCATCATTGGTTTTAAAACCAAATTCAGATCTTTGATGAGTACGGTGAGGTAAGATCGTGCCTTAAGCTTTGGGACAGTTTAACTCAATGTCAACAGAATGAAAAGGTGAAGTTGCAAACAGCTCTACATGTATTTTCTGTCTTATTGGACATCCTTTGAGGATGAATATGCTTCCCTCACAGCAGTCTTTAAAATATACATCTTATCTTTCATGAAGTCCTCCTTTCCACCAGTGTACAGTCCCTTTGTACCAAATCCATTATGGAGATGGACTGCAGAAAGCAAAACAGATTGCAAAAATAAGCAATGAATGATATTGAATTTGATGTATTAAAAATAACAATTTATCAATACATTTGGTCTGGTGGCTAAGATAATCAACAGATAACCATATCAGATGGAAATTTAATCAGTTTTAAATTTGAAAAAGGAAAAAGCAACAAGAATATTTATTAAGCACCTAATATGTGACTGACACAGTATGTTCCAATGTGCTTTACAGATGTTTTCCTATTAGCCTTCTTTATAACCTAGAGATAGGTATGGTTATCCCTAGTTTATGAATGACCTTGAGAGTTATAGACGGTAAGTAGCTAAAACATGATCACAATGCTAAAAAGTAGTGAAATCAAAAATTTACATCCAATCATTGTGATTTCAGAATTCATGATTTTTGAATTGTATGGTAAATGGGTGGGTGTGTGCTCAGCCACTTCAGCCATGCGCAACTCTTTGCAACCCCATGAACTGTAGCCTGCCAGGCTCCTCTGTCCATGGCATTTTCCCAGCAAGAATACTGCAGTGGGCTGCCACGACCTCTTCCAGGGGATCTTCCTGACCCAGGGATCAGACTCATGCCTCCTGCATCTCTTGCATTACAGGCAGATTTTTTACCTCTGAGCCACTGAGGAAGCCCTATGGCAAATGAGTATCAGGAACTAATTCATAACAAAGACATATTTTGAGTAAATTATCTAGCTCATTTATTTTAACAATGACTATTAATCCCATTTTGGTATCAGCAAATTGCCTTCTTAAATAAGGAGAAATTAAACACATTTAACATAGTTTTAAAGATTTGGGGGATTAAGAGTATATACCAAGTCCTAAGTGAAAACTCTTTCCAAACGTTCTCATTAACCAACAATAATACATAATGCAGTTGTTGAAAATGATTGAAATGCACAGAGTCTGGAAATAACTACCTGAATCCTTTATATAAATACCTTTTAATTATCTCTATGATTACTATGAATCTAAAAGCAAGTTTTCATTAGAACATGACATTTTATTGTGTTCCAATACCAAAGTAATTTATGCTATTTTTGTGGCCATTCCTGAAGGATGAAAAAAAAACCTGGACTAAAATATAAGAACTCTCTGGGTAGCTATGGTTTCTTAATTGAATAAACCGTACTTTTTTTTCCTGTGCTTTGAAATCCAAAATTTTCTATCATGAAATGGTGTTTTCTTTGCATAGCTAACGTTCACTATACTGTGACTACACAAGAGTGAGTTAAAAATAATGATCGTTATTCTAATAAGCATAGACCCTTGTGAAATCCCTTCTGGCAGTAGATTGTTTTATTCCCTCCACAGTTTCTTGAATAACTAATTTGTGGCTCACTATTTTCTATGTTCTGAACTATTTGAAATACAAGCACTTTGTTATAATAAAAAAAAATTAGTTTGAGCACAAATATTTATCAACATATATACATAAATGTATTATTTATACACACACACACACACACACACACACACACACACACACACCTATGCACCATATTAAATTAGCAAAGGTCTTGGACACCAGACTGCTTAGACACTGGGTCCTGGTTCAGATATTTCCTAACTGTGCAACTTTGGGCAAGTTACTTAAGCTCTCTGTGTCTCTCTTTATTCAATTGCAAAATGGTGATAGTATAGCATATTCACAGAGAAGTTGTGAAAATAAATGAGAAAACAAAAATAGTGCCAATGAAAGCTAGCTGCTATTGTTATTAAAGGTATCATGTCTTTATTTGTTCTAGTGACCTAGTAACCATAGATACCAAAAATTTAAATATAGCTGTAAATAATATGACTGTCATACATCTCATTTTTTTTAAATCTGGGAAACACTGAATAATCATAATTATGCTATTTTTAATCCATTATTATCATTATAGTTGTTACTACTGGTAAACTAAGTAACTAAGACAGAAAGCGTAGATGGTCAACCCAAGGGCAATTATAAAAGTTTAATTATTATTAGAACTTTTTTTCTAACTAAATTTTATTTTACTGCAATACTGATGAAAAGAAAAACAAGCAAATACCAATTGAGCCAATTCTAGGGTGGGTGATGGGTATGCACCATCTCAAGAAGACCGTTAATTAGGATTCTGTTTTACAATATAACTAAAATGTGTGTCTAGGTGTTTATTCAATATAATAGAGTCTACTTTAGAAATATACAGACTATTTACACACACACACACACACACACAAAATCACATTTTTTTCTTCCCAAATCATGAGATTGCATAAAAATGTGTTAAAGCAGAGGTGCAAGTTTGGAAAACAGAGGAAAGAAAACTGTAAGAAGTCTATGTGGGTGAACATATCAAAATAACTGCTAAGGCAATGTTTTAAAAAATTAACTAAAAATCAGTATGTTTCTCTTTATAACAAAGTTATTTCAGTTTATTTGAAGTCTTAGAAGACTAATGCTAATACATTAATTTCTTCATTTGCCATTAACTCATAACAATTATATATGCTGACATTGGCAATTCTTTACATACCATTCCGTTATCTGAATTCCAGACACAAAACACTTTAAACAGTCAGTACTCAATGAAAATTTCTTCCTAGGATCTTGTAATTTTTACACAACATAAAATCGCTTATTTTACAGGATAGTCAGTTCTGATAGAGGTTGAAAAGTTTATGAGATTTAAAAATATTTCATTTAATTTGAAAATGCAACATCTTCATCATGTTTTTACCATTTTCCTATCACTGAATCACTGAAGGGTTTCATACTTTCCTTTAATTGAAAAACTAATTATATAACCTAGTATATGTTACACAGATAAAATAGATACAGATAAAATATTAACATAGGTATTGATATGCAAAGTTGTTGTCATACTAGCACTTTTCATTTTAGAATATTTCTTTTCCTGATAGACTTAGTGAACTACTTAATTGATGACTATGTTTCTTCCTGATGACTCAATAACATTGTAGTTTCAAAATAAACATTTTTTCTTACAAAACAATCAGCTATCTTCATAACAGAAACTAAAAGGCATAATTCTTATAATCCAAAGATTAAATGTTATTTAGAAAATGGCACACAAAATTCACATCATATGCAAATTTCCCTCCTCCATATTTACTTTTTTGTCAAACCACATGATAAGAAAAATCTAAGTAATTATGGATTAATTGCACTCCACGTGCCAGACTGAATCTTTTCAGAGTTAGCTGGGAAGTCTGAGTGTGACTTTCACAGGATCTCAATTTTTACATAGATAAGATGAGGCTTCTTAAAATTATGGTTTAGAAAATGCTTTTAAAATTTATGAAATAAGTAGTCATAGGTGTTCAACATGATTCTCAGATTTTCAAAATGGTAACCTTCCAACCAACTTTTTAAAATGACCAGGTATGTCCCATAAAGCTTGATAATGATAAAAATTCTCTGACCCAGCCCTAGAGTTTCTGACTCTTTCAGTCTTCAGTTCAGTTCAGTCATTCAGTCATGTCCAACTCTATGCGACCCCATGGAATGCAGTACGCCAGGCCTCCCTGTCCATCACCAACTCCTGGAGTTTACTCAGACTCATGTCCATTGAGTCAGTGATGCCATCCAACTCACTGAGAATGGTGATGCCATTCTCTGTTGTCCCCTTCTCCTACCTGCCTTCAATCTTTCCCAGCATAAGGGTCTTTTCCAATGAGTCAATTCTTCGCATCAGGTGGCCAAAGTGTTGGAGTTTCAGCTTCAGCATCATCCTTCTAGTGAATATTTAGGACTGATTTCCTTTAGGATGGACTGGTTGGATCTCCTTGCTGTCCAACGGACTCTCAAGAGTCTTCTCCAAAACCACAGTTCTTGGATATAAACAAAAAAATCTGCAGAGCCAACCACCTTACAATTTGAATGTGTTGCTAGATTTATGAAACACAAATCTCAAAACTTTTTCTTCTAAAATATTACTATTGTGTCTATATTATAAATTACTTTTAAATGAAAAATAGTAAAGAATTTGAATTTTCATTGAGAATAACCTATCTTTCAACCTTCCTGCTTTACTTACTGTTGATTAGACTGGAAAATAAACTAAACGCAATGGCAAATCAAATTGAGTAACTCTTCCTCCAAAGAATTTTTAGCATAAATTTAAATAACATTATTAGGTGGATGGAGGTGAAAGATCCCTCAGAACTCTTGGGTTTCCTAAATGAGTTGAGATGGATGAGCTCTGGAATGAATATTTTAAGTACATTGAGAGATTTAACCATTAATATATTTTCTTTTCATTCCTTTGTTGTTGTTGTTCTTGCTGTAATATGGATTAGCACTTCACAATAGCCATTATTATTACCATGCTCAGCAGCAATTGTGAGGGATCATAATTCAACATTAATGGCAAGTGCTCTGAAGATAGACTTCTTAGTTTCAAATCTTGGCTCTACTACAAAATTGCTCTGTTACTTTGGGTAAGTTGAATCATTGATTTCTAGTTTGAAAATATCGGTATAAAATCATTATTTACCTCACAGAGCCCTGGCAAAGATCACCTGAAATAATACACATAAAGTTTATATTTTATTGCTTGGCATGAAAAATTTTAATATATATTATCTCTCTGATTATTATTATCATATTTATGAATTGAGCTACATTAAAAGAAACCTCAAAACAAAACTGAAGTACATTCTGTGACACTGCTGAATAACTAGTACATACATTCTTTCACTGAAAAAGTATTGCCTACAGAAAAGTCTATCTTCTCTGTTGTCCCAAGAGTATACTACATTAGCATTTCATTATAATTGTTAACAATAGTTTTGTATATTTTTTTCTCATTTAGACTTTGTTATTAAAAGTATGCATACTACTAAAAGAATCACTTGTAACAAACAACAGCAGTCCTATCCCCCTTTAGCTGGCTAATATCACCATTTCTAGACAGAATAATCTTCAGCTACAAGAGGTCCACATATAGTATGACACTGCTGGGCAATAAAAAGCACTGTGCAAGGTGACATTATTCAAAATCATCTTCATACACAATGGGAAGATTATAATTCTGTGGCCTTTAAAACTGTCAAAACACTGAAAATCTTTAGTGTCAGTTATAACTATATAGGAAAATGAAAAAAAAAAGTAAAAGTAATATTTAATTACAAAATTACAATTTAAAACAGTAGAAACATTGAAACCCGAATTTTGTTTAAATAAATCTTGTTGGTTTGTTTTTATTTTGGCCGTGCTGGGTCTTCGTTGCAACATGTGGGCTCTCCTTGTGGTATATGGGTTTTCTCTAGCTGTGGACCACAGGATCTAGAGCATGTGGACTCAGTAGTTGCAGCACGCATGCTTAGTTGTCCTGCAGTATCTGAGATTTTAGTTCTCTGATGAGGGTTTGAACCCATGTCACCTGCCTTGGAAGGTGAATTCTTAACCACAGGACCACCAGCCAAAGTCCCTCATCAACAGTATTTTGAACCGTGCTTGTTACCTCCTTGTAAAACATACAATATAGAGCAAGCATCTTTTCAATGCTTTTCTGAGTTGTCCTTCCTTTATCAGCATCAGTTCCTCTGAGTGATCCATGTTGTCACAAACACATTCCTATTTATGTCAAGAAATTATCTTCAGCTAAATTCCAGTGAATGGATATCTTGAGCCTCTTAAACCACAGCAGTTTTAAAGCATTCACATCATCTGCTATTTTTTCTATAATCCATTTATGCTGATTCAAAGTTCACTTGCAGCCTTATAACTCTCTGTTTACTTGTGCACTTTCGCCTTGTGTACCATTTACCTGTTTGATCATTCATTCTTGTAAAATGTCACATGGGTTTGTCATTGGAAGACAAGGAAGTAAAGCATCTCCACTCTTTTGTGTGTTTAACAGGTCTGCAGTAACCAATCACCAACAGAGTTTGAAAGTTGTGATACAATCAATCACAGATCATGATGGGCAGCTAATATTTACATTATTGTTTGCATACTAAAAAGCAAGTGGAGTTTTTACATTATGCTATTATTCACAATTATTAATAGTATATATGATAACAAATTTGAACCGGGTCTTAGGAAAGTGGTGTCATTAAACGTGCTTACTGAACTTTGTGTGTTAGAAAACTGCAAAATGAGGGCACATATTAATATTTTGACTAGATCTTTTGGAACTTACTTCATGCATCTAAATAGCATGGTTATATTTGTGTTTTTTTGTTTTATTTTTAACCATTTTCTTTTGACTTGCCACTACAGAAGAGGATATACAATGTTCTATTACCCCATTTCATTGTTGCTCCTATGCACGCCCATGCAAGCATGTGTGCACATATACACAAACACACACATATTCTGTCCCCATATATATACATATTTATATCATAATTTGGGTTTTGCCAGTTAAATTAGGCTAGATTATGCTGCAGTAATAAACAATCCTGGTATTTCCATGGCTTAAAGTAAAAGGTTTCATTTTTATGTTGTTGTTCTAGCAAAACCCAATGCTGATCCAGGACACTCTCCAAGACCATTGTCACGAAGGTGATAACTCAACAATTAAGACTGAAATAGGCTCCATAATTTAATAGTTGATTTCTTTGGAAAGTATTTCTTCTTCAGCCAATTCATCCAGGAAACAGAGCGCTAAAGGGACCCACACAGGCAATTAAAGTCTTCAAATCAGAAGGGACATAGGTAACCTGTTTCCACAGCCTACTAGCTAGAAGTTATGATAAGGCTTTGCCTAACTTCAAGGAGCTAGGAAAATGTAATTCTCCTTTATTTCAGAGAAAGAGGAAAATTGGTTACAGCTGAGTAATGGGAGCTTCTTACTAGTTAGGCAGTATTCAGCATTCATATTATTTGAACTCTATGAACATTATTCTTACAAAGAAAAATACTATCAATAAAACATCTTCTCTCCTGAAGAGTTTTCTCCCCCACTGCAGAATTGAAAATTGTCTTTACCCCCTTATTTTCCTAGGTATTTTTATTAATTCAGTGCTTCACACCTTTTTTTTGGTCTAAATCTCAATAGGGTAATACTCAGCAGCTCTTCTTGAAACATAATCCCATTTAGGAAATCTCTCTCAGATGTGTCTCAACTGCTCTTGTATGTACTGATCTTGCTTTACAACTATTGCCAATTCCGTATTATGGAATCTCCCTGCTTCATCTTCCATATGCGTGTTTGTTAGTCGATCTGAATCTTTGTTTGTTAGTGTCTGAATCTTTGCGACCCCATGGACTGCAGCTCCCCAGGCTCCTCTGTCCATGGAATTTTCTAGGCAATAATAAACTGGAGTGGGTTTCCATGCCCTTCATGGGATTTTTCCGACCCAGGGACAGAACCCAGGTCTCCCACATTGCAGGCAGATTCTTTATCATCTGAATCACCAGGGAAGCCCTCATTCTCCACACCATTATTTTAATTTTCTCTTGAGTTGTGTCTCTGTTTTTTGTACCCTTTTTTTTTTTTTTTTTCTCTTTGATTATATTATCTCACTTAGGTTGGTAGGCTGTTTTTTTGTTTTGTTTACGGTTTCCTTTGCTATGCAAAGGTTTTTAATTTGATTAAGTCCCATTTGTTTATTTTTGCTTTTATTTCTACTGCATTGGGAGACTGACTAAGGAAATATTGGTAAAATTTTTGTCAGAGAATGCTTTGCCTATGTTCTCTTCTAGGAGTTTTATGGTGTCATGCCTTATATTTAAGTCTTTAAGCCATTCTGAGTTTATTTTTGTGTATGGTGTGGGGGTGTGTCTAAGTTCATTGATTTATGTGTGGCTGTCCAACATTTTCAGTACTACTTGTTGAAGAGACTCTCTTTTTTCTATTGTATATTCCTGACTCCTTTGTCAAAGATTAATTGTTTACAAGTGAGTGAGTTTATGTTTTGATATGAATTTTTTGCATGTTCGGAGCATCTTTTCTTTTCTCCCACTCTTCTGAAATTCTGCAATAATATTTTCCTTGGAGTTCACCAAGTTTTAACGATTGCTTTGTGCCTCTAGTAGGCCCTTTAATTTAGAAACTTGAGTTTTTAATTCTACTGAAATTTTTTAAAGTTTCATTCATTTCTTCCCCTCCAGTATTTTAATTTCTTTCTCCAGAACTGCAGTTATGAAATATTGGATGCTTTTAATAGTTCTCTAATTTTTCTTCTAGTTTAACTATAAATTATGAGATATTTACTCAGAATCTTCTAACAAATTTCCCATAGTGTTTTTCATATCTGCTACTGTTTTTAATTTTCTGCTAATATTCATTTTAAATATGTACAATATTAATTTTGAGTTATCTGATGATATTAATGTTATTTTTAAGAATTGTATTATTGTGTATTAGCTGTTCCTTAAATGCTAATTCATTCTGTTTCTTAGAGACCTTCTTGGGTGTTTTGTGACCCTTCATAAGAAGAGGAATGGAAACTCTGAGAAATGGGATGTTTCTGACTGTCAACTTTTTGTTTGAGACCCAGCTTCACATTTTTTTTGGTGGAAACCTTCAATATTAATCAGTTCAGTTCAGTTCAGTTCAGTCGCTCAGTTCTGTCCAACTCTTTGCAACCCAGTGGACTACAGTGCAACAGGCCTCCCTGTCCATCACCAACTCCTGGAGTTTACTCAAACTCATGCCCATTGAGTCAGTGATGCCATCCAACCATTTCTCATCCTCTGTCATCCCCTTCTCCTCTCGCCTTAAATCTTTTCCAATATCAGGATCTTTTCAAATGAGGCAGTTCTTCGCATCAGGTGGCCAAAGTATTGGACTTTTGGCCTGAACATCAGTCCTTCCAATGAATATGCAGGACTGATTTCCTTTAGGATGGACTGGTTGAATCTCCTTGCGGTCCAAGGGACTCTCAACAGTCCTCTCCAATGCCACAGTTCAAAAGCATCGATTCTTCGGTGCTCAGCTTTCTTTATAGTCCAACTCTCACATCCATTCATGACTCCTGGAAAAATCATAGCCTTGGCTAGATGGACCATTGTTGGCAAAGTAATGTCTCTCTCTCTCTTTTTTTAAATATACTTTCTAGGTTACTCATAACTTTTCTTCCAAGGAGTGTCTTTTAATTTCATGGCTGCAGTCACCATCTGCAGTGATTTTGGAGCCCCCCAAAATAAAGTCTCTCACTGTTTCCACTGTTTCCCCATCTATTTGCCATAAAGTGATGGGACCAGATGCCATGATCTTATTTTTCTGAATGTTGAGTTTCTGCCATAAGGGTGGTGTCATCTGCATACCTGAGATTATTGATATTTCTTCCTGCAATCTTGATTCTAGCTTGTGCTTCATCCAGTCCAGTGTTTCTCATTATTTACTCTGCATATAAGTTAAATAAGCAGGGTGACAATATACAGCCTTGACATACTCCTTTTCCTACTTGGAACCAGTCTGTTGTTCCATGTCCAGTTCTAACTGTTGCTTCCTAACCTGCAGGTCAGGTGGTCTGGTATTCCTACCTCTTTGAGAATTTTCCACAATTTGTGATGATCCACACAGTCAAAGGCTATGGCATAGTCAGTAAAGCAGAAATAGATGTTTTTCTGAAACTCTTTTGCTTTTTCGATAATCCAACAGATATTGGCAATTTGATCTCTGGTTCTTCTGCCATTTCTAAAACCATCTTGAAAATCTGGAAGTTCACGGTTCACGTACTGTTGAAGCCTGGCTTGGAGAATTTTGAGCATTACTTTACTAGTGTGTGAGATGAGTGCAATTGTGTGGTAATTTGAGCATTCTTTGGCATTGCCTTTCTTTGAGATTGGAACGAAAACTGACTTTTTCCAGTCCCGTGGCCACTGCTCAGTATTAATACCTTTAGACTTTTCCTTGTAGCTGGATGTATTCAACAAGGGGAAACCCTCAAATGTCCTGCCTGGAGGATAAAAATATGGTGGCCAGCTTTGAAGGAACCAAGTGAATGAGAATAAGGTCTCCAAACTTAGTATGTAAATGTTAATCATTTGATTTCTGTTTGGGACTCTTGCCTTTGTGGCTTCTGTGTTCTACTGATGATCCTTCTGTTTCACCCTGTTAAGTAAGTGAGACTCTAATGGTCTAAGAGACAGAAGTGACTAGAAAATCTAAGTTCTTAAACAGATTTGAAGAAACCCTCTTTCCTTAGCTTGGTTCCACCTCTCTTTGAGGTGGTGTCTACCGCTACCAGGACTTAAGCCTCTGCATTCTGAGGTTTATCAGGTCAGTGCTCAGTTTTCTGCTCCGCCAGCTTATCATTTAGCTCTCACAGGTCTCTCGACGTTGTTACCATCCAACACTTGCTTTTCACAACCAAAATTTTATTTTTCCTCACATTCCTCACATTGTCCTTATTAGTTAATGTCTTTGAAAATTTCCTTTACTGTTTTTTTTAACGGACTTTAGTAGAAAGAAAAATATATGTGTATTATTTCAATGTCTATTTTCAATTTTTCATCTGTACCTAGAAGCTTCTTTATAGTTTTTAAATATAAACTAAAAATCAGCAACTCCCTAAGGTATTTTAATCCTGTTGATCAACATTCCTGGAAATCCTTTTTATGGATGTGTGAAAGAACCTTGAAATTTAAACTTCCAGTCAGGTTTAAGTGGCTCTTAACTACTTTTTGGAGAAGAATTTCCTTCTCTCACGTGGAGACCATTTACTTGGGCCGGATGCATCAAAGAAATGTTGATTTTCCTCCTCATGATCTATCCCATCTATTCTTATTGACTGTAGACAAATGGTTCTTAGGAACGTAGACCTTGATCAGCAGCAGAATCATTATCTGAAAACATATTAGAAATAAGACCTTGGCCTACTGAATCAGAATCTCTATAGGAGACCTACCAACCCATTTTATCAAGTCCCCCAGGAGGTTTTGGTTCATGCTAAAGTCTGAGAAACACTGCTGTAGACAAATAACTTGGATCGGGTCTTATCGTAACACTAAAGTAAAATTATGGACCCACACTAGAAAACAGTGCTTATTCATCACAAGGACTGTAAAATGATTACATAAATATTGGTTGCAAAATGGAGATGGGTCTTAAAAGTGTTAGAAGATGGACAGAATTTAAGGTTGGAGGAGAAATAGTTCATTGAAATCGGGCCACTCAGGATCTAATATTTGGCAAGAGCACCTAGAGTGAGTCCTAATAAGCTAGCTAATTGGAACATAAGCATGACAATGAAGTGGGGATGTCATATTCCCTTGACAGAGTATTGAGGAAAAGGTCACTGGGGCATTACAACTGGGCATTCAAAACAGAATATGACTCTCTCTGACTCTGTTCCCCAAGAGGGCTTGCAAAGCCTTCTACTTAGGCAAGTAAAATAACTGTCTTGTGAGATGAGCAGCAGCATCATTAAATAAGCTAATGAAAAAGTAATTAATTCATTAATTAAAAAGCCTCAGTGGTGTCTATCTTTTGCAAGCAAGTGATCATGGTAGGTCATTGCCTTGCATTTGGACTGTTTAGTGTCAAGGCAGATCATAGGATCCTAAGGTAACAGAGGTCATATTGTGGAAATTATAGGTTTTCTTGGTGGCACTAGTCGTAAAGAACCTGTCTGCCAATGCAGGAAATGTAAGAAATATGTGTTCGATCCCTAGATTGGGAAGATCCCCTGGAGAAGGAAATGGCAATCCACTCCAGTATTCTTGCCTGGAGAATCCCATGGACAGAAGAGCCTGGTGGGCTACAGTCCATGAGGTCACAAAGAGTTGGACATGACTCAAGTGACTTAGCATGCACACACACATGGTGGCAGTTAAGAAGGGGAAGATAATTGTGTTAATTTCCAAGCTTAAGTGATAACCAGAGAACATTGTTCTGCAGACATTTATGGTGATGGTGCTAACAACCAAGGTATCTATAGGGTCAAGAAACCTAGGCAGCCACATGTGGTATTACTTTCCTTATATAACCAAGATCGAGAGCTGTAAGATGAAGGTCAATGTCAGTTGCCACAATGTAAAATTGTGATAGTTTCTTCAGTTGCCAGATCTAAAGTAATTCTCAAATTCAGATCTCCGTTGCCTGAACAGGAGGGCAGATCCATTTGAGGAAGAATTCAACAAAACATTTGGCCCTCCTTCTGTAGTTATGAGAAGGCAATGGCACCCCACTCCAGTACTTTTGCCTGGAAAATCCCATGGACGGTGGAGCCTGGTAGGCTGCAGTCCATGGGGTCGGTAGCAGTTGGGCACAACTGAGTGACTTCACTTTCCCTTTTCACTTTCATGCATTGGAGAAGGAAATGGCAACCCACTCCGGTGTTCTTGCCTGGAGAATCCCAGGGACAGGGGAGCCTGGTGGGCTGCCGTTTATGGGGTTGCACAGAGTCAGACACGACTGAAGCGACTTAGCAGCAGCAGCAGCAGCTGTAGTTATGAATTCCTTGCTACCTGAAAAGCATCTCCTGATATACTCTTGGACCTTGGAGAGACTGAGCACCCAAGACATAACTCACTGCTGAAATCATAGTTGCTCTTCATTCGCTGTGTATTTTTATATTTACCAAGTTGGTGGAAGGACAGCAGCAATCCCTCTGGAGATGAAAATGGGACATTTTAGATCAGCCCTAATCAGGTCCAGAGTGGCAAACAGTGCCCCTCAGTTGTAGCTATTGGTTCTTGGTAAGCAACTGAGGGAGGGGGAGAAATATAGGGTCCTGTCAGAACATGAGTCCGCTTGATACAGTGACGCAAGCAGAAATTAGATTTCCATTACAGTGATGTGCTCAAATCAACCCTTTAGGGAGCGTTTCAAACAGTATACTTGACTATCAAGTTTGAATGGAAGGACAGTAACCTAAGGGAAGAATGTGCAGACTTTTGGACAGTGGCTAAAAGCTTGGCTGCTGGGCAGGAAAGATTGTAAAATAAGGATGAGGTTTTCTAGAAAAGAGACATAGATCTCTGGAAGGAGAATAGAACAGAATGAATTTTTATGAGTTTTGTCAATGCCTATCAGAAAATTCACTTCAGAGATTAGATTCAATACCCTCTCACTCATCACCCTTTGCTTTTGTCTATTTTCTTTGTTCTCATGTCTTGCTTTCTCATAGTTTTCTTCCTTATTTAGGTGGATTCCTTTTTCTGATGGCTTCCCCAAAACAGTTGCATAAAAATTATATTTCTTTAGAACATTTATATCTTTGGTATATGCTTATGATTTATATTTAACTGGGTAGATAATTCTATGCTTGAAATTATTTTCCTTCAGAAATTTTAAGATATTACATTTTTATTTTTGAGTTGCAATATTGCTGCTAAAAAATCTAATATCAATTTTTTTTTGCTCTTTTTCCACATTATTCCTTTTGCTTTTCTCTATGTAAGCTTAGTCTATTCTTGGTGTCCTGAATTATAAAGATAATGCATTTTTAAAATTTTATTAAAGATTTTAAATTTCATTTATTGCCCCAAGCCTTCAATGGGGACCTTTTAATCTAGAAACTTATGGTAATTAATTCTACAAACATTTTAATATATTTGATTATTTTCTCCTACTCATTTTCTATAGTCACTTCTTCAGGAAATTGTGTTTTTTGAATGTTGGTGTTCATTCAACACCACTGCAGTATTCTTGTTTTGTACTTTGTTTTAGCCTATTTTAAACTTTATTTTCACCTTTTTTTCTGAGAATTTTCTCAACTTTGAAATAAAAATTCTTTATTTCATCAATTATTTTGACACATGGTTAATATAATAGGCTCTTCTTTCTCAATTTTTCCCTTTAAATTACATTTTATAATACTTAATAAAGTCATATATTTTGGAATTTTTATTTTGCTCATGAAATATTTATTTCCCTTAGGTTTCTGTGTTTTGCTTGTTTGTCTGTGAATCATCCTAGGTACCTATTTATATTTAAGGAAAAGTATTAAGCAGCATTAGAGTGGTGTAATGAATTTATTATGTTGTTATATATTGTTGGAAGATTCCAAAATTTTGGCACCTTTTTTTTTTTCTTTAGTAATATTCAGAAGAGAAGAGTCCTTCTAGAATCCAAGATAAGCAAGAGCATCAAGGGCCTTACTTTCACTTATTTTTCCCCCCTTTTTACTCCAGAGTTCCCCTATCTTTTCTGCCTCATCCATCTGCTGAAGTGACCATTGTCCCCAAAGTCCAGGGGGACAATGGTCCTGCTTTGCATCAATATTAGTAGGAGTCACCTGAAACTGAATGTGAACTTGGGAATATGAAGGTTTAACTTTTCCTTATAAAGTCTTTCATCCAATCCACTTATTCATTTTTGTGGGGTATTTGATACTCCAGTCAGCATTATTTCAAACAACCAAAACAACGGTGTGCAATAGAAGCATTAAAAGGAAGAAAAAGTAAGCAAGAAATATATTCTTTGTGGAATTTGGCTTAGTGACTTTTTTTTTCTATTTAGGAGCAATATAGAAAATTAGATATAAAATATGCAGAGATACATAAGTAGATAGATATAGATAGATGTCATTGTTGTTTGGTTGCTAAGTCGTGTCTGACTCTTCTGTGATCCCATGGACTATAGCCCTCCAGGTTCCTCTGTCCATGGGCTTTCCCAGGCAAGAATACTGGAATGGGTTGCCATTTCCTCTTCAAGGGATCTCTCCAACCCAGGATGGAACCTGTGTCTCTTGTGTCTTCTGCACTGGCAGACAGATACTTTACCACTAGCGCCATCTAAGTACAATAACTCATGACTAATGGCTGAATGATTCTACAGTTAGGTTTCTATAGAGAAAATGCTATACAATCAGTAGCAAACAAAGAGAAGTTTAAATGTAGAAATACGGCAGCAAGAAAATAAAAACTTAAAAGCCAATTTAAAAAATACAGATAAAGTTTTATGGAACATATGAAAAGAATGTGAGTATAAAATCAGCATTTGCTTTTCTTCTCACTGCATTTGGTTAGATACACATTCTTGGCCATTAAAGATTTTTAGAAACATGCTGAAAAATACCTTTATTTTATTAGAAAACTATATTGGCCCCATCTTTATTGCATACATATATTTTTCATTCATATTTCATTCAATTTGATCTTTTGGATTTAATAGATTTAAATACCTGCCTAGGGCAAATGTAAAGAAAAAATTTTGTCCTCCATACATACATTTTAATAAACGAAAGCAGTAGGGCATAATAAAATTTCAGATTATTTAAACAAATAAAATGTTCATTATTAATATGGCTTTTTATTAGAAGAAATCTTCTTAGTTTTAAATGTTAGAAAACTGAAACTGAAATAAGTTCTATATGACAAAAAATCATACATCAATTACTAGAGCATCTGTTCTCCAATATATTGGTCTACATACCATGTGCCTAAGTGTCTCTAAAATGTTATTTTTAAGCCCAATTGTTGCTGTTCATTGGGCTTCCCTGGTGGCTCAATGGTAAAGAATCAGATTGCCAATGCAGGAGATGCAGGTTCGATCCTTGGGTCAGGAAGATACCCTGGAGGAAGGAATAGAAATCCACTCTAGTATTACTTGCCTGGGAAATCCCATGGACAGAGGAGGCTGGCAGGCTACAGTTCATGGGGTCACAAAAATATCGGGCACGACTTAGCAACTAAACAACAACAATATGACTTTTCATTATGTAAACCAGTACATTTTCTAGATATGCAATTATTTCTAAAGGATTCACACAAATTTCTCAGAATTTATTCTTACTTATTCTTTTTTCCTTCAACAGATATTTCTTAAGTATTATGGGTGTTTACACTATACTAGGAATATCATTAATAGGCAAAAAAGAAATGTCTATTGGATATTCTTCACCAATCATTGAATTTTTAAAATAAGAAGCAAGAAGGTGCGCTGCTAAGAATCTTTCAAAATTTAATGCCTTTCTCCACATTTTTGTTCTACATAAGAACATCCAGGAGCCCCAGCTTCCTCCACTCATGAGAAATTTATCACCATGCAGCCTAGTCAGAATAATGTAAATGCTATAATCAACATGTTCCATAAGGATTGCAGTAATCACTACAGGTTAAATAGAGAAAGTTTTAATATTCAGGATGTTTTTCCTAGCACTTTGAAAAGCTTCAGCACCAAGATAAGACTCTAGGTGACATAAGGCAACCACAGCAACCTCCTATGCACCCTGGGAGGAACCCTACAGCAGAGCACCCCTTTGTAATCACAAGTACCACCTAGAATCACAATTGCTATTGTTAGCTGTTTAGTCATGTCCCATTCTTAGCCCATGGACTGTAACCTACAATGTTCCTCTGTCCACGGGGATTCTCCAGGCCATAATATTGGAGGGGGTTGCCATGCTCACCTTCAGGGGATTTTTCCCAGCCCAGGGATTGAACCCTCATCCCTTAAGTCTCCTGCTTTGGTAGGACAGTTATTTACCACTAGTGCCACCTGGGAAGCCCAAAGTACCCTTTAATGAGCTTTAATGTGTAATTTTTGGAGAAGGAAATGTCAACCCACTCCAGTATTCTTCCCTGAAGAATTCCATGGACAGAAGAGCCTTGTGGACTCCAGTTCATGGGGTCTCAAAGAGTTGGCCATGACTGAGACAATAATCAATGTGTATTTTTGCATTTATTTCAGGTCCTTAGAGCCAGCTCTTAACTTAGTGCATAGAGTATATATCGGTATCAGAAATAGAAACACTTTTGTTACTTTTTCACTAAGATAACTTAAGTAGAAATTGTTGCTGATGTTGTTTAGTAGCTAAGTGGTGTCTGACTCTTTGCAACCCCATGTACTCTTTGATGAGCCCAGTAGGCTCCTCTGTGCATGGGATTTCCCAGGCAAGAATACTGGAGTGGGTTGCCATTTCCTTCTCCAGGTGATTTTTCTGACCCAGGGGTTGAACCTGAGTCTCCTGCATTGGTAGGCAGATTCTATCCTACTGAATCATCAGGGAAGCTAAATAGAAATTAAGTAGATTAATAAATCTCTACCCCTACATCACATTCATTCTCACAATGCCCAGCAAAGAGTCATTTCTATAGCAATATCAAACTTTAATATAAGTCCACCTATATTGAGGCCCTCTTCTAATTACTTGTAATTATTCATAAAATGCCACAACTCCAATAAATAGATGTCATTATTGTCTTTATTTTAAAATAGAGAATTTGAGTCACAGGTTAAATAGTTTGCCCAGGTTTACAACAGTGGTAAATAACTCTAAACCCTTGGATTTTAAACTCTGAGTTTTGCTGTCTCTGAGTGTTCAATATAATTTTACATGGAGAATAAATTAATATAGAATGGAAAAGAATTTTATAAGTATTTCCTATTTTTTTTTCAGTACAATTCTCAAACTAAACTTAATAAGTCTGTTATATCTTTTAACCTCATTACAGTACCTTGAAGATTTCTGAGGACTAATTACTGTTTATCAAGGAAAAAACATCAGCACACATTGTATTCAGTGAGGAAATATTGGATAATTTTCTAGATGTTTTTCACATGTTCAGAAAAGTTAAAGGCAAGCATAATTATTGCACTGGGTTGTGTGGGAAGGATGTATTTTTATTTCACTTATAATGCCTTAGATATGAGACTTCCATTCAGAGGACTCTAGCCAGATCATGAATTTAACCAAGGGTATAACGGTGGCTCATTTTTATAACAGAGGAGAAAACATAAGTCAATACAGCCAAAAAGACCAGCATTTAAAAATGAATGATGATAGCTGATGAATCAATTCTGCCTATTACCATGTTACAGTAATAAGAGGAAAAGGATATTCAAAGCTGAAGGGTAGTAAATATGGAGCAAATAAACTAAAATGGTATAACAAAGTGCACAATCAACCTATGGGATATACTACTACAGAATGTAATCTCATTGAATAATGTGGATGGATTCCTCAAACATTCAGGCAATTTTATGACCATCGACCACATTTGTCTTCATATAAGTTAAAAAGATGATAATCAAATCTCATGCTTCTGGAAGGAAAGTGATTGCCTATTAGATATTGTTTTAGATAATGTTTTTATTTGGTTTCTTCTGAATTATAGGCTGTTATATGGAGGATGTGAACTTTCTTTTTATTCTTTGTATTTCCTGTTTGTCCCACTTCAGGATATTTATCTCATATTGCTGTATTGAAGTTATTTGTGCACAAATCCAAGTTATTTAAATCTTTAAGCTAACTTTTCAGTGGGAAGAACTACATTTATTCAACTGATGTTTTCCAAATAGCTAATAAAGCAAATAACATATGTAAGGAGTTAAGAAGTATATGCTACATATTTTTCTTTCTTAGAGAAAGAGCCACCTACTGAAAAGATTAAACATATTTTAACATTCTTCTGAAATGTTATTTGGAAAAATAGAATATGTCCTCCATGTATATTACTTCTAAGTAGCATGACTAATAACATAGTCACCTTTAATTTTTCATTGATTCATTTCTTCATTATTCCTTCCTGAGATATTGACTTGATATTATAATATTATACCCAATTTACAGAAGGGAAAACTGAACACGAGGAAGGTGGTCACTCCTTCTATCTAACTCATGCAGGTAAAATCAAGAACCCAAGAAGTCAAACCTATTAATTTTTAACCCATGATCTTTCTGTATAAAATTCTGTACCTCAGCAATTATTTAATCCCCAGAACTAAAGTATTTCACTATGCTAAATACATGAAATCCCAGGGCAAATCATTAATTTTTTTGGTTAAATTTTCAGTAGTCTGTTTACTATTTTACAAGTACAAACTTTGCTTGGACCTTTAGACACAGCTTTTGGAGAGAAAGGTGTGAGAAGGCACCAATATGATGAATAACAATGGCCTGGTTGTGTAAGATTAAAAATGATTTAATTGTAGAAGGTAGGATGAGAAAATGCTTTAACGAAGCAGTTGAAAAGTTCTATCCTTTCATTTGTATGGTAGTGTGTAAATGGGTACTACTCAGTTGCTTCAGTCGTGTCCCACTCTTTGAGACCCCCTGGGCTGTGACACACCAGGCTCCTCTGTCATGGGATTCTCCAGGCAAGAATACTGGAGTGTATTGCCATTCCTTCCTGCAGGGGATCTTCCCTACCCAGGGATAGAACTCGCTTCTCTTCCATTGGCAGGTGGTTCTTACCACTAACACCCCCTGGGAAGCTCTTGCATACATTTATGTACAAATAAATAGTAACAATTTGCAAGATTTTTGAGAAAAACCTACACTTTTCTCTACAGACAATAGAAGCTTATGTTTTTAATGCTCTACAAGAGAAGTAAGGCTATTAACAGCAGTGATTCTGTAACCGCTCTCTGAAAAGCAAACTTAAATACCCTACCACCCAGATAATACATCACTTAGAACAATTTCTTGATATTTCAAACCTAAAATTAAAAAATGCTTCCTCCTTGGAAGAAAAGCTGTGACCATCCTAGACAACATATTGAAAAGCAAAGCCATTTGCTTTGCCAACAAAGGTCCATCTAGTCAAAGCTATGGTTTCTCCAGGAGTCATGTATGGATATGAAAGTGAAAGTCACTTAGTTGTGTCCCACTCTTTGCGACCCAGTGTACTGTGGCCACCAGGCTCCTCTATCCATGGGATTCTCCAGGCAAGAATACTGGAGTGGGTTGCCATTTCCTCCTCCAGGGGATCTTCCCAACCCAGGGATTGAACCCAGGTCTCCTGCATTGCAAGCAAATGCTTTAACCTCTGAGCCACCAGGGAAGCCTGTATGGAGGTGAGAGTTGGACTGTAAAGAAAGCTGAGCACCGAAGAATTGATGCTTTTGAATTGTAATGTTGGAGAAGACTCTTGTGAGTCCCTTGGACTGCAAGATCAAATCAGTCCATCCTAAAGGAAATAATTCCTAAATATTCATTGGAAGGACTGATGCTGAAGCTGAAGTTCCAATATACTGGCCACCTGATGTGAAGAACTGACTCATTGGAAAAGATCCTGATGCTGGAAAAGATTGAAGGAAGAAGAAGAAGGGGACGACAGAGGATGAGATGGTTGGATGGCATTACTGACTTGATGCAAATGAGTTTGAGTAAGCTCTGTGAGTTGGTGATGGACACAGAAGCCTGGCATGCTGCAGTCCACTGGGTTGCAAAGTCAGACACGACTGAGCGAATGAATTGAACAGAACTGAATATGACCAAAACTTCTGACATTTCATCCAACACATCCTTTTACCCAATTCTCATGATTTTATTAAATAACAATTCCATATTTTCATTTGCTCAGACTTTAAAACTAGGATTAACCTTCATTTTCTCATTCTCTCACATTCTAGAGAAATCCACTTGCAATTCCTTACACTTTCATTTTCAAAATCAGTCAGGAATCTAATCAAAGTTAGTCTGTGTTTGGAAAAACTGTCAGCCCAGAACAACCCCCATCATCCGTCACCTGAACCACTACATAATCTCCTAACTGGTCTCCCTGTCTTCCCACTTTTCCTATGTCTCATTTTAGCATCCAGAATTATCATTTTATTTTTTGCTTTCAACCTCACTATGCAAAATGTAAGATATTAGTTCCCCCACTGGGGATTGAACCCATGCCACCTGCAGTGGAAGCATGGACTCTAAACACATGCCACGAGGAAAGTTTCCAGAATTATCATTTTATAGTAAAAAAGACATTTCCCTTTCACATCTCATATCACTTATAATAAAATCCAAAACTATATTTTTCAAGACCTTGCATGATCTGATGCCTGATTACATTTTCAACTTTATTTCCTACCCCAGTTTCCTCTCTTTCTTGGACTCAGAACTGTTGCTCTTCCAACTATTCTGCAAAATCATCTAGAAAGCTCACTTTTAATATTCTTGTCCTAGATATTCAAAAGGCTGCATATTTGATTTTCTTCAACATGTCACCTCCTCAAAGTCTTCCATGATTACCCGTATATAAAGAGGGAACCTCTCACAGTGGTTGCTTGATTATTACTGAGATTGTATTTTATATTGATTTGTTCTTTGTCTGAACTCCTCACCATAATATAATATTCTTGAGCATGGAAACTCAGTCCACTGTAATACCCATAGATACTAAAAATAATAACTGCCACACAGTGGGTATTCTGTAAGTATTGGATGAACTAGTGGCTACTACATTTGTTTATATTTATGTAAAATATGTTGAAAGAATAAATACATTGCCTGTGAAACAGTTCAATCTGAATGCATGCACACACATACAGGTGCTCCTAATTTGCTAGATGTTTAATTAGATAAGTGGCAGTTTAATTGGGAGGAAAAAGCTATATAACAGGGTAATGATAAAATGAAGAGATGGAAATGTATGAGAGAAGAGAATCTCAAGGAAAACATGCAAAGAAAGCAAATGAAAATAAAATGGATCATTGGAGTAACTGAAAAAAAGAAGTATTGTGTGAGTATTGTGAGCTTCCCTGGTAGCTCAGCTGGTAAAGAATCTGCCTGCAATGTGGGAGGCCTGAACTTGATAGCCGGGTCCATGGGCTGTATATTACTGTATGAGTAAAACAAGAGAAATTTATGAAGAAAGTAGTTTTATTTACTTACACTTACATGTGTTCATGCTCAGCCATGTTCCACCAGATGCTTCTGTCCGTGGAATTTTCCAGGCAAGAATACTGGAGTACATTGCTGTTTCTTCAACCAGGAGATCTTCCTGACCCAGGGATCAAAACCAAGCGTCTTGCATCTCCTGCGTTGGCAGGTGGATTCTTTACCGTTGCACCACCTGGGAAGCCCTGTATTTACTTAACAGAGTGGATATTCGTGTGTATCAATGGGCAAAATGCAATCAGTAGACAGCCTGGACTGTATGATGCTAGTTAAGATGGGTTCCTTAAAGTGATATTCTCCTGGGCTGCCTGCTTCACCAAGATACCCTTCCAGAAACAAGTGAGAGCAAGGTTACCAACAATGTTAGATGACTGGCTCCTTTTCTCCACCCTGATTCTTAACAACGATAGTTTTTCAACTCTGGACGTCAAATCATGACATCTCTTTAAACTCGTACGTATTATTTCCCTGGTGCCAGAAATGGATGTGTCATGGAGAGATGGCCTACAGCTATGCCTTATAAGGCTGAAAAATAAATAAAGCACACTGTATTCCTCCTGTTGTCAACTTTCTTCTTGTAACTAAATCAGGCTATCCCCCTTCATTCTGTTTGTTCTGACAAGTTTGCAGTTCAGGCCATCTATTCCCTTTCAGAGTGTTCTGTTGATAAAGTACTTGGTCAGAGGAAAAGTCCTAGTGAGCTCATCAGTGCAAGATTTTCACTGATCCAGCTGTTCATACTATTTTCCATGGCAAGTCAGCAAGGCTTAAGTGTGCAACCATTGCCAGGGTGCACCTGAAATGATAGATCCAGGCAGTTGTTTTGTGGGGTGTTTTTAAAATGTATTCTATCAGATCTGCTCAGTGTTTTAACATAAATTTTCTACTTGAATCCTAAGAAAAACTCAGGAATCACCATTTTTTCTTTTGTTACTTAGAAAATGATCATCATCACAACTAAATTTCATTCAGCGGAAGCCCTTAGACACTTGTTACCAAGACACACCTTTAAGAAAGTCCCTTCCATTCAGTCTAGGAAGAGTTGAAAAAAACTACCATTGGCTAAAGATGCTATATTGTTTGCTTACATTCACCTCTGAATATCAGCCTGAAAGCTAACGATTCACTGGCCTTGGCAAAATTACTATTTATCTTAGACTGTGGGTCTCTGATCTGGAAATACTCAAATCTGAGAATGGTACCCTTTGAACACAAAGGTTCTACAATATAGGCATTTTTGTACATCTTGGGGCTTCCCAGGTAGCACTATTCTTAAAGAACCCATCTGCCAATGCAGGACACATTAAGAGATGAAGGTTTGATCCCTGGGTTGAGAAGATCCCCTGGAGAAGAACAAGGTATCTCACTCCAGTATTCTTGCTTGGAGAATTCCATGGACAGAGGAGCCTGGCAGGCTACAGTCCATAGGATCTCAAAGAGTCAGACACGACTGAAGGGACTTAGCATGCACATGTATATCTCAATCTATCTTGTTTCCAGGAATTGTGTGCAATGTCCTAAGCTAAACCAAGAGAAGTAGGATCCGGTTATCAATGTTAAAAATTGGTGAAAAGTATTCCAACAAAATCTAACAAAAACTTGGAAATTATTTGATGAGGGAATTATCTGATGAGTTTCACTATTGGAGGGACATAAGAAAATGATTTGGTTAACCATCTCACTTTGTATTCAATTCACTTAGTTATGAAAGACTCATAATTAAAGTTTCATTCTCAAATTATTTTTATAATGTGGTTCCAGTTTTCTGAAAACTGGACTAAAATGTATTTATATGTATCCTAAATGAAATATTAAAATGATTTTTAGAGTAAATTCATTGAGTTGTGGCCATATGTTTTCAAATTTTAAAGTTATACAGA
This sequence comes from Budorcas taxicolor, assembly GCF_023091745.1. Classification (NCBI taxonomy): domain Eukaryota; kingdom Metazoa; phylum Chordata; class Mammalia; order Artiodactyla; family Bovidae; genus Budorcas; species Budorcas taxicolor. The sequence goes on along the minus strand of NC_068914.1, from coordinate 135,836,013 downwards.
TTAAAAATGAAAATTTTGATACTTCCAGTGAATTTTGAGAAGATAATTACATTATCTAATGAGATTCAGTTCAGTTCAGTCACTCAGTCGTGTCCGACTGTTTGCAACCCCATGAATTGCAGCACGCCAGACCTCCCTGTCCATCACCAACTTCCGGGGTTCACTCAGACTCATGTCCATTTAGTTGGTGATGCCATCCAGCCATCTCATCCTCTGTCGTTCCCTTCTCCTCCTGCCCCCAGTCCCTCCCAGCATCAGGGTCTTTTCCAATGAGTTAACTCTTCGCATGAGGTGGCCAAAGTACTGGAGTTTCAGCTTTAGCATCAGTCCTTCCAGTGAACACCCAGGACTGATCTCCTTTAGGATGGACTGGTTGGATCTCCTTGCAGTCCAAGGGACTTGCAAGAGTCTTCTCCAACACCACAGTTCAAAAGCATCAATTCTTTGGCGCTCAGCTTTCTTCATAGTCCAACTCTCACATCCATACATGACTACTGGAAAAACCATAGCCTTGACTAGAAGGACCTTTGTTGGCAGAGTAATGTCTCTGCTTTTGAATATGCTATCTAGGTTGGTCATAACTTTCCTTCCAAGGAGTAAGCGTCTTTTAATTTCATGGCTGCAATCACCATCTGCAGTGATTTTGGAGCCCAAAACAATAAAGTCTGACACTGTTTCCACTTTTTCCCCATCTATTTCCCATGAAGTGATTGGACCAGATACCATGATCTTCGTTTTCTGAATGCTGAGCTTTAAACCAACTTTTTCACTCTCCTCTTTCACTTTCATCAAGAGGCTTTTTAGTAACTCTTCACTTTCTGCCATAAGGGCGGTGTCATCTGCATATCTGAGGTTATTGATATTTCTCCTGGTAACCTTGATTCCAGCTTGTGTTTCTTCCAGTCCAGCGTTTCTCATGATGTACTCTGCATAGAAGTTAAATAAGCAGGGTGACAATATATAGCCTTGATATACTCCTTTTCCTATTTGGAACCAGTCTGTTGTTCCATGTCCAGTTCTAACTGTTGCTTCCTGACCTGCATATAGGTTTCTCAAGAGGCAGGTCAGGTGGTCTGGTATTCCCATCTCTTTCAGAATTTTCTACAGTTTATTGTGATCCACATAGTCAAAGGCTTTGGCATAGTCAATAAAGCAGAAACAGATGTTTTTCTGGAACTTTCTTGCTTTTTCCATGATTCAGCGGATGTTGGCAATTTGATCTCTGGTTCCTCTGCCTTTTCTAAATCCAGCTTGAACATCTGGAAATTCACAGTTCATGTATTGCTGAAGCCTGGCTTGGAGAATTTTGAGCATTACTTTACTAGTGTGTGAGATGAGTGCAATTGTGCAGTAGTTTGAGCATTCTTTGTCATTGCCTTTCTTTGGACTGGAATGAAAACTGAAATTTTCCAGTCGTGTGGCCACTGCTGAGTTTTCCAAATTTGCTAGCATATTGAGTGTATTACTTTCACAGTATCATCTTTCAGGACTTGAAATAGCTCAACTGGAATTCCATCACCTCCACTAGCTTTGTTCGTAGTCATGCTTTCTAAGGCCCACTTGACTTCACATTCCAGGATGTCTCGCTCTAGGTGAGTGACCACACCATCATGATTATCTTGGTCATGAAGATCTTTTTTGTACAGTTCTTCTGTGTATTCTTGCCACCTCTTCTTAACATCATCTACTTCTGTTAGGTCCATACCATTTCTGTCCTTTATTGAGCTAGTCTTTGCATGAAATGTTCCCTTGGTATCTCTAATTTTCTTGAAGAGATCTCTAGTCTTTCCTATTCTGTTCTTTTCCTCTATTTCTTTGCACTGATCGCTGAGGAAGGCTTTCTTATCTCTCCTTGCTATTCTTTGGAACTCTGTATTCAGATGCTTATATCTTTCCTTAATCACTCTTTGGGAGAATGAAGATAATCTTAATATAGTAACAGAGATATTTCTTAAAACTGCTTGAATAAATACAGAGTGGTCAAATGAGCTTAAGATGTTTAAAAATGTACCCTCAATGTTTCCTCTCCTAATCTAACTTTATGTGAATCAGTGAGATTATTAAGAGATTAATTAACTGTACAATCAGCAATATATAATTCATAAATCTCAGAGGTAATATAGATTTGGCATTCCAGTATTAAACTTTTTTTTTTTTTTTTTTTTTTACCATTTCACTTTATAAGATAGATTACTATGTATGTCTAAAAATCAGATGGTAATTTTGTTGTCATTGTTTGGTCACTAAGTCATGTCCAAGTCTTTGTGACCCTATGGACTGTAGCCTGCCAGTCTCCTGGGCCTGTGAGATTTTCTAGGCAAGAATACTGAAGTGGGTTGCCATTTCCTCACTGAGGAGATCTTGACCCAGGGATTGAACTCACGTCTCTTACATCTCCTGCATTGGCAGGAAGATTCTTTACCAGTGAGCTGCCTGAAGAGCCCCATTACACGCGTAGGAAAAGCATTGAATTTAATAACATTCACTGCAACTGAAGATAAGCATCATATCCAATTTCCTTTTAGATGTAGACCAACGTAATCTTCAGCAGTGGGAAGAAATTCCATTCATGCATCCATGCATTCATTCATTTATTCACATTTTCAGTAAATATTTTTACTGTCAGCTCAGATTTCAAAGCTAACTTGACTTCTGCGGCAATTATATGACTTTGAACAAGACATTTTATATATATATATATATGATCCTCTATTCTCTTATCAGTAAAAAAAATAATGGGGCATAGCAATAGTAATGTTTTTACAGGATGTTTTTTTAGTATTAGATGAGTTAATGAAAGTAAAGCACTTAACAGGGCTCCTGACACTTGAAAAACATTTAATAGTTCTTACTAACATTTGTAAAATTATATTGTCATGTGTTAGAACCTGTAACACACTGAAGCTATAAAGTATGTAGTAAAGACACAGTTTCTACCATCATGTTAATTAAAAGCTTGTGACTGAGATAGACAATAACTAAACAAACATGTGTACCATATAAAACTGTGATTGTGTTCAATGATTCAACGAAACGTGCTGGCTTCTATGAGAGCTTTAATAGAGACATTCGTCACAGTGAGAATGAAGAGTTGCTTTGTTTTGTTTTGTTTTGTTTTAATGACAGAAGGAGGAGAATGGGTCAAGTGGATTTAACAGAAATGTATTTAGCACAAGGATACTTGTCATCAAGCACAACATATCATCCACAACTATAACACTTTTCCATTTTTCTGTTCAATGAAGGAGATATTTGAACTTCTGCTAGTTCAGTCAGTTCAGTCACTCAGTCATGTCTGACTCTTTGCAGCCTCATGGACTGCAGAATGCCAAGCTTTCCTGCCCATCACCAACTCTCAGAGCTTGCTCGAACTCATGTCTTGCAGTCCTGCAAAATAGAAGCAGTGCATAGCATTTCACCAATTCTACCCCCAATTTTGATATTCCCAATTTAGAAAGAAGGATTGGATGGGACATTTAGTTATTAGACAGGATAAAAACGAAATTGCACAAAGTAAAAAGCCTCAGGCTTCTTATGAACTGTTTCCTTAACTTGTATTTTTCAAACTTTTTGAACATTGCTCAATATGTAGTTTTCCAGATGATGACTCTGAAGATTCTAATTCACTGGACCTGTAGGTAGGACCATTTAAAAAATTCCCCTATTACATCTTTCTATTCTCAATATGTGACTTTTTAAACATTTCATTTTATATTGGAGTATGTTGTTGTTGTTTAGTCATTCAGTCCTGTCTGATTCTTTGAAACCCGATGCAGCAAGCCAAGCTTTCCTGTCCTTCACTATCTGTCGGAGTATGTCCAAACTCATGAGTTTGAGTAGATGATGCCATCCAGCCATCTCATCCTCTGTCATTCCTTTCTCCTCCTGCCCTCAAAAAGCATCAGAGTCTCTTCCAATGAGTCAGCTGTTCACATCACATAGCCAAAGGATTGGAGCTTTAGCTTCAGCATCAGTCCTTCCAATGAATATTCAGGATGTTTTCCTTCAGCATTGACTGGTTTGATCTCCTTGCTATCCAAGGGACTCTCAAGAGTGTTCACCAGCACTGCAGTTTAAAAGCATCAGTTCTTTGGCACTCAGCTTTCTTTATAGTCCAACTCTCACATTCGTACAGGACTACTGGGAAAACCACAGCTTTGACTATATGGACATTTATTGGCAAAGTGATGTCTCTGCTTTTTAATAGGCTGTTTAAGTTTGCCATAGCTCTTCTTCCAAGGAGCAAGTGTCTTTTAATTTCACATTAGATTCTAGCCAATTAACAATGTTGTAATAGTTTAAGGTGGACATCAGAGGGGTTCAGCCACACATATACATGTATCCATTCTCCCTCAAACTTCCCTTCCAACCAAGCTGCCACTTAACGTTAAGCAGAATTCCCTGTGCTAGGCAGTAGGACCATTTTGGATATCCATTTTAAAAACAGCAAAATATACATACTGCAGATGGTGATTGGAGCCATGAAATTAAAAGACGCTTACTCCTTGGAAGGAAAGTTATGACCAACCTAGATAGCATATTCAAAAGCAGAGATATTACTTTGCCAGCAAAGGTCCATCTAGTCAAGGCTATGGTTTTTCCAGTAGTCATGTATGGATGTGAGTTGAACTGTGAAGAAAACAGCACCGAAGAATTGATGCTTTTGAACTGTGGTGTTGGAGAAGACTCTTGCGAGTCCCTTGGACTGCAAGGAGATCCAACCAGTCCATCCTAAAGGTCCTGGGTGTTCATTGGAAGGACTGATGCTGAGGCTGAAACTCGAATACTTTGGCCACCTCATGCGAAGAGTTGACTCATTGGAAAAGACCCTGATGCTGGGAGGGACTGGGGGCAAGAGGAGAAGGGGACGACAGAGGATGAGATGGCTGGATAGCATCACCGACTCGATGCACCTGAGTTTGGGTGAAATCCGGGAGTTGGTGATGGAAAGGGAGGCCTGGGGTGCTGCGATTCATGGGGTCACAAAGAGTCGGACATTACTGAGTGACTGAACTAAATAAATACATGTGAAAAAATGCATAAAATTCTTGTCACTCAATGTGGATTTCATCTCTCTCAACAAATTACTATCTTGCTATCTTCATAAAGTTGCAAGTTCAGGAATTCCATGATACTCTTACAGAAAGACCAGTAGAGGGAAGATGTGAAATCAAGATGGTGATACCAAAAGTAAGCATCACTGTTTATAAATCAAATAAAGTATTTCCCCCTATTTTCTAAAGGCACCCATTGTTTAGTATTTTTTAAAATATTTATTTATTTGTTTATTTTGGCTGGGGCTTCATCGCTGGTCCTTGTTGCTGCATGGACTTTTCTCTAGTTGTGATGAGCAGGGGCTACTCTCTTCAGGCGCATGGGTTTCTCCTTGCAGTGGCTTCTCTCGGTGCACAGCAAAGGCTCTAGGGCACGTGGGCTTCAGTAGTTCTGGCACATGGCCTCAGTAGTGGCGGCTCCTGGGTTCTGGAGCACAGACTCAATAGCTGTGGTGCACGGGCTTAGTTGCTCCGCTGCATGTGGGATCTTTCCAGATCAGAGATTGAATCTGTGTTGTCTGCATTAGTAGGCAGATTTTATTTTACTACTGAACCACCAGGGAAGCCCCTCCCACTATTTTTTAATTAAATGAGGCTATACATGAGCAGGCATTAGGATTTTTCTTATTTATAGCAAACATACTGGTACATCATAGATTTCTATTCATAATCTTCATGTATGCTTTGTATTTCTGCCCCATTATAGCAATGTTTATTACAGTTATTTCACCTAAAACTTTAATTACTTCAGTCATCTTATATTTATCCTTCCCACACACCTATACCTGAGAATCCTAGAGATTGGATCAGTATCACTAAGCATAAATGAACAGAACTCTGGTCCCTGAAGTAATCTACTATGCCTTTTGGTCTTTGGTTCATTAATATACACTTTTTTTTTTTAAACTAAAAATCCTGAAAATCAACTGAAGACTATTTCTAGAGTTTTTCAAGTTTTAGAATGTGTGAATTTCTCTCAATATAGTGATTTATGCTATTAAATTCTCCCAAATATCTTTAAAACTCACATCAGTACCTTCAAAGGCAACCTTTATAAAAATTTATGCATGTAACAGTATAGGAAAAGGTAACAATTAAAACCATGGAGCAACTAACACCCCCCCCACACACACACACACGTGGGCAAATGCACACTTAATGTGTGTTCCCGTATCACTCTTCCATTCCAAGCTGTAAACTGAGTGTGTGTGTGTGTATGTGTGTTAGTCACTCAGTCATATCCAACTTTTTGCGACCTCATGGACTGTAACCCACCAGGCTCCTCTGTCCATGGGATTTCCCAGGCAAGATTACTGGAGTGGGTTGCCACTTCCTTCTCCAGGGGAATTTCCCACTCCAGGGATCAAACCCAGGTCTCCACATTGCCTGCAGATTCTTTACTGTCTGAGCCACCAGGGAAGCCCATAAACTGAGTGTGTATGTATATATATATATATATATATATATATATATATAGTAGGTGTTTCTATGTCCATTACCGCAAACCATACACTGCAATGTTTTAAGATGCTTTCATGTATTAACCTTTGTTACTTTTTAAAAGTCTGTGTAGAGCAAGTAGATAGGAATGAAGCAAGGAAATAAAATTCACCTTTCTCACAATGCTTGAGCATTTTCATTTCCATACATCTTCAAAGAGTCTCGGCTAATTTGGGTTATGTTTCTATCACTATAGGTCGGCCCACCTATGCTAATTCAACTTTGCCTTAAGTAGCATAGATATCAAAAGTATCTCCTGCTGCTAAAGTATATTGCACTCTTCATTAAGGACTGAGGGATATGTGTGCAAAGGTAATGAGTACCCATGTGGGTTTCACACCCATCATGAAATGAAAATGTCTTGTGTTTCCGTGGCTGTTCCTTGTATGCCAATTTCAAAGCCTCTGCACCGTGTCTTTTGCCTCTCTCTCTTTCTTCCTGCCTCAAGTTTTTAATAAAATTTTCACTCTTAAGGTGATGATGATATATTTAAGTATTAGATACCTAAAAGAGGAATTTTATATTAACTATATATAATTGTAATAAATTTAGTTTGGAAATACATTTGCTACTCAATTTGTAGCCTATTTATTTAAAAAAAAACTACAGAATTAAAGCAACTACTACTTTCCTAATCTAAGTAGTTTTGTTCCATAGATGGATCCCTGCAAGTATGCAGAAACTCCAGAGTTATTTCAACTGGCCTTATGTAGCAAAAATATGTTCACACTTGCCAAAACAAGATTTTAAATTTACCAAAATAAGTAAACTAAATTTACCAAAATGATGATTTTGGCCATGTTTGCAATTAAGTTGATATAATATAAACCTAAATGAAGTGAAAGCTGATGTATTACTGTATATCCATCTCTAAAAAGTATTTGTCTATTGTTCTTTATATTCCTCACGATTATAACTATAACTGTACTTTTTAGAAAGAGAAAAGAAATGGGCAAGGGAGAGACAGGATTGTTTACAGGGCTGTAGAACACCTTGGGGGTCCACTAAAACCATAATTCAATGTCCACTTGTTTGGACAATGGGCCAGGAGTCAGTATTTTATCTTTACTTTCCTAGAGAATGAAGAGATGCAGCTTAATCTGACTTTACATAGATTCGGGAGATATGCATCGGATTTCTGTGTTGAGATGTATCTCAACTATGGGGCCCAAACCTGGCCTAGCCTAGACCCCCAAGGAGATCTCATTAAAAATAAGAACATGGAGCATTAGCCCTCCTCCAAGGGATCGTCCCAACCCAGGGATCAAACCCAGGTCTCTATTTAGAAAACATATACAATCATATAGTAAAAAAGAAAATTTACTGTATATGAGAAAATCTTTTTTATTTTCAAATTCTATTTTGCATATATTTTCCTTATATCCTATTTCATTAAAACAAATTTCTTTAGTATTAGTATTCCATCTAGCTTTTTAGTTAGTTCCTAAACATTTTAAGACTATTTTGAGCATTCTGTGTTGTGCTATAATCTATGTACTGGCTCTTACAAGGCAGAACTTTCTCTACAGTAAAAAAAATGTAGGGGGATTCACTTTCCAATTTCTTCATATATGAGAGTCAGTATGTTAAATCCTAAGCCAAAGATGGTCTGAATGAGGAATACTAAGATGATATTTGCTTTTTTCTAGCGCCTTCAGTGTCTAGTCCAGCAGCATGGTCAGTGAGAGTCAGTTAAAGCTCTTCTCACTAGCTTCCTTGTTCGCAAAGCAGAACATACTCACCAAAAGTTTATTTTAACCGTTACTTTTAGAAGTAATTCATGTTTTCATCTTTGTACTGTTTTCTAAAGAAGTAAAACAAAACAAAAACAAAGAAACCTCTACAACTTTGTAACTTGTTAGAGTTTCAAGTAGCCAGGCTTTTACATTGCTGCTGCCACCCAGTGGCTGCACAGTGGAAATCTATTAGCTAGTTTTAGGGAGTAAACTGATTCTTGTCAGACCACTGTGTGGTCAAGTTGATTCTCTTCTGTGTTAGTCCTCATTTGCGAGAAACATGCCCTAACAAACCAGAAGAAAATACTTCCCATGAAAAAGAAATCCAAGTCCATTAACAAAGAACAGAGAAGGTGATAAATTTCAATGACTGAATCAGAGAAGTATAACTTATCTAAATTTCATGTAAAAATCTACAAAAGCCTCCCTTTCTTTGGTGTGATTTAAGATTTTGTATTGTCATTTCAGGTAGTAGATGCACTGGTCTCCACAGAGTAAAAGAAGAGCAAGAGGGAGAAATGAATTAAAAGAGAGATGAGAAGCCTGAAATAAGCAACATTTTGTCTTGTAATTAGTTGCTTACTAGGTCCTAGAAAGTGATGCTTATGATTATTGTTTTTGCTGTGGGCTTTCCCTCTACACTTCTGTTCATACTCTCTGAATTGTATAGGAAATAATTAAGCTTCTAGAGATTAATGCCAGTTGTTCATCAAGTTGAGCAAATGAATCAACATCCTTAGAAATGATTACACAAAAAGGAGACTATCCTTCATGGTCTTCTAGGTAATTTGATGTAAGAATTAATTTATTAGCTAATTTTCTAAAGGAATAAGTGACCACTTGCTTGACATAGAATAAGTGTCTGGACATGGAAGGGAAGATTAGACGTGCATAATTTTAGGCAATGTAAAAACACAGGAAAAAAAATGCATGGTTATATAATAAGGTAAAATGTCTGAAAAAGTTCTCAAAATTGCTAAAAGTATTTTGACCACTTTCAGCTTTACATTGCATTGGTTATAACTGTCAGGTATTCAAGTTGCAAATGTCCTAAAACATCACTCTACACTCTGAATTTGTATTGCATGTAGTTCTTTGTCATGGGCAATATGGTTTCGAAAGCCTATGATAGGGAGAAACAGATGACATATACTGTTTTAAATAGTGGAAAAGTAAAACATAATAATAATTGGATGCAATTCAGTCAATACTTGATGATATATCAATTAGGGTGCCGTAGTGAAAATATAAATAACTCCAAGTCTATTAAAAAGAGATTTTCATGCAGGGGTTTGTGATACAAGTAATGGAATACATGAGAGACCTCAACCTTAAAATGAGCAGTTGTCAAAAGCTCTTACCAATCCTAGATTTCATCAGGAGAAGGAGTCAATGTTACTCAAAAGAAGAGATCAAAGCCAACCAAAAGAGGCCAATACACAGAATAGCCTGCCCTTCTCTTCTTACTCTCCAGTCTTACCACAGGGCCTTTAATTGGTTGAAAAAGTCTGAAGCCAGGTCATATGGGAACCTGGAAATGCAACCTGCACACTTGATCATCTTTCAAAATAAAATAGAGCCAAAAAAAAGAAAAAGATAGAGAGAAAAATGAATTCAGTAATACACACACCCATATATATTATATGGAGAAGGAAATGGCAACCCACTCCAGTATCCTTGCCTGGGAAATCCCATGATCAGAGGAGCCTGGTGGGCTACAGTCCATGGGTCACAAAGAGTCAGACATAATTTAGTAACTGAACCACCATCATCTATATATTATATATCCACACACAACTAAAATGGCCTAAAACAGACATCCATGTAACTACAGTTGCAAGATAGAGACATTTTGGAGCGAATATTGTTCGTTCATTCTCAGTGGATCATCGTTCCTTTTTACAGGGTAGTTTTAGAAATGAGTGTCAAGTTCGAAATCAGATCTGCTAAGTTAGGGTTTTGCTGCTTGAACTCTGCACTGGGTCCTCAAATAAGCCTATATGAATGTAGTTCTTTGCCCTGTGTAAAAGAGCAGCCATATTCAAACAGAATAGGAGGAAAAATTTAGAACGATTTTAAGTTTTATTTTTTTACATATGAAAATAAGACAATGATGATAATAATAATAAAGAATAAGTCAAGGACTGGCACAAGTAAGGACAATAAGAAACAGACAACTTAAGAGAACTAACAATGGAACATGACCTGAGCCATGAAGAAAGAGTAGAATCTAAAGAGAAATAAGAAAGGCCAAGCATTTTGTGGCAACAGTTCAAGGCTAGATAGAGAGGAAACTCTGCAAAGGGTACAATCAGGAAGCGAGGAGGGGAAAAGCAGAGAGCTGTAAAACAGAGGCGTGAAAAACAGCCTTGTGGACACGGGTGTGGGAAGGAGAGGGTGGGTTGAATTGCGTGAGTAGCATTGAAACATAAACAGTGCCATATTTAAAAGAGATAGCCAATGGGGATTTACTGTAGCACTGTGTGATGCAGGGAGCTCACCTAGTGATCTGTGACAACCTAGAGGGGTAGGATGGGGTAGGTTGGAGGATGGTTCAAGAGGGAGGGGACATGTATACCTACAGCTGATTTATGTTGATGTTTGGCAGAAGCCAACACAATATTGGTGTTGTCCAAGGAGTGGTGACTGCTCAGGCACAGGAAGGCCAAGAGGAGCTACTCCATGTTCAAGGTCAGAAGGGGCAGTGGTGAGGAGATACCCCTCATCCAAGATAAGGAGCAGTGGCTGAGATTTGCTGGAGCAGCTGTGAAGAGATATCCCACATCCAAGGTAAGAGAAATCCAAGTAAGATGGTAGGTGTTGCAAGAGGGCATCAGAGGGCAGACACAACGAAGCCATAATCACAGAAAAATACTCAATCTAATCACACTAGGACCACAGCCTTGTCTAACTCAATGAAACTAAGCCATGCCCGAGGGGCAACCCAAGACGGGCGGGTCATGGTGGAGAGGTCTGACAGAATGTGGTCCACTGGAGAAGGGAATGGCAAACCACTTCAGTATTCTTGCCTTAAGAACCCCATGAACAGTATGAAAAGGCAAAATGATAGGATACCAAAAGAGGAACTCCCCAGGTCAGTAGGTACCCAATATGCTACTGGAGATCAGTGGAGATATAACTCCAGAAAGAATAAAGGGATGGAGCCAAAGCAAAAACAATACCCAGTTGTGGATGTGACTGGTGATAGAAGCAAGGTCAGATGCTGTAAAGAGCAATGTTGCATAGGAACCTGGAATGTTAGGTCCATGAATCAAGGCAAATTGGAAGTGGTCAAACAGGAGATGGCAAGAATGAATGTCGACATTCTAGGAATCAGCGAACTAAAATGGACTGGAATGGGTGAATTTAACTCAGATGACCATTATATCTACTACTGTGGGCAGGAATCCCTCAGAAGAAATGGAGTAGCCATCATGGTCAACAAGAGTCCAAAATGCAGTAGTTGGATGCAATCTCAAAAATGACAGAATGATCTCTGTTCATTTGCAAGGCAAACCATTCAATATCACAGTAATCCAAGTCTATGCTCCAACTAGTAACACTGAGAAGCTGAAGTTGAACAGTTCTATGAAGAACTACAAGACCTTTTAGAACTAATACCCCCAAAAGATGTCCTTTTCATTATAGGGGATTGGAATACAAAAGTAGGAAGTCAAGAAATACGGAGTAATAGGCAAATTTGGCCTTGGAATACGGAATGCAGCAGGGCAAAGACTAATAGAATTTTGCCAAGAGAACGCACTGGTCATAGCAAACACCCTCTTCCAACAACACAAGAGAAGACTCTACACATGGACATCACCAGATGGTCAACACCAAAATCAGATTGATTATATTTTTTGCAGCCATAGATGGAGAAGCTCTATACAGTCAGCAAAAACAAGACTGGGAGCTGACTGTGGCTCAGATCATGAGCTCCTTATTGCCAAATTCAGACTTAAATTGAAGAAAGGAGGGAAAACCACTAGACCGTTCAGGTATGACCTAAATCAAATCCCTTATGATTATACAGTGGAAGTGAAAAATAGATTTAAGGGCGTAGATCTGATAGATAGAGTGCCTGATGAACTATGGACTGAGGTTCATGACATTGTACAGGAGACAGGGATCAAGACCATCCCCATGGAAAAGAAATGCAAAAAAGCAACATGACTGTCTTCAGAGGCCTTAAAAATAGCTGTGAAAAGAAGAGAAGCGAAAAGCAAATGAGAAAAGGAAAGACATAAGCATCTGAAGAGATAAGAAAGCCTTCCTCAGCAATCAAAGCAAAGAAATAGAAGAAAAGAACTGAATGGGAAAGACTAGAGATCTCTTTAAGAAAATTTTAGATACCAAGGAAAAATTTCATGCAAAGATGGGCACAATAAAGGACAGAAATGGTATGGACCTAACAGAAGCAAAAGATATTAAGAAGAGGTGGCAAGAATACACAGAAGAACTATACAAAAAAGATCTTTATGACCAAGATAATCACGATGGTGTGATCACTCACCTAGAGCCAGACATCCTGGAATGTGAAGTCACGTGGGTCTGATCATGAAGTCAGTCACTATGAAGAAAGCTAGTGGAGGTGATGGAATTCCAGTTGAGCCATTTCAAATCCTGAAAGATGATGCTGTGAAAGTGATGCACTCAATATGCCAGCATATTTGGAAAACTCAGCAGTGGCCACAGGACTGGAAAAGGTCAGTTTTCATTCCAATCCCAAAGAAAGGCAATGCCAAAGCGTGCTCAAACTACCACACAATTGCACTCATCTTACATGCTAGTAAAGTAATGTCAAAATTCTCCAAGCCAGGCTTCAGCAAAACGTGAACCGTGAACTTCCTGATGTTCAAGCTGGTTTTAGAAAAGGCAGAGGAACTAGAGATCAAACTGCCAACATCTGCTGGATCATGGAAAAAGCAAGAGAGTTCCAGAAAAACATCTATTTCTGCTTTATTGATTATTCTAAAGCCTTTGACTGTGTGGATAACAATAAAGTGTGGAAAATTCTGAAAGAGATGGGAATACCAGACCACCTGACCTGCCTCTTGAGAAACCTATATGTAGGTCCGGAAGCAACAGTTAGAACTGGACATGGAACAACAGACTGGTTCCAAATTAGGAAAAGGAGTACATCAAGGCTGTATATTGTCACCCTGCTTATTTAACTTATAGGCAGAGTACATCATGAGAAACACTGGGCTGGAAGAATCACAAGCTGGAATCAAGATTACCAGGAGAAGTATAAATCACCTCAGATATGCAGATGACACCACCCTTATGGCAGAAAGTGAAGAGGTACTAAAAAGCCTCCTGATGAAAGTGAAAGAAAAGAATGAAAAAGTTGGCTTAAAGCTCAACATTCAGAAAACAAAGATCATGGCATCTGGTCTATCACTTCATGGGAAATAGATGGGGAAACAGTGGAAACAGTGTCAGACTTTATTTTCTTGGGCTCCAAAATCACTGCAGATGGTGACTGCAGCCACGAAATTAAAGGAAGCTTACTCCTTGGAAGAAAAGTTATGACCAACCTAGATAGCATATTGAAAACAGAGACATTATTTTGCCAACGAAGGTCCATCTAGTCAAGGCTATGGTTTTTCCAGTGGTCATGTATGGATGTGAGACCTGGACTGTGAAGAAAGCTGAGTGCCAAAAAATTGATGCTTTTGAACTGTGATGTTGGAGAAGACTCTTGAGAGTCCCTTGGACTGCAAGGAGATCCAACCAGTCCATTCTAAAGGAGATCAGCCCTGGGTGTTCTTTGGAAGGAATAATGCTAAAGCTGAAATTCCAGTACTTTGGCCACCTGATGTGAGCTGTGGTGGATTCATGTCAATGTATGGCAAAACCAATACAGTATTGTAAAGTAAAAAAATAAAATTAAAAAAAAAAAAAAAAAGACTGTGATGCTGGGAGGGATTGGGGGCTGGAGGAAAAGGTGATGATAGGGGATGAGATGGCTGGTTGGCAACACCAACTCGATGGACGTGAGTTTGAGTGAACTCTGGGAGATGGTGATGGACAGGGAGACCTGGCGTGCTGTGATTCATGGGTTGCAAAGAGTCAGACACGACTGAGTGACTGAACTGAACTGAACACAATATTGTAAATAAATTGTCTTCCAACTAGAAATACAAATTTTCTTTTTTAAGGCACTGGTCATCTAGAAAACTTGGGCATGTTAGGAAGCCTTGAGTGCTAGAAAGACATAGCTTTAAATCAATCTTAAAAATCCACACTTCCCAAAACCTGTTATATAGGATTCTAATTCTGGAAGATGCCAAAAGATTTTCTTTTGAAAAGGGTGCCATCTTGTAAACAGTTTGAGGAAATCAAGATTTTCTTAACTAAGATATCAAAATTTCTAAAAATCTTAATTGAAAAATTAAGAATTGTTAATTTCCAGGGAAGATCCCTTGGAGAAGGGGATGGCAACCAGTCCAGTATCCTTGCCTGGAGAATCCTATAGTCAGAAGAGATTGGTTGACTACAGGCTATAGGGTCTCAGAGTCAGACACAACTGAAGCATTTAAGCATGCAAGCACATGTTCTTTGAATTCATGAAGTACATATCGTAAGTCAAGGCTTACAAATTTATTTGGTGCCAATTTATTTATTTTGTTTTCTTGTTTGTTTAGGATGCATTTCATGGGCCCAGTGTTTTGGCAAAAGATATTCTAGAAAAATATTCAAGAATTTGGAGATTCTGCCACCTGGTAGCACACTGAATGAGGTGTTCATAGAGCAACAAAACCCCCCAAATTGAAGTAAGTGAGATTACTATTATAATAAGCTATAACTTATTCAGATTTCAACTAATTCAGTGTCTATGATCTATTATCTGGAATTACGCTCTTCATTGAAAAAATTTTTTGTTTAAAATAATCAGAGGTTTCAATGGATTTTAATAGAACAGATTTGATCTGAAATAAGAAAGCTGATCATTACAGTTTTATTTTTTCACCAAGGAATAAATGGCAGGATCTTTTATTAAGTCAGGAGGTTTAGTTGCTAAAATAATTGTAAAAATGTTTGAGATTATTCTAGATGAAATTATTATCTAATTCAGAAACTGCTGTAGGATGGGGATGGGACATCTGTTTAGAAGGTCAAAAGTGGTTCTTGATAAAAATTTTTAAAACAAGTGAAACATATCCCATTTTCTCCTAGAATCCAGTAACAGGAAGTATAAACTAGGAAAGGAAATAGGAAATCCAGCTAAGAAGGAGTTAACATCAGAGAAATAATTTCCGTACAATCTCTTTGACTAACAGATGGAATAATACTTTCAAAACAGTAACTAGAGGCAAGCAATCTAAGACTGACTGTAGGATAATAAGATACAAATAACTTGATGCCATTTACATGGAACAGGATAGATACAAAATGATATAAATAACCATGCTCTTAGAATGGGGGAAAGAGATAGGAGAGAAAGAATACATTCAGAAGACAACAGATTTGCTAACTTGGCAACCATGCATGGGGATAAATGATGGGGGAAGAGTCATGCTACCCAGACAGAAGATGGCATTCTGGCAGGAAAATGGGAAAAGAAATTAAAAAAAGCAAGGAGGTGAAATGCTATCTGGTTTACCTGGCTGACTTTGTCAAGATGGGTATTGAAATCTAGGATGAAAAAGAGAATGCTAATGTGGCTGGCATCATTGAGCTGATAAAACATTACAGATTCTAGTGGGATAAGAAAGCTGCTTTGCATCCTCCTGTATCTCTGTATAAGGGTCCTCAAATATGTCAAATATATCCAGGCTTGTTCAGTCACCAAGTCATGTTTGACTCTTTGTGACCCCATGGACTGCAGCATGCTAGGCTTCCCTGTCCTTCACTATCTCCTGGAGTTTGCTCGATTTATGTCCATCAAGTCAGTGATATCATCCAACCATCTCATCCTCTGTCTTCCTCTTCTCCTCCTGCCCTCAATCTTTCCCAGCATCAGAGTCTTTTCCAGTAAATCAGTTCTTCAAACTGGCCAAAGTATTGGAGCTTCAGCTTTAGCATCAGTCCTTCCAATGAATATTCAGGTTTGATTTTATTTTAGACTGATAGTTTTATCTCCTTTGTGTCCAAGAGACTCTCAAGAGTCTTCTCCAATAACACAGTTTGAAAGCATCAATTTTTCCACATTCAGCCTTTTTTATGGTCCAATTCTCACATCCATACATGACTAATGGAAAAACCGTAGCTTTGATTATATGGACCTTTGTTGACAAAGGTGATGTCTCTGCTTTTTAATACACTATCTATGGTGGTCATAGCTTTTCTTCCAAGGAGCAAGCAGTTGCCATCTGCAGTGATTATCCCAGCCTAGAAAAATTCAAATCCAAGCATGAGGATCATGATTTAGAATGGAAAATTCTGAAACAAAGGGCTGAATTTATCTCATCAGTTAAAGCCAGATACTTGAAAAATATTAATGATAGATGAGATCTGTTCACCCTATCCCAGGTGGAAGATCAAACGCATTTTGCTTTGAAATGGTCTGGGAATAGCATGCAAAACTTTTTGAGTTATTGAATACCCTGCTTCATTGTACAGATATTCCCACGGAGGATAGAAAGAAAACATCTAAAAAGTCAAAGGTAAATAAAACTGGGTGGTATAGAGATGCCGTGGTGGTAGGTAAAGACCATGAGAATTAGGCTGCAAACTAGAAAATGGAGTAATAGAAAATTTTAAATATTCTGTGACTATATTGGTGGCTGCGCGGTGCTGGAGTGGTGAGCCATGGCTGTGCAGTGCTGGAGCGCCGAGTGGCCAGAAGAGATACCCTATGTCCAAGGTCTGTAGTGGTGACCATGAGGAGATACCCATGTCCAAGGTAAGGAGCAGCAGCTGTGCTTTGCTGGAGCAGCCGTGGAGAGATATCTCATGTCCAAGGTAAGAGAAGCCCCAGTAAGACAGTAAGCGCTGAGAGAGGGCATCAGAGGGCAGACAGACTGAAAGCACAATCACAAAAAACTAACCAGTCTAATCACATGGACCACAGCCTCATTTAACTATATGAAACTAAGCTATGCTGTGTGGGGTCACCCAAGATGGACGAGTCTTGGTGCAGAGTTCTGACAAAATGTGGTCCACTGGAGAAGGGAATGGCAAACCACTTCAGTATGCTTGCCTTAAGAACCCCATGATCAGTATGAAAAGGCAAAAAGATAGGACACTGAAAGATGAACTCCCCAGGTCGGTAGGTGCCCAATATGCTACTGGAGATAAATGGACAAATAACTCCATAAAGAATGAAGTTATGGAGCCAAAGCAAAAACAACACCCAGCTGTGGATGTGATTGGTGATAGAAGTAAGGTCTGATGCTGTAAAGAGCAATGTTGCATAGAAACCTGGAATGTTAGGTCCATGAATCAAGGCAAATTAGAAGTGGTCAAACAGGAATATTGACATTTTAGCAGAGAACTAAAATGGACTGGAATGGGTAAATTCAATTCAGATGACCATTATATCTACTACTGTGGGCAAGAATCCCTTAGAGGAAATGGAGTAGTCATCATAATCAAGAAAAAGGTCCAAAATGCAGTACTTGGATGCAATCTCAAAAACGACAGAATGGTCTCTGTTCATTTGCAAGGCAAACCATTCAATATCACAGTAATTCAAGGCTATGCCCCTACTAGTAATGCTGAAGAAGCTGAAGTTGAATGGTTCTATGAAGACCTACAAGACCTTCTAGAACTAATACCCCAAAAAAGAAGTCCTTTTCATTATAGGGAATTGGAATGCAAAAATAAGAAGTCAAGAAACACCTACAGTAATGGGCAAATTTGGCTTTGGATTAAAGAATGAAGCAGGGCAAAGGCTAATATAGTTCTGCCAAGAGAATGCACTGGTCATAGCAAACACCCTCTTCCAACAACACAAGAGAAGAATCTACACATGGACATCACCAGATGGCCAACACTGAAATCAGATTGATCATATTTTTTTGCAGCCAAAGATGGAGAAGCTCTATATAGTCAGCAAAATCAAGACTGGGAGCTGACTGTGGCTCAGATCATGAGCTCCTTATTGCCAAATTCAGACTTAAATTGAAGAAAGTAGGGAAAACCACTAGACCATTCAAATATGACCTGAATCAAATCCCTTATGATTAATAGTGAAGTGTTCATCATAGTGCCTGATGAACTATGGATGGAGGTTTATGACATTGTACAGGAGACAAGGTCAAGACCATCTGCAAGAAAAAGAAATGCAAAAAAGCAAAATGGCTGTCTGAGGAGGGCTTACAAATAGCTGTGAAAACAAGAGAAGTGAAAAGGAAAGAAGAAAAGGAAAGATATACCCATCTGAATGCAGAATTCTGAAGAATAGCATGGAGAGGTAAGAAAATCTTCCTTAGCAATCAGTGCAAAGAAATAGAGGAAAAGAACAGAATGGGAAAGACTAGAGATCTCTTCAAGAAAATTTTAGATACCAAGGGAAAATTTCATGCAAAGATGGGCTCAATAAAGGACAGAAATGGTATGGACCTAATAGAAGCAGAAGATATTAAGAGGTGGCAAGAATACACAGAAGAACTGTACAAAAAAGATCTTTATGACCAAGATAATCACGATGGTGTGATCACTCACCTAGAGCCAGACATCCTGGAATGTGAAGTCACGTGGGTCTTAGGAAGCATCAATACGAACAAAGCTAGTGGAGGTGATGGAATTCCAGTTGAGCCATTTCAAATCCTGAAAGATGATGCTGTGAAAGTGATGCAATCAATATGCTAGCATATTTGGAAAACTCAGCAGTGGCCACAGGGCTGGTGAAGGTCAGTTTTCATTCCAATCCCAAAGAAAGGCAATGCCAAAGCATGCTCAAACTACCACACAGTTCCACTCCTCTCACACGCTAGTAAAGTAATGCTCACAAATCTCCAAGCCAGGCTTCGGCAAAACGTGAACCGTGAACTTCCTGATGTTCAAGCTGGTTTTAGAAAAGGCAGAGGAACTAGAGATCAAACTGCCAACATCTGCTGGATCATGGAAAAAGCAAGAGAGTTCCAGAAAAACATCTGTTTCTGCTTTATTGACTATTCTAAAGCCTTTGACTGTGTGGATCACAATAAAGTGTGGAAAATTCTGAAAGAGATGGGAATACCAGACCACCTGATCTGCCTCTTGAGAAATCTGTATGCAGGTCCGGAAGCAACAGTTAGAACTGGACATGAAACAACAGACTAGTTCCAGATAGGAAAATGAGTACGTCAGGGCTGTATATTGTCACCCTGCTTATTTAATTTATATGCAGAGTACATCATGAGAAATGCTGGGCTGGAAGAAGCACAAGCTGGAATCAAGATTACCAGAAGAAATATCAATAACCTCAGATATACAGATGACACCACCCTTATGGCAGAAAGTGAAGAGGAACTAAAGAGCCTCTTGATGAAAGTGAAAGAGGAGAGGGAAAAAGTTGGCTGAAAGCTCAACATTCAGAAAACTAAGATCATGACATTTCGTCCCACACTTCATGGCAAATAAATGGAGAAACAGTGCAAACAGTGGCTGACTATTTTTCTGGGCTCCAAAATCACTGCAGATGGTGATTGCAGCCATGAAATTAAAAGATGCTTACTCTTTGGAAGGCAAGTTATGACCAACCTAGACAGCATATTAAAAAGCACAGACATTACTTTGCCAACAAATGTTCATCAGGTCAAGGCTATGGTTTTTCCAATAGTCATATATGGATGTGAGAATTGGACTATAAAGAAAGCTGATCACAGAAGAACTGATGGTTTTCAACTGTTGCATTGGTGAAGACTCTTGAGAGTCCTTTGGTTTTGAACTGTTGCATTGGTGAAGACTCTTGAAAGTTCTTTGGACTGCAAGGAAATCAAACCACTCCATCCTAAACGAAATCAGTCCTGAATTTTCATTGGAAGGACTGATGCTGAAGCTGAAGCTCTAATATTTTGGCCACCTGATGCAAAGAGCTGTCTCATTGGAAAAGATCCTGATGCTGGGAAAGATTGAATGCAGCAGGAGAAGGGGACAACAGAGGATGAGATGGTTGGATGGCATCACTGACTCAATGGAGATGAGTTTGATTAGACTTCGTGAGTTGGTGATGGACAGGGAGGCCTGGTGAGCTGTGGTCCATGGGGTCAGGAAGAGACGGACACGACTGAGCAACTTAACTGAGCTGAACTGAACTGATATCACTATTATCAGAATTCAAAGTTGGAATGAATAATATGTGTGAATGATGAATTCTGGCTTTATTACACTCTCATGCAATATTGACTGAGTCACCTTCCTTCTCCAGTACTAATTGGATATGATAGAATGGCACCTTTGGAATTGCCCACATTTTTCTTTTTTTTTTCCCTTTGGAATTATACGTTAGTATATAATTCTGGACTGTCATAAAGAGAAATCACTGCTCTGATAAAGGAAATGGTATTAGATGGAGTAGAATGAGTATTCTTAACTCCTATTTCATATATCCCTGTCTGTTTAGCACATAATGCAGACTGTCTACAGAGACCAACAGTGTGTTGTCAGAGATTAAATTAAATGCTTTCCCCTCATTTCTTTAGTCATGATCAATATGGGAAAGACTACACAAAAAGTACCAGAACTCTAACAGGCTATAGGTGACTGGAACACAACGATGGATGTGTCTGAAGGCTTCTTCTCTATATTCATTTTTGTGTCCAGCTTGAAGCAATCTGAATTTTAAAGAACGACAGTCAATATACATGCACACATTTTTCCACATGGATACTATCATGATTTAATGTGACAAGCTTTGAACTTGATGACCATTAAGAATAATTTACTACAATACATTAATCAGATCATAAAAATTGCCCCTCAGCAGAAGTGGTTCAAGAGGAGTTAAAGACCATTGTTCAATATGATACATGTAGACTAACTGATAATCCCAGATAAACTACAAGACCTAGTCCTTTGTGTGAAATTTTAGCAAATGTTGTGAGATGAGCAACCAGAGACACCTCTCAAACTTTGAGAAATAAATGATTATGTTTTACTCTGCGACTAAAGAATAAGTCCTGGAAGAACCATTTGTAGAAATCACATTACCCAACTAGGAATACTCCAAAATTCTATTGACTATAAGGCTCGAAGCTCTCAGAAGTCCTGGATTGTACTTAGAAAATTAAAACTAATTATTTGAATATGTTTACAAGTGATATTTTCACTGACAGAGAAAATAGATTCTTTGTGTACAGGGAGATACCGAAAATAATAAATATATACCGTTCAGAGCAGGAGGAAATACTAACTACTTTTAATCCACTGTAGTCCATGAATTGGCCCTATCACCAAGTAAGAACAGGGCAATTTGGGGTAATCAGGTAAAAATGAACTACTGAATGGCAGAAGAGCTGCCAATGTATCTCTCTGGCTCCATTTACCTCTGTTATTTAGACCACCTTCCATGACCAATTCCAGATAGCTAAATTAGACCCTTTGGTAGGAGAGCTTTTCAACTGTTAATGAGTAATATCTTGTAGAACATCCTTTTCACTTGCCTGGAGTTGCTTTCTGCAGTGTTCCTTGATAGAATCGGGTTCAGGACTAGGGGTATTTAAACTATGCCATTAGTTCAGAGGATGATGGCATCGGAGTTCACACTCACAACCTTACAATAGGTGTATAGGTGTGTGTGTGTGTTCTCAGTTGTTCAGTCATGTCTGCCCATGGACTGAAGCCCACCAGGCTCCTCTGTTCATGGAATTTCCCAGGCGAAACTATTGGAGTGGGTTGCCATTTCCTTCTTCAGGGCATCTTCCCAACCGAGAGATCAAACCTGCGTCTCCTGCATCTCCTGCATTGGCAGGTGGATTCTTTACCACCCGGGAAGGGCAGATGTATAGGTAGCGTGGCTGGCCATGTTTTTGACCCACTGTGACTGTTCTTAAGCAAAACGTTAAATATTCTGGATTATATTAAGGAAAAGCTATCAATTCCTGATTCTATAAGAATGTAGAGTGGCAAGAGAAGTAAAATATATGAAAGATCAAAGGCCATTGTTACTTTAACGTGAGACTGAAGAGAATAGCAGTGTATAGAGATTGCAGGCCCGATGTGTGATCACACTCCCCGTGCATTTTAAGAGCTGTGAACGAATATCTGATTTCTTCTTCTTTTTTTTCCCCGCAAGTCATATAGTAAATAGCTAGCACTAACAAAGTCAAATATTAATAACCAAGGACTACAGATCCTCAAATCCCCTTTCCCCTAACCAGCAAAACCCATAGAAATTTACACTGACCAAAGTAAATAGAAAATAAAAGTCAAACCACTTAAACGGTTGACATTTAGGGATGGAGCCAGACACTCGCTTTCATCCTTCTGAATCACCAGTGTTACAACATTAACAGAAAATAAGTGATATTATGAACTTGGTGTAAAAGTGAGTGTTCAGGTCCAGTGAACAATAATTTAATGAATACCTGCTGGTGATTAACGTATTTTTACATTTCATGTTAGCAAAAGAGAACTATTTTCCTTTGCACATCATAGCTGCCTTCTCTCTCTCTCTCTCTCTCTCTTTTTTTTTTCTTTTTCAGTAAGAAAGAACCATTTTAAAGTAAAATAGCTCATAGCCATGGCCACATGGACCATGATCAAAATTAATTTTGAACTGGACTTATTAGTTGTAATGAGCATGACTGACTTAGAATGCAGAGTGTCTAATTTATCAAATTTGCTTTTCTCTGTTTCTCTGATAGTCCGTCCTTTGAAAATATGAATTTAAAACACATCCTTTGGGAAATTATTTCACTGATCCCAGAGAAGGATAAATTTTACCTTATTAAATTGTTACAGTATGTACTAAAGCCAGTTGTTTTTTAGTAGGTGGTGAAAATAGAGGATTATAGCCAGGAATACAACGGCTGTGGCCTTTCAGTGTCTGGTCTTCACCTTGTAGTGAGAGTGCTGAATCAGAGAAGGGAAGAAAAACCATGATTTCTTCTCTAGCCGGACAGACAACACTAGGCATGATGATGGTTGAGACAGTGTGGGTTCTGAAGGATGTCAGAAAAAAGCAACGTTGAATGAACACTAGTCAACTAGTCAGAATTGTGTTCTGTAAGAAAGAAGACCATCACAGGTTGAAAGCACCAGCTAATCACAGCTCCAAATATGACAAAGTCCTTTCTTTTGAAAATGACTTGCTGTCCTACCCTCTTTCTTTTCCTAAGGCACCTTCGGTGTGCTCTAAGTTTCCATAAGAAGAGTTGACTTTTCATAGCAAATCTATAGAAAGCAGATCACCTAACTGTATGAGACTCAAGGAATCCCACATGGCCATAATCTCTCAATGAGAAATATATATATATATATATGGAGGAAACTATGAATGGACTACGAGTTTCAAAAATGCTGGCATGTAAAGTGAAAGTGGAAAGAACCAACTTTTTATATGTACCTAATTAGAATTTCAAGAAAAAAGTTGACATTTGTTATTATGTTATTCCCGAAACTCTACACAGTGAACATGGCTTTGTGTGTGTGATATCTACCCCAAAATTTGTAGACAATTATATGTTTTATAATCTACAGCTCCAAGAAGAACATAACCATCAATAATAGAGAAAGAAGAGGAAGGAGAAAGGGGAGGAGGGGAAAGAAAACAACAAGAAGAATGAAAATAATTGAAAGCCTATCACATGCTCATTAGTCTAGGCCCCTTTCCCCTTGTTTTTGTTTCAGTTAATATAGCAATTCTAAGGATAAGTGTTGTTATCTTTATTTTATAGATGAGGAAAGAGATATTTTTAAAAGTAAGGAAGCTTACTTTTAAACTTACTTACTGTTCAAATCCATTTATAATAATCTGTATTTGGCCTTCCGAATGTTCACATTCTTCCCAGTTTTTAGGGCAACTCTTTCTTTAAGTTAATTTTTTTGGAGTAGAGTTGCTTTACAATGTTGTGTTAGTCTCCGCTGTACAACAAAGTGTATTAGCCATACATATACATACATATACAGCCCTCCCTTTTGGACTTCCTTCCCATTCAGGTCACCACAGAGCATTAAGTAAAGTTCCCGGTGCTATATGGTATGTTCTCGTTAGTTATCTATTTTATATATAGTATCAATGGTGTATACGTGTCAGTCCCATTCTTGTAGAGAGCAGCAGTTGAGTCTAGTTCAGACACAAGAATTCTACAAGGAGCTAAAGAATTTCTCTGAAAAATGAAATAATAGACACTTCAAATCATATATAGACACAGTTTAAAGTACTTTTTTCCCCCTTTCATGACATCAAATACTAAAGTAAATTAAAATCCATAGGGAACAACAAAAAAAGAACATTCCATAAGTATTGGCAGTAACTTTGCTAAGAAGTGGTTTCCAGGGAATCTTTGCTGAATCTTAATGCCCTCCTTACCTCCCTCTTATACGGTATTTTTCCATCACCCAAAGCCTAAATTGAGACAATCTTGGACATATTAAAATTTGAAAAGTGAAACCTCTCATGGAGAAAACTGTTTATCCTTTCTGTGTCTCTCCTCCTTAGTATACTAGCAAAAGCTTGAAAGTGATAAAGAATATTTGTCTTTCAATGAATATGGAAAATATCAGAAAATAGCTATAGTTTTAACATACATATATCAAAAGGAAAAGACTTATCCAAATCTCTCAATTCCTCCCACCTCTCTCTTTCCCCCCTTGATACTCATATAGCTGTTCTCTACTATTTCTGCAGACACTAACACAAGATTGTAAAGCAACTATACTCCAATAAAAATTAATTAAAAAACCATAAACCTGGGATTCAGGATTGATTTTCTAAGAGATTTAATCTCCACTTATGTAAGGATGCACCATAGAATTCCTGTACAAAACTTTCCTATTGTTGCATTTAAAAATACTCGATTTGCAAAATTTCCATGTGCTCTAAAATCATAGTCTATTATTAGTAATGATTAAATTATGATAAACTATATTATATAGTGCAAAACAAAGGTTTAAACATAAGTAAATATTATTCAATAAGGTGCCATATTTCTTTAGAAATATTTTCTCCCTGGATTTTTCAATAAATGTTTGGCCAATGTCTGCCCTTGAAAACACTCAGACAACTCCTGCTCAAGTCAAAAATTATGCATACACGTATTTAGGATCAAATTTGGCCCGATGCTTAATTAGCGTCTGGCTGTGATTACATCTGTGGTGTTAAATTTTCAAATCTAAATTTTTGGTGTTGCAACAAAACTTTGTAAATTCCCTTTAATTTCTGTAGGAGAAAACAATGTCGAGAGTAGTTTAGTATTTCAGTAAGTCTGAGAAAATATTTTTTCTTAGTCTGAAAGCAATTCCTCTCAAATGCAAAAGGGAATAAATAGTGACTTAAATAAACAGTGAGATATTATAAATAAATAAGCATTGGCCTCTTGAGTTTGACTTCTGAAGGTTGAGAGATTTTTTTTAAGGAACACTGTTCTGGGTAATGGGTACTGCCTTTTCTCTCTTGTTATCTGAAAAATAAAAATCATTTTCCCTTTTCTTCTTTTTTTCTTTCTATGTTTCTTTCCCCTACTTCATTAATCGTTCACAAGTAGCTACCTAGTTAATACAATTCAACTCTTCAGAACCAAAAAAAATACTTTTTCCTGGGCCCTATGGGCCCTTTTTCCCATTGTGTATCTGGCACATTTGTTACAAAGCTGGGTTGGAAATTCTCTTTTGGGAAGCAAGTAGATTACTGTTAAACAGCATATGTATGTATGTATCTCACCAGGTTTGTCCTGGGCTTTTTTGGTGGCTCAGATGGGAGAGAATCTGGCTGCAGTGCAGGCGGTCCCTGGGCGGGGAAGGTCCCCTGGAGAAAGGAAGGGTTACCCAACCTACTCCAGTATTCTTGCCTGGAAAATCCTATGGACTGAGGGGTCTGGCCGGCTACAGACCACAGGGTGGCAAAGAGTCAGACACGACTGGTGACTAACACACACATATGCATGGTTTGTCCTGGTATTTTCAGTTGCAATGTCTTAGTGCCTACTGAGCCAAAACTTGAGGAAATGTAAGAAAGCCACAGACTTCCCTGGTGGCTCAGTTGTAAAGAACTTGCCTGCCAGTGCAGGAGACAGAGGTTAGATCCCTGGATCCGAATGATCCCCGGAAGCAGGAAATGGCAACCCACTCCAGTATTCTAGGGGTTTCATACAAGTGTCCTCCACTCTAGGGGTTTCATACAAATGGCCTCTGAAAAATAGAGATTTAGAACTACAGGTATTTTAATTGTCTAATCTTCCATTTATTGTTGAGTGAGCAGCACAACTTAATTTGATCATAATTAGCTACTTTATATTTCATAATACTAAATATCAACTCTTATGACTTGGCACTCTAAACTTTTCAATGATATTTGATGTTCAAAAAGTATTTTTAAGGATTCTCGTCATCTCAAGTTTACCTTCACAGCACAAGAAGGCATAGTTATAATGCCACAGATGCTGACAGGGAGGAGAAAGATTCTTTCACCTTGTTGATACTAATTTTAAAAGATATTTTCTTTGACTTTATCATATATAATTCTTGCTTGATAAAGTTTTATTTCTAGGCATGTCATATACTTCTTAGGAACTGGAATAAACCTCCTTTGTATAAAAATATCTCCAGGATCTGAGTAGTTTGGTGTCTATTAAGGGTAGTTGGAAGACTGTTTATTAAGTGAATTTTAGACTTTGCTAAGACCCAAACTAAAAAGTATCACAGTGAGTTAAAGACTTTGTATTCAGTTACCTGCTCTGAATAATCGAAGGTCATAAGACATTTCAGATGTTCTTTAATCCCAGATCATATTAGGTGGAAATTAAAATGTATTATTTGTCTCAAATATTATAACATTTTCAATAAAAAAAAACACAAAATTTATTTTTCCTGTAATTTGCTATTGAATTTTACAATAGCAGGCAAATCTTTCCAATATTCTGGAATTTATGGTGTAGACTTCATGTGACATGATCAAGAGCTATAACTTAACTGAACATATATTATTTCTAAGTTAATATGACTGAAAATTAGTATGTCTGAATTCTGTTACACAGAAGAAGCAGGGGGAAAATAATTACTTCCATTAAAACACTCCAAAATCTTTTTATAGACTATAATTAGTGATATGATTTACTCTTGAAGTGCCACTCTGGGACAAGGAACATTGATAAAAATTCTAATCTTCATTGCAATGGATGATGCTACTGGCCATCACTGATTTGTGCTTTCTGTCATCATGTTCACTGAATTGTCCACACTCTTTCTGTAGCTTTCCTTTATAACCAAGGCACTTGCTTTTGCAAATATAGAAAGTAGCATCACATGTAAGCACACACACACACAAATACAGACATGTGTGCATACTTCAAATATCTGTTCAATTAATACAGTTCAAGTTTTTAAAATCAAGAAAACCAGAAAATATATTGTTGGTCAATGAAATGAGAATAGAAATGTAAATTATTCCAGTAGATAGAAAGTCTCATATTGGTAGCCAATCTCAATTCAGAAGCTTATTTAGAGCCATTCCTGTGTAGCTCAGTCAGTACAGAACCTGCCTGCAATAGGGGAGGCCTCAGTTTGATTTGTGGGTTGGGAAGATCCCCTGGAAAAGGAAATGGCAACCCACCCCAGTATTCTTGCCTGGAGAATCCCCTGGATAGAGGAGCCTGGCAGCTACAGTCCATGAGGTCTCAAGAATCTGACACGACTTAGTGCTACCTTTTTTTCCCCCAGAAATACTAGAATTGCTATTAAATGATACCTGACAAGCCAAAGCCTGCCCTTTCTCAGTCTTCTTAATTCTTCAAAAGCAAATTTACATGCTTAATGTCTCATAAGGGATAAACTTGATTGTTTAACTTATGCCTTTAAGATGTAGGGAACTCTGCATATGTAACGTTCAAAGGTGTTAAAATTTCCTTTGTAATTTGAAACAATCTTTATTTCATTTGGAGTTTTTGTGTGTATGTGCATTCAGATAGAACAAACTGAGATTAGTTTCAGTCGGGCTGTCCACTTTGTGGGGTCCTAATTTCACCTTAGAGTTCTTAAAAACTCATGTAACTTTGCTAAGAATTTGCCAAGTACATATTATTTGTCATGCACTGTGTTAGGCTCTGAGTTTCGAACTTAAAACATATTTTATTCCTTTTATTTTAGGAGCTCATAATACAATTATGAAAATGAACAAAAATCAAATTGTTATCAAAAAAGTGGGGGTTTCCCTTGTGGCTCAGCTGGTAAAGAATCTGCCTGCAATTGGGAGACCTAGGTTCCATCCTTGGGTTAGGAAGATCCTCTGGAGAAAGGAAAGGATACCCACTCTAGTATTCTGGCCTGGAGAATTTCATGGACTCTATAGTCAATGGCATCATAAAGAGTTGGACACGACTGGGAGACTTTCACTCACTTCATTCAACGTGAAAAGTAAAATTATCTTAAGATCGCATGTTTCAGTGGAAGCATATGGATGAGGTGGAGAGTTACAGGGAGTTCCTGGTTGGATATGACAGAGTTCTTTGTGATTGAAGATGCTGGCATCATTGGTGACACTGCTTGTGTATATACAGATGAAACCAAATAGAGTGTGTGTTTGAAACTGTTTCTTTGCTTTATAGCCTGCCTCAAGGTTGAACTTCAAGAAAGTCACCACAGGTCAGTTCAGTTCAGTCACTTAGTCGTGTCCGACTCTTTGCGACCCCATGAATCGCAGCATGCCAGGTCTCCCTGTCTATCACCAACTCCTGGAGTTCACTCAGACTCACGTCCATCGAGTCGGTGATGCCCTCCAGCCATCTCATCCTCTGTCGTCCCCTTCTCCTCCTGACCCCAATCCCTCCCAGCATCAAAGTCTTTTCCAATGAGTCAACTTTTTGCATGAGGTGGCCAAAGTACTGGAGTTTCAGCTTTAGCATCATTCATTCCAAAGAAATCCCAAGGCTGATCTCCTTCAGAAAGGTACCTATACCTACCTAATTATAAAATTGCCTACTGGCTCATAATTCTCTGGGAATCTATATAAAACTACATTGTCTGAAGGTAGGCTTACCTGTATCTTTAAGCATTTATTCTTCCCACCCTGTTGTGTTGCTTCTATCAATCTTACAAATCGATTTTACCAGGATACCCAACTATTA
Organism: Budorcas taxicolor; assembly: GCF_023091745.1. Lineage (NCBI taxonomy): Eukaryota > Metazoa > Chordata > Mammalia > Artiodactyla > Bovidae > Budorcas > Budorcas taxicolor. The sequence continues at coordinate 135,806,571 of NC_068914.1, read as the reverse complement.
TTTTTTTTTACCCAAACATGTCCAGTCTAACAGTTTTGTACAGAAATGAATGCAACTTGATTTATTCCAATCACTGCAGATAATCTTTGAGTAAGATACATGAGACGCATGATAGAGTTGTATTCAGATAGGAACGGTGTCTTTTCACAGAAGAAAAATCATCCAAATAGAGATGATAAATATGTTTTATCATTTGAGGAGATAGTATTCTCACTTTTTATTTTATAGCTATTTCCTAATTTTTAAATTTATTAACTGCAGAAAAAATATCTTCAATATTGTCATTAAGCCTAAATAAAGCAAAATAAACCATAAAAATACTTTAATTGGCCTTTTAGTTTATAAGTAGAGCATTACTTTTTCAAGAATCTTTTTTGGGATATACTTTACACAGCAAAAATTAATTTAGTTTAATTTAATGATTTTAATAAACATAATGAAATTGTTCTACTTATGCCATAATCCAATTTTAAGGCCATTTTCATCACCCCCCAAAAGATCTCTCATATCCATTTTCAGCCACATTCTGTTCCTACTTGACGTTTCTTTTTATTATATATATGGTGATTTCTGACTGACTTACAAACTTTGTTCGAAAATTCAGCTTATATTCAAGTTTGAAACTTGAAAACACACATATATTTGGAGGAACTACATTATTTAAAGAATCATCTAAGCAGTGATAATAAAACATTCCAATGTAAAATATCTTAATTAAGAATAGAAGCTTGTATTTCTCTCTGGTGTAGCAGGTCCAAGCTGCTAGGGGAGTTCTGCCAACCTTGAAACATGGTTTTTATCTCTGAGTTCAAGGACAAAGATCCAGCTTTTTCCTTTATTAGTTAAAGGGGAAGAAAGAGGAATGAGCCAGAAAGTTACATGTGGATCTCTTATGGGACAAAACCTGAAAATTACACACATCATTTCCATTAAAGCAATGTGGCAAAAATGGTCTAGGTGTCCAACTAAACATAGATGTTTCTGTTATTAGAGATGGGAAAATAGAATGAGTAACTAGCAACTTTTTTCCATACCTAAAAAATGTATTTAACTAATGTATTTAATGTAATACCATGACGTATTTAACTGAAAAATTTTAAATGTTAAGACTATTTATTTTTAAAAACTTTACCTTTGCCTCTTCCACAGTGTACCTCTCAGGTAATTAATAAAATTATTTTAAAAGCAAAATCAGACTAAAAAGATGTTTATGTACTTATTATTTTTTTTTAATGTGAATAGATCATATCTCAGCTGGATTTATCTATGATTAGGAAAAATTGGAAACTTTACCAAGTCAGTTCATTAAGAGTCAAGAAAAAAGGTTAAAGATGGGAGAAATTGACTCTTAAAAACCTCCATACCAATTGTCAGATAGGAATATCTGTTTGGGAAGTTGGAGATTTTAGCAAGTATCTTTGAGATGGGGGCTTTCCTGGTGGCTCAGCGTTAGGAATCCGCCTGCAATACGGAAGCTGCAGGAGACACTGGATCCATCCCTGGGTGGGGAAGATCCTCTGGAAGACGCCACTTCAGTATTCTTGTCTGGAGAATTCCATGGACAAAAGAGCCTGTTGGACTACAATCCATGGGGTCGCAAAGAATCAGACATAACTGAAGCAACTTGGGACCCACCCACAACTTTGAGATAAGCAGAAATGATCAGAATTAAAAGTGTATACTCACAAATGTACATATAGGGCATTGTTGCAAATTAGTTTCATAATTTGTTAATCGTTGCCTATGCTATTAATATCAAGATAGTCAATTTCAAGCCCTTTGGGAAAAATAATTTTATTATAACTTTCATAAGAAAATTGAAAAATAGAAACAATGTTATAAATCATATACTTCAAAGTCTTCATTTGAAAAAGCAGTCTTGAGACTTCCTTGGTGGTCCAGTGGTTAAGGAAGATCTTGTATATCCCCTGCAGGGGGCATGGTTGATCCCTAGTCTTGGAACAAAGATCCCTTGTGTTGCATGGCCAGAAATAAATAAATACATAAATAAATAAAATGGTACAACTCGAGGGTTTTTAGCATATTCCTAGACTTCTGCATCACCATAATAAATTTTAAAAAAAGGCAATCTTTACTTAAAGAGAAATATGACGTATTCCAAAGATACATTGTCAGGTCCGTTATTCAATTAGTATTTATTAAATATTTACTAAGAATGGACACTATTTTAGATTCTAGGAATTGAGAAGAGCAGCATCTCTACTCTTGAAGGACATATATTTAAAGGAGAGTAGGCAGAAAATAAGCAAACAATTCACAGAGGAATAATAAAAACACATCAAGTATAGTGCTAGTGTGATCAGTCATGTCCAACCCTGTGGTCCCACGGAAGGCTCCTCTGTCTATGGAATTTTCCAGGTAAGGATAATAGAGTGGGGTACCATTTCTCACTCCAGGGAATCTTCCCAACCCTGAGATTGAACCCATGTTTCCTGAGTCTCTTGTGTCTCCTGCATTGGCAGGTGGAGTCTTTACCACTACGGGCATCTGGAAAGCCCATATCAAGTAAATTTATACATTATTGGCTCAGATGGTAAAAAAAATCTGCTTGCAATGGAGGAGACCTGGTTCAATCCCTGGATCAGGAAGATCCCCTAGAGAAGGGAATGGCTACCCACTCCAGTATCCTTGCTGGAGAATTCCATGGACAGAGGAGCCTGACAGACTATAGTCCATGGGATCTTAAAGAGTCAGACAGGACTGACAGACTAACACACACACACACACACACACACACACACACATGCACACACACACACAAACACAAGCAAAGAATTAAGGTACAGTGATGTGACAGCTACTTTAGACTAGGTGGTCAAAGAATTTTGAGGAAGAGGAATTTAATCTAAGATTCAAAGGAAGCAGCAATATAAAGGACCTGAGGTCCAAACATGCCTGATTTACTCAAGGAAGAAAAAGAAGGCTACTGTGGGGGAAGTGAAGTTTTAGAAGAAACTCTAGATAAGATGATGTAAGAAAGGCCAGGTTGAATAGGGCTTTGTAAGGCAAGCAAATTGTTTGCATTTTATTCTACAAGGAAGGTAGCCATTGAATGGTATTAGCAAGATAATGTGATGAGATGAGATCTATTTTGTTTAAGGTCATTTTCCCATCTGTGGTGATTGGATGTTAGGGTGACAAAGAGAATCAGGGCTACTGGATGAGATTACTGTGTTATCTTGGATAAATGTAGTAGTTTGGGGGAGGAAAAATTATGGCCAGATACAAAATATATTTTGAAGAATACAGTGAGCAAAGTTGAAGATGAGTTAGAGATTGAGGAAGAATAGGTGAAGGAAAAAGAAGGATCAAAAATAATGTTTTTATTTAAAAAAATTTTATTGTGTGTGTGTGTGTGTGTGTGTGTGTGTGTGCACGCGCATGCTTATTTGTGTCTGACTCTTTGCGAGCCCATGGACTGCAGCCCGCCAGATTCCTCTGTCTATGGGATTTAACAGGCAAGAATACTGGAGTGGATTGCAATTTCCGTCTCCAGGGGATCTTCCAGACCCGCGGGATCAAACACCTGTCTCAGTCTCCAGCATTGGCAGGCGGATTCTCTACCACTAGCGCCACCTGGAGCCACTTTATTTATTTATTTTTATTTTTTACTTTACAATACTGTATTGGTTTTGCCACACATCAACAGGAATCCTCCACGGGTGTACATAAGTTCCCACTCCTGAACCCCCCTCCCACCTCCCTTCCTATACCATCTCTCTGGGTTATCCCAGTGCACCAGCCCGAAGCATCCTGTATCCTGCATCCAACTTAGACTGGCGATTCGTTTCTTATATGATCTTATACATGTTTCAATGCCATTCTCCCAGATCATCCCACCCTCTCCCTCTCCCACAGAGTCAAAAAATCTGTTCTGTACATCTGTGTCTCTTTTGCTTTCTTGCATACAGGGTCATCGTAAAATGTTATTTCCTGCTGTACAGCAGTGACTCAGCTATGTGTGCACACTCAGCTCAGCTGCTCGGTAACATGACTCTTTGCGACCCCATGGACTGTAGCCCGCCAGGCTCCTCTGTCCATGGAGTTTTCCAGGCAAGAATTCTGGAGTGGGTTGCCATTTTCTCCTCCAGGGGATCTATCATCCTAACTCAGAGACTGAACCCTTGCCAGCTGTGTCTCTTGCACTGGCAGGTGGATTCTTTTACCACTGAGCCACCTGAGAAGCCCTATGTATACACATATCCCTTGTTTTTGGATTTTCTTTCCATTTAGGTCACCACCGAGCATCAAGGAGAATTCCCTTGGCTATTTGGGTGGTCATTTATAAAGCGGAAAAGACAGGAAGAAGAAAATTTCAAGTGGAGGATTAAAAGTGAGTGTGAGCCAAGTCAAATTTGAGGTGTTTTTTAGCTGTCTGTGTACCAGTATCAGAATAGGTCATGTTGTTTGAGTTCAGCAGTGTAAGGGGCTGCTGCTGCTGCTGTTGCTAAGTCGCATTAGTCGTGTCCGACTCCACGACCCCATGGACGGTAGCCCACCAGGATCCTCCGTCTATGGGATTCTCCAGGCAAGAGTACCTGAGTGGGCTGCCATTGCCTTCTCTGGTGTAAGGAACAATCGGGTCCAAAGGTACAGATTTAGGAGTCACTGGTGTGAGGATGTCATCAAAGCCATGGGATTTGATGCAGTTCTTTGGGAGAATGCACAAGAGAAAAGAAAGATGTCCGATTCAGGCAATGCTTTGGAGTTCCAATATTTAGAAAACAACTAGAAGACGAGTTATCCTACAAAGAAAATTACATAGAAGATTTCAGGTTCAGTCACCTCCTTAAAGTTTCAATTCCACCAGAATGAGACGCAGCACCTTCCTTCCTGCAGACAGAATATCTTTGAAAGAAATCTCTACCTAATCAAAATGTGGCCAATGTAAACCCCTTACTGTGAATGAGCTACATCTCATTCTATGAGACTTCTCTCTGGAATGTTGACAACACTCACTCTGTGGCCCCAGCAGAAACCCAGGCAAAACTAAATTTAACAAAAGGTAACACATATTTCATTATTCTTCATTATTTTAATTCTTTTGTTGTTATTCAGCTGAACACAAGTGACTACTTTGATTGAATTCTCTTTGAAAACCTAAAATGTTTCATGAACTTTGCATTTTAAAAATTATTAATAAGTTTAAAAAAATTTCTTGGTGCTTTGCAATAAAATAAATTTAAATTTTTAAGAAGCTGCACTTCATTCTTTGGGCTTGCAGGCCTTGAAACAATTTGGAATTTACTAGGTTTCTTTTTTATGTCTAATCTTACAGATAAATGGCATAATCAGCTCTACTTTTAAATGAAAATCAAATAATCACAGATTAAGAATTTTATAGCCAGAAAGGATCACTCTGGAGAAAGTCCACACTAACCACTTCACTTTATCTTTGATTTGATGGGAAAGAACTACAATCTTTAAATTACTTGTTTGACACTATAAAACTGATTAATATTAAATCTAAGTTTTCTAACAAAACTTCCTTCATTGTACCATGGTGTTCAGTATTTGTACAAAACAACAAGTGATTCTGGTAATCATTAAAAAGTGTTGAATGTTTTAGTTTAATGGAAGATTTCTTAAGAGGCTCTTCTAAAAGTAAACTATTCAAGTGTATCAAAAATATCAATAATTATACTTACTGGAAAACAACTGCAATCTCAATTTAAAGATGTTTTATGGAATGGATTTTCCTCTCCTGAATGTCCTTCATATTTTTGGATAGATATGACATCATTGTCTTGGCAGGATAAAATTCCTTCTCAGTTCCCCATATTATGTTTCTTTTCCCCAAGTATAGTGAATAGATTCCACTGTTAGTGTTGGTGAATTTTGAAAGGTGTCTAGATGGGAATTTCCATCAAGAAGCTCCTGGCCTCTCTGACTCTCTTAAACCTTTGCATTCACTCCAGGGCAAGAGAGAAGAAATGAAAAAACACAGGATTGGGTCTGCCACTGTGTTTCCATTAACCTGAGTGGTCCCTTCACAACCTCGGAAGTGCAGAGAGTGAATGATGGCCCAAGTGGGGCAGGACAGATCGATTCGGTAATTTTTACTCACTGTTTCTCCTCAGTTCTAACTGACTATTGATTGGATGAGTTGAAGATGGGTAGTGCCTCTGGGACCTTAGAAAGACTAAGAAGAAATTCCCTCCCTCCACCTAGCAACACCTTCAGGCTCTTATAGTCATTCACTTCCCAGAAGAGAGTAAAACAAAACTTAACAATGAAGTCATCTGAAGAGAAATAAATTTCATTCTCCAGCAGGAAAATGAACACACCTGAATGCTTATTTAGTTTTCAGATTCCAATTACATATCTATGCTAAAGAAGACAAATATTTCACTTAGGTTTATAAAGTTGCAAAGTGAGTAGAGTATTTAAGATCATACAATCTAATTCTTTTACATAACAGATGTGAAAACAGAAGCTCAGAGTTAGTAATGCACTTCCTTCAAGGCTTGGGGTAACTGGAGTAACCTTGGTTTTCCAGTCCCCAGTCCAGCAGCCCCTATTCTTGGCAAGGTTTTCTAACGTCTAACAGAGCCACAGAGAGACAGAATCTATTCTTGTTATGTTGTATTACAACACCTAAAACTAATGCAGCAGCTTATTCCCAGTGGGGAGATGTAGCCAACATCATTAATGTCAAAGTGGAAAAGGGAAAGGAACCCAGGGCTTTTGACCTTGCTAGACCAATTCTTAAACTTGCCATATCTCTAGAATTTCTTTTTTATGAGTTCACAAATTTCTATAAGGCAGTTTAAGTCAAGATTTTTTTTTTTTTCTTATTTCAGCTTGTGTGTGTTTTAGTCACTCAGTCGTGTCTGCCTCTTTGTGACCCCATGCACTGTAGCTCACCAGGCTCCTCTGTCCATGGAATTTTCTAGGTAAGAATACTGAAGTTGAATTGCCATTCCCTTCTCTGGGAAACCTTCCTGACCCAGGGATTGAACCCAGGTCTCCTGCATTGTGGGCAGATTCTTCATTGTCTGAGCCCCCAGGGAAGCCCTTATTTCAGCTTAAAGAGAAGTGAAGTGAAGTGAAAATCTTTCAGTCATGTCCGACTCTTTGTAACCCCATGGATTATACAGTCCATGGAATTCTCTAGGCTAGAATACTGGATTGGATAGCCTTTCCCTTCTCCAGGGGATTTTACCAACCCAGGGATCGAACCCAGGTCTCCTGCATTGCAAGCAGATTCTTTACTAGCTGAGCCACAAGGGAAGCCCCAGATTAAAGTACTAACTAAAAAAAAAATTATTCTTCTCAACCTTACTCTTTATTTTTTTTCTCCAGTGGAAAAGCTCTCTAGCTATCTTGAAGGAATGGAGGATATTTAACTTGAGGAACAGAAAAGATATTGGCTGTCTTTGTTCAAGAAATTCAAACTAGTTGTAAGCAACTATTCAACTAATTTGACTATTTGGTCAACTAATATCTCTTGCTGGAATGGATAGGATTTCTCATCTATATGAAATGCACAAGAAATTTTTCAGGAATAAGGTTCTTCAGAGGTGGAAAGGCTGAGGAATTTATTCAATAACGTATTTGTTTGCAACCAAAAATCATGTGAGTGTCACTAGGTTTTTATTAAGTTCTTCTACACCTGCTGCTAAGTCGCTTCAGTCATGTCCGACTCTGTGCAACACCATAGACGGCAGCCCACAAGGCTACCCCGTCCCTGGGATTCTCCAGGCAAGAACACTGGAGTGGGTTGCCATTTCCTTCTCCAATGAATGAAAGCAAAAAGTGAAAGTGAAGTCTCTCAGTCATGTCCGACTCTAGCGACCCCATGGACTGCAGCCCACCAGGCTCCACCGTCCATGGGATTTTCCAGGCAAGAGTACTGGAGTGGGGTGCCATTGCCTTTTTGGTTCCAAACCAGAGGTGGGTTTTGTCCTCTGGGAATTTGTCCTACCAGGGGACACCTGTCAATATTTGAACTCATTTTTAGTTGGCACAATTTGAGGGAGGGGCTATTGACATCTCAGTTCAGTTCAGTTGCTCAGTCATGTCCGACTCTGTGATCCCATGAGCTGCAAGCATGCCAGGCTTCCCTGTCCATCACCAACTCCTGCAGCTTGCTCAAACTCATGTCCATCAAGTTGGTGATGCCATCCAACCTTCTCATCTTCTGTTGTCCCCTTCTCCTCCTGCCTTCAATCTTTTCCAGCATCAGGGGCTTTTTCAATGAGTCAGTTCTTTGCATCAGGTGGCCAAAATATTGGAGTTTTAGCTTCAGCATCAGTCTTTCCAATGAATATTCAGGACTGATTTCCTTTAGGATTGACTGGTTAGATCTCCTTGCAGTCCAAGGGAGTCTCAAGAGTCTTCTCCAACACCACAGTTCAAAAGCATCAGTTCTTCAGCATCATTGACATCTGGTGAGTAGAAAACAGGGTAATTGTTAATCATTCTCCAGTGCACAGAACTGCCCTGTGCAGCAAATTACAAAGGAAAAAACTGTTCATAATTCTCAGATTGAGAGACAATGTTTGTTTTGGATTATCTGCTGTTCACAGGAATTTCAGAATCCTCTCATTTTCATAGAGTTCTTCTATGTCACCCCAAAAATGATTGCTTCAGACAGGTTGGCTTGGACAAAGGAGGTTTGTTTTTTTTGTTGTTATTTTGCAGGAAAATGCCAGATCTTTTAATGTTTGATTTTACTGCATCATAGAGTAGATCATAAAACTGTCAGAAGCCTGAAGGAGAGATCACAGAGAGACTGAAGTCAATAATACAGGCTTGGGGATGGTGTTTTGCCTCTTGGAAATTTAACTCAGTTTTTAACAATGCATTTGTTCTTAGTGTTTTATGGTGAATGGGAATATTACCTTCTTTACTTTCCTTGAAAATTGATGAACCACGCCACTAGTTCTACTCAACTGACTGTGGGCAGACAGGGTAGAGCATTTAACTTCTGGTTGGAAACTTTCCAGATCTTTTTACCCTGGTTCCCTGATGGGCAACACTCCAAGTGGCAGATTCTATCAACACGGTTGACTCAACTTGAGCAATAGATAACTTTGTTATTTCAAGGCACTGAGACTTTGGGTTGTACGTTATTTCAACCTAATCTAGATTTATTTTGACAAACGGAGTTAACAAAAGTTTTAAATGGATCATTTTGAGTTAAAATGAAACTCAATCAAGTATAAAGTTGGAAAGTTAATTTAAATTAAAACCTTAAAAATGCCATCAACAGAAATAGGAAAAATATAACTGTTTAACCCCCACTGTACATCATGTAATTTGCTCATTTCCATTTCATAGATAGTTATTGATCAACTATACCACTGACTTGGAAAAGGCAATTGCACCCTACTCCAGTACTCTTGCCTGGAAAATCCCATGGATGAAGGAGCCTGGTAGGCTGCAGTCCATGGGGTCACTAAGAGTCAGAAATGACTGAGTGGCTTCACTTTCACTTTTCACTTTCATGCATTGGAGAAGGAAATGGTAACCAACTCCAGTGTTCTTGCCTGGAGAATCCCAGGGACAGGGGAGCCTGGTGGGCTGCCATCTATGGGGTCACACAGAGTCGGACATGACTGAAGTGACTTAGCAGCAGCAGCATACCAATGACTAAATGTTAGATATTGGCAATTGAAAGATGACACAACAGAATGCTCTTAGGTACCAAAGATTTTCTCAGCTTTGCCTGCTAAGGCTCAAAACTTTAAGCTCCACTAAATGAGAGATTTTATCTGTTGTCTTCACTGTGGTCAATTTAGCATCGGCTACATCAGCGGTCACAGCTTCCCTGGTGGCTCAGACAATAAAGATCCCCTGCAATGCTCGAGACCCAGGTTCAGTTCCTGGGTTGAGAAGAGCCTCTGGAGAAGCGAACAGCACCCCACTCCAGTATTCTTGCCTGGAAAATTCCTCAGACAAGGACAAGGGAACCTGGTAGGCTATAGTCCATGGGATTGCAAAGAGTGGGACATGACTGAGCAACTAACACTTACACTTTCACTTTCGGCCAGCATATAGTAGGATTTGATGAATGTGTTAATAAATAAGACTTTTTAACAACTTAAGTTCAGGGAATTGTGAGCTGTTGAGGCTGAGAGGACCATTTCAGCCTAATATTTATTGTAACCAGCAGCTGGATGGGAGATGAGAACATGTAGTCAAATTTTGGAGTTGAGCACCGTTAATGTGCCTTCCCTGGTGGCTCAGAGGGTAAAGTGTCTGCCTGCAATGCGAGAGACTAGGGTTTGATCCCTGGGTTGGGAAGATCCCCTGGAGAAGGAAATGGCAACCCACTCCAGAACTCTTGCCTGGAGAATCCCATGTATGGAGGAGCCTGGGAGGCTATAGTCTATGGGACTGCAAAGAGTCAGACACGACTAGCCACTTCACTTCACTTCACTTCACTTCACTGTTAATGAAGGCAATTTCTTTAATACATCTCAATTAGAGAGAGTGAGAGAAGCCCTATGAACGTCACTCTGCAAACTGGGAACACTGTTCTATTAAGAATATTAGGTTTCCTAGGTGGTGCTAGTGGTAAAGAACTCATCTCCCAATGCAAGAGACATAAAAGATGTGGGTTTGATCCCTAGTTTGGGAAGATCCCCTGAAGGAAGAAATGGCAACCCATATCAGTATTATTGCCTGGAAAATTCCATGAACAGAGGAGCCTGGTGACCTACAGTCCATGAGGTCACAAAGAGTCGGACATGACTGAAACAACTTACCACACACGCTTGCAAGAATATTCACCATCTCATCTCTGAAAGTTTCTGAAATGCTGAATAAATGATTGCTTAATACTTCTAGGGATATAGAAAGACAAAGAGTGAAGGGGTAGATTTTGAGAGTGTTCCGGTACTGCAGCCCACCTTTGGAGCTACTATGGCAAGAAAATACTTCAAAATGTGGTTGTCCTCTGCATGCTAACCATCCCCAAAACATAATTAACTAAATTTGGAAAGGCTAATATCAATAGCAGTGTATGTTTGTATTTGTGTGTAAGTTTATATATCTGTATGTATGTGCATGCAACTAAGGGTGGAGGTTAAAACCCATATGATGTCTCTGGACAAGGAATGAGATAGAGGCATCTCATCTCACTTAAGATCTCTTAAGTACCATCAAATGTACCCCATGTGGTACTCCCCGACAGAAGGCAGCTGTAACCAGTCAATATCACAAAGAGGAGCAATAACTTGGTAGGGAGAGAAAAGGAGGCTTTATTTTAAAAGACCATAAATTAACTATCTTAAAACAGATATATCTGGGTCTTAGGAACTAGAAGTTTGCTATTCTCACAGCTAAAATTACTGACCACATGCAGAAGTGAACAGAGATGTCATTAGAGGAGGCAAGTGAGAAAGTAGGAGGTATCAGCTTAGTAGGTGTCTGTTATTAGAAAAATAAACTAGCTTTATGTCTCACTCCAGTAAGCTGAGAATCCTAAATGAATCCATTTTGAAGAAAAAGATAGTCCTTGCGGATGAGATGCTTACAACAAGTAGGGAGAAAAACACAAAAAATTCAACAGGATATGAAAGTAGGGCTGTGGGGATACACTTAGCTACAGGGATGCTCAGGGTATTTCCACTTAGACCAGGGAGATACAGGAAGATTTCCTGAGAAGACAGCATGGTGAGAACTAAAGTTTTAAGGATGAATAAGAGTTATCCAGGCAGAGAATATGGGGAAGTACATTCAGGGCAGTTAAGCAGCATGAGTTAAAGCACAGAGCTGTGAAACAGCATGGTGTGTGAGAAACACAGCAAGTCATTTGATTCCAAGTGCATAAAATAAGAGGTGGGACAAGGCAGGAGAGAAGGTAAAAGTTAGGTCATGAAGGGCTATACAGTATATAATAGTAAAGAGTGTTTTATACTATTTTATGCAGTATAAAATAGTAAATTTTCTAGTGTGAAGATTTTATGAGGAACAGGGTTCCAACGAAGGGTTCTAAAACAGCCAGGTGGCAAGATCAGATCTCACTTCAGGTGGAATATTAATGGTTATGCTAATTCCATGGAGGATGGATTGGAAGAAAGACGTGCTACCTGCAGACAGCAGTTAGGCACTCATTGCATGCATGCTAAGTCACTTCAGTCATGTCTGACTCTTTGCAACACTTTGGACTGTAGCCTGCCAGGCTTCTCTGTCCAAGGGATTCACCAGCGAGAATACTGGGATGAGCTGCCATGCCCTCCTCCAGGGAATCTTCCCAATCCAGGAATCGAACCTGTGTCTTTTATGTCTTCTGCATTGGCAGGCGAGTTCTTTATCCCAAAGGCCACCTGGGAAGCCCTGCTGCTGCTGCTGCTAAGTCGCTTCAGTCGCGTCCGGCTCTGTATGACCCCATAGATGGCCTCCCACCAGGCTCCTCTGTCCCTGGGATTCTCCAGGCAAGAACACTGGAGTGGGTTGCCATGTCCTTCTCCAATGCATGAAAGTGAAAAGTGAAAGTGAAGTCGCTCAGTTGTGTCTGACTCTTAGTGACCCCATGGACTGCAGCCCACCAGGCTCCTCCATCCATGGGATTTTCCAGGCAAGAGTACTGGAGTGGGGTGCCATTGTTAGGCACTCATTATAAGGGCTATACCCAAGGAAGGTCTAAAAGAAAGGAACAATGAACTGGTTAGAGGAAAGATTATAGATATATAAACAACTTCATAGATATATTTAGTAGGGGACTTCCTGGAAGAAAGGAGTAAGGAAAAGAAAGAATTTGACATTGTATCTCAAATATTGTATTTAAAAAATTGCATTTGGACAATTGTTTTATCAGAAATAGGTTATATAAGACCAGGACCAATGTAACAGAGAAAGACTAGTTCATGCCAAGTTTGAGATGGTTTTGAAAACATCTTCAGAAGGAGGTTGGATATATAAACTGGAATTTCAGTGTAGACATTAGCATTAGAAATATACAAATGGGACTCATGAACATTGGCTGGTAATTAAAACTAAGAGAGTGGAAAAAAGTCTTCAGGGGGTGTATGCAGAGAGAATGACCATAGGTCAATGTTGAGAGACATTTAAGAAGTCAGCAGGAAACAAGAGAAACCATAGTGGATTGAGAAAGACAAGTCAAAGAGAGAGAAAATAGAGCCCTAATAACAAAAGAGTGTTCCTACTCCTCTAGTAAGTTCAGAAAGATGAAAAACTCACCAATTTATAATTGTAGGAGATCCTTAGTTACTCTGACAAAATGGTTTCAATGAAATGATAGAGACGGTGTGTGATTATATCATATCAAAAAGTAGATGGGAAATGAGAAAAATAAGATATTTCAAGAAACATGCTGGTAAAAGAAAAAGAGGAATCAGATGACAACAAGGGAATTAAGTTTCAAATAAATATCTTTCTAGTTATTTTTTTTTCCTTGTTTGCAGGGGTTGGTACTTAGACACATTTTACATTGGAGTATACCCAATTAATGATATTGTGATAGTTTCAGGTGAACAGCAAAGGGACTCAATCATACATGTATCCATTCCCCTGCAAACTCTCCTCCCACCCAAGCTGCCAGGTAACACTGAGCAGAGTTCCCTGTGCTATGCAGTAGGGTCCTTGTTGGTTATCCATTTTAAATATAACAGTGTTTTGTGGCTACAGGAATGTTTAATACTTCTCTAGCAATTTTGAACACTAACATAGTAAAGAAGGTAGACAGCAAAATTAATTCAGAATTGAAATTTTATCAGATAGATGTCTGTAAAGATAAGAGAAGAAGACATAGAGGATATTGGTAAAATAACAGCTGAAATGATCAATAACAGGGTTCAAGCTAAAGACAGAAGATGGCAAACCTTGGAAAATCTAGCTCAGTTGCTCAGTTGAAAGAGGTGAAGTAGGATCAGCAAACTAATTTTTTTCCATAGAGTTGTTTAGCAGATGTAGTAAATGAAACTGAGAGCCAGAAGGAGAGTTGAGTTAAAGTATGAGATACCAGTGCCTAAGGTTCTTGTAGTTGCTGTTGTTTAGTCTCTGAAGTCATGTCCAACTCTTGCTCCCTTAAGGACTGTAGACTGCCAGGCTCCTCTGTTCACAGAATTTCCCAGGAAAAGACACCCAAAGTGGGTTGCCATGACCTCCTCCAGGCGATCTTCTAAACCCAGGAGTTGAACCTGGGTCTCCTGCATCTCCTGTGTTGGCATGTGGGTTCTTACCCCTGGGCCACCAGGGAGGCTTAAGGTTCAGATGTGGGAAAATTTGAATTTAACTCTAATGTACATTATTGACTGTGATGAGTTAGAAATTTTGTGCCCAATTTATGACACAGAAACTGATTTGAAGAGGTTGGATGATTAGTCTAAGGTATAACGACTAGTAGGCATTAGAATTATAATTTGATCCCTAGCTATTTATTCTTTTCTCCAAATTTTCTGTACTTTTACCACATTGTTCTCCACAATTTGACTTTTCAAATATTGAAATATAGGTATAGACCTTTCCTTGCATGTTTGTACTATTTTAATCTGAAAAGGGATCAGTGTAATTCTGATAATCCACTGTCTTAATAGCTTTGTTTTATTTTGTTTATAAATGTTGATGTTCACATTTGGATCCATTTTGTCTGAGTCTGTGCTTTGGTAACATCTTCAGAGATCTTAGAGTCATTTAAATTCTGGAGATATTAAGTCCAAAAACATTTTGTTCTTGACACTGTTCCTATTAGCTTCAGAATTGCATATGATTAGATAAGAGAGTAAGATGTTAAAAGTAACTCATTTTAATTCAAATTATATGATAGTATAGATATATTGTTTATATTTTGCCAAAAATATTGTTTAATTGAGCTAACCAAATACCTTTCTTATAGAATACATACATACTCTATAAAATCATAGACATCCTCTAATGAGTCCATCCAAATTTCTAGATAATTAGAATGCCCTTCAGCTTAATAATGCAAGGCTGGATCAAAATATTTTATCCATGAAGTTGTGGAAACTAGTTTTTCTTAATATCACCATAGACAGTTCTTAAGATCAATGTTAAACTTATTCTGTTTAACTGAATTTTTCTGAAGTCATTTATTTCTCCTGATCTTCAGTTAGTTGGAACACAGCCTTCCAAATATGTAAGTGTTTTTGTATTTACATAATTGAGTTAATTTCAAAGTTAACTTCTGTAGCAGCATACTTTAAGAATAGTAAATACATTTCTTTTTCTTTACAAGGTTAAGTTTGGTCTTATTTGTGGCATTTTATTATGTCCTGGTTTTTCTTATAGCATTTATTTCACACTGAAATGTCTGCTTTAAGTTGAATTTGGTACTGTGATTCCAGTAAAAGTAACTCATTAGAAAAATGTTCTGAAACTGAGTTGCTATTCCTTCTGTTTGCAGAGAATTTTCAGCCAAAATACATCCTCCAATTTAAATAAACTCCTTTATTTTATAAATTAAATTGTTTATAAAAAGAAAATGCAGAAACATGGTTAAACCCTTAAGTATTAGGTCATTAAAAATCCATTCCTGCCTTCCTGCCCATAAATACATCTTTTTTCAGACCTGTCACCCATTTCATTTAAGCACTTAGCTCTCTTCTAATGAATGAATTGGCATTTCATATTACCTTATTATCCTATAAAGCAAAATGCATACTCAATAACATTAACGGTAATTTCTCATAAAGACACATTATCGATCCGGGTGCTACCTGTAAGCATTGAAAATTGCAGCCTGCACACAGAGCCTTTCACATCTGGGCCTGAAGAATTAAAGAAAAATTAAATTTGACAGCAGTAAATTCACAGGCACAATCTAGGCCCCAATTTATATGCAAAATGAAATGCTTTATGAAAATTTCTTCTATTTTCTCACGGAGATTTGGGAAAAAGATTTCACTATATGCTTCTTTCTTTAATATCCCTCTACTTAAATATTATACTGCAGTCACTGCAGACTCCCTTTGATGTATAAATAATCAAGTTAAATTATGTGCAGCAAGGAGACTAGTGCTCTGCCATTCTTATTTTACAAAGTAATTTCTACCCTAGAGGGTCAAATTTCCCTGACAAATTCTTAATTACTATGTTGCAACAGAAGCAGAATCTATTTGTGCATAAATCCTGGGCATTCCCATGTGGCAAGTAACTAATATTACCAACCATTTCACTTGGCCTGCTCACTGAACTCCATAATTAGATAATACTTTTGATGATGGTACATTTGAAGTCTTAATCCATTTAATTTTTTATGAGATTTTTTTTATTTTAATAGGGATATGTTAGTGACCACTGCCTATTTAAAAATCATTAAAATTCTGTCCACAGCAGTAATAAAGATTAAAGATTACTAATATGGCATTCATAACCTTGCTGGTTTTCCAGAAATCTAGGGCTTAAGGTAAATGTTAAAGGTCATTTAATATGTTAGTCACTAATTATAATCCTGGGTAATAGGTTCCTTTTCTAATTATCACGGTATAAGAGTTCTATTGTTTGGGTCTGTTCTCCTGATTTCATATTTAGCTTTTTGGAGGATGAGTAATCCTGGAATTAAGCTCTGAACATTGATGAAAGTAGGTAATGCTTGATGATTAACTGGATAAAAGCTTCTATTTGAATGCTGTATGATAGCTTGCCTTGAAGTTACCTGCAAAAGATGCAGCATGCCTTTTCTAGCACTGGGTTCAGGGAAAAGGTCACTGTAAGATTAATGCACCCATATTTTAATATCAAACTATGACAAATTTGATAGCCTATTGGTGCACCTGCCAAAACATTAAGAAGAGAGCTTGAACAACCTGAAACCTGACGATGTTTTTAAAAAGTGAACTAGACTTTGTCTATCCTTTAAGTGAATAATAAGAGCACTGCTGCTGCTGCTAAATCACTTCAGTCGTGTCCGACTCTGTGCGACCCCACAGACGGCAGCCCACCAGGCTCCCCCGTCCCTGGGATTCTCCAGGCAAGAACACTGGAGTGGGTTGCCATTTTCTTCTCCAATGCATGAAAGTGAAAAGTGAAAGTGACATCACTCAGTTGTGTCTGACTCTTTGCGACCCCATGGACTGCAGTCCACCAGTCTCCTCCATCCATGGGATTTTCCAGGCAAGAGTACTGGAGTGGGGTGCCATTGCCTTCTCCGAATGAAAGCACAGAGTTATCTAATTCATGGGACAGTAAATCGTCCACTCCTTGTTTAAACACACACACACATACATATGCACACACATGTACCCTACAAGTTAGAGTAACTACTTAAAAAAAATCACTAGCTGCCTTCTTGATGAATATTCTGGATCATGATAAGCTCTAACTATGATAGACTGATTAAAGTCCCTCAAATTTTTGATCATTGAATTTTACAAACAACTGAAATTGTCTTGATATTTTCCATTTATATGTACCTTTGCTTTGGAATTTCACATATTCTACTTATATGATGTCCACACTTTGAGTTATTTGGTTAACATGTATTTTCCCTCATTTTGAAAATAATTTACATATTTTCCCATTCAGTGTTATTCAGGTGGTGCTAGTAGTAAAGAACCCATCTGCCAGTGTAGCAGGCATAAGAGATCTGGGTTCAATCGCTGGTCAGGAAGATCCTCTGGAGAAGGCAATGGCTACCCCCTCCAGTATTCTTGCCTGGAGAATTTCATGGACAGAGGACCCTGGCAGGCTGCAGTCCATAGTGTCTCAAAGAGTTGGACACAACTGAAGAGACTTTGCTTGCATGTACTTTTGTCCCTTCAGGAAATACTTAGACAAACTTCTAAAAGAATATTGGACATATCTTAGGTTGTTAGAACCATAAGACTATTTCATTAGAACTTTTTCAGTAGATATACTTCAATTAATTCATACTTGCTTATTGGCATTTGCTTTGTTCCTGACACATAAAGATGCTTGTTATCATGAAATTTTATTCTACTGACATGAGATGTACAATAAAGAAAATGAATATATATACTGTTCAATAATATGTCAACAGGTTCAAAGTACTAAGCAGAAGATAAGGATTGATGATTAGGAAGAAGGTGGCTATTTTAATTTCAAATAATCTTAGAAGGATTCATTGAAAAAATGGCATTTGACCAAAGACTGGGACAGGGGACTCGGGGGACACTCCTTAATGCGGTCATGCCTTAATAGCAGGTATTAAGGGAGAACAAACAGCAGGTGTAAGGTTGTTTGCTCTGAGGCAGGAGCATATCTGGCTTACTTGAGAACAGTATGGAAATGAGTTTGATTGGCAAGAAGTGAGTAAAAGTAAGAGTAACAGGAGATCTCCTTTTCAAAGGTATTAGAGTTCAGGCCATGAAGGGTCTTTAGGCTCTTGTAGAAACTTTGACTTTTTTCTTCATGAGATGGAGGCCATCTGAGTATTTAAATAAGAAATGTTGTAAGTCAGTTTGGATTTAAAAGTGATAAATCTGCCTTCTGGTGCTCGTAAAAATATAGAGGTAAAGCAGGAAGACTAGTTAAGAAGCTTTAGAAATCATTCATTCAAAAGATGATAGTTGTTTGGATTAGAGGATCATTCTGAATGTGTGCGTGCTAAGGGGTTCCATTGTGTCCTACTCTTTATGACCCTATGGTCTGTAGCCCACCAGGCTCCTCTGTCCATGGGATTCTCCAGGCAAGAATACTGGTGTAAGTTGCCATGCCCTACTCCAGGGGATCTTACTGACCCAGGACTCGAACCTGGATAATTTACATCTCTCCAGCATTGCTAGACTGGTTCTTTACCACTAGCACCATCTGGGAAGTGCACCATTCTGAATACTGGAAGTCAAATTCTATATACTTTGAAATTAGAGTGAAACAACTTGGTACCAAATGAGATGTAGGCTGTGAAAGAAAGAAAACAGTCAGTAATGACACTAGAATTTTGGCCGTTAGTGACACAGCTTTCATTTGTAACCTCAATAAAAGCATTTTCAGAATTTTGTGCAGTCAAATGCCTAAATGAAATGAATTAAAGGGGCAGTAGGAAAATGGGAATTGAAGATAGAAGATATAAACAACTCATTCTACGAGTTTTGCTGTCCAAGGTGAGAAGGAAAGGGAGGCAGTTAGAGGGAAATAGAGGTTTAAGAGGTTTTCTTTTCAAGAGGAAAGAAAAAAAAATAGTGCTCATCAGAGTGATCAAGTAGAGAGGGAAAAATAATGGTTACTTGAAATTGATAATTATGAATTTAAACTGATACAGTGAACTATGTCCAGATTCAAAGGACTGACGTAGTTTCAGTAAGAGTTTGTATTGTTGTTGTTCGTTCATATCCAGCTCTTTGTGACTCCATGGACTGTAGCACACCAGGCTCTTCTGTCCTCCACTATCTCCTGAAGCTTGCTCAGATTCATGTGCGGTGAGTCAGTGATGCTATCTAACCATCTCATCCTCTGCTGCTTCCTTCTGCTTTTGCCCTCAGGAGAAGTATTTTCACAGGGTAGGTTCCCAAGAAGATCCCAAGTGACTTGAATGAATGAATTGGGTGGGGGCGGAGCAGTGGCAAATAAACGGCCTTAGTTTTGAAAGTGGTTAAGAGACAGGCTGAGAGAAGAGCCTCTTACAGGGGAGATAGGTTTGCCTGGCTTGAACTTCCCCATCTGGTACCCAGCGAGAGCGTGAGAGCTTTTTCAGATTCTTTATTGAAAGAGGTCTCCAAGATTCCATCTTGCATTGGCTTCCCAAATTATGTAGCAAGTTTTTGTTTTACAGAAGCAAATACAAAGATGTCTATTAGGGATTAACAGCTGTGAAGGGAAGAAGGAAAGCAAGATGGGGCAGGAGAGACTGGACTGTCACTGAAGCCCAACAAAATGTAAGATCCCCTGAGTGGAATCAAATGGCCATGATTTTATTTCCTCTTGTGCTTTTTCAAAGAAAGGACGCTGTATACTCCTCAGTTGTTGTTTAGTCCCTAAGTCGTGGCTGATCTTTTGTGACTCTATGAACTGTAGCCCACCTGGTTTCTCTGTCCATGGGATTCTCCAGGCAAGAATACAGAATTGAGTTGCCATTTTCTTCTCCAGGGATCTTCCTGACCCATGGATCGACCTGCTTTTTCTGCACTGGGGTAGCCCTCAGAGGTAGGGGCAAATCCTTCTCTGAAGGGTAACCTGGGCAGGTTCATTTCTCCATTTACCAAATTGAAGCAACTACTCAAAATCTTGATATTTGTTATAGACCTTTCAGTACAAATTAGAATATTTGATGTTTTTCAATAAATTAAATAAGTCTGAAATACAGGACTTAGAGGCACTCATATTAATAGATAACCAGAAAAAGCATAAAATTTATTGTTAAAGAAGTGGCATTAGGACTTCAACTTCATCATTTATTAGATCCATGACTTAGTATTAATAGATATGGAAAGCTCAGCCTCTTTGAGGGTTAGTGTTGTTGTTTTTTTCTATTCAGATAGTAACAGTACAAACAAATATTTGTTGTGATGAATAAAAGTATGAAATAACTGTTGAAGAACAAAGGCTTTATATAAATGTTATTTAGTTTCTAGAGCTTCGAAGGATAAACCTACTGACCTCTGCTTAGGCTACTCAGAACTCTGTTCTTTTGCAGCGGAAGAAAGCTTTAAAATTAGAGTCGATTCAGTATGTTATATTATATTTTCACCCCTCTGTTAACTTTCTTTTCAAGAGCAAACTTTTAAACATACTAAAACTTTCATGCCCATCAATCTAGGCATATCTAACGTTCTCCATGGCTTTAAAATTCTTATACTCAAATTACAAATAAAAAGTGTAAACATAATGTGAATCCTCACCCAGGCCACCAAAGATAAAATAGAGTCCAAACATATTTAGGGCTCTGTCTCAATTACACAGAGGTAAGTCTTCAGTTCATTTGACGATAGTGGTAAAAATCTACCTGCCAATGCAAGAGATGTGAGAGCTGTAGGTTCAATCCCATGGTTGGGAAGATCCCCTGGAGTAGAATATAGAAACCCACTACAGCAGTTTTTCCTGAAAAATTCCATGGACAGAGGAGCCTGGTGGGCTATAATCCATGGGATTTCAAAGCATGGGACATGACTGGAGCAACTGAGCACACACACACAAAATGAAATAAATAGGTCCCAAGTTTGAACAAAAAAAGTCTGAAACTTGCTCCAAATTCCCTTGTAAAGAAGGTTGTGTAATCTCATGATGTCCCTGCAGGTTTAAAAAGAAAGAGCCATTGCATTATAATACTGCCTATGTTTCTTT
This sequence comes from Budorcas taxicolor, assembly GCF_023091745.1. Taxonomy (NCBI): domain Eukaryota; kingdom Metazoa; phylum Chordata; class Mammalia; order Artiodactyla; family Bovidae; genus Budorcas; species Budorcas taxicolor. The sequence goes on along the minus strand of NC_068914.1, from coordinate 135,785,382 downwards.
TGGATTCTAATTTTTTAAAACTGAAGTCTTAAGATAGGGTTGGATGTTTAAAATTAAAGTGTTTTCATCACTTAAAATTCTACAGCTGTTTCTTTTCTTGCAATGTTTAGTGTCATGCAGGCAAACCCTGTCTCTATTACATAAGAACAGATTTATCATTCTTGGTCTCTGAAATAGCTCAGAATATAATTGGAGATAGAAATTGTATATACTTGTATTTATATGGGATTGGTAATGTCAAATAGAACTGTACACACGCCCTTCACAGGAATTTTTAACTGGAAAATGGTCATTTTACAGCCTATTTCTCCATTTACATATTTATTTTAAAGCTAAATTAAGGAAACACTTAGCTCACTGATATTTTGAAGTTAGCTAACATTTGGGTATCCAACACCAGAGTACAGAGATATTTGAAAATGTCAAGAAAAAGAAACCAAAAAAATTACTGTTTTTCTCAGTCCTTCCTTCCTTTTTTTTTCTCCCCTCTGCTGCACTGTGCTAGGCATATATGTCCTATTTAATCCTTTACTGAGAAATGTAAAATGTCATAATATTAAATTGTGTGCTACATGGTTAGTTGTGTGTGACGTTTTGAGATCCATTGGACTGTAGCCCTTCAGGCTCCTCTGTCAATGGAATTCTCCGTGCAAGAGTACTGGAGTGGGTTGCCATTTCCTTCTCCAGGGATCTTCCCAGCCCAGGGACTGAACCTGAGGCTCCTGGATCTCCTGCATTGCACGCAGATTCTTTACCGACTGAGCAATTGGGAAAGCCCACTATTAAATTAAAATGCAAATACTGTGCTCTTCTTGAATGCCATTCTGTTACCCAAACCCTGCATCAAACACGAAAGTGAAAATAAGAGTGGAAAAATGCTAACGCCTATGTCTAAATTATATTTGTTAGGCCTAGACATCTATACCTTAATACTAAATAATGAAAGAAAGAAACAGAATGAGAATTAGAATCATTAAGAATGTAGCCAGAAAGGTAACTGGACAGTACAGTTGTATTTGATTCCCTTGATACTCATAGAAAAGTTGACCCAATTATCAATGATTTCAACTTGCTACTTTCTTCAGAACATATACTCTCTCCCTTCATAGCTATTAAAAAGATTAAAAGTCATGATCACAGCACTTAAAAAGAACAATGCAAGCTCATTTTTGGCTAATCTGATATCTTAAAATAGACCATCATAAAAATCACCCCAGAAAGATGAGAATCTATTTTTAAATGCTTCCAGAAAAAAAAAAAAAAAAGTAGTTTATCTTCCTCAGTTTATCAGTCTTGACCATGGAGAAAAAGGCTGCCTAGTTCTAAGTATAATTTTTAATTTAGTTATTTAATCATATACTTTTATGCTGAATATTAGGGAAATGTGAGCTTCCTCCTCTCAAACTCTAGAAGTTTTCTTTCTGATTCTCTTCTTCCAGTGAACTTACTCAAGGCATGGTTTTTGGACAGTTTATATTAGAATCACCTCATATACTGAACATGATGCCAGAAAATCTACTTTGTAATTCAATTTCATTTTTTAACAAATAGTTGATGATCTAATAATTACTAATGTCAAGAACCCTTTTGCCCTAACCTTTTTATTATCATAACCAAACTATACTTTAAATTCTTTTCAGATTACTCACCTTCATAAACAACTTATCATATTACTATGATATCAGCATAGACTTCAATTTTTCTCACAATTCAGAATAGTCATTCATCCTAATGATTTATGTTTTTCAACAAATTCAGCTCATATCTACTGAGCACTTTTTCTACTGCTCTATATTTAGGGTAACAGCAATAAAATAGAGAGAGAAAAACAATAATAAATTTCATGGAATTTGAACTTACTTTCTATTTTCTACAAGGAAAGGGTACAGATAATAAATAAAACAATTAACCCAAATATATTAAGAAGGTAATAATGTGTTAAGGAGAACAGGAATGCCAGAAGGGATCTGTCATTTTAAATAGGGCAGTCAGATTTACTAGTAAGAATTTAAGCAAGATGAGTTTGGGCATGAGAAGTCAGGTCCAACTCTTTGTGACCCTATGGACTGTAGGCCGCCTAGCTTCTCTGTCCATGGGATTTCCCAGGCAAGAATACTGAAGTGGGTTGCCATTTCCTCCTCTAGGAGATCTTCCCAACTCAGGGATCAAACTCATGTCTCCAGCATTGCAGGCAGATTCTTTACCACTGAGCCACCAGGAAAACACCCAACAAGATGAGGTAAAGGCGTAAATCAAGCAGATGTCTGAAAAAGTGCACCCACAAGACAGAAAGGAGCAATTACAATGGCTCTTGGTTAGAAGTACCACTAATGACACTCAAAAAATAACAAAAAAGGAACTGAGACTTAATAGAAGTGAAAAGGGGAGAAATAAGAGATGCCATTAGAAACACAGAGAGTCCAGACTGGGTAGGCCTTGGGTGAGATGAGAACCCCTAGAGAAATTTTAGCAAGCTAATGACCTGGTCTGGGCAAGTTTGAAAGAGCTCCTCTCTCTGCTCTATGGAGAACAGATTGTAGAAGGAGCAAGGATGAAAACAGGGAAACCATATAGAAGCTATTACAATAATACTGGGGAGGATCTTCCCTGGTGGCCCAGTGATTATGACTCCATGCTTCCAGTTCAGGGGACTCGGATTTGTTCCCTGATGGGGGAACTAAGAGCCCACATGCTACTCAGCATGGCCGAATAAATAAATAAATAAATACATATCATAAATAAATACAATCCATCCATTAAAAAATAATATTAGGTAGAAATAATAATGGCTTGGATCATGGAGAAAGTTGTGACTGGGAATCACGTTCTGTATATAGTCTAAAGATAGATTCAGTAGTATTTTTTTACTATTTGGGTATGGAGAATGAGAGCGAAGGGTCATGATTCCTCTGAGGTGTCCTTGGCTTCAATAACTGGAAATGAACAGAATGCAATGAGTCAAGGAATACTACAGGCAGACAAAGTTTGAAGAGATCAAAAGAATTATTTTCAACATTGTATGACTGGGAACTATATGAGATATTCTAGCGGAAATAACAAGTATCCAAGTAGATACAGGGGTCTTTGGTTAAAGAGAGAAAGCCAGGCTGGATCATATTGCTGTTATTGTTGTTCAGCTGCTCAGTTTGACTCTCTGTGATCCTATGGACTGCAGCATTCCAGGCTTCCCTGTTGTTCACTATCTCCTGGAGTTTGCTCAAATTCATGTCCATTGAGTTGATAATTCCATCCAAACATCTCATACTCTGTCACCCCCCTCTTCTCCTGCCCTCAATCTTTCTCAGCATCAAGTCTTTTCCAATGAGTTGACTCTTTGTATCAGGTGGCCAAAGTACTGGAGCTTCAGCTTCAGCATGTCCTTCCAATGAATATTCAGGATTGATTTCCTTTAGGATTGACTCGTTTGATCTGCTTACAGGCCAAAGGACTCTCAAGAGTTTTCTCCAACACAGTAGTTTGAAAGCATCAGTTCTTTGGCTCTCAGCCCTCTTTATGGTCCAATTCACATCTGTGTATGACTACTGGAAAAACCATAGCTTGATATGATTGCATTCAAAAGCATCAAACTGAACAAAGCAATTTGGAAGAGAAGAGAAGAGAAGTAACTAAGGAAAGTCTCTGCGGAACTCCATTTAAGAGACCCAGTGCCAGAGCAGGGAATGGAGATCTCATCCACGATTTCAAATGTAATTTGCAGGTCAAATTAAAAAATGTAGTGAGAATTTACCTTTAGATTTGTCAACATAGAAGAATTGTTGACTTTGATCCAAGCGGTTTTAATCAAGTGGAGAATGAGAAGTAATAACCAGATTAGAGTGGATTTAGGGGACAATGGAAAGAGAAATTTATATCTTTCAGATATATATTGCTGCCATGCACAGTTTTGCCCTTTCTGTATCATTTAATGAAGTTTTCTATTTTTTCTCCAACCAATTAGGTCACTTTTGATTAATAGGTTTAATATGAAAAGTGAAGTCAGTCTCTCAGTCATGTCCAACTCTTTGCCACCCCATAAATTATAGCCCATGAGGCTTCTCTGTCCATGGAATTTTCCAGGCAAGGATACTGGAAAAGGTCCCCACCTTGTCCAGGGGATCCCCTCTTCTCCAGGGGATCTTCCTGACCCAGGGTTTGAACCCATGTCTCCTGCACTGTAGGTGATTCTTTACCCTCTGAGCTTTCTGGGAAGCACCCCTAGATTTAACATAAGTAAAGTCGCTCAGTCGTGTCCGACTCTTTGCAACCCCATGGGCTGTAGCCTACCAGGCTTCTCAGTCCATTGGATTTTTCAGGCAAGAGTACTGGAGTGGGTTGCCATTTCCTTCTCCAGGGGATCTTCCCAACCCGGGGATCGAACCCAGATCTCCCACATTGTAGGGAGATGCTTTACCCTCTGAGCCACCACGAAAGTATACACTTTTTTTAGCTCTTCCTCTCATTTTTTTTTACGTTGGAGTATAGAGGAGCCTAGTGGGCTACTGTCTGTGGGGTGGCAAAAGAATCTGACATTACTGAGCACCTAAATAGCAAGAAAACAACAGTTGCTTTACAATATTTTGTTAGTTTCTGAAGTACAATGACATGTATCACTAAATATATATATATATATGTATGCTGCTGCTGCTAAGTCACTTCAGTCGTGTCCGACTCTGTGCGACCCCAAAGACGGCAGCCTACCAGGCTCCTCCATCGTATATATATATGCCGTCCCTCTTGGATCTCCCTCCCAATCCCCCAATCCCACTCATCTATGTCATCTCAGAACACCAAGCTGATATTTCTTTTTTATTGATGATTCACAGTCTTCATTATTAGGGGCATTGTTGTTATTGGGAACTGTGATGAAATCTATCCTATATCTTGTAAAGACAGGATTTTTCTGAACTCTATTCAGGTAGTTGGAAGAATTTCTATTTGCAAACAATGTATTTTTTAACTAGGATGATGTGTCAACAGATTCATAGCAACATATCTTACTTATTTCCCTTTAACTTAGTTGCATTTTCAATTTTTTAACAACCAAATGCAAAGTGTACACATAACTAAATACAACATTTTCCACCACAAACTAACCTGTCTCAACTTGTCTGATGCTATTAACAGCAATATTGTAATACTTCAAAAATTTTAAGTGTCTGAGAACTGATACTTTAAGTTGGATAAAACAAAACAAAATGCTTGAGTAGATCCTCAAAATATTTATGAGTAACAATATATAACAATAACATGTTATTCTATGTATGTGTGTGCATGCCAAGTCACTTCAGTCATGTCTGACTCTTTGAGACTCTATGGAGCATAGCCCACCAGGCTCCTCTGTCCTTGGGTTTCTCCAGGCAAGAATACCGGTGTTAGTTGCCATGCCCTCCTCCAGGGGATCTTCCCAACACAGGGGTTGAACCCGAGTCTCTTATGTCTTGTGCATTGGCAGGTGGGTTCTTTACCTTTAGTGCCACCTGGGAAGCCCATATTGTATCAATGCCACATATTAATTCTACTTTTTAAAATGTAGCAACTAAGCATTTTAGAATTATTCACACCCTAAAAGGTTAAAATATATTTAAAGGAGGAAAGATGCAAACTCTTAGCCATCCAGAATTCTTTGCTTTACTGAATAAAATACTTCTAAGTAATATCTTGCCTCAAACTACAGATTATTAAAATTTTCTAGTAACTTAAATAATAAAATGCAATTGAAATATTCAAAGACACGTCCACATTTATTATTTCAACTGTTTAATTTTCCTCTTGGTGCATGTATTAATTAATTAATGTACTGCCCTTCCTATGTGATGACTTGCTTAGAAAGGTAGAATTATTAATAAAGAATATTTTTCTTGTGTTAGCATATTTAGGGCAAAGACCAAATGCTTGAGATATTTAAACTTATTTTAGCTTATGACAAGCTTAAAAAGAGCAGGAAATGTGTCCCAGATATACTCTATAAGATAAAAATTGAAAAAGCTGTGACATAAAAGCTGGGCAAGAAAGAAAAAATGCACACACACAAAAATAATTTTTACAAGTCCAATTCTTTCGAACTCTATGAAAACTAAAGAGAATAATAGCATTACAATAATAGTAAGTTGAGTAGAATCAAAATATCAGAATGAATATAGAGGACACAAAATCATCTAATGGAAGAAAAAATTATTTTAAACTAGACACTATTCCCAGGATCCAAAAGAATGTTTTAAAATCCCTCATTAGAAAATATATTAGCAAAAATTTTGGAGGGGGCAAATGTGCTTAAGTAATCTGTAATTAGCTACTATTTTTTACATACATCCTTATAAGTTGAAATTAGCCTTATTGTAAAAAGTCTGGAACCAGTGGTTTAGGGTAATCTGTCATTTGATATGTCCTCCATATAGATATAAACAGGATCAGCTTATCCATTAGGTACCGTAAGCATAGTAGGTCAAAGAAAACTTCATAATATAATATTAATGTGTTATTATATCAGTCCTGTTGCAAAATATCTTTGAATTTTGTGTTTAGTAGAATAAGGGACCTATAGAGTTAGTGCCTCAAGCCCACAAAAGTCATAATGTGACCTTAGACTGTGAACCAAGTCCTATATTTGTTCTGTTACCAGATGGTGAGATATTTCCTCCTCCCTTTTACTGAAAGTAAGGTTAAGACCATTTGCCTTTCAATTCTTAAGGAAAATGAAGGCAAGAACAGATTTTGAAATCATATTAATATGATATTTATTCTTATTCAAAATGCTTTAGTACCTACTTCTGAAAAGCTCTGTGGTCATTAGACACAGCTATTTTACCTTGAAATTTATGAACAGAAAAATTGATCCCCTCTGTGGTAGAGACTAATTGCTCAGAAACAATATGAAATATGCAAAAATCACATGCTTTGATGGAGAAGGCAATGGCAAACCGCTCCAGTACTCTTGCCTGGAAAAATCCCATGGATGGAGGAGCCTGGTAGGCTGCAGTCCGTGGGGTCGCTAAGAGTCAAATACGACTGAGCGACTTCACTTTCACTTTTCACTTTCATGCATTGGAGAAGGAAATGGCAACCCACTCCAGTATTCTTGCCTGGAGAATCCCGGGGATGGAGGAGCCTGGTGGGTTGCCGTCTATGGGGTCACACAGAGTTGGACACAACTGAAGCGAATTAGCAGCAGCAGCACACACTTTGAACATAGATATCTCCGTGATGTTAAGTTTATACATTTGGGCAGTTTTCCTTTTTTTTTTTTTTTTTAATTGGAATACATTGACATACAATAATTTGTCATTTATATACATTATGAAATGATCACCACAAGTCTAGTAACCATCTGTCTCCATACAAAGTTATTATAATATTATTGATGATGGTTCTTATGCTGTATATTACAACCCTGTGACTTATTTACTATATATAACTAGAGGTTTGTTCCTCCACACCTATTTTGTCCCCCCCACCCCACCCTCTCTTTTGGCAACCATCTGTTTGTTCTCTCTATCTGCTTTTCTTTTGTTTATTTATTTATTTATTCATTTTAGGTTCCACACGTGAGAGATCATATGATATTTGTTTGGCAATTTTCATTACCTCCCTCCCAGATGGCTTAGACAGTAAAGCTTCTGCCCACAGTGCTAGAGACCCGGATTCAATCCCTGGGCCAAGAAGATCCCCTGGAGAGGGAAATGGCAACCCACTCCAGTACTCTTGCCTAGAAAATTCCATGGTTGGAGGAGCCTGGTGGGCTACAGTCCGTGGGGTCGCAAAGAGTCGGACATGACTGGGCTACTTCACTTTCTTTCTTTCTTTCTTTCTTTCTTTCTTTCTTTCTTATGCCTCTGTATGTAAAAAAAGAGTATCATGACATGTAACAGGATGGTTATGAAATTTCACTGGAAAACCTGAACTCATACAGTGTTTATTCAGTGCCCACATAGCAGAAAATGCCAGCACTACTCACCAAGCTGCTCAGAACAGAAACCCTTGGCCTGATCCATGAACCCTATCTTCCACAACTCATGTTTGATTTGCCACCATCTTCATCAGCTCAAATTTTCTCGACCATCAATATCTCTCTCCTAGACCATAGCCTTCAAATTGCTAGCTCCCTCTGTGACTCTTTTATATAATAATCTATGTCACATAGATGTCAGAGTTCTCTTTTTAAATTAGAAATCAAATTGTTACAACACCAGTGCTTCCAACAGAGTATGCGTGCATGTGAGCACGGTTGCTTCAGTCGCGCATGACTCTTTGTGACCCTATGGACTGTAGCCAGGCTCCTCTATCCATGGAATTCTCCAGGTAAGAATACTGGAATGGGTTGCCATGCCCTCTTCTAGGGGATCTTCCCAACCCAGGAATCAAACCTATGTCTCTTACATGTCCTGTATTGGCAGGTGGGTTCTTTACCACTAGCACCCACCTAGGAAGCCCCCCAACAGAGTATACAAAATCTTTATTAAACTACAGTCTTCAAGGCATTCTTTGATATAGCCCCTTTCTATCCCTCCGACTTCACTTCCTAACTTTCTAGTTACAATGGGATTTTCATCTCTTATTTAAAATAAACTTTAAATTTAAAATTCTTTAAAATTTACAGAAAATCCAAGAAAATATAGTAGACAGTTTCCATATATCCCATAACTAATTTCTCTCTTACTGAAGCCTTTTTTCATCATCAAACTAAATATTTTGTTAACTGATATATAATGTGATCTAGATGGGGAAACAGTGGAAACAGTGTCAGACTTTATGTTTTGGGGCTCCAAAATCACTGCAGATGGTGATTGCAGCCATGAAATTAAAAGATGCTGACTCCTTGGAAGGAAAGTTATGATCAACCTAGATAGCATATTGAAAAGCAGAGACATTACTTTGCTAAAAAAGGTCCGTCTAGTCAAGGCTATGGTTTTTCCTGTGGTCATGTATGGATATGAGAGTTGGACTGTGAAGAAAGCTGAGTGCCGAAGAATTGATGCTTTTGAACTGTGGTGTTGGAGAAGACTCTTGAGAATGCCTTGGACTGCAAGGAGATCCAACCAGTCCATCCTAAAGGATATCAGTCCTGGATGTTCACTGGAAGAACTGATGCTAAAGCTGAAACTCTAGTACTTTGGCCACCTCATGTGAAGGGTTGACTCATTGAAAAAGACTCTGATGCTGGGAGGGACTGGGGGCAGGAGGGAAAGAGGATGACAGAGGATGAGATGGCTGGATGGCATCACTGACTCAATGGACATGAGTCTGAGTGAATTCTGGGAGTTGGTGATGGACAGGGAGGCCTGGCGTGCTGTGATTCCTGGGGTCACAAAGCGTCGGACACGACTGAGCGACTGAACTGAACTGAACTGAACTAGGGTGTAACGACTACTGTACCTTCTCAAACCTCAGAACAATGCCATCAATATATGTTAACATGCTAATTTGTGTTTGTACATGTAGTTATATATATATTTCTGTATGTATAAATTTATAAATATTAAATTAAATATAGGTCCATACCAATGTCTGTAATTCTAGTCCACTTAGATCATTCTAGCCTTTTCCCTTTGCATGTCTGTAGCTTGCAACTACAGCAGTGAGAAACTGGGCTCCTTGAGCCACCATCATTAATATAATTATTTAATACCAATGTACATGTACAGTGGTTCCAGGATTGTCAACTCATATCCTCATGGGTAGCAACTTTATCAACTAAACTACCGTGTCCAGTTCCTTTTGCCTTTGGTCTTACAGACTTGACTCATTTCCAGAGTTACTTAGCTTAACTCCCTTTGCCCCCAGCTCTTACAGGGAGGTTATTTCACATGTTTGTTAAATATTTCATCACAGCCTGCATTCCACCCTTGCATCCCTGGCCTCCTAAATAATTTTTTAAATTTGCATACATTACTGGTGACTATGCTATAAATTTCCTAGGGTTTAACTGAGTATTTTATCTATTTCACTATAGTTATGTACAGAGAAGATTAGCCACCCTAAAAATTTCCCCTACCTTACCTAAATAACCCTTTCTTCTCCCCCATATTCCTGGCAGCTGCTTACCTGTTTACTGTCTCTATATTTTTGCCTCTGTCAACATTTCATTCTTGTTTTGGCTTAGCTTGACAATCCATTTATTTTTATCGCTAAATTGTGTGCTATTGTATGGATATACCAGAGTTTATCCATTAACCTGTTAATCAGCTTACTTATTAAAAACAATTTTATTGCTTCTAGTTTGGGGCCATCATGGCCTTATTTTCAACTCAAACGGTTAAATACCATAGAACATTAGTATTGGATCATATGAAAAGACTTGATTTAGTATTATAAGAAACTGCCAAGTTGTCTTCTAAAATGGATATACAATTTTTCATTCCCACCAGCAATGAAATTTCCACCAGAAATGAAAGTGCCTATTTCTCTACATCTCATCAGCATTTGGTTTTGTCAGTATTTTGGATATAGCCACTCTGATATGTTGGAATATCTCATTTTGTTTTAATTAACATTGAAGTATGTTGAGTATCTTGTCACATACTTATTTGTTGTCTGTATACCTTGTTTGGTGAGGTGTCTGTTCAGATCTCTTGCTGATTTTTAAAATTGAGTTGTTTGTCTTCTTGTTGTTGAAATTTGACCCTCGTTTGTGTAATACACTTGTATTCCAGTTTGTTAGCATACAGGTGTTAAAAAAGATTTCCTCCCAATCTCTGACTTGTCTTTTCATTCTTTTAAGAGTGTCCTTCAAAGAAAAGAAAGTTATAATTATAAAACTCAACTTATCTATTTTTTAAAAAATTCATGAACAGCATTTTTGGTATTATATAAAAAAGAATATCTAACCCACAGTTACCTAAATATTCTCCTGTCTTCTTCTAGAAGTTTTGTAATTTTGCATTTTACATTTCTATCTATGATATATTTTGCATTAACTTTGTTAAAGTGTAAGGTCTATGCCTAGGTTCATAGTTATTTTGATGCTGTTGTTGTTATATGTTCATATCCAACTGTTCCAGCACCATTTTTCAAAAGACTAGATTTTTTTCACCAAATTGTGTTAGCAAGTTTATTAAATTTTTTAAAAAAAGTTAATTATAGTTGTTTTCATTCATCTAAGCTCTCTATTCTATTCCATTGATTTACATCTTTATTCTTTTGCCAATACTTGATCTCTTATTTACTGTAGCTTTGTGCTAAATATTGAACACTCGTAACTGGAGCCCTCCAATTTGATTCTTCATCTTCAAGACTGTAATGTCTACTCCAGATTCTTTACCTTTCCATATAAAATTTAAGATCAATATTTTAAAACCACCAAATAACTTGCTAGGCTTTTTATTGGGGTTTCCTTAAATGAATAAAGTTGGGAGGAATTGACATGTTAATAATATTGATACTACTGATAATGGAAAGTCTCTCCATTTATTTAGATCTTTAATTTCTTTCTTCATTGTTCTTTACTTTAGGCATTGAATTCCTATTGATCCTTGGTTATTTATATCCAAATAATTTTTTATAGGGCCAGAGGAGAAGCTATTGTAAATAGTGCCTTTTTTAAATTTCAAATTCCGCTTACTTGTTGATGCATATATGAAAGCAACTGACTTTAATATACTGCTCTTACATTATATACTAACCTTGCTAAATAACTGCTTATCTTTCCCAGAAGTTTAGTTTCAGGTTTTTCCTGCCTTTTTATTATGTAATTTAATGATATAGATTTCTAATAAGAACTGCTTTAAGCAACTTTCTCTTTATCGAAAATATTTTGGTAAATAGTCTTTTCATTTCTAAATTAGCTTGATGATTTTTAAAAATTTCTCTTGATACTTCTTCTTTACCTCATGAATTATTTTAGAAGTGAATTGCTAATTTATAACTATTCAGGTATTATCCTGACTTTTTTCATCTAATTGATTTGTAGTTATTTCCATTGTTGTTCAATAACATATTTTTGCATATGTATTTTTTAATTTGTGAAAGTATATTTTATGTCCCCAAATGAGATATATCTTGATTAATATTCCATGTTATCCTGAAAAGATTATGTGCTCTGCAGTTGTTAAATGCAGTATCATATAAATATTAATTAGATCGATAGAGCTGCCTTGGACATCTGTATTTTTACTGATTTCCACATGTCTGATCTATCTAACAATACCTTTCTTTTCATTGGTGTATTCAGACCACTCACAATAATAGTTATTGATATGTCTAGATATACAACATCCCTTTGGAATGTTTCTATTCACTGTGTATGTTCTTCAATCCTCTTTTTCCATTAATTTTCTGCCTTTATTGGTTGCAATTGCATATTTTATATTATTTAATTTTTTCTCTGCTACTAGTAGTGATGTAACGTATTACTTTGCATGTTATACGTATAAAACGTTTTTACTTCTTTATAAAATGGTGTTATTGTTTACTTGAAGGGTATACAGATTAACAACCCTGTATTAATTTTTTAAATTGAGTTTTCTTTATGTTAAAATTTAACCTTGATTTAAGGTCATAGCTTTCAAAGACATAATTCTACAAGACTGGCCAAATTAAGTTAGGAATTTAGGGACCTAGAAATAGACTATGAACTCATGAGTTGATGCCAAGTTACGCAGTAAATTTAGCCTGGGCAGCATGGGAAGTATTTTTCCCTCATGGCTCCACCTACCCTTGCTTTCTCCCATCCTTCGTTATCAAATATCTTGACCTAAACAGAACATCTACTGTTCTTAAGGTGACTATTTACAAGGAAATTTTGATAAGGAAACAATGTACTTTTGTTACATGAGTGGATTGGTTAAACCAGATGTACAGCATCATTCTCTAAAACTTAGTATTTTTACTGATCTCACAAGTAAGCTAAATTACTAGCTTGATCTTAAAGAAATTGCAAAATATATTATACAATCTTTGAGATGTTAACATGGAGAAAATAAAATGGAATTATCAAAAAAAAAAAAAATCAGTCACCAGAGCTTACAGGACATGCCCTTTTATGTCTTAGGATGGCTTTGATGATATTTTTTGAATTTGATCTCTGAGGAGATTTTCAATAATATGCTTTTTTTAGACTTATACCCATGGTCAGAGTTAGAATGCCCGTGAGTACACACACACACACACACACACACACACACACACACACTTACACCATAAATCTGATTGATTAATGCTCACTCTGTATCTATGTGTATGTTTGTACAGATGTGTATGTCAGTGCAATGGGGAGTGAAGTGTGTGTGTAAAGGGTTGGTCCTAATGAGAGAGACATTGGAAATACAGATTTAAAAATCAAGATTATCTCAATCATACTTCCTTCCCCCCTAATCATCCCTTAACCCTAAATTTTATAAACCCACACGTCTCTTTCACTTTGGATTCTAAATGCACTTTCACTACCTCAACGAAACAAGATTTCCTCTCTGGCTTTAACTTCCAAATAGATCAAATGAAACAAGGGCAGTTTTCTGTGAAGTTCATTTCAGTTACAAACGTTACTTTTCTTTGATTACTTGAGTAATATATTTAAGTCTATAATACAGGAAATATTTAATCTAAGTATATATTGACTCTCATGCTGAATTTTGAGTTTAAATACACATAATTTCTAGCTACACTTCATGTGAAAATTTATCAAATAAAAGTGTGAAGGAAAATTAGATAGAAAATATATTTGAAATATAATTTACACACTTCTGAAAGTACATCACAGATTTTTAATTATACATCTTCTGAGTTTATATTATATTCAGTAGTTTCAAGAATGAAATATCTTTTTTGTCTCTTGATCAAAACAATATGTAGACAGCATTAGGAAAAAAAAAAGAAAATATTGAACATATAAAAACTGATAATACCCAGAAAAGTAGACTATATATATTTATACATATTAATGCCTATATATATAGGCATTAATATGTATAAACACACATACACACGCACACATATATATACACACACACACGCACACACACCTGTGCATATTTATGTGTTCAGTCAGTCAGTTGTGTCAGACTCTTTGTGACCCCATGGTCTGCAGCACCCCAGGCTTGTCCATCACCAACTCCCAGAGCTTACTCAAACTCTTGTCTATCGAGTTAGTGATACCATCCAACCATCTCATCCTTTGTCATCCCCTTCTCCTCCTGCCTTCAATCTTTCCCAGGGTCTTTCCAATGAGTCAGTTCTTTGCATCAGGAGGCCAAAATATTGGAGTTTCAGCTTCAGTATCAGTCCTTCCAGTGAATATTCAGGACTGATTTCTTTTAGGATGGACTGGTTGGATCTCTTTGCAGTCCAAGGAACTCTCAAGAATCTTCTCCCACACCACAGTTCAAAAGCATCAGTTCTTCAGTGCTCAGGTTTCGTTATAGTCCAGCTCTCACATCCATGCATGACTACTGGAAAAATCATAGTTTGGTCTAGACAGGCCTTTATTGGTAAAGTAATATCTCTGCTTTTTAATATGCTGTCTAGGTTGGTCATAGCTTTTCTTTCAAGGAAGATATGTGTATACATACATACTCATGTGTATTGGCCTATATATTCATATATGTATATCATATACATATATATTTATATATGTATTTTCTGATGTTATTTAGTCATTAAGTCATGTCCGACTCTTTGTGACCCCATGGACTGTAGCCCACCAGGCTCCTCTCTCTGTGGGATTCTCCAGGCAAGTATACTGAAGTGGGCTGCCATTCCTTTCTCCAGGGAATCTTCCTGACCCTGGGATCAAACCACTAGGAGATTCTTTACCACTGAGCCACCAGGGAAGCCCTTATATAAGTATATATTATATAATAAATGTTATAAAAACCGAATTATAGTATTTCCATTGAATATTTTCGCTGACGTTATGAACCCTGTTTTATATCTATAAGAATAGGCTTTTCACCATCATTTCTAAAGGCTGTATATTATTTTGCTAAGTGAACATATTACATTTTATATATAGGTTCAGTTCAGTCGCTCAGTCATTATAGTCATCTATATAGTAGGACGCTTAATTTTTATACAATTATTTCTTATTAAAATAATATATTTAGTGATTGCATATGGAATAGCTGTGTAATTGTTTCCTAAGAATAAACTGTAAGAGTTAGAATTTTTGGATCTCATGGCAAATTCATTTTTTAACACTTAAATATTGTATAAATGCTAATAAAAGGTACAGACTGTTCAATTTTAATTACACTTGTTTTTTGTGAATATACATTTATAAAAAATGCTGAATTTATTTTTCTCAAATTATATATAGTTTCAACCTAATTTGAACATAAATTTTCTTTTTGTGGAAAGTAATAAACTGTGAAACCCTGATTATTTGAAAATATATATATCTCCAAAATCTCAAATAATCTCAAATAACATAATGTATATTTTACCTTATTTAAGGTATAAAGAGTGAGATGCTATAGGGCCTCTAAATGCTGCACACACAAAGTGTTATTAGTACTTTGGGTTGTGGTTGCTGAATGGTCAGCTGTGCTCATAGCTCATCTGGTTTTCCATCTCATAGCTTATCAATGAAGTATTTAAACCTTAGTTTTTAGTATAATGATAGATTGCTAATTCTCACAGGTCCACTTGATTATCTGAAAACCAAAAATATTAAGTCTAGAAATGCCAGGCTACATTATTTAACAATACTTTATTGAGTTTGAGCAAGCTCCAGGAGTTGATGATGGACAAGGAATCCTGTTGTGCTGCAGTCCGTGGGGTAGCAAAAAGTCGGACATGACTGAACGACTGAACTGAACTGTTTCCCTTCAACATTACTATCAAAATAGGCAAATAATAGGAAATATTATTTAAATGATAAAAATTGATTTTTTTCATTTTTTGAATAATTATTTTCACAGAAATAAATGTGAGCATTCTCAAATTACTAAGAAAAATAGCCATGTTTGAGATGTAGAACTGAAGAATCTTGTAATACCTGAAAACACACACTATTTTTAAAATTTTAATTATTAAAAAATAATTTTTGTGATATCAGGATGCTTTAATAAGGAATATCATCTTTTTAACTTGAATTTCTTTTATAAAATCTCAAATCTTGAATCACAAAATGCAGGACTACATCTCATAAAGGTTACATTTGTTTTCATATCTGGAAAAGAATTAAATCAATAGGTATATTTGGAAGAGCAAAAGTTGGATAGTATATTCCACTGGGTAAAGAAAAAGAAGATACCGCAAGGTAAAGGTAGATGTTAACAGACTAATGATCATTTTTTAATAACAGAGGAGCCTTTCTGTGAAAAAAATACCACTATATATTTTTTCATTGCTGTCTTCTCTTTTAGCTAACCTTTGAATGAGAGAAACTTCTGCTGATGTCAAATGACCACAAGGATATTAACAACTGGACTTGGAGCCTGTCGGCTGCTGTTGGGTATATCTCCTTTACCAAGCTGGCTCTCTTCACTACTGCCACTGACCTTGCAAACAGCTCCGACAAAGGTCGGAATGGATTCATTGATCAGCTAGACCAAGCATATGACAGTCTGTGCCTTAATTGAATCCCAAAAGGGGGCAGACTGGGTTTTTATTACAGAGGCCAGCCGATAGCACTCATTAAAAGCTCCACAGACTGTGTGGTTTACTAATTAGTTTATTATACAGACACCTTGACGATGGGCAAAGTTGTCATTTTGCCCTTTATCGCACAGGGGATGTTGTTAAAAGTTTAATCAGCTAACACTGACCAAGTAAGCTTGGCAGGCTGTGGATGGTCATTACTGAGGTCACCCCTGCTGTAGCAATTCTGACAGGGTCACAGCATGAACTTACAATAAAGAGAGTGTTACATAAGGTAAGAGAACACCTGAAAGGGACCCCAGAAAAGAGATGTGCTCTGCGGGGAGTAGGAAACAGATGGGCTGTTAGGACAAGTGAATCCTTTTAAAGTTTATCTTTGCCTGCCCTGTTTAACATATGCTTCTGAAAAGATGGGACATGCAACAATCGCTTTGATATGTTCATCAGAAATAAGATTGGTAACCAGTTTGGTGGGGGGAGGAAATATAGGGGCACCAGATTAAAAAATTATTTCTCTGTGTTTTATTTAAACTTTCCATAGTTCCAGGGAAGTAAGCAAGATATTTCATACTGTTTAAATTTTGCCCTAGACAGACCAAAGTCTTATTATAATCTAGCACTATTTTGAGCACTGCCCAGTTGTATAAGATTCTCTAATTCACCAACTTTGTCTCATTTATTTATGAAGGTCTTATTTTTCTAATGGGCTGATTTCTAAAATAGATAACAGCTAAGGAAAATTTCCTTTGTGTGTCTAAGCAAGAAAGTGAACAAAGTATAATTGAAGCCACCTGATGAATTTGGTGAAAACTCATTGAAAGTGAAAGAAAGTGAAAGTCTCTCAGTTGTGTCCAACTCTTTGTGATCCCATGGACTGTAGCCTGCCAGACTCCTCTTTCCATGGAATTCTCCAGGCCAGAATACTGGAGTGCATAGCTGTTCTCTTCTCCAGGGGATCTTCCCAACCCAAGAATCAAACTGGGTCTCCTGCATTGCAAGTGGATTCTTTACCTGCTGAGCTACTAGGGAAAACTCATCAAAGGAATATAATACAATGTCAAATTTAAAAGTATTGACAAATTCAAAATATAGAAAACCTATGTGCATGCGTCCTCAGTTGCTTCAGTCATTTCCAACTCTTTGCGACCCTATGGACTATAGCCCACAAGTCTTCTTTTTCTATAGGATTCCCCAGGCAAGTATATTGGGGTGGGTTGCCATACCCTCCTCCAGGAATCAAACCCACATCTCTTGTGTCTCTTACACTGCAGACAGATGCCTTATTGCTAAGCCACCAGGAAATCCATAGAAAGTATACAAATGAATGCATAAAATATTCTTCTTGTTATGTCCACTTTTTGACTCCCATATTGATCTTTTTCTGTGTTCTCTGCAGAATTGGTCATGCAGTCAATCTAAAATTCAATTATTAAATTAGCCTCCCATAACATTTTTCAAACCATAGTTTTGATTTTTGTTTCATAATCACAATGGGATTGTACTGTAAGCAGTAACTGTTTATGCATTCTAAAAATAATTGTCAGCTCACTGGATAATTTATTAAGACACAGATTACCAGTTTAGAAACTAGTATCTGCATATTCTCTATGTCTTGTCCTAGGATATTCAAATCTCTAGAGATCTGCATGAATCTGAACTTTAGACTCAGTTTATACAGTATGCAAATTGTGCTAATCCAGACATGATCCTATGACAGTAAAGCTTTTCCCAGCATATAATCGTATTTTTTCAACAACTGTTATCATATCTGTAAGATCTGAGCATTTTGTGATGGCAGATTGATATGGTTCAAATGATGTAAGAATGTGTTCAAACTACGTGTTTATGTCTGATGCAACAAACTTTTATATTGAGTGTGTCATGAAAAATAAAATGCCACACTGAAAGCATTTACCCTGGAGATTAAAGTATGATTTAATAGATGTATGATTACATTGAAGGAGGCTTTATGAAGAGAAATAAGAACTATTCTGTATTGCATTCAAACTGCAGAAGGAATTTTAGTAAACATTGTGTGTTATCCAAATTGGAATTGATCCAGGACTCAAAGCCTGATATTTAGGCTAACTATAGGGTTTGCATAAAAGGTGGCATCTTCAGGGGTTTGTACTTTATGGAATTCCTGAGGAAGCTTCCCACGGAGACAGATTGTTCTGTCAAGCCCACACAGGCAAATGCCTCATCATTAACTCACTTTGGAACAAAAAATAAACTGCTGTAACAGTGGAATTAAAAGAGTATTGCTGTTGTGCATGTTTTTCCCCACAGGCTATGGAGGAAATTATGAAAAACTTTAAGGAAGAAGTCTGATAACTCATCTTTTCAAAGTATTTCATCAGCAGCATGCTAGTTTCAAACAGTTCAGAGGTTTGATTCTATATAAAAGCTTGGGGAATTTAACTATTAAAGGTAAAATTCTTTATTTTAATATATCACAAGACAGCTTAAGGTAAGTGAAATGTCAAATTTTAGATCATGAGAAGATATTTGCGATACACAAAACTTGCAAAGACTCAATGTCAGTGCCGCTGCTGCTGCTGCTGCTGCTAAGTCGCTTCAGTCGTGTCCAACTCTGTGCGACCCCAGAGACGGCAGCCCACCAGGCTCCACCATCCCTGGGATTCTCCAGGCAAGAACACTGGAGTGGGTTGCCATTTCCTTCTCCAATGCATGAAAGTGAAAATGAAGTCTTTCAGTCGTATCCGACTCTTTGCAACCCCATGGACTGCAGTCTACCAGGGTCCTCTGTCCATGGGATTTTCCAGGCAAGAGTACTGGAGTGGGTTGCCATTAGGGTAAGGGAAAATACAAATGGAAGAATGAATAGAAGACAATGATTAAAATACTTTAATGGAAACAGGAAGACTGAATATTTATGTATATGGTATATACATAACTGTATATAATACACACACACATACACACACACACACACATATATATATATATATTCACATGACAGTACATGTATACAACATGCTCACAGTTGTTTGTGATCCTGAATGCATGCTCAGTCACTAAAGTCGTGTCCAACTCTTTGAGACCCCATGTAATGTAGCTGCTCTCTCCCAACCCCTGCCCAGGCTCCTCTGTCCATGGGATTTTTCAGGCAAGAATACTGGAGTGGATTGCCATTTCCTCCTCTAGGGATCTTCCCAAGCCAGGGATCAAACCCGCATCTCCTGTGCCTCCTTCATTGGCAGCTGAATTCTTTACCACCGAACCACCTGGGAATCACATCAGGAAAACGTAATGAAGATAACAATGATATATCATTTTGTCTGTATTTCAATTGCCAGAAACTTTAAATTCTGATAATACCAATGGTAAAAAATAATGTGATACATATATAATTTCATATAGTAGTTATATTTTGGAAAATGGCTTGGCATTACATATAATTGAATATTCACATACCCCTCAACCCAGTTATCTTTTGCCTAGGTATGTATCCCAGAGAAGCTTTGTCACACAGGAGATCTGCACAGGACTGTTCATATCCTGGATAGTATACTCACAGATGTCTGTTTACTAAACAATAAATAAATAAGCCAACTAACATGCAGATATACAAATAACATAGACTACATATAGACAGTGATGGGAGTGTTAAAGGAAATAAGGTTTTTAATTTGTGTATCTGAAGAATGAGGAAAAAAATAGAGAAAATAAAAAAAATAAATAAAATGCACATGCCCATAATGAAAAAGAAACCAACAATAAAATCACCAGGAGATAGATGCTGGAGCTTCCTGGGTAGGGATAAGAAGTTTTGATCTTGGTAACCTAGGCAATTGGATTTTATTACCACTCAGGGATAGAAGATAAATGCTTGGGCCCAGGAGAGGCAGGAACTTAGAATGAATACTGCTGTATAAATATAACACCTTCAAAGTTATATGCCATTTGTGAAAAAATGAACCAATAACTCAGGTAGATATTTAAGAGACGTACAAAGCTTGAATTCTGGGTAAGAAAAGAAGATGATTTTTCCTGAGCAGCTTAACCAATGTCCTGCTACTCAAGATAGTTTGGAATCTTCATTATCAGTATATCTTGGGAACACACATGTCAAAAATTAACATAAAAAAGGAATATATATGTCACTATGATTAAAGATTTTTGACAACACACAGAATAGAAAATGATTAAGACCACAAGTTGATCCTGTTATAATATAAATATAACTTTTAAAATATTTTACTAATAAAAATACAAGCAAACTATTTAAAAATATATACAAACTATAAGGGAAAGACAAGATACTATGAAATTGATAAAAAGAGGAAGATAATAGTTAAAACCATGAAAATAAAAAATATCGAAAACAAGGTTACTTAATATTTTTAAATATTAACATAAATTGAAGTGCAATTAAACAAATGAACTGACATAACCAAGGAAGGAATTAGTGAACTGCAATATAGTGCATTGCAGGCAGATTCTTTACCACGGAGCCATTAGGGAAGTGCCTGAACTGAAATAGAAGAATGAGTAAACTAAGTAGAATGCAACTCAGAGATAAAAGGTACAGAAATGACACCAGGAGATACAAGCAGTAGAGAAGAGAAGTGGAACAGATATTTAATTGTAGTTTCAAAAATAGAAAATAAGATCATGTATTATTTGAAGTATTAGTGGATGTCAAAGGATCAACCATAAAAACTGAAATTAAAAATGAAAAGAACAGACATTAATTTGTCCATTCAGATGTTCTTAAGCTTTGATTTATATATATATATATATATGTATGTATATATATATATATATATATATATATGCATGTATACTTATAACAATGAAACACACTTAGCATGTAACATATTTTATTTCTTTATTGTTTATCTCCCACATAGAATGCATACAGTGTAGGAGCAGGCCCTTTTGTCTCTTCTCTTCTTTTGTTCCTTGTTTACTTAAAAGAATATAACACAGATTGGCAGTAAACATTCTGGTAATGAATGAAACTCTGGGGATAGTGAAGGACAGGGAAGCCTAGTGTACTGCAGTCTGTGGGGTTGCAAAGAGGTGGAGATGACTTACTGACTGAACAACAACAATAAATAAATGAAAGAAAGCAAACAATAATATTATTTTGCCACATGAGCCAACATTCATTCAAAATGTAAACCAAATCAGTCATTCCTTTCTTTAACCTACCATAGATTCTCAAACCTACCATAGATTCAAAATGTAAACCAAATCAGTCATTCCTTTCTTTAACCTACCATAGATTCTCAAACATTTATGTATGTGTATGTATGTATAATAGAATTACGTATTTAACAGAACTATAATGTACTTAGCAGAAAATATAGGGAGTATTGTCTCTGATTAGAGTATGAAGGATTTCATGAACATGACCAAAAACTCATTATCCAATGCTTGAGTGATCAAAATGATCCTCTCTTATTAACCAGCCTAGGCAGTTTCATACTGGTACTAAACTTTGTCCACAGTGGTTTCCAGAATCCCAAGGGGAGATCAGATCAACAGACTTTTTCTCTGAGTTTTCTGAAATATCCCTGAACGTTTCCTCGAGTGGGGATTGTAAAAACATTGCTTTCACCATTTTGCTTTTTGTCTCTTCTTCCCTCCCTGTTGTTTTTCAACTAAATATAATATGGCTGTTAATAACATTGTAGGAAAAGCCTCTCCCCAAGGTAAAAACAGCAGTGATTCTTGGACCACCTGCCTCTAATTTGTTTAATAGCTTCCAATGTTTTTACCTCTGGGAAGGTGAATCATGAGGGAATAAATGGAAAACTCTCAGCTCCTGTTAAGCAAAGATGGTGTTCAAAATCCTTTCAGTTCTGTAGATAACATCATAGAAGCAGAAAACAAAAAAGAAGAAGTGAAAAAGCCAAAACGATATAAAACCCATGGACAGAAAATAGAAGAGCCTGATGCTGGGCAAGATTGAAAGCAGGAGTGAAGAGAGTGACAGAGGATGAGATGGTTGGATAGCATCATTGACTCAATAGACATGAGTTTAAGAAAACTCTGGGAGACAGAGAAGGACAGAAAAGCCTGGGATGCTGCAGTCCATGGGATCACAAAGAGCTGGACTTGACTTAGCGAATGAACAGCAACAATAGAGAAAATAGATATTTTGTTCACTAAATAGAAAAATAGACTGAAAACAAAATGATGTGGCCTGTTTGAAATTTAGGTATAATTAATTTAATTTGCTTGATAAAGTAGATGAAATTCAATGAAATGTTACCCTTGAATTTTTATTTCTTATGAAGTTGCAACATAACATTCTTTTGATTGATATTCAGAATATTATGAACCTAAAGATTCAATTGCTTACAATAGTGAAATAAACTTTTCTGTATAATTTACAAAGTGCCTTTTTTGTTCTTAGTGAAGGTCTCATTTGATCTTCCTAACAACCTCAGGTGGGTAGAAATTTGAATTCCCAGTCCAAGACACTGAAATTGAAGTTTAGCAAGTCAACTTGCATTATCATTCTGTTAATTTAATCTGTTGGCGATTTTCTTCCTTGTATATGACTTCATAGTCTTTGATACAAGAAAGGGGTTTAATACAAAAATTGCCATACTCCAGTGGATAAGATCAATATAGTCTAGAATATATCGACTATGAAAGGAGCTCATCTTGTGATGACATAGTTTTCCTTCTCAGTATTGTCCTTCCCAGTATTAAATTTCAAGACTAAGTACATATGTCTTAAAGTACTCGTAATGTTGATTTTGTATGCAGTGTCTGACAAAAGAACTTAGAGAAAGAGAACTACAATTAAATGTGAGTGAAAAGAACATATCCTAATATCTTACTGGAAATCTAGAAGAAAGTTATAAAACTCAAATAAAGAAAAAAGAAGGTATCAAGAAAGAAGACATGCTGAACAGTGTAAAATACAGTTGGTCCTTTGTATCCATAGGTTCTTTATCCGTGTATTCAACCAATCTCAAATTGAAAATTCAAAATAAAATTAAATTCCAGAAAGTTCCACAAAATAACACCTGAATTTGCTAAAAACTGGAAACTCTTTATATAGCACTTATATTGTATTATATTACCTATTATAAGTGATCCTGAAATAATTTAAAGTAGTTGAGAGGATGTGCATAATGATTTGCAAATACTACATAATTTTATATAAAGGACTTGAGCATCTGTGAATTATGGTATCTGTAGGGATTCAATGGGGAGGGAAGGCCTGCAACCAATCCCCAGTGGATACTGAGCGACAACTCTACTCTTTTGAAAATTCAATGGGAGAGAAATCTGGGTTATAATATGTATATGATTTAAGATAACTCAAAGTGAAAATTGAAAATTAAGTCGCTCAGTCGTGTCCAACTCTTTGTGACCCCGTGGACTGTAGCCTACCAGGCTTCTCCATCCATGGGATTCTCCAGGCAAGAATACTGGAGTGGGTTGCCATTTCCTTCTCCAGGGGATCGTCCCGACCCAGGGACCGAACCCAGGTCTCTCGCCTTTCGGGTAGATGCTTTAACCTCTGAGCCACTGGGGAAGCCGATCATATAGCAAAGGTCTTTTATGGGACATATAAAAGATTTTGGTTTGTTTCCACTTGATTGAGACAATTTGTGCTCAGTTACCTGTGCCCATTTGAAGGATGTATTTCAACTTGTTTTGATAAGAGTGTATAACACCTGCACATCAAGGATTTCTAAATTAATCCTAAAGAGTAATGGGAACTGATAAGGCTTAGCAGTTAAATGTTATTGGAAGTCTCCAAGAAATTAATCAATGAAATTTGAGAATAAGTAAGCTATAACCCCAGGAGTGTCTTCTATAACATTTCTTACTTAGTAACTCTTAATTGTGATATATAGCCTAATAGAACAAATTCTTAATATGATAGCTGGCATGTTTTTCCAAACTTTCCTAATTTCAACACTGCATGAATTCAGAATTATGTGGTACATATCAAACCCACATTAATTTGCCAACATATTTTGGAATATCATGAATACTGATTATTTGGTCACTAAAATTTGGGAGTACAATTTTCCTTTACACTGTAAAAATTATCTTAAAAATAAGCATGTACAGGGACTTCCCTGGTGGTCTGGTGATTAAGACACCACGCTTCTAATGCAATAGATATGGGTTCAATCCCTGGTCTGGGAGCTGATTCCCCACATGCTACTCAGTGTGCCCAAAACCAAAACTTAAAACATAAGCACTATTGTAATATTTCTTGGTCCCAAATTTCCCATCTCTGGTGATAAGAAGGTGCTCCTCCTCCCAGCAGAGAAGCCTAGGTGTCACACAGGATGTTATGGCTTGGTCTGGGGAAGAAGGTAGAGGGGGGAAGATCAGAGTGACCTTCCTGCTTCTGCATCATAAGCTGCTTATAAACAACAGGCAATAAACCAGAGGTTCTCCCAAGTCGCTTCTCATGCTGAATTATTTGGTAGGGTGGCTCACAGAACTGAAGAAAACAGTTCACTTATGCGGTTACCAGTTTATTTTGCAGGTATTCTATTCAGTAATAGCCAGGTGGAAGAGATGCATAGAACAAGATATGAGAGAAGGGCTGCAAAGCTGCCATGCCCTCTCTAGGCGTGCAACCTCCCAGAATCTCCACAAGTTTACCAATTGGAAGCTCTCAAAACCCCATACTTTGGGAATTTTTATGGAGTCTTCATTCTATGCTGTGCTGCTGCTGCTAAGTCACTTCAGTCGTGTCTGACTCTGTGTGACCCCATAGGTGGAAGCCCACCAGGCTCCCCCATCCCTGGGATTCTCTAGGCAAGAATACTGGAGTGGGGTGCCATTTCCTTCTCAAATGCATGCAAATGAAATGTCAAAGTGAAGTCACTCAGTCGTGTCCGACTCTTAGCGACCACATGAACTGCAGCCTACCAGGCTCCTCTGTCCATGAGATTTTCCAGGCAAGAGTACTGGAGTGGGGTGCTATTGTCTTCTTCATCAGTTCAGTTCAGTCGCTCAGTCGTGTGTGACTGTTTGTGACCCCAGGAATTGCAGCATGCCTGGCCTCCCTGATCATCACCATCTCCTGGAGTTCACTCAGACTCACGTCCATCGAGTCCATGATGCCATCCAGCCATCTCATCCTCGGTCATCCCCTTCTCCTCCTACCCCCAATCCCTCCCAGCATCAGAGTCTTTTCCAATGATTTAACTCTTCGCATGAGGTGGCCAAAGTACTGGAGTTTCAGCTTTAGCATCATTCCTTCCAAAGAAATCCCAGGGTTGATCTCCTTCAGAATGGACTGGTTGGATCTCCTTGCAGTCCAAGGGACTCTCAAGAGTCTTCTCCAACACCACAGTTCAAAAGTATCAATTCTTCGGCGCTCAGCCTTCTTCACAGTCCAACTCTCACATGCGTACATGACCACTGGAAAACCCATAGCCTTGACTAGACAAACCTATGTTGGCAAAGTAATGTCTCTGCTTTTCAATATGCTATCTAGGTTGGTCATAACTTTTCTTCCAAAGAGTAAGTGTCTTTTAATTTCATGGCTGCAATCACCATCTGCAGTGATTTTGGAGCCCCCCAAAATAAAGTCTGACACTGTTTCCACTTTTTCCCCATCTATTTCCCATGAAGTGATGGGACCAGATGCCATGATCTTTGTTTTCTGAACGTTGAGCTTTAGGCCAACTTTTTCACTCTCCTCTTTCTCTTTCATCAAGAAGCTTTTTAGTTCCTCTTCACTTTCTGCCATAAGGGTGGTGTCATCTGCATATCTCAGGTTTTTGATATTTCTCCTGGTAATCTTGATTCCAGCTTGTGCTTCATCCAGCCCAGCATTTCTCATGATGTACTCTGCAAATAAGTTAAATAAGCAGGGCGACAATATACAGCCTTGACAGACTCCTTTTCCTATTTGGAACCAGTCTGTTGTTCCATGTCCACTTCTAACTGTTTCTTCCTGACCTGCATACAGGTGTCTGAAGAGGAAGGTTAGGTGGTCTGGTGTTCCCATATCTTTCAGCATTTTCCACAGTTTATTGTGATCCACACAGTCAAAGGCTTTGGCATAGTCAATAAAGCAGAAATAGATGTTTCTCTGGAACTCTCTTGATTTCTCCATGATCCAGCGGATGTTGGCAATTTGATCTCTGGTTCCTCTGCCTTTTCAAAAACCAGTCTGAACATCAGGAAGTTCACAGTTCACGTATTGCTGAAGCCTGGCTTGGAAAATTTTGAGCATTACTTTACTAGCGTGTGAGATGAGTGCAATTGTGCGGTAGTTTGAGCATTCTTTGGCATTGTGTTTCTTTGTAATTGGAATGAAAACTGACCTTTTCCAGTCTTGTGGCCAGTGCTGAGTTTTCCAAATTTGCTGGCATATTGAGTGCAGCGCTTTCACAGCATCATCTTTCAGGATTTGAAACAGCTCAACTGGAATTCCATCACCTCCACTAGCTTTGTTTGTAGTGCATTAATAGATTTATACAATAAACAACTTAAGTGAAACTGTAATCTTTATGGAGAAAATCCTGAAATAGAGTATTATATTGAATATTGGCAAAGATAAGTGCTTTATTTGAACTCAGAAGTGAATCAGATTTTTTTTTGAAGTGCTATGTAAAATTTTTTAATTATTAGCACTTTTGTGATTCAGATTATTTTTGAATAATGAGGAATGCCACCCATATCAGTGACTATGACAACTGGTTATAATATCAATATTGTCTCAATGATCAGATATCTCTTCTGATATCTGATGTTCAGAGAAAAATATCTGGGTTTCCAGCTGTGCATTTAAAATTATTTCATATTTTTCCCAAGACAGAGAAAATTTATTTCATTCAGTAAACAGTAACAGTGTTACATTATTTGGTGTGTTATTAGTGTTCAAATTGGCATTCATCAATGTACTATAATTGATTCACAGTAAGCATTTCATTGCATGGTGTAAGTGTTTCATGACTTAGATAATAAAAAATCTCTGAGGAGAGTAAAAGTGCAGCACAAGCCAATGAATGAAATCTGTGACAAGAAAGAATAAGAAGATTCTAGGAAGTCTGATAGGGATATAGATGTAGTATATTATGTTGAAAAGTACAAGATAAGATAGAAGTAGAGATCATAAAAATGAAGAAAAAGTTAGAGAAGAATTAATGGGGGAAGCGTAACACATGAGTTCAAAGGTAAGCACTGAAACATCTTTTGAAAGAAAGTTTTGAAAACACTATACAAAATATTTGCTTTAAACAGTATCTTTTCTTCAAATTCTGAGAAAGTAATCTAAGATTCTATTGATGGTAACATGGCCAATAAGGCAAAATTCTGTAGTTTTGCAACATGTAAAATATAACAAATTATAAAATGTAATTGAAGCATCATGTTGCTTAATAATAATATGAAAAAATACAAAAAATTAAGTGCATTTCTATGTCCTTTAGAACAACAGGTATTGTAAATCTGCAGTCCTTCAATTGATCTATAACTTAGGTGAATTTTAATCAAAACCTTAAATGGACTTCTTTTAAATGCAATAAGAGGATCAGTTCAGAAAAATATAACTGTTAGGATGTTACTTACACACACACAATTTTATTTCAGGTAGAAGAAGATTAGCATAAACATGAATAACCTGCCACACCTGAGAGAAAGAGTTACCACCCATGATAAAGAACTATGTCAAAAAATATAATTAAAAACAAGGGGATCAAAACAAAATTCATCTTAGGTCATTCTACAAAAAATATGAATAACCAATAAATAAATGTTTCACTTCACAAGTGATCTGATAAAATTAATATGGACTAGAAGTTGGCACAAATATTTTTTTTAATTACAAAATATAATATTCTTTAAGATGGTGAAATTCTTAGTTAAACTGAATACAGTGAGAGTAAAAAAAAAATACTATAAGATCTTTCTGGAAGGCATTTTGCCAATATTTATTAAAAGCATTAAGCATAAGCAGCCTGTTGATTTGTTAATTCCTTATTGAATTAATTTATCAAGATATTAGGGCTTCCCTGGTGGTTCAGTGGTAAAGAACCTGCCTGCCAATACAGGCAGAGAAGGAAATAGCACCTCACTCCAGTACTCTTGCCTGGAAAATTCCATGGATGGAGGAGCCTAGCAGGCTACAGTACATGGGGTCTTGAAAGAGTCAGACATGATTTAGTGACTAAACAACAACAAGATCTGAAGATATTAGACAAATGAACAAATATGTATGTAAAAATGTTTATAATGTTATACTGAAATTTGTAGAATTGTTTAGGTAGAATTTACTAAAATGTCCAAGATATGTATTAATTCAGTACTGCCTCGTACACTTATAATAATGGAATATGATTAACCACTTAAAAAAGGAAAAAATAAAAGGAGTGGAATATATATAGCATAAATATTTTTTGCATATATTTAAGTGAAAAATGACACAAACAATGTTAACTATATAATTGTCTAAAGACTTTGTTTTTTAAGTCTTTCTCAGGTATATTTGTTTAACATAAGAGGTGCTACAGTGGTAAAAAAAAAAATCCACCTGCCAATGCAGGAGAAGCAGGAGATGCTGGTTCGATCCCTGAGTCCAGAAAAGCCCCTGAAAGAGGAAATAGTAACCTGCTCCAGCATTTTTACCTGGAAAATTCCATGGACTGAGGGCCTTGGCAGGGTATACAGTCCATGGCATCGCAAGAGTTGGGCAAGACTGAGGAAGTCTGCAGTAGTAGAAGTAGTTACCATAATTTGGAACAAAATACTGTCCACACGTTGTACTTGGTTGATATTTCTCTTAATTACATTTTAAACTGTGCATTCTTTTTCTTTTTTATCTTACAGTTTATCAGTTGAATAAAGCAGGCTGTTAGTCCTGTAGTATTTCCTACGAGTCCCCATGTTGGTGGTATTCCTATGGTATCATTTAATTTATCCTTCTGTTCTCTGTATTTGCTGTCTTTTGGTTACAACTACAGGTTTTACCAGTTTCAGTTTCATGCTCAGTTTTGACAAGAATATTTCACATGTTTCTGTATTAGGATTCACATGTATAGTTTTTCTTTGGGAATGTGAGCAACTATTGATAATAATTCTGTGTTTCGATTATTTATTTAATGATTACAAAATGGTAATATTAAAATATTCATTTACTCTGCATATATTAGCCAGAGTGTCTTTACAGAGAGAAATTGCCTGTTATCCACTATTTGTTTGCTTTGAAATAGAGTTCAATAAGAAAATTATAAATGTATATTTGTTATTTTCATCCTCCCGGTAACTCTGAGCTTCATTTTTCTACCTAGTTCCTTGAGGCATAAAGGTAGGTTGTTTATCTGAGATCTTTCTTGTTTCTTAATGTAGTCATTTATCACTATAAAATTCCCTCTTCAAACTGCTTTCACTGCATCATATAAGTTTTGGCATGCTGTGTTCCTATTTTCATTTATTTCAAGATTTTTTTTATTTCACTTTTGATTTATTCTTTGACTCATTGGTTGTTCAACAGTGTATCACATAATTTCCAAATATTTGTGAACTTTTCCGTTTTCCTCCCATTGTTGATTTCTAATTTCATACCATTATGGTCAAAAAAGATACTTGATATGATTTCAATCTTCTGAAGTTTTCAAAGACTTGTGACCTAACACATGATATATCTGTTAATGTTCCCTGTTCACTTGAGAACAATGTATATTCTGCTGCTGTTGGATGGAATGTTCCATATGTGCCTATTAGGTCTGTTTGGTGTAAAGCATAGTTCAAGTCCAATGTTTCCTTTTTGACTTTATGTCTGGATGATCTATCCTTTACTGAAAGATGAGGATTGAAGTCACATACCATTACTGTATTATCGTCTATTTCTCCCTTCAGATGTGTTAGTATTTGCTTCCTGTATTTGTGTGCTCTTATGTTGGTCATCTTTTCCATAACATTATTTAAGGCTGACCAATAAGAATTTTACTACTTAAGTGTCATTATAAATATATGAATTTTTAACATACCTTCTGTGTGTGAACTCATTTCAGTTATTCTTGTTCATGATCAACTTATCCAACTTTGTCTCATGATAAGCTCACCAGGTTGGCTTTAATTCTATTTGCCACGTTCCACATAATCTTGGAAACTTACTATTTGTCACTATAACAAGCTATTGAGACCCATTTTATATTTGTCCCCCACCAGATATGGAGTCAGCTATTTTTCCAGGAATTCTTGGTTCTTTATAGTAAGAAATAACATTTAGAGAAAATGACATTTAGAGACCACGATCTGTGAGCTCAGCTTATTACCATGGTATTTTTAAGTGTTTCTAATGTTTTCAGAATCTATGTAGAAACTATGTAAGGTTTTTGAGGAGACTGTAATCCTGAATTTATAAAAACTGGTATTTCCAATTTAAATATAAAAAAGACTAAAAGCTTTTTAATAGAATCATTTGGATTATGTGCTTCAAATTCCTTTCCCTGTTCTAGAGTTATTGGTTCTTAATTGTATTAACATAATTAATTGCTTTCATATATGTGTGTTTAGGTATATATACATATCAGGATGTCATTACTAATAATATACATATTAAAAACAGTTTAAATATTTTGGTAGTTTTATTGGTTCTAAGGTATATCTTATAAGACATAAATGATCAATTAGTTAGTTTACAGTCACTTGAAATAATGATTCTTCATGTGATACACCAATTAGATACATGGCAGGTTCATTTGATTGATGTTACCTTAAACAGTAAGGCTTTCATAAATTTAGGTTTATTTTACAAGCATCTTAACATCTCCATAATATCAAAGTCAAACATAGAATATTAGGAATATATAAAGAAGCCTAAATCATGGGGTTGCCATTTCTTTTTCCAGGGGATCTTCCCTACCCAGGGTTTGAACCGGCATCTCCTGCATTGGCAGGTGAATTCTTTACCGCTGAGACACCAGGGAAGCAAACAAAACAAAACAAAACATTTTCCCCTTCCTCTCCACTTTGCTCCCTTTCTCTCACATCTTTTTAATTCCTTTTTAAATTTATCCATCTTTCATCTTAGAGTTCAGTTCAGTTCAGTTTTCAGTTGTGTCCAACTCTGCGACTTCACGAACCGCAGCACGCCTGGCCTCCCTGTCTGTCACCAACTCCTGGAGTCCACCCAAACCCATGTCCATCGAGTTGGTGATGCCATCCAACCATCTCATCCTCTGTCATACCCTTCTCCTCCTGCCCTCAATCTTTCTCAGCATCAGGGTCTTTTCAAATGAGTCAGCTCTTCACATCAGGTGGCCAAAAATATTGTAGGTTCAGCTTCAACATCAGTCCTTCCAATGAACACCCAGAATGATCTCCTTTAGGATGGATTGGTTGGATCTCCTTGCAGCCCAAGGGGCTCTCAAGAGTCTTCTCCAACACCACAGGTCAAAAGCAATAATTCTTCAGCATTCAGCTTTCTTTATAGTCCAACTCTCACATCCATACATGACTACTGGAAAAGCCATAGACTTTACTACATGGACCTTTGTTGGCAAAGTACTGTCTCTGCTTCTTAATATGCTCTCTAGGTTGGTCATAACTTCCCTTCCAAGAATTAGGCATATTTTATTTCATGGCTGGAGTCATCATCCGCAGTGATTTTGGAGCAGCCACTGTTTCCACTATTTCCCCATCTATTTGCCATGAAGTGGTGGGACAGGATGCCATGATCTTCGTTTTCTGAATGTTGAGCTTTAAGCCAACTTTTTCACTCTCCTCTTTCACTTTCATCAAGAGGCTCTTTAGTTCCTCTTCACTTTCTGCCATAAAGGTGGTGTCATCTGCATATCTGAGGTAATTGATATTTCTCCTGGCAATCTTGATTCCAGCTTGTGCTTCTTCCAGCCCAGTGTTTCTCATGATGTACTCTGCATAGAAGTTAAATAATCAGGGTGACAATATATAGCCTTGACGTACTCCTTTTCCTATTTGGAACAAGTCTCTTGTTCCACGTCCAGTTCTAACTGTTGCTTCCTGACCTGCATACAGGTTTCTCAACAGGCAGGTCAGGTGGTCTGGTGTTCCCATCTCTTTCAGAATTTTCCACAGTTTCTTGTAATCCACATAGTCAAAAACTTTGTCATAGTCAATAAAGCAGAATTAGATTTTTTTTCTGGAACTCTCTTGCTTTTTCCATGATCCAGCAGATGTTGGCAATTTGATCTCTGGTTCCTCTGCCTTTTCTAAAACCAGCTTGAATATCTGGAAGTTCATGGCTGATGTATTGCTGAAGCCTGGCTTGGAGAATTTTAAGTATTACTTTACTAGTGTGTGAGATGAGTGCAATTATTCAGTAGTTTGAGTATTCTTTGGCATTGCCTTTCTTTGGGATTGAAATGAAAACTGACCTTTTCCAGTCCTGTGGCCACTGCTGAGCTTTCCAAATTTGCTGGCATATTGAGTGCAGCACTTTCACAGCATCATCTTTGGGGATTTGAAATAGCTCAACTGGAATTCTATCACCTCCACTAGCTTTGTTCATAGTGATGCTTTCTAAGGCCCACTTGACTTCACATTCCAGGATGTCTGGCTCTAGGTGAGTGATCACACCATTGTGATTATCTAGGTCATGGAGATCTTTTTTTGTACAGTTCTTCTATGTATTCTTCCCACCCCTTCTTAATATCTTCTGCTTCTATTAGGTCCATACCATGTCTGTCCTTTATTGTGCCCATCTTTGCATGAAATGTTCCCTTGGTATCTCTAATTTTCTTGAAGAGATTGCTAGTCTTTCCCATTCTATTGTCTTCCTCTATTTCTCTGCCTTGATTGCTGAGGAAGGCTTTCTTTATCTCTGCTATTCTTTGGAACTCTGCATTCAGATGCTTATATCTTTCCTTTTCTCCTTTGCTTTTCACTTCTCTTCTTTTCACAGTTATTTGTAAGCCCTCCTCAGACAGCCATTTTGCTTTTTTGCATTTCTTTTTCTTAGAGTACTCAAACATAAACACATTTGTATTTCTCTGTGTTCTTATATTTCACATATACTTCACTATAGGGACTTTTTCCCCCATCTTGCTTACTTCTCACTTAATATTGCTGGACAAGTGAAAGTGAAAGTTGTTCAGTTGTGTCTGATTCTTTGCAACCCCATGGACTATACAAGTCCAAGGAATTCCCCAAGCCAGAATACTGGAGTGGGTAGCCTTTCCCTTCTCCAGGGGATCTTCCCAACCCAGGTATAGAAACCAGGTCTCCCACATTGCAGGCAGATTATTTATCAGCTGAGCCACCAGGGAAACAGAGATATTCTTTATTACTTCTTATAGCTTCCTTTTATGTCATTGTGCTTGTGTATTATTTATTACCAAGTCTCCTGTAAATGAATATTTGATTTTTTTCCATTTACTTTTACTTTTATTTTTCTTATATATACCACATGGGCTTCCCTGATCCCTCAGACCTTAAAGTATCTGCCTGCAATGCAGAAGACCTGGGTTCTATTCCTCAGTCAGGAAGATTCCCTGAAGAAGGGACTGGCAAACCACTCTGGTATTCTTGCCTGGAGCATTAAATATTATAAAATCTTCAGCTGTCAATATTCATGTACAGAATTTTTTCCAAATATTTGTTCATGTATCTTTGGAATAGAATTCTAGACATGGAATTTGGGTCAAAGCAAAAAATCTCATATAGATTTGGTAAATATTGCAATTGTTCTCCATTTCAGTTCAGTTCAGTTGCTCAATCGTGTCCACTTCTTTGCAACTCCATCGACTGGAGCACACTAGGCTTCCCTATTCATCGCCAACTCCTGGAGCTTGCTCAAATTCATGTCCATTGAGTCAGTGATGCCATCCAACCATCTCCTCCTCCATCATCCCCTTCTCCTTCTGCCTTCACTCTTTCCCAGAATCAGGGTCTTTTCCAATGAGATAGTTCTTCACATCACATGCCAGAGTATGGGAGTTTCAGCTTCAGAATCTGTCCTTCAAATGAATATTCAGGACTGATTTTCTTGAGGATTGACTGATTTGATCTCTTTGCAGTCTAAGGGATTCTCAAGTCTTCTCCAACACCACAATTCAAAAGCATCAATTCTTTGGCACTCAGCTTTATTTATATTCCAATTCTCACATCCACACATGCTATTGGAAAAACTATAGCTTTGACTAGACGGACTTTTGTCAGCAAAGCAGTCTCTGCTTTTTAACATGCTGCCTAGTTTGGTCATAGCTTTTCTTCCAAGGAGCAGGCACCTTTTAATTTCATGGATGCAGTCACCATCTGCAATGATTTTTGAGCCCCGCAAAATCTCTCACTGTTTTCATTGTTTCCCCACCTAGAGATGGGACCAGATGCCATGATCTTAGTTTTCGGAATGTTGAGTTTTAAGGCAACTTTTTCACTCTCCTCTTTCATCAAGTGGCTCTTTAGTTCTTCTTCGCTTTCTGCCAAAAGATTATATAATTGTTCTCTATAAAATTACATGATTATGTATTTCTACTTCCACGTTAAATTCTCCCATATTTTATCAAAGCAATGTGTTGTCAAAAATTGAGCGTTTTGCCAATCTGAGAATTCGAAATGTTATTCTTCATTGTAGTTCAGTTTTATTATGTATGAGAAAAAGCTTCTTTCAATCTGATTGAAGGCTATATGGTAACAAGGAAGAGAAGAAGAAGGAAGAGGAGGAGGCGTACACAAACACATTTATGTGCATGGATTTTCATAGCATGCCCATAAAACTACAAGATGGAAAAAGCTTAGATGTCTATCAGTAGATAATTAGGTAAATAAAAATGGTATATCCATAAAATGAAATATTATTCAGCCATTAAAAGGAATGAAACACTGATACATGCCAAAATAATGATGAACTTTGAAATCACTATGTTGAATGAAAATGGCCAAACACAGAAGGTCACTTATTGTATCATTCTACTTATATAAATTATCCATATGAGAGATGGATTGGCAAATCTATGGAGAGAGAATGCAGATTGATGGCTGCCAGAGTCTGGAATGGAGCAGGGTGAGATTTAGGAGTTCTTGCTTAGTGGGTTTTCTTTTAGAGTCATGGAAGTGCCTTGGGATTGGAAGGAGGAGATGGTTTTATAACATTGTGAATGTACTAAATGCCACTAAACTGTATAATTTAAAATGATCCTTTTCATGTTTTGTCATTTTCCATTCATTACACACAAAATATTTATTTTAAAATAAAATAAATATTTATTTATTTAACTTTTTACTGGAGTACAGATTCACAGTGTTGCCCTAGTTTCTCCTGTATAATAAAGTGAATCAGTTATACATATACATGTGTCCACTCTTTTTTAGATTATTTTCCCATATAGACCACTACAGAGTATTGAGTAGAGTTCCAAGGGCTATACAATAGGTCCTTGTTAGTCATCTATTTTATATATAGTAATGTGTATATGTCAGTCCCAATCTCCCAATTTATCTCTCCCCCTCTTATCCCCTGGAAGCCATAAGTTTGCTTTCTGTATCTGTGACTCTACTTATGTTTTATAAATAAGCTCATTTGTATCTCTTCTTTTGTTTGTTTTTAGATTCCATACCTTTTTTTTTTTTTTTAAGATTTTACTTCTTATTAACTACAAAATTATCAATCCTGGTCAAAATGTACTTTATCTAATTTAAGCCCTTATTCAGTTATCATCCCTCAGGAAGGAGTGTTAATCAGCAACCCTCATCACTACTTAGACTATTGTTTTTGTCATGGTTATATGATATTTTTATATGCTTACATGATATTTTTGTTTATTCATTTATTTCAATCTCCTCTGAATTTTATGATCTTAACTATAAGGATTTTTCTGATTGTTACGGTCATTGTATGCAGAGAAGAGTACCTAGGCCATAGGATTTACTTAATAATTATTTGTCAACTGTAAGAAAGGCAATGCCAAATAGTGCTCAAACTACCGCACAATTGCACTCATCTCACACGCTAGTCAAGTAATGTTTAAAATTCTCCATGCCAGGCTTCAGCGATATGTGAACCGTGAACTTCCAGATGTTCAAGTTGGTTTTAGAAAAGGAAGAGGAACCAGAGATCAAATTGCCAACATCTGCTGGATCATGGAAAAAGCAAGAGAGTTCCAGAGAAACATCTATTTCTGCTTTATTAACTATGCCAAAGCCTTTGACTGTGTGGATCACAGTGAACTGTGGAAAATTCTAAGAGAGATGGGAATCCCAGACCACCTGACCTGTCTCTTGAGAAATCTGTATGCAGGTCAGGAAGCAACAGTTAGAAGTGGACATGGAACAACAGACTGGTTCCAAATAGGAAAAGGAGTATGTCAAGGCTGTATATTGTCACTCTGCTTATTTAATTCATATGCAGAGTACATCATGAGAAACGCAGGGCTGGAAGAAGCACAGGCTGGAATCAAGATTGCTGGGAGAAATATCAATAACGTCAGATATGCAGATGACACCACCCTTATGGCAGAAAGTGAAGAAGTAAAGAGGCTCTTGATGAAAGTGATATTTACCTCTAATGGTAAATATTTTCTGCTGTTGCTGCTACTGCTGCTAAGTTGCTTCAGTCGTGTCTGACTCTGTGCGACCCCATAGACGGCAGCCCACCAGGCTCCCCCCATCCCTGGGATTCTCTAGGCAAGAATACTGAAGTGGGTTGCCATTTCCTTCTCCAATGCATGAAAGTGAAAGGTCAAAATGAAGTCGCTCAGTCGTGTCTGACTCTTCGTGACCCTATGGACTTCAGCCTACCAGGCTCCTCCATCCATGGGATTTTCCAGGCAAGAGTACTGGAGTGGGGTGCCATTGCCTTCTCCAAATATTTTCTAGGAAGTGTTACTAACTCTCTTCTATATTGCTTGTCAGTCTTTCTGAGACTGAAAAGACTGGCTATGTGACCTCTTCTGATTATTTGCATCTATGCATTATTGCTAATGCACTTGTTTTATTGTTTCATTAATTTGCTTTTTTAAAATGGTTTACAATTTATGAGGTCAAAAAAAGTTAGTATAAAGCAGTGATATTCTGAATTTTTATCTTTAAGTTTTTTTAAGAAGAAAATTAATATGTATTATAAAAATACAAATACAATAAACGTAATTTATAAGAGTTATTCTTTCCTCATAATTCCTGGGATGTCTCATCCAATGACAAACATTTAGTACTGCCTATTTTGATCATGTAAATGCTGACTCAACTCCATGGTAGTTCTGCTGGTAGAATGAAATAGCTAAAGAGGTTATCAAGGCCATAGGAAATGTTCTGATCTACCAATTCTTGCAAGCCCGTTGAGACTCATTCGGTGCAGCTGCTTCTCAACACTATAAGGAAAAAAGAACTCATTTGAAGATCTCACAGACGAGAAAACTTTTGTGAAATTGTCTGCAGTTCTTTATTTGACACCAGACCATGGTGAGTGGAGCTGGAAGGACTGTATAATAAGGCACACAGCTCTCTGATAGAAACTTTCATAAAGAAGAAAAGTTAGTGATGAAAGCCAGTGGACCGTCTGTGTGCGCTAGTGAGCAGTTGAGGGTTCATTGTATTTGCAGTGACTGTAGAGGGAAGGACAACAAGGGAGCAGGCCACAGACTTGAACTCCCTCTGCTTCTTCCCTGAAAGTGAAGAGAGAGCATCAAAGGGAATGAGAGTGACTGACTATCCAACAGAAAAGTATTGTATATTCTTTCTTTGGGTTATAGCCATGGTTTGCATTGTAAAGTGAAAGCTTCTTAATATAACATTTATGAATGTTTTAGTTGTTGTCTTAGTCCAACATTGTGAAGTTGTGAAAAATATGCTTGTGTATTTGCAGTACTATTATCTTTGGATCAATTTATAATATCTTCTGAAATCTGAGATGGAATGATCAAATCTTTAATTGCTACTTCTTGGCTTTATTTATTTTCTCAGCTTCACTACATTTGCAAGCTTATTCTCTCATACTCATATATAGCAAATGTGTAATAACTCAAAAATTTCCAGATAACTCTAACATTCAAAGCAGTTACCTGCATTACCTGAAGAATGCACTTCCAGTGAAATTTTTCCTTAAAGAATATTATATTATTATTTTTGAATTAGCAGTTCTAGTCCTCACATGGTATTTATTAAGTAAACATATTTCAAAAAATAAGTAGCATTAATTAAATCATGGGATTTGCATAAGCTACTGAAGAACTTCTAATTTCCTATTTGATAAAATATGATGAAATATTTCTTTTTAATTTCTCAAGATATAGCTTCTTAGATTTACTGAGGTTATATTTGTGACTCTACAAGTTTGAGTCCTCATTCAAAATTATTTTTCTGGCTTAAATTCACATAGTACAAATAAAACTCTTCCAAACTGTTTTTGCTGTTTTAACAAAGTAAATGTTTCTATTTTCCATGAAAGTGGAGCTAGAAACACTCTTCAGTACTTGGACATCTTACTATCCAAGCTCTTTATTCCAACTCCTCCACATCTCTGCCTCCACAGTTTTTCCCCTACTGAAATATTTTGCATCTGCCACCTAAGCATAGCTATAAGTTGCACAGGTCAGCTGTTTTTGGCTCAGTGATCCAAATTCAGGTTTTGATCTTTACATTTTTCTGGGGCGAAAATCAGTACGTATTTTCAGACAGAGTCCCTGTGACTTTGTTACAGGTAGTTGAGATTTATTTTAATTTCTTTTCTTAACATAATCACAAGTGAAAAGATAGCACAGAATAATTTACCAAAATGCCAGTTCTATGCCCTTGCTTCTGGACATGGCTTTTTTAGGTCACATGTGAGTTAAGATTGATAGAGATTTAATGGTCTAATTAATAGAAAGCTTTAACATAGCTATGTAATTAGGTTAGCCTATGTAACTGTTTCAACCAGAAAATATTGACATAATAACAAAATTCTGGTTTGGTAAACACTAAGAAAACATAGAGAAAAATAATATCTTTTGGATTAGGTATATGTTAAATTGGATTATTCTGACAGAACTGGCATTTCAGATTTTATTCAGATGATCCAATAAAAGTGCAATGGAAGGATTCAGTACTTTAAATTCTGCATCCATGTTGCTCCTGACTAGCTAGTTGGAGCCAGAATCATTTAACCTAGAAGTGTAATTTCCCCATATCCTTCCAATTGTAGTACATACACAGATGTTTAATCCAGTTTTCCAGCAAAGCCAGAGAATAGGAAGGGAGTACAAATGAACTTGCTTTTGTAATTGCATTCTCTCCGGTGATCATTAAATGTGTTTTATCTTTAACATGCTAAAATGTTATGATACCATGAGGGAGTACTAACTCTCTAACTAACTTGTTACATCTGAGAAATCCTACAAATTTTTACTTTAAGGCTTCTTGCAAGAATGCATTTTCAATATTATTTTAGGCTGTCAACCAGTGTTCTGTATTTAGAAATTTTGGTTGTCATTGCCAAATAATATATAAGCAAGTTTTCCCTACCTTAATTTTAAATTCTGAAACCCAAGCAAGACAGGAAGAATACTTAGATGATCCAGAAAAAAGAAAATAAAAAAGAGGCAAATTAATGTTGGAAAATTCACCTGATGATGAATACCATTGGGAGAAATGTAAACACTATCCTGTATTTAATGAATGTGAATCTGGATGATAATGATCAGCCGTTTGATTTCCACAGTGTATACAAATTCATTAAACTAAACTACAAAGATTAAGTGAGGAGTCTAGGGCTTCCCTGGTAGCTCAACCAGTAAAGAATCCACCTGCCATGCAGGAGACCCCAGTTCGATTCCTGGGTGTGGAAGAGCCACTGGAAAAGGGATAGGCTACCCACTCCAGTAGCCTATCTTGGGCTTCCCTGGTGGCTCAGCTGGTAAAGAATCTGCCAACAATGAAGGAGACCTGGTTCAATCCCTGGGTTGGGAAGATCCCATGGAGAAGGGAAAGGCTGCCCACTCCAGTATTCTGGCCTGGAGAATTCCACGGACTG
Source organism: Budorcas taxicolor (assembly GCF_023091745.1). Lineage (NCBI taxonomy): Eukaryota > Metazoa > Chordata > Mammalia > Artiodactyla > Bovidae > Budorcas > Budorcas taxicolor. Next base: position 135,744,956 of record NC_068914.1, on the reverse strand, counting down.
TATAAGTCCATGGGGTCACAGAGTCAGACACAACTGGGCAACTTTCATTTTCACTTAGGGGTGTAAAAAACAATTTATCAGATGGTTAAAACTGACCCAGTTACCTAAGGTGAATCAACAATACATTTTTTGGAAATAGTAACTATATTTATATTTTCACAGTAGCACAATGACTGTGGTACCATAGATGAATGAAAGAAAAATTTAAATAGATTATTATTGCCATTCTGCCTCCCAGATGAAGAAATTCTCTCTACAAAAAACAACTGCACTTAGCTTATGCTGGAAGCAACCTGTACAGAGAACTCATTTTATCAACAAGACAACTTTAAAGCAGAACAAGAAAGCAATCATTCTAGCAGGGTTGATTACAGGAAACCCTTGTCTCCTTGGGATCCTAAAATGCTGTGTCTCATTTCCTACTCTGTTTTTTTGTTTCCTACTACTGCCCCTGTGTGTGTGTGTGTGTGTGTGTGTGTGTGTGTGTGTGTGTGTATGCACACACATGTATGCTTGGCTTCCTCTGAATAAATAAGATTGGACTATATATCTGTGCTCTACTTTTCTCCATGTCCTCTAGATTTGATTTTACAACCTGATATTGGTTAATATACCCTGAAAACTTATATATTAAGCATCGAAGTTGACCTGAACAATTTTCTTCCAAAAATCATACAGCTTTGATCCTGAGAGTGAGATTACACTATGTCTGGGGAGATGCTATTAGGACGGCTTAAATGTCAAAATAATTGCAAAATCTTGCTAATATTTATCAGTAGGAAAATAAGAATGATGTACAGAAGCAGATTCTAAAGGCTGATTCCAGCAGCACCAGGATGAATACATCCATAAGAATGTACTTATTAGAGATTTTGCATTTCATAAGCTCACTAAAGTTGTGAAAAGTGGCTCCAACAGTTTGAATAAAATTTTGAGTTCAATGGTAGTTTATATTCAATTAGGTCAAAATGCCAGAACTTTTTTGACTTTATGAGGGGAAAGAAATCAAAAGATTTAGAAGATAAGAATGCTGTCTGGATGTTCATGGTTTACCTTCTCATCTTCTCCCACAGGAAAATCCTGCTGACTCCAGGCCAACTAGAGGACCCAGAGGATTCTCCCTTACAAATGCATTGAGAAACACATTAATGTGGAAGTACCAGCAGCTTACAAAATTATTACTTAGCCTATTTGTGGGGAGGGGAGATATTTAAGCCTGTTTAACAGAAACCTAACTAGGATCATTTTAATTAGAGGCAATTAACTGTCACTCATTTTCCAGGCTTAAACCAATTCATATGCGTGTGAAAGACAAGTCCCCCATTTTTATTTTTGTTTGTTTTTCTTTTTTTTTTGGCCATGAGGCAGCGCTTATAGGCTCTTAGTTTCCATGACCAGGGATTGAAACCAGGCCCTAATCAGGGCCCCTGGCATTGAAAACATGGAATCTTAACCGCTAGACCACCAGGGAATCCCCATCATTTTTGGCAGTCCTTTTGAGCTGAGTTATAAACAGATTTTCTTTTGACTGTCTTTATAAGGCTATTTACATAGCAAACAACAGTGGAAGACAGAGATAGTTCTTCCTCCTGAGGGAGAGAACAGATTTGTTTTCAGATCAGAATAATAAAATAATGCCTTGTCCTAGGCCAAAGTTCTGCAGATTTGCTTGCAACTCATTGTAGAAGACTGGAGTTTCTTAAGTCTGGTGTTCTTTAGCTGAGATGTAAATTCATTGAGGACCCAGCATTTCCTTGGGTCATCATCCCACATGACTCTGTGGGAATTGCGGGCATAGGGGAACCAACACAAAAATGAAACTCTCTATCAGCTGTGGCGGTTTAGTCACTAAGTAATGTCTGACTCTTGCAACCCCATAGACTGTAGCCCAGGCTCTTCTGTCCGTGGGATTTCTCAGTCAAGAATATTGGAGTCAGTTGCCATTTTCTTTTCCAGGGGATCTTCCAGACACAGGGATCAGACCTGGCTCTCCTGTGCTGCAGGCAGTCTCCTGCATTGCTGGTGGATTCTTCACTAACCACCAGGGAATCCCTCTATCTTCTGGGGATGGGTAATAAAATCTTTGTTTCTGACCCAGGAGATTCTTGTCTTGTGCCAGTGTCCATGAGACTGTGGCAGGTTAATCTGTTGAACAGAATAAACCTCAGATTCCTCACAGTTCTGGACAACCCAAAGTTCTGTGACTGTAATGGAGACTCAGTTCCTAGAATGAGAGGAGTAGTTACCTTACATGGGCTTCCCAGGAGGCTCAGTGGTAAAGAATCCGCCCGCCAATGCAGCAGCCACGGGAGACGTGGATTTGATCCCTGGCTCAGGAAGATCCAGTGTTTAACTTTATAGATTCAACAAATGTTTGAATGCCTCAAGGTTTTCTAGTATTCACAAGTTATTGAACTTTGTTGATGGGGGTTCTGTACTATCAGAATATATGTTAGTCGCTCAGTCGTGTCTGGCTCTTCGTAACCTCATAGACTGTAGCCCACCAGCCTCCTCTGTCCGTGGAATTCTCCTAGGAAGAGTACTGGAGTGGGTTGCCATTCCCTTCTCCAGAGGACCTTCCCAACCCAGGGATCGAACCCAGGTCTCCTGCATTGCAGGCAGATTCTTTACTGTCTGAGCCACCAGGAAAGCCATCAGAGTGTAAAGATACTGAAATTGAAATTTTGTAAAAGGATTTTGAGATTTATGTAATGAAGCCTACTACTTCTATGAAAGGCCTCGAAGGATTTTTGCTGACACATGAAAAGATGCCAAGATTCTTGGCCTCGGGAGGAGAAGAATTCAATCCAGGGCCAGAGACAAGGCTTGATCGCTCAGAGCTTTGTGTAATAAAGTTTTATTAAAGTATAAAGGAGATAGAGAAAGCTTCTGACATAGACATCAGAAGGGGGCAGAAAGAGTATCCCCTTGCTAGTGTTAGCAATGGAGTTATATACTCTCCAATCAGTTATTACAGTGAATCAAAAGAATGTCAGGAGGTTGTAGAGACCTCACTAGACCTATTCCCATTATTTACATTTTAAGATAATAGGATTAGCCAGAAGGTTTTTTCCAGAGACTGTCCTCAAGCAGGATACATTATTGTTATATAATCCTAAGGAATGTAGAGGGACCAAAAAAATTGTCCTTTCTTCCTCCTTGAGAATTCCAGACCCCTCTCTCCTCGGAGACCCCTAGACTTCTTATCAACCTGTCTAGGAAATGACTCTCTCAGCCTCATGGATGGTGCAAGCAAAATACTGAAACTCATCATCAAATCTAAACAGTTGTGTCTGAGAAGAGTTTTGGACTCAAGAGTAAAAAGAGAGTGTTTATCCCAACACAGTATCTTTGCCTTACTATAGCCAGAATGACTTCCCTGGTGGCTTAGATCGTAAAGCATCTGCCTACAATGTGGGAAACCCGGGTTCAGTGCCTGCACCAGGAAGATCACTTGGAGAAGAAATGGTAACCCACTCCAGTATTCTTGCCTGGAAAATCCCATGGACAGAGGAGCCTGTTAGGCTACCATCCATGGGGTCACAGAGAGTCGGATACGACTGAGCGATAGAGCATTTAAAACCCTCTGTAGGTATGCAAGGGGTCAGGCTTTCTCTGACTCTCCTGAGAACAGATTGACCCCCTGACCCTGGAAGCGGTACTATGCTGATTAGAAACAGAACTTATTTATTTTGAAGAAAGAAAGAATTTGTTGCCTCTTTTGGAATCTTCATTGTATCTTTCTTGGAGCAAACCTAGATCAAATTTTAAGAAATCTATGACTCTGTGATTCTATTATTTAAATCCCAATTATAAAAGTAGAATAGATGAGGTAGAGAAATGTCATTTGCCGCTCAAGGCTACTTTCAAAATCTCTGTCACAGGTAGAACTGGAACACAAGCCTCCCTCAGAGTATTAACAGTCACATTTCCTATTTGTCATAATCTTTTACCTAAAACAGTCTTTTTTCATGTTTAAATAATACATATATTTTAAAGGGTATGAGCTACAACTATATCATCTCATTTTCCAAGTCTTATAAGCTAGACTGCTCACCACCATCTCATAAATGATGAGAAAATTTCTTCAGATCATAATACTGTGAACTTAATGTCATCTTTAAAAGAAGGATTCTTTGTGTTAAAAACAGGTGCACCGGTATGACTACATGGCCGTCCCATATTGAAGAGCCATCTATTTCACAGTTAAGCTCTACATACAGAAATAAACAGCCATATGGCAAACAAACTTACTTTTTACTGCTTCATTTTATTTGTTTCAAAATACTGCAATGCCACAAATCCAGAATATTAACAACACTCCATCTGGAGAAATGTAAGTTTTGGAGCCCCGAACCAGCACGTTACATTCCCACAAAACTTCAGAACTTCAATTGACTCCAAACTTGGAACAGGCTTTATGTCAACCCAGCGTGTCTACCTAATGTTATGCTGGTGGCTCAATTACAAATGTGTATAAAATGGGAAAATTCACATTTCTGGAAATAGTTTTAAAACTTGGTCCCCTTACATACAGTTCTAATAGGCTGTGTTACAATATTTCTAATAAGTAGAGTTAAAATTTTAGTTAGATTTATTTACCCCTGTTTTGCAAGGAGGAAAAAGAACACGTAGAGGATCTGAGATTATGTTTGATCTGCGTTTAGAATCCTAGCTGTTCGGACTAGAAACAAGTAACCAACGTTCAACAACAAATTCAACAAAATTTTATTTATACTTATTTGTATTTTTGAGGCAGAGCACAAGAGAAGAAAATGAACAGAAGATGAGTTCTGATTTCAAGGGATTTAATATAAAGATTTGTAATAGATCACAATCAATCTGAAGATCTGTTAGATATCTGCTCTATTTGGTGAGAAGTTAAAGGCACTTTTTAACTGCAAGTTATGTCTTTTCTGCCCATTGGGGAAGCTGCAGAATTTGAATGGTGAAATCAGAAAAATGAACAAATAAAATTCAAGGTTATATGTTTATGAAAAGTCCTAGAACATTGTTGGTTTATTTCTTTGTTTTTGATTTGTTTTCATTTTCCTTTAAGCCATATTAAAGATATTTAATTATAAAGTATTGTGAAAATGTGGGATTGACATATATAGAATCTACTGTATATCACAGGGAACTCTATTCAATGCTCTGTTGTGACGTAAATGGGAGGAAATTCAATAAAAGTGGTGTGTGTGTGTGTGTGTGTGTGAGTGTGTGTGTGTGTGCATGCACTCAGTGCCTAAGTCATGTCAGACTCTTTGAGACCCCGTGGACTGTAGCCCACCAGGCTCCTTAGTCCATGGGATTTTCCAGGCAAGAACACTGAAGTGGCTTGCCATTCTACACCAGGGGATATTCCCAATCCAGGAATTGAAGTCAAGTCTCCTATGACTCCTGCATTGGCAGGCAAAATCTTTGCCATTGCGTCACCTGGGAATCCCATGTGTGTGTGTGTGTGTGTGTGTGTGGCTGATTCACTTTTCTGTATAGCATAAATTAACACAACATTGTAAAGCTATTTTACAATGTTGTAATTGTAAACTGTTTTCCAATAAAAATTAATTTAAAGAGTATAACTTCCCTAAAATAGACACAAATGCATTAGTTTAGTTCAGCCACTCAGTTGTGTCTGACTCTTTGCAACCCTGTGGATTGCAGTATGCCAGGCCTCCCTGTCCATCACAAGCTCCCAGAGTCTATTCAAACTCATGTCCATTGAGTCAGTGATGCCATCCAACCATCTCATCCTCTGTACTCCCTTTCTCCCACCTCCAATCTTTCCCGGCATCAGACTCTTTTCCAATAAGTCATTTCTTCACATCAGGTGGCCAAAGTATTGGAGTTTCAGCTTCAACATCAGTCTTTCCAATGAGTATTCAGGACCGATTTGCTTTTGGATGGACTGGTTGGATCTCCTTGCAGTCCAAGGCACTCTCAAGAGTCTTCTCCAACAGCACAGTTCAAAAGCATCAATTCTTCGGAACTCAGCTTTCTTTATAGTGCAACTATCACGTCCATACATGACTACTGGAAAAACCATAGCCTTGACTAGACAGACCTTTATTGACAAAGTAATGTCTCTGCTTTTTAACATGCTGTCTAGGCTGGTCATAACTGTTCTTCCAAGGAGTAAGCGTCTTTTAATTTCATGGCTGCAGTCACCATCTGCAGTGATTTGGGAGCCCCCCAAAATTAAGTCAGTCACTATTTCCACTGTTTCCCCATCTATTTGCCATGAAGTGCTGGGACCAGATGCCATGATCTTCGTTTTCTGAATGTTGAGCTTTAAGCCAACTTTTTCCCTCTCCTCTTTCACTTTCATCAAGAGGCTGTTTAGTTCCTCTTCGCTTTCTGCCATAAGGGTGGTGTCATCTGCATATCTGAGGTTATTGATATTTCTCCCTGCAATCTTGATTCCAGCTTGTGTTTCTTCCAGTCCAGTGTTTCTCATGATGTACTCTGCATATAAGTTAAATAAGCAGGGTGACAATATACAGCCTTGATGTACTCCTTTTCCTATTTGGAACCAGTCTGTTGTTTCATGTCCGCTTCTAACTGTTGCTTCCTGACCTGTGTACAGGTTTCTCAAGAGGCAGGTCAAGTGGTCTGGTATTACTATCTCTTTAAGAATTTTCTACAGTTTGTGGTGATCCACACAGTTAAAGGCTTTGGCAGAGTCAATAAAGCAGAAATAGATGTTTTTCTGGAACTCTCTTGCTTTTTTGATGATCCAACAGATATTGGCAATTTGATCTTTGGTTCCTCTGCCTTTTAGAAAATCAGCTTGAACATCTGGAAGTTCACAGTTCATGTACTGTTGAATCCTGGTTTGGAGAATTTTGAGCATTACTTTACTAGTGTGAAATGAGTGCAATTGTGTGGTAGTTTGAGCATTCTTTGGCAATGCCTTTCTTTGGGATTGAAATTAAAACTGACTTTTTCCAGTCCTGTGGCCACATCTTTGTTTTCCAAATTTGCTGCATACATACAACAAAATAAACATTTGTAAAGGGAATGTACATGAAATAATCATTTAACAGAGGTAAAAGATAAAACATTGGAAGGGCTGCAGAAGCCCCTTGAATGTTATTTTGTGACAAGATAATCTCTTTCTGCCAACCTTAGAAGAAAAAATTAAACTTAATTATTCTTGTGTTCTTCAATTGTTTTTTTTTTTTTCTTAAGGTTTTAACACATATTTATCACTAAATGGAAGTTTAGTTAAGGGATCAAGAAACATTTTCTGTAAATGCCAGATATTAATAGTAAGTATATGTCTTTGCAGGCTATAGGTCTTTGTTGTAACTACTCAACACTGTGATTATAGCACAAAAAGAACCATATGTATGCATGCTCAGTCATGTCTGACTCTTTGCAACCCTTTGGAGCTCACCAGGCTCCTCTGTCCTTGGGATTTTGCAAGGAAGAATACTAAAGCAGGTTGCTGTTTTCTCCTCCAGAGGATCTTATTGACCCAGGGATCAAACCTGAGTCTGCAAGTCTTCTGCACTGGCAGACAGATTCTTTACTACTGAGTCCCCTGGGAAGGCAAAAAAGAAAAAAGAAAAAAAGAAGAAGCCGCAATGTCAATGCCAAAGTCAAAGTGTTAGTCACTAAATTGTGTCTGACTCTTTGCAATCCCACGGACTGGAGCCTACCAGGTTCCGCTGTCCATGGGATTTCCTAGGCAGGAATACTGGAGTGGGTTGCCATTCCCTTCTTCAGGAGATCTGTCCAACCCAGGGATCAAACCTTGGTCTTCCACATTGCAGGTGGATTCTTTATCACCTCAGCCACCAGGGAAACCAAAAAAAAAAAAAAAAAAAAAAAAGCCATAGGTAATGTATAAAGGAAGGACGTCTGTGTTCCAATAAGACAATTTACATAAACAGATGTTAGACCAGATTTGACCCATGGGCCATAGTTTCTGACTCCTGGTCTTCTTTTTCCTGGTTTTGAACTTTGTATAAGCAGAATCATAGCCTACTATTTTGGGGTTTTAGCTTTTTGCTTTTCTCACTCAACTTTGTGCTTGTAAAAGACATACACTGATTCTGTAGTATCTTCATTTTCATTGTTTAATATTCTATTACATGAATATTTCAAAATTCTTTTTTCCATTCTACTCTTGATGAGCATTTGAATTGCTTTAAGTTTTTGGCTATTACAATGCTGCTATGAATATTCTAGTATATGGCTCCAGGTGCACATGTGTATGAATTTTACTAGTGTATACCCTCATGGATGCAATTATTGGGCCAATGGGGATGCCTAACTTCAAGTATACTAGTTAGTGCCTATCTATTTTCCAAAGTGGTAAAATCTACTGACACTATCACCAGAATGGTATGTGAGTTTCAGTTATTCTCTATCCTTTTATATATTCAATTTTTGATAGATGTTTCATGTGTACTTAGAAATGAAGTTCGCATCATACACCTTGTTTAATTCCATTACTTTGCTCATTATTTTGTATTTTATTTTTCTCTGAGGCAGCATATAACTGGTGTGGTGCTCCCAATAGGAAAGTGCTAGTCAGTAAACAAGAACATTTAGTCCATTTGTGCTAAATGTAATCATTCTTGAAATTTTGGAGCTAAATAGCTTTCCTATGTAAGATTATCTCCCAACATTTTTTCATTTCCCTCTATCTTTTTTTTTTTTTTTTTTGAATCTGTATTTTTAAGCATGTCCTACATTTTACCCACTACCTACTGAGGACACTTAAACCGTGCTCTTTTTTGTGTTAGAAGATCTCGCAGTGTTGCTTTCCAATGAAATGTTATTGGTGGAAATTCCCTGAGATCTAGGATGAATGTGTTTTCTGCTACAGAGGATTTTTTTCCATATTTTAAAATTGGAGGATAATAGCTTTACAATGTTGTGTTTAGTATCTGCTATACAACAATGTGAATCAGTTATAGTATATATATATTTATATATATACATATGTGTGTGTATGTATATATATATATCCTCTCCCTTTTAAGCCTCCATCCCATTCCTCTAGATCTTCACAGAGCCCCAAGCTGAATTTCCTGTCCTGTACAGCAGCTTTCCACTAGCTATCTGTTTCATGCATGGTGGTGTATATATGACAGCACTACTCTCTCAGTTCATTCCATCCTCTTCTCTGGCTGCATCCAGAGGATTTACATTTACTTCCCTCAGGAGCATGGGTCACCATCAGTTGCTGACTACTGCAAACCAAATCCATTGCTTTGAGTTTATCTGGCCTGCCCAAGTTATGCACTACTGAAGATAAATCTATGTAAGGGCCACAAATGCCCCTACCTTGAGTCTCTGCATGCTTGTTTTTACTTCACCTACTCTAACGCAGCTTCTTGGCAAACTTAGCTAGAGGCTCTGAAAGTTGGGGAAGGTGGAAATATTTAATTCTTGTTCAGCCTTAATTGAGAATGGTCCTTTTATTTCCAGCTTATTGTGAAGTTGTTGTTGTTCAGTCACGAAGTCATGTCCAACTCATGGTGACCCCATGGACTGTAGCATGCCAGGCTCCTCTGTCCTCCACTGTCTCCTGAAGTTTGCTCAAGTTCATGTCCATTGAATCAGTGATGTTATCTAACTATCTCATCCTCTGTTACCTCTTTCTCCTTTTGCCTTCAATCTTTCCAAGCATCGGGGTCTTCTTCAATGAGTCAGCTTTTCGCATCATGATCTTCTTGCTGTCCAAGAGACTATTCTCCATCACCACAATTTAAAAACATCAATTCTTCAGTGCTCAGCCTTCTTTATGGTCCAATTCTCTTTATGAAGAGAGCCTCCTAAAATGCCACATTTTCATCTCAATTTATCATATTTGAACTATGGGCAAATGCCAAGACAAAAGATACTTTTTTTTCTCAGATGTGAAAACTTAGCACTGAGGGGTTAAGTAACTTTCAGTGTCACATAAGTGTGAAGTCAGGATTTTATTTTATTTATTTTTGAAGTGCAGGCTAACTGAAGTAATAATTTATTGAAATTAAATTTAAAAAATATGGCTAAAAATGGAAGAAGGGCTCATGTCAAAAATGTATAAATTGAATGTATAATCAAATAATTTATTGAGTTTAACCTCCTCCTTTAGCATGAAATTCTTATGAGGTCACCACACCTGTGGTGCTTCTTCTGGAACATTCATGCTGATCAGACCAGCATAACCCAAGAAAATACCCCAGACCAAACAAGAAGGCAGACTCCCAGGTCGATGCTACACAGTACAGAGGACTTCAAACAGAATAATTCACAGAAACAAATGGGTCGAGAAAACCAGCACCTTGAAATTTCCATACAAAACCCTGCTGAGGGGTTGACACTTCCATGGGGTTGACACTTCCATGATGATTATTCCAACTTTTTTTTTTTAACAAAACCTTTTTACTTTATATTGTAGTATAGTCCATTAACAATGTTGTGAGAGTTTCATATGCGTAGGCGAGTGACTCAGCCATACATATACATGTATCCATTCTCCCCCAAACTCCCCTCCCATCCAGGCTGCCACATAACATTGAGCAGAGTTCCTCATGCTATAGAGCAGGTCCTTATTGTTATCCATTTTAAATACAGTTTTAAACCATATAGTATAAGGTGTGAATGAAAAATAAAGACATAGGCATTTTGTTAGCCTGAGAAGATTATTTTCATCAGATGATTTTCTAAAATATTTGACACTAGGTATGCACAATACTATTAGATAATTTTACTTAGGTCTTAAACAACAGAAAAGAGGATGTCAGGAATGTTTTTGTTAGTTAGCTCTGGAATTGGAATATAAAACTAGAATTTGAATAAAGTGAACATATTTTTAAATAATAAATAAAAGAAATAAATGTAATGGATCAAGTTACTCAGTGAAAAAAATAAAAATTTCTTCATCACAAAAAAGAACAAACATTTCCTGAAATAAAAATAGATATCTCCATTGGAGATTTCATTTAATCTCCATTATTTGCCAATTTGTCTCCTTCCACCACAATCACAAGCATACAAATTTATGGGGAAAAAAGACATTTGTGAGTACATTCACCTTCTATGTTAAGGAAAGGAACTATGAAAAGACTATAATTTAAAGGAATTTCAGACAAACTCACCACAGAAGGGGCTAGATTAAAGTGGGACATCTATTATAGGTGCACATATAATCTTGCTCTTTTTAGAACAGAAAATCAAATATACCTAAGCTTCATTTATTCCCTGGTTTTAATGAGCTAATAATCTGTGGATAGGTGTATCAGAACTGGATCATATCTGTCAAAATTTCTTTGGCAGAATGGGAACAGAAAAAGCAAAATATAAAAAATAATAGATAATTGAATGAATAAATATAGCTATTAAACATCTAAGATATGAAATTATAGAACCAGTCTTGAGATATGACTGAATAATTTTTTAAATGACTGAGTAAATTTTACTAATAAAAGGATGAATTGCCATTCAATACATACTCTTGAAAAAGCATCTACTGAATGATTTAGACAAAAAGTTGGAAAGGTTTACAGTAATCCCTATAAGAAAGCAAAGTAAGGTGACCTCTGTATCACAGGATTCATAACATGGAATGAACTGAGTAGAAAGCAGAAGTTTAAAATTTTTTTTAAGTGGTTAAAAATATGAGAAACATCTTAGCTTTTGCTGCTGTTACATTTGTTTTGGCCCCTTAAAAACATCAATTAGCACATAAAGTTAGTTTATTTTCTCTCCTCTATACTCACTGCCTTTAATCCCATTTATTCCTTTTCCTGATCATTTTCCTCTATGACCTTGGATGGGATTTCACATCCACACTTTATACTACCTATCCTATTAATATTATAAAGCTTTAAATTTTCTTTTTACAACTCCAAATGTAGATTTAAATTCTGTTGTATCTTTACTCTCTTTGCAATCAGGATTTATCCTATTTAAATCCCTTTTTATCTCATGTAGTGCCGGGGTCCAGCCCTGGTGGATCCAGGGTAATTCAAAGGTGGGGATGGAGTTGGTGTCCTGGAAAAAACTTATTTAATTACAGATATAGAGGGAGATTAGAAATAGATAGTGTAGTAGGAGAATTAGTGGAGAAAAGAGGCTGAATAACTGGTTTACATGGAATACCAATCACCACCTATGTAGGCCACAGGCGTCTTTTCATTCTCCCAAAGGAGAGGAGGCACTGAGGCCTCCCCGGTCCGATCTCAGAAGCCCAGGCAGAATTAGCAGGCTTGGTGAGTACCCACATTTCAGATGGTAATTCAGCCAGGAGAGCGGAGGGCAAGAAAGAAACGACACGGGGGAATCAGTCTTTCCAGAAACTGATCCGATTTCTTTATTTTTCAGGTTTGTTTATATACCTTTTTGTTATACATAGGGATGAATACAGAGTCATGCAGGGGTCAGCAGACCTGACCCTTGTCACAATCAGGTGCTTCATATAAAATTATACAAAGGTCTTATGAGTTTCATCATCTTTTAGCCATGAGGTCTGCTGACATTTTATGGCCCTTTCTGAAACTAGTCAGTTAACCAGAAAACTTATTTTTCCAGGGGTGATTTTTTCTTAAATCAGGCGCCACCCTCCAAATAAAGTTGCATTCCTATAGGGTGAGGGTGTAGTGAGTTATAATCAAGAAAGGAATTTACTTAACCTAAGGTTTAACATGATTAATCTTAAAGGTTAATACTTATTTCTCCTATATGCTAGTTATATTCATTATAAGGGCAGGGATATGAACTTTTAGCAGCAAATATTGGCTCAACAAATGTAAACTCTTCACCAATGTTCCCCTTAAGATCTATTTTGTTTTAAGATAGTGATAAAGTTACATTTTTGCATAGCAAGGACACTGATTTATAGTGATTTATAACAAAGTACAGTGATCTATAACAAAAGAGAAGATTCATTAGCTCAAAAAGTCTAGTATTGCTAACATCAAAAAACTACTATATTTCCTTTTCTATATTCCAAATACATTGATTAATATATTCCCAGGTGCCTAAGGATATGGAGGCCTGATGGCAATCATTGACTCATCAGTGAAAAAAGCCCTATGCTAATACTCCAAACTCTCTGCTGTTTATGGCTGAGAGGCTGTCACACAAGCTAGTCTGTCAGCAGAGAGGTTTGACCTGAGACATCCTTGTCACACCCAGGGCAGGGAATCAGCAGTAATTATTGGCAGGATAAATGAAAAAAACCCTTCACCAATATAATTTCTAATCAACCTACTAATACTATACTAATGATCTTCTAACTTCTCAAAAGAGTCTGTTTTTAGAAAGTTTTAAAACATCCCGTGCCTCTCACAGTTGGGAGGCTGTAAACAATCACATGCGGCCAGATGAGCCTGATCAGGCAGGCCAGAGAACCTTCAGAGTTTGTAAGTTGAAACACTCTTCTCATGCCCAGGAATTTTTATTAACTGGAGCTGCAAGTTAACTCCTTCTCTGAGAGAAATGGTTATGGGGGAGAGATCCCCGTAAAGTACTCTGGTTTTGGGGTAGATGCTCGGGAACAGGGGGTTTCCTGAGGCTTGATCACACCTTTGCTTATGCCAAGCTTCCTTCCTCATGACCTTTGCCATGGGCGGAGTTCCTCACGCTGGCTCCCAACAATGTAGTTTCCTAAATTCTCTTTATGACGTATGTTGCTGTAGCAGTCTATGTTTTCCTACACACTTTCAGGGTGTCAAGCATTCTTGTGGCATTTTCTTATAGATCATGCAGTAGCCATTTTTCAAAGGGATAGTATTCCTCCCATTCCTCTAGATGCTGATACCCAGAGCAAAGCTTTATTTGTCCTGCCTGTTTTGTTACTGTTGATGGGACATTCTTTTCTTATCTGGTATTAGTCAATATACATGATGATGCATAATTTCCCTTATTGTCTACTGATCTTCTGTGCAGATCTAATTCTCTTCTAGAACATTCTCTAAAGAACCAGTCGATATGCACAGATCTCAGACCACTTCTTGTCTTGCAGAAGATTTCCACTTGGAACACTTCTACTATAATGAGGGTGTCCTTTGTTCAATATTCAATGTCTGTGTCTATTTGAAACCAATTGAATATATAAAAAGCTTAAACTCCCTTTAGACTCTTGTCTTTCTCTCTGCTTCAGTGAACCCACAACTTTTAGAATATATGATGCTGCAATACCACTTCTTTCAAATACATTTGATAATTTATAGTTTCCATTGGAATGCGAAAAAATGGTGGCATGGGCCACGCTTCTGACTACCCTTCAGATTGACATTTGAATGACACAGAACAGAAGTTTTAAACTAGATAAGCATAAAAGAATTTTAATAAATAATAAATAAATACTTTAAGAATTTTAAATAATACTTTCCCTTCAAATTATAGATATATGCCATCATATTCAACAAAACAGTCTGAAATGTAGTACTTGTATGCAATCTCAAAAGCGACAGAATGATCTTTGTTCATTTCCAAGGCAAACCACTCAATATCACAGTAATCCAAGTCGACCCCCCAACCAATGCTGAAGAAATTGAATTTGAATGGTTCTATGAAGACCTACAAGACCTTCTAGAATGCACACCCAAAACAGATGTCCTTTTCATTATAGAGGACTGGAATGTTAAAGCAGGAAGTCAAAAGATGCCTGGAGTAACAGACAAATTTGGCCTTGGTGTACCAAAAAAAAAAAAAAAACAGGGCAAAGGCCAACAGATTATTGCCAAGAGAACACACACTGGTCATAGCAAACACCCCCTTCCAACAATGCAAGAGAAGACTCTACACATGGACATCACCAGATGGTCAACACCAAAATCAGATTAATTATATTCTTTACACCGAAGATCATGGCATCTTGTGCCATCACTTCATGGAAAACAGATGGGGAAACATTGGAAACAGTGGCTGATTTCATTTTTCTGGACTCCAAAATCATTGCGGATGGTGATTGCAGCCATGAAATTAAAAGATGCTTGCTCCTTGGAAGAACAGTTATGACCAAACTAGACAGCACGTTAAAAAGCAGAGACATTATTTTGCCACCAAGGTCCATCTAGTCAAGGCTATGGTTTTTCCAGTAGTCATGTATGGATGTGGGAGTTGGACTATAAAGAAAGCTGAGTGCTAAAGAATTGATGCTTTTGAACTGTGATGTTGGAGAAGACTCTTGAGAGTCCCTTGGACTGCAAGGAGATCCAACCAGTCCATCCTAAAGGAGATCAGTCCTGGGTGTTCTTTGGAAGGACTGATGTTGAAGCTGAAACTCCAATACTTTGGCCACCTGATGCGAAGAGCTGACTCACTTCAAAAGACCCCCGTGCAGGGAAAGATTGAGGGCATGGGGAGAAGGGGACGACAGAGGATGAGATGGTTGGATGGCATCACCGACAAAATGGACATGGGTTTGCGTGGACCCTGGGATTTGGTGATGGACGGGGAGGCCTGGTGTGCTGTGGTTCATGGGGTTGGAAAGAGTCAGACACGACTGAGTGACTGAACTGAACTGAACAAAGATGGTCAGCAAAAACAAGACTGGGAGATGACTGTGGCTCAGATCATGAACTCCTTACTGCCAAATTCAGACTTAAATTGAAGACAGTAGGGAAAACCACTAGACCATTCAGGTATGACTTAAATCAAATTCCTTAAGGTTATATAGTGGAAATGACAAAGAGATTCAAGGGATTAGATCTCATAGATTGCCTAAAGGACCATGGACAGAGGTTCATGAAAATGTACAGGAGGCAGGGATCAAGACCATCCCCAAGAATAAGAAATGCAAAAAGCCAAATGGTTGCCTGAGGAGGACTTACAAATAGCTGTGAAAAGAAGAGAAGTGAAAGGCAAAGAAGAAAAGGAAAGATATACCCATTTCAATGCAGAGTTCCAGAGACTAGCAAAGAGAGAGAAGAAAGCTTTCCTCAGTGATCAGTGAAAAGAAATAGAGGATAACAATAGAATGGAAAGACTAGAGGTCTCTTCAAAAAAATTAAAGATACCAAGGGAATATTTCATGCAATGATGGGCACAATAAAGGACAGAAATGGTATGGACATAACAGTAGTAGAAGACATTAAGAGGTGGCAAGAATAGTCAAAAGAACTATACATAAAAGATCTTCATGACCCAAAAAACCATGATGGTGTGATCATTCACCTAGAACTGGACATCCTGGAATGCAAAGTCAAGTGGGCCTTAGGAAGAATCACTATGAACAAAGCCAGTGGAGGAGATGGAATTCCAGTTGAGTTATTAAAATTCTAAGAGACAATGCTGTGAAAGTGCTGCACTCAATATGCCAGCAAATTTGGAAAATTCAGCAGTGGCCACAGGACTGGAAAAGGTCAGTTTTCATGAACCAAGAACTTCCAGATGTTCAAGGTGGATTTAGAAAAGGCAGAGGAATCAGAGATCATATGGCCAAAATCTGTTGGATCATCGAAAAATAAGAGAGTTCCAGAAAAACATATACTTCTGCTTTATTGACTATGCCAAAGCTTCTGACTGTGTTGATCACACCAAGCTGTGGAAAATTCTTCAAGAGATGTGAATACCAGACAACCTCACCTGCCTCCTGAGAAATCTGTGTGGATGTCAATAAACAACAGTTAGAACCAGACATGGAAAAATGGACTGGTTCCAAATCAGGAAAGGAGTACATTAAGGCTGTGTACTGTTACCCTGCTTATCTTACTTATATGCAGAGTACATGATGCAAAATTCTGGGCTGGTTGAAACATAAGCTGAAATCAAGATTGCTGGGAGAATTATCAATAACCTCAGATATGCTGATGACACCACTCTTATGGCAGAAATTGAAGAAAAACTAGAGCCTCTTGATGAAAGTGAAAGAGGAGAGTGAAAAATCTGGCTTAAAGCTCAACATTCAGAAAACTAAGATCATGGCATCTTGTCCCACCACTTCATGGCAAATAGATGGGGAAACAATGGAAACAGTTAGAGATTTTATTTTGGGGGCTCCAAAATCACTTCATATGGTGACTGCAGCCATGAAATTAAAAGATGCCTACTCCTTGGAAGAAAAGCTATGACCAAACTAGACAGCATATTAAAAAGCAGAGACATTACTTTGCCCACAAAAGCCCATCTAGTCAAAGCTATGGTTTTCCAGTAGTCATGTATGGATGTGAGAGTTGGACTATAAATAAAGCTGAGCACCGAAGAATTGCTGCTTTAGAACTGTGGTGTAGAAGACTCTTGAGAGTCCTTTGGACTGCAAGGAGATCAAACCAGTCCATCCTAAAGGAAATCAGCCCTGAATATTCATTGGAAGGACTTATGTTGAAGCTGAAACTCCAATACTTTGGCCTCCTGATGTGAAGAACTGGCTCATTTGAAAAGACCCTGATACTGGGAAAGATTGAAGGCGCGAGGAGAAAGGGATGATGGAAGATGAGATGGTTGGATGGCATCACCGACTCAATGGACATGAATTTGAGTCAACTCTGGGAGTTGGTGATGGACAGGGAGGCCCAGCGTGTTGCAGCCATGGGGTAGCAAAGAGTCAGACATGACTGAGTGACTGAACTGAACTGAACTTAACTGAGCTGAAGCCAACTCCAGATACACTAAATCAGAATCAGAACTGTCAGGGCATAAGAGGGGTTGTTACACTGATCTCAGGTTTTGGTAAAAGACCATATAATAGAGAGCTATCTAGTTTTCCACTTGATATAAGCCCTGACTTTCTGGGGGTAGGGGGAGGGGGAATGGAGAAAACAAGAGATGTATGCTTTTCCCCTGTTTTGCTAGAAAAGGAAATTAAATAAACAATAGGAGATGTACGCTTTTTCCCAAAGGACTTTGTGTTCCACAAGAAGAAACTAATAAATGATGACTTGTCAGAGTCTAAGTTCATTTTTCTCTGTTTGACTCCATTTTTCTTAATCAGTTGTGATTCATAACTACATTAACCACATAGTCAGAAATATGGTTTTGAGTTCTGTTCCTTTTTTGAAAATAATTAGTTTTAATAAATCTTAGAAGGCTGTGCCAGAAGCTTCCAGATATATGACATGAATCCAGAATTTCTGAAAATTATTTTTAATGCCACTTAAATCTATATTGGTGTTGTTTGAAAAAAATTGCTTAAAGCAACATATATTTTAAATTATGCAATATAAAGGGCTTTATCTCCATTTAAATTTTATTTCACCTTTTCCCAAATTGCTCATTCATATGAGCTTAGACATTTTAAAACTATTTGGATAGATACATGTTTTTTACATAAGGATATATTACTTGCTTTAATGTTAATGGTATTACTAGAGAATAATCTCAGATTCTTTCCCTTTTTTCAATTTAAGCATTAAAACTATTGGCTGTGTTGCAACCTATTTGAGTCTCCAACCTATACCTGGGGCTGTCCCACTTTATATTTTGAAGTAAGAAGCGCACATACTAACCAAAATGCAAAATTTCTTTCATTTCCTGCCAAAGTTTAGGTTCTATTTTTGCCAGAGTCGAAGGAAAGCACATTATACAGGATATGCCTCTCTGGTTGTTAGTTCTCCTGCCAGCTCCACTTTAGCATCATAGAGCTGAGACAGCAGATGGAGCCCCCCACGTTAGCATTTGGAACAAAAAGGTGTTTAAAAGACTGTGGCAGTAAGTACAATTCCTTAATGAGAAATCATAAAGAAGGGGAAAAGGAAAGTTATTTATTAAACTGTGTAACTTAACAGCAAATCCAAATCAATCAGTAAGTATTTTTTGTTTTGTTTCGTTTTTTAGCATGTGTTTCTGATACTGGATTTGGGGTAGACAGATGACTTTGAGTCTACCTCACAAATCAAATAGTCAATTCTCAGACCTCATCTTGTCAGTATTTAACGCAGCTAGGTATTCTTCCTTCTAAACAACTTTTTTCACACTTATATAGACTACATTTGAAGGTGTTTTTTTACTTTTTTATCTTCCTGCCTCACCAGTTGTGACTTTTCAGTATCCATTCTGAAACTTTCACATCTCTAAGTTCTAAATTTTGGAATACACCCTAGAACTCAATTTTCAGACTTCCTTATTTCCCTAGGTGATATCATTTATCCCTATGACTGTAAAAGACACTTATATGCTGATGTCCCCCAAGTTTATATATTTAGTTCAAATATCATATAAACAACCGATTTGAATTTTTAAAAAATGTTTAAATGCTCACATGGAGGTCTACTAAGTATTCCAAAAGTATGACTTCAAAATTTCTACTTTTTATAACCTGATCTCTTTGTTCTTTCTATCAATAAATGGCACCACAGTTTCATTTCTACACAGGAAGGATTAAATCCTGTATGATTTACTTCCCTATGGTAAATGAATAGAAAGCTTAACAAATTGTATGAAATGACTATTTCTAAGCACTGAACAAGAGGTGGTGGTGGTTTTGTTGCTAAGTTGTGTCCAGCTCTTGCAGCTCCATGGGCTATAGCCTGCCAGGCTCCCCTGTCCAGAGGATTCTCCAGGCAAGAATACTGGAATGGGTTGCCATTTCCTTCTCCAGGGGATCTTCCTGACCCAGGAATCGAACCTGGGTCTCCTGAATTGCAGGCAGATTCTTTACCTACTGAGAACAAGAGGTAGTTAACTCAAAAGGGAAAAGCCTGCAAAATGTTTACATATATCAAGTCATCACATTGCACACTGTCTTAGAATTTTATTTGTCAGTTATACATCAAAAAACTGGGGGGAAAAAGAAGAAGTCGTATAGCAGTGTGTGGAAGCTAGGATCACAAAGTGCCCTCAGTGATTCTTTTCTTCTTTTAGTCACATTGAAAAATTTGCCTTCCACTTTTGAATACAACTGACGTAGGCAACTAATATGATTTTGCAGAAATTATGGGGCGTGACTCCTAAGGCTAAGCCAAAAAGAAATTGTGATTCCTCCCTTGCTCCCTTTGGGGAAACATTATTTGGGAGAAGTCAGATAAAAAGACATGAAGATATTCCAGGAGCCTATGAAGGTACATGTGGTGGGAATCTGAAATCTCCAATATAGATGATCTGGGTTGGAATCAGACTCTCCAGCCCCAGTGGAGCTTCCAGATAACCAGCCTAAATCAACATATTGACTACAACCTCCTGAGTGACACTTAGCCAAAACCATCTAGAAGGGTGATTGCTCAATTCCTGATTGATTTTTTTAAAAAGTGTGAAATAATAAATTTTTATTGTTTTCAGCTACTACATTCGAGGACAATATCTTACTCAGTTATAAATAACTAATACAGACCTAGAAAAGCTCTATGTGGAAAGTCGCTTCAACAAGTAACTAAGGTGGGGAGAATTTTAAATTCAGACAGTGAGCTGAAGCTGAAAGTGTTCTTGTGAGAGAGTTAGTATCTTGACTGGAAGGCTGATGGACTTTGGAGATACTGCCAGTGGGGACCATAAGGAAAGTGATGAATTTTTTTTAGAAACTAGAGGAATGGGAAAACATCATTTTAGTTGAAGAAAGTTTAACAACATAGTCATCTGCAGCAAAGTGTAAAATAGAAAATGAACCTAATTAACTGGATGATTAAAGCAAGAAAATTTCCATGCAGACTGTTGTTGGTGTCATCTGTTTTCTCCTTGCTGCTTACAGTAAATGAAAGTTGAAGTTTGCTGTACATGGTTACCAAACCACTTCCCAGTATGCACACAAATGATTTAGTATACCTCTGCTGATATTTATCCTCACAATCCACTGTTTAGTAGTTTTTTCCTTCTTAATATTATAAGGAATGGAGGGAGAGTGAGTGCTATAGTATTATGTAAACAGAGTTATATTAGTTTTAAACAGATATTTCAATTCTTATGGCAGCCAGGAATTTTTAAAATAGATATAAAATTGATATGATAAAAAAAGAAAAGAAATGGATCATATAAAATGCTCAATTAAACAAGGAAAAGCAGAACAGGGGAAGATAAAGATGAAACAGAGCAAAACAAACAGAAAACTGTAACACCAAAGAAATGAAGTACTTAGGTGTAAATCTAACAAAATGTATACAAATCTATACAAGAAAAACTACTAAATCTGTGGAAAGAATAGTAAATTATCTAAACAAGTGCATATACTATGTTCATGTATAAGAAGACTCTATGTGGTCAAAATGCCACTTCTTTCCAAATTAATCTGTACATTCAGCATAATAATAAAAAAAACACAGCATATTATTTTGTGCATATTCACAAACTGATTTTAAAGTTTCTATGGAAATATTAAAAGCCCAGAATAACCAACAAAATCCTGAAGAAAACAATTTCAGAGTAATGACATTTCCTGACATCAAAAATTACTGTAAAGATAAGATAATCAATACAGTACAAAATGGTAAAAGAGTAGAAAAATAGATTAATGGAACAGAATAAAGAAAAACAGAACAAAATAAACCAAATTTAAGCAACTCATAATATTGAATAGACTCTCACAAATATAAGCAACTCATCTCTAAAAAAGGAGCAAAAGAAATTGAAAACAGAAATGTTAGTCTTTTCAACAAATGATTCTGGAACAACTGTACACCCATGGGCAAGTAAAAATAGACACTTAACAACTTTCACAAAAATTAACTCAGTTATCACAGTCCAAAAATTAAAACATATGACTACAAAGATTCTAGAAAATAACATAGGAGATACAGTTGCTGACCTTGGGTTTAGGGATGATTTTTTAAATATAATATCAGAAGCATGATCCATGTAAGATAAAATTGATAAGTTGGACTCATTAGAATTGAAAAAAAAAAAAGCAAACTTCTGCAAAAGTCTCCATTAAGACAATGAAAAAACAAGCCACAGCCAAAGATATTAGAAAAACACATAAATGATATAAAATTTGCATTCAAAATATACAAAAAACTCAAACTGAACAATCCAAAATAAAGAAATCCAATATTGTTGCAAAGAGTTGGACATGACTTAGCAACTGAACAACAACAACAATGAAAAAACGGGCAAAGGATCTGAACAGACATCTCCTCAAAATAGATATACAATTGGCAAACTAGCATAGGGAAAGATGCTTACCATATGTCATTAGGAAACTGCAAGTTAATACAACAATGAGATACCATTACACACCTTTTCAAAAGATGAAAACCCAAAACAGTGACAATACCAAATACAGGTGAGGATGTGGAACAACCAGAATTCTCCTTCATTGTTAGTGGTATTACAAAATGGTACAACTTATTCATGATACAATTTTTCAGTTTTTTACAAAGTTAAACATAGTCTAACCCAATAAACCTATAACCTTTTCTCTGGGTATTTACTCCAAAGAGTTGAAAACTTATATTTACACAACATATGCTCATGAATGTTTACAAGAGCTTTACTTTTAATTGTCAAAACTAGAAGCAATCTTTATGTCCTTAACAGGTGAATGAATAGGGAGTAGTGGTATATGCATACAATGGAATATTATCCAGTAACGACCAAAAAATAAGCTTAAGCTACAGAAAAGTACGGAGAAATTTAAACGGGAACCCTCTTACACTGTTGGTGGGAATGCAAACTAGTACAGCCACTATGGAGAACAGTGTGGAGGTTCCTTAAAAAACTGAAAATAGAACTGCCTTATGACACAGCAATCCCACTTCTGGGCATACACACCGAGGAAACCAGAATTGAAAGAGACACATGTACCCCAGTGTTCATCACAGCACTGTTTATAATAGCCAGGACATGGAAGCAACCTAGAGGTCCATCAGCAGATGAATGGATAAGAAAGCTGTGGTACATATACACAATGGAGTATTACTCAGCCATTACAAAGAATACATTTGAATCAGTTCTAATGAGGTGGATGAAACTGGAGCCTATTATACAGAGTGAAGTAAGCCAGAAAGTAAAACACCAATATAGTATACAAACACATATATATGGAATTTAGAAAGATGGTAATGATAACCCTGTATGCAAGACAGCAAAAAAGACAGACACAAATGTGTAGAACAGTCTTTTGGACTCTGTGGGACAGGGAGAGGGTGGGATGATTTGCGAGAATGGCATTGAAACATGTATAATATCATATATGAAAAGAATCACCAGTCCAGGTTCAATGCATGATACTGGATGCTTGGGGCTGGTGCACTGAGACGACCCAAAGGGATGGTACAGGGAGGGAGGAAGGAGGGGGGTTCAGGATGGGGAATGCGTGTACACCCATGGCAGATTCATGTTAATGTATGGCAAAACCAATACAATATTGTAAAGTAATTAACCTCCAATTAAAATAAACAAATTTATATTTTAAAAAATAAAATGAATATTGCATAATAAGTGAAAAAAGTCAATCCATAAAGTCAAAACTATACAAATGTGAAAATGATCAGTGGTTGCTAGCTCTTTGAGGAAAATGGAGAATGGAAGAAAGGATGAATAGGTAAAGCACAGGGAACATTTACTTTCTGTTTATAGTGCTGGATCTATTCTATATTATGCTACGATGGTAGATACATGACATTACCTATTTGCCAGTATCCAAATAACTTGTAGCACTAGAATGAACTCTAATGTGAACTATGGACTTCAGTTAATAATAATGTAACAATGTTAGTTCACTATTTGGAACAAGTGAAAGGAGATTGGAATACCAGACCACCTGACCTGCCTCTTGAGAAATCTGTATGCAGGCCAGAAAGCAACAGTTAGAACTGGACATGGAACAACAGACTGGTTCCAAATAGGAAAAGGAGTACGTCAAGGCTGCATATTGTCAACCTGCTTATTTAACTTATATGCAGAGTACATCATGAGAAACACTGGACCGGAAGAAGCACAAGCTGGAAACAAGATTGCAGGAAGAAATATCAATAACCTCAGATATGCAGATGGCACCACCCTTATGGCAGAAAGCGAGGAGGAGCTAAAGAGCCTCTTGATGAAAGTGAAAGAGGAGAGGGAAAAAGTTGGCATAAAGCTCAACATTCAGAAAACAAAGATCATGGCATCCAGTCCCATCACTTCATGGCAAATAGATGGGGAAACAGTGGAAACAGTGTCAGACTTTTTTTTTGTGACTCTAAAATCACTGCAGATGGTGACTGAAGCCATGAAATTAAAAGACGCTTACTCCTTGGAAGAAAAGTTATGACCATCCTAGATAGCATATTCAAAAGCAGAGACATTACTTTGGCTAAGGTCCGTCTAGTCAAGGCTATGGTTTTTCCTGTGGTTATATATGGATGTGAGAGTTGGACTGTGAAGAAGGCTGAGCGCCAAAGAATTGATGCTTTTGAACTGTGGTGCTGGAGAAGACTCTTGAGAGTCCGTTGGACTGCAAGGAGATCCAACCAGTCCATTCTGAAGGAGATCAACCCTGGGATTTCTTTGGAAGGAATGATGCTAAAGCTGAAACTCCAATACTTTGGCCACCGCATGAGAAGAGTTGAGTCATTGGAAAAGACTCTGATGCTGGGAGGGATTGGGGGCAGGGGGAGAAGGGGACAACAGAGGATGAGATGGCTGGATGGCATCACTGACTCGATGGATGTGAGTCTGAGTGAACTCCCGGAGTTGGTGATATATCGGACAGGGAGGCCTAGCGTGCTGCGATTCATGTGGTCAGAAAGAGTCGGACACGACTCAGCGACTAAACTGAACTGAAAGGTGTTAATGATGTGGAAACTGAACAGGAGCGAGTATGAAAGGGATTCACTGTATTACCTGCTCAATTTTTCTATAAACTTAAAACTGTTCCAAAAAGCAATATATTTATGATCTTTAGGAAAGATATTCTTAATTTCAGAAGGTTGACAGTTTGGTTGAGAAAATATCTCAGAGAGCAGGATAACATAAACCTATGGAAGCAGAAGAACTTTAACTTATACACAATGATATTTGTTTGTAGAAATGAAGTGTCTTTAATCCACTTGATCTAACCATTTCTCTTTAAAAAGCCAATATAATTTAAATATTTAAGGTGCAAAGTTCATCTGTGAAGATTTCTCTAATTAGAAGACAGAAATAAAAATTAAACTCTGTTAAACAGCCAATATAAATATTGAATTGGGGGATATTTTAAAAATCTTGATATCTAAAATCTTGGATATTTTTTAAATTTTTTATAAAAAATGATAAGAAGCCTGTATTTCTCCTTAACTCCATTCACAGTATTTGATAGAGTGGGAATCATTTAATCCTCTACTTAGCATTGGAAAATAAAAGTTCATAGATATTTACTTAAAAAATTTGGTCAACTAAGCAAAGTTATAGTTTAAAATTCACTGTAAAAGCCTAAAA
The DNA here is from genome assembly GCF_023091745.1 of Budorcas taxicolor. NCBI lineage: Eukaryota > Metazoa > Chordata > Mammalia > Artiodactyla > Bovidae > Budorcas > Budorcas taxicolor. The sequence continues at coordinate 135,719,741 of NC_068914.1, read as the reverse complement.
GATAAAACTGATTACCTTCCTTATTTAACTAAAATATTTTTCCTTCATTGGAAATGCGATTTAAGCATGTTCAACTATGAATAACCTGAATGAGATTTCATTTCCATTGATGGTCACAGCATATTATTATTATGACATTTTTTTTGGATTTAATTTTTGAAAATTATTTTTCTTAATTCGTTAAATAATCTACATTATCATTTTAAACTGTATTATAAATATCTTCTATTCTCTATGACACATTCATAGTAAGGTAGTTATTAGGCATATTTCACAATATCACAACATATTATTTCTGAAATACAACAGTGGATCAATCCTAGAAAAGAATTTTCTATTCTGAATTTGATGGTATATATAGTCTTTTTCTAATGGGAATTTCCACAGAAGAAATAATTCAACCTAGAAAAGAAGGAGCTAATGAATGGTAGAGAAATAAATTAAAATTTTGCCAGACATTGATGGGTTGCAAATGTGTTTTAATTTCTAAGGAAAGAGATTCAGGTGTCATTGTGAACAGCTTAATAAAGATGTCAACTGAATATTCAACAGCAGCTGAACAAGGTATTTACTTGAATTATGAAAGGTAGAAAGTACACATAACATAAGAAAATAAATTATATAAAGAACAGCCAATGGTATTGTTTTAGCAATTTTGTTTATTGTTAAATATTTCTGCTTCATCAGACTATATAATCAATTCTATATTCATGAAATATTGGGAACCTACTTATATAATTGGCTTCCCTGGTGGCTCAGTGGTAAAGAATCTGCCTGCCGATGCAGGACATGCATGTTCCATCCTTGGGTAGGGATCTCCTGGAGAGGGAAATGGCAGCTCACTGCAGTATTCTTGCCTGGAAAATCCCATGGACAAAGGAGCCTGGGAGGCTATAGATCATGTGGTCACAAAGAGTCAGACATGACGAGATTAAATAATAGCTGATATAATAGAGGGAAATAGTCAGCAATATTCCATAGTAGAGGCAATTTTTGAACTTCATTTGAATAGTTAGCAGCAGATGCCACACAGACAATGGTATTAAAAGCATTCAGGAAAAAGAAACAGCACCAGCAAAACCTTGGGGATTCAACATAAAGAATCTTCTTGCAATACAGGAGACCCAGGTCTGATACCTGGGTTGCGAAGATTCCCTGGAGAAGGGAATGGCAACCAATTCAGTGTTCTTGCCTGGAGAATCCCATGGACAGCGGAGCCTGGAGGTCTACAGTCCATGGGATGGCAAAGAGTCAGATACGACTGAGTGACTAACACTTTTAATTTTTTTTTTTTTTAACTTTATGTTTGGAAGGCTGCATGTAGCTTAATAAAACTTTTCTTTGTGTTACCTAAAAAATAGACACAGCCAGATCACAGAATTCTCAAATGTCATGGAAGAGAGGGTTTGGAATTACATAATGATGCACATAAAAATTGTGCATTTTAATAGCCTATTGTATCCCAGGTATTGTGCCAAGTATATCAAATAGACTCATGATAATTCTATGAAGGAGCTACTTAATAGTCTCATTAGATAAATGAGAAAACTAAGAAACAGAAATGATTGTTTGCCCAGTGGCCAAAACAATTGATAATAATTAGTAGAACAGGAATTGCATCCAGAGTGTTCCACTCTTGAGCGATACTCATAATTGAAAATAAATATCAAGAAGGAACTAACCTTATGAACTGAGCAAGAACTCACAGTTTATCACCTCTGGGCCATCTGACTTTTTGTTTGTTTGTTTTCCTGGCTGCACCACAAGGCATGTGGGATCTTAGATCAGGGATGGAACCAGCCCTCCCTGCATTAGAAGTGCAGAGTCTAAACCACTGGACCAAGGGGAAAGTCCCTGAATAGTCTTGCTTTAATAGCCTGAAGGAAAATACCCATGACTCAGTAGCATATCCCTTTCAAGGAAACATACCTCTCTTTACTATTGTATGTATACTTGCTACTTTATTTTTTTTTCTCCCTGTTTTTTGAGCAATGTGACATGTTTATCTAACCTGTTGAAGTTTATCATTAATTTTTCCACCGGCTTTTTTCTAATTTTTGCATTAACATTTGGCCACCTGCTGTGAAGAGCCAACTCATTGGAAAAGACCCTGATGCTGGGAAAGATTAAGGGGAGGAGGGAAAGGGGTGACAGAGGATGAGACAGTGGGATAGCATCATGAACTCAATGGACATGAGTTTGAGCAAACTCTGGAAGGACAGGGAAGCCTGGGATGCTGCAGTCCATGGAGTCACAAAGAGGCAGACGTGACTGAGTGGCTGAACAACAACAACAAAGGCTGTATATTTCCCTCTAAGCTCAGTTTTGACTGCATTCCACACATTTTTTTTACCATTCAGTTCCAGATATATTTATTATTAACTATATTTTAAATCAATGTCTTAAAGCAAAAGTATTTCAAAAATTGTCTGTTATAAATGGACCTTAAAAACATCTTTAAGCTGATTTCTAGTTGCCTTTTACTATAATTTGAAAAATGTTCCACATGACAGTCTTTGAAATTTGTAGACATTTATTTTATGGATAAGAAGTTAATCTTGTTTTGCAAATGATCTGTGTACACTACAATTATACATGTTACAGTTTTGGTGTATAGTACTGAAAGCCTACTGATTTTTTGTATACTAATAGATTAATCAATTCCTGATAAAGGAATTGTGTTGAACTTTCTCATTATAATTCTGGACTTATTTATTGATCAAATAAAACTATACTACTATTAAAATCTCTGTTCAGTTCTACTAAAAACCTTTTAACTTCAATGTTATTTTCTTTCTTTTTTTTTTTTTTAATTAAGACTTGAGTTTTTATAGGAGTTATAGGTTCACAGGAAATTTTAGAGGAAAACAAAGAGATTTATCCATCTCCTTCATGCATAGCCTCTCCCATTGTCAAAATCCCCCACCAGAGTGGGGCGTTTATTAAAACTGATGAAACTACAGTGACATACCATGTTGTGCTGTGCTCAGTCACCTAGTCATGCCTGCTCTTTGCGACCCCATGGACTGTAGCTCATGAGGCTCCTCTGTCCATGGGATTCTCCAGGCAAGAATACTGGTGGGTGCCATGCCTTCCTCCAGGGGATCTTCCCAAACCAGGGATTAAACCCAGGTCTCCTGCATTACAGACTGATTCTTTACCAGCTGAGCCACCAGGGACGCCCAAGAATACTGAAGTGGGAAGCCTGTCCTTTTTCCAGGGGATCTTCCTGACACAGGAATCGAACTGGGGTCTCTTACATTGCAGGCAGTTTCTTTACCAGCTGAGCTACCAGGGAAGCCCTGACATATTATAATCACTCAAATTTCAAAATTTACCTTAAGGTTTACTCTTGGTGTTGTAAATTCTATGGGTTGGGATATTTTCTTTCACTTTAGCAGAGTTAATATGTTGGTGTTTATGTGATGTATCTTCTTCCCTCTTTTGCTTGTTTATTTGTATCTCTTATAAAAGGCATATCAGGGAAAGACAGAGATGCATACATAGGGAAGAGACATGCAGTCATGGTGGTGAGGGGTAGTGGAGGTGGGATGAATTAGGGAATTTGGATTGACTTAAGTACACTGCCCTGTGTAAGACAGATCAGTCAGTTCAGTCACTCAGTCTTGTCTGACTCTTTGTGACCCCTACGACTGCAGCACACCAGGCTTCCCTGTGCATCAACAATTCCCGGAGTTTACTCAAACTCATGTTCTTTGAGTCGGTGATGCCATCCAACCATCTCCTCTGTTGTCCCCTTCTCCTCCTGCCTTCAATCGTTACCAGCGTCAGGGTCTTTTCCAATGAGTCAGTTCTTTTCATCAGGTGGCCAAAGTATTGGAGTTTCAGCTTCAGCATCAGTCCTTCCAATGAATATTCAGGACTGATTTCCTTTAGGATTGACTGGTTAGATCTCCTTGCAGTCCAAGGGACTCTCAAGAGTCTTCTCCAACACCACAGGTCAAAACATCAATTCTTCGGCACTCAGCTTTCTTTATGGTCCAACTCTCACATTCATACATGACTACAGGAAAAATTCCATAGCTTTGACAAGATGGACCTCGGTTGGCAAAGTAATGTCTCTGCTTTTTAATATGCTATCTAGGTTTGTCATAGCTTTTCTTCTGAGGAGGAAGTGTCTTTTAATTTCATGGCTGCAGTCACCATCTGCAGTGATTTGGGAGCCCAAGAAAAGAAAGTCTGTCACTGTTTCCATTGTGTCCCCATCTATTTTCATGAAGTGGTGGGACCAGATGCCATGATCTTAGATTTTTGAATGTTGAGTTTTAAGACAGTTTTTTCACTGTTCTCTTTCACTTTCATCAAGAGGCTCTTCAGTTCCTCTTCCTTTTCTGCCATAAGGGTGATGTCTTTGGCTTATCTGAGATTAGTGATATTTCTGCTGGCAATCTTGATTCCAGCTTGTGCTTCATCCAGCCTGGGATTTTGCATGATATACTCTGCATGTTAGTTAAATGTGAGTGATAAGCAGGGTGACAATATACAGATTTGACACACTGCTTTCCTGATTTGGAACCAGTCTGTTGTTCCATGTCCATTCTAACTACTGCTTCTTGACCTGCATACAGATTTCTCAGGAGACAGGTCATGTGGTCTGGTATTCCCATCTCCTTAAGAATTTTCCACATTTTGCTGTGATGCACACAGTCAAAGGCTTTGGCATAGTCAACAAAGCAAAACTAGATGTGTTTCTGGAACTCTCATGCTTTTTCTGATGATCCAACAGATGTTGGCCATTCGATCTCTGGTTCCTCTGCCTTTTCTAAATCTACCTTGAACATCTGGAAGCACTTGGTTCACGTACTGTTGAAGCTTCACTTTGAGAATTTTGGGAATTACTTTGCTAGCCTGTGAGATGAGTGCAATTGTGCTGTAGTTTGAACAGTATTTGGTGTTGCTTTCCTTTCGGATTGGAATAAAAACTGACTTTTTTCCAGTCCTGTGGCCACTGCTGGGTTTTCCAAATTTGCTGGCATATTTAGTGCAGCATTTTCACAGCATCGTCTTTTAGGACTTGAAATAGCTCAACTGGAATTCCATCACCTTCACTAGCTTTGTTCATAGAGATGCTTCCTAAGGCCCACTTAACATTGTACTCCAAGATGTCTGGCTCTAGGTGAGTGATCACACCATTGTGATTATCTGGGTCATGAAGATCTTTTTTGTATAGCTCTTCTGTGTATTCTTGCCACTTCTTCTTAATATCTCTACTTCTGTTAGGTCTATATTATTTCTGTCCTTTATTGAGCCCATCTTTGCATGAAATGTTCCCTTGGTATCTAATTTTCTTGAAGAGATTTCTAGTCATTCCTATCCTATTGTTTTCCTCTGTTTCTTTGCATTGATCACTGAGGAAGGCTTTCTTATCTTTCTTTGCTATTCTTTGGAACTCTGCATTCAGATGGATATAGCTTTCCTTTTCTCCTTTGCCTTTCTCTTCTCTTCTTTTATCATCTTTGTAAGGCCTCCTCAAACAATAAATTTGCCTTTTGCATTTCTTTTTTTTTTTTGGGAGATAGTCTTGATCACTGCCTCCTGTACAATGTCATGAACCTCTGTCCCTAGTTCTTCAGGCACTCTGTCAATCAGATCTAATCCCTTGAATGTATTTTTCAAAGCGATGATGGATTAGAAAGATGTGCACTCATCTTCTCCTGCTAGAACTCCAATATTGCAATTCATTGCTGAACAACCATTGACAGGAGAATGTTGGATTTTGCCAAAAAAATATACCCCATGTCCAAGAGCAAAGGATAAGCTTCAACAAGAAGGTAGGAGGAATGAAATTACGTTTAGAATCAAACCCCATACCAGCCAGGGATTCTCAGATGGCTCAAACAATACATTGTGTGCACCAGGACCCAGAGACCCCGCAGAGACTGAGTCAGACATGCTTTTGAATGTTTGAGTGTCTCTTGCAGAAGCACGAGTCAGCAGTGGCCTGACGTGGGGAGAGGGCCTCTGGCTGCAGCAGACCTGGGTCACGAGTGTGTGGCACAAGCCCTCTTGGAGAAGGTCATCATTAGTCCCAGCATACAGCTGCCAGGCAGACAACCCACAAACTGCAGAACAAGTTTACCAAAGAAATTTTTGCACTGTTAAGAAAGTTCTAGGAGCCACAACAGATTTCCCAACCTGGGGATCTGGCAAAGGGAATGAGAACCCCTAGGGAATTTGACTTTGGGGAGGTCAGTGAGGTTTGATTATAGAACTTCCACGGGATGGGGAAAACAGACTCTTCGTGGGCACAAACTAAACTTTTTGCACACCAGGAGCCAGGAGAAAGGAGGAGTGTCCCCACAAGAGACTGAACCAGGCAATGCCAAAGAATGCTCAAAGTACCACACAATTGTACTCATCTCACACACTAGTAAAGTAATGCTCACAATTCTCCAAGCAAGGCTTCAGCAATATGTGAACTGTGAACTTCCTGATTTCAAGCTGTTTTTAGAAAAGGCAGAGGAACCAGAGATCAAACTGCCAACATCTGCCACATCATGGAGAAATCAAGAGAGTTCCAGAAAAACATCTATTTCTGCTTTATTGACTATGCCAAAGCCTTTGATTGTGTGGATCACAATAAACTGTGGAAAATTCTGAAAGAGATGGGAATATAAGACCATCTGACCTTCTTCTTCAGAAACCTGTATGCAGGTCAGGAAGCAACAGTTAGTACTGGACATGGAACAACAGACTGGTTCCAAACAGGAAAAGGAGTATGTCAAAGCTGTATATTGTCACCATGCTTATTTAACTTATATGAAGAGAACATCAGAGAAGGCACTGGCAACCCACTCCAGTACTCTTGCCTGGAAAATCTCATGGATGGAGGAGCCTGGTAGGCTGCAGTCCATGGGGTCGCGAAGAGTCAGACACCACTGAGTGACTTCACTTTCACTTTCACTTTCATGTTTGGAGAAGGAAATGGCAACCCACACCATTGTTCTTTCCTGGAAAATCTCAGGGAGAGTGGAGCCTGGTGGCTGCCGTCTCTGGGGTCACACAGAGTCGGACATGACTGAAGTGACTTAGCAGCAGCAGCAGAGTACACCATGAGAAATGCTGGGCTGGAAGAACCGCAAGCTGGAATCAAGATTGCCGGGAGAAATATCAACAACCTCAGATATGCAGATGACATCACCCTTATGGAAGAAAGTGAAGAGGAACTAAACAGCCTCTTGATTAAAGTGAAAGAGGAGAATGAAAAAGTTGGCTTAAAGCTCAACATTCAGAAAACGAAGATCATGGCATCTGGTCCCATCATTTCATGGGAAATAGATGGGGAAACAGTGGAAACAGTATCAGACTTTAATTTCTTGAGCTCCAAAATCACTGCAGATGGTGATTGCTGCCATCAAATTAAAAGACGCTTATTCCTTGGAAGGGAAGTTATGGCCAACCTAGATACCATATTGAAAAGCAGAGACGTTACTTTGCCAACAAAGGTCCATCTAGTCAAGGCTATGGTTTTTCCAGTAGTCATTTATGGATGTGAGAGTTGGACTATAAAGAAAGCTGAGTGCTGAAGAATTGATGCTTTTGAACTGTGGTGTTGGAGAAGATTCTTGAGAGTTCCTTGGACTGCAAGGAGATCCAACCAGTCCATTCTAAAGATCAGTCCTGGGTGGTCATTGGAAGGACTGATTCTGAAGCTGAAACTCCATTACTTTGGCCACCTGATGTGAAGAGTTGACTCACTGGAAAAGATTCTGATGCTGGGAGGGATTGTGGGCAGGAGGAAAAGGGGATAACAGAGGATGAGATTGCTGGATGGCATGACCGACTCAATGGACATGAGTTTGGGTGAACTCTGGGAGTTGGTGATAAACAGGGAGGCCTGATCTGCTGCAGTTTGTGGGGTCACAAAGAGTCGGAGAGGACTGAGTGACTGAACTCAACCGAGCATGGCCCTGCCCATCAGAACAAGACCTAGATTCCCCCACAGTCAGTCTCTCCCATCAGGATGCTTCTATAAGCCTCTTATCCTCATTCATCAGAGGGCAGACAGACTGAAAACCACAGTTACAGAAAACTAACCTAACTGATCACATGGACCATAGCCTTGTCTAACTCAGTGAAACTATGAGCCACGCTGTATAGGGCCAACCAAGATGGACAGGTAATAGTGGAAATTTCTGACAAAACATGGTCCACTGGAGAAGGGAATGGCAAAGTATTCTTGCCTTGAGAACCCCATGAACAGTAAGACAGGTAGCTAGTGGGAACCTACTGTATGACACAGGGAGCTCAGTTCAATGCTTTATGGTGACCTATCATGGAAAAAGCAAGAGAGCTCCAGAAAAACATCTATTTCTGCTTTATTGACTATGCCAAAGCCTTTGACTATGTGAATCACAAGAAACTGGAAAATTCTGAAAGAGATGGGAATACCAGACCACCTAACCTGCCTCTTGAGAAATCTGTATGCAGGTCAGGAAGCAACAGTTAGAACTGGACATGGAACAACAGACTGGTTCCAAATAGGAAAAGGAGTACGTCAAGTCTGCATATTGTCAACCTGCTTATTTAACTTATATGCAGAGTACATCATGAGAAACACTGGCCTGGAAGAAGCACAAGCTGGAATCAAGATTGCCAGGGGAAATATCAATAACCTCAGATATGCAGATGACACCACCCTTATGGCAGAAAGTGAAGAGGAACTAAAAAGCCTCTTGATGAAAGTGAAAGAGGAGAGTGAAAGGTTGGCTTAAAGCTCAACATTCAGAAAATGAAGATCATGGCAACCAGTCTCATCACTTCATGGCAAATAGATGGGGAAACAGTAGAAACAGTGTCAGATTTTATTTTTTGGGGCTCCAAAATCACTGCAGATGGTGACTGCAGCCATGAAATTAAAAGACGCTTACTCCTTGGAAGAAAAGTTATGACCAACCTAGATAGTATATTGAAAAGCAGAGACATTACTTTGCTGACTAAGGTCCATCTAGTCAAGGCTATGGTTTTTCCTGTGGTCATGTATGGATGTGAGAGTTGAACTGTGAAGAAGGCTGAGCACTGAACAATTGATGCTTTTGAACTGTGGTGTTGGAGAAGACTCTGGAGAGTCGCTTGGACTGCAAGGAGATCCAACCAGTCCATTCTGAAGGAGATCAACCCTGGGATTTCTTTGGAAGGAAGGATGCTAAAGCTGAAGCTCCAGTACTTTGGCCACCTCATGAGAAGAGTTGACTCACTGGAAAAGACTCTGATGCTGGGAGGGATTGGGGGCAGGAAGAGAAGGGGACGACAGAGGATGAGATGGCTGGATGGCATCATGGACTCGATGGACGTGAGTCTGAGTGAACTCCGGGAGTTGGTGATGGACAGGGAGGCCTGGCATGCTGTGATTCATGCGGTTGCAAAGAGTCGGACACGACTGAGTGACTGAACTGAACTGAGACTGGTGAGATGGGAGAATATGGGAGCAAGGTCCATAAGGGAGGGATGTATGTGTATGTATAGCTGTCACTTCTTTGCACAGCAAAAACTAACAGGATATTTTAAAGCAATTATACCACAATTTTAAAAAATGGCGAAATTATATTATTTGTTATTTTGAAATCATCTTTTAATGGGGAATTTATCAATTTCTATATAATATATTCATAAATTTAGGTTTCATTAGGCTATCTTACTACTGTTCACTATTGGTTCAACTTATTTTATCTTCCTGTTTCTCTCTTTTTCCTCCTTTCTTGTAGTGAAAATTTTCAGTGTTCCAGAGGATCATTAGTGATCAGCTATCCAGAGGCAAAGTAGGGGCCAGAGATTACAAATATACATGATGTGTTGGAGGAAATTAAATATGTAACAAATTGAGTCAAACCAATATGAAAAGGAAAGCAAGACAAAAATAAAAGCACAGAGTGAGAGAAAGTGGGATAAACCTGACAAATCAAAAAAGTCACAGAATACTCCTTAGCTCTACAAAAATATGTGTGTGCTACCGAGAATAATGAAAACACTATTTAATGATTTTAGACTTATAGAATTGATCTACTGAAAGTGCATATTTAATTATGCTTATAGAACAGAAGTAGCTATCATAAACCTTATCAATATTTACAAAAAACTATGGGTGACAGGAGATGAGAAGATGAAATGGGAAGTCAGGAGGCAAATTATATGATGAAGAATAATATTTAGAGCAGTGTTTTGAAATCTCTTACATCACAGCACCCAAAATATACCTATGTCATTTGCATGTGAACGAAGTTACCCACTGTTAGAGAAATCTCTCTCTGGTACCTGGCTACTTCAGGTCTGGCAGCCCAAGATTTGATGGGATTAAAATCTATGCAAAACTACAAATCAGCACACTGGTTGGGAATTTCTGTTTAAGATTATAGGCGTAACAAAGAGAAGCATTTTAAATGGTTTCAGTCAGTTCCATCACTCAGTCATGTCTGACTCTTTGCAACCCTAAGGACTTCAGTATGCCAGGCCTCACTGTCCATCACCAACTCCCAGAACTTGCTCAAACTCATGTCCATCAAGTTGGTGATGCCATCCAACCATCTCATCCTCTGTGACCCACTTATCCTCCCAACGTCAATCTTTCCCATCATCAGGGTCTTTTCCAATGAGTCAGTTCTTCACATTAGGTGGACAAAGTATTGGAGTTTCAGCTTCAGTATCAGTTCTTCCAATTAATACGCAGGACTGATTGCCTTTAGGATGGATTTGTTTGATCTCCTTGCAGTCCAAGGGACTCTCAAGAGTCTTCCCCAACACCATATATCAAAAGCATCAATTCTTCGGCACTCAGCTTTCCTTATAGTACAACTCTCACATCCATACTTGACTACTAGAAACCACAGCTTTGACTAGATGGACACTTGTTGGCAAATTAATGTCTCTGCTTTTCAATATGCTGTCTAGGTTGGTCATAACTTTTCTTCCAAAGAGCAAGTATCTTAATTTCATGACTGTGTCACCACCTGCAGTGATTTTGAAGCCCCCCAAAAAATAAAGTCTGTCACTGTTTCCAGTTTCCCCGTCTATTTGCCATGAAGTGATGGGACCAGATGCCATGATCTTAGCTTTATGAATGTTGAGTTTTAAGCTAACTTTTTCACTCTCCTCCTTCACTTTCATCAAGAGGCTCTTTAGTTCTTCACTTTCTGCCATAAGGATGCTGTCATCTGAAAATCTGTGGTTATTTCTGCCAGTAATCTAGATTCCAGATTGTGCTTCTTCCAGCCCAGTGTTTCACATGATGTACTCTGCATACAAGTTAAATGAGCAGGGTGACAATATACAGCCTTGACACACTCCTTTCCCTATTTGGAACCAGTCTGTTGTCCCATGTCCAGTTCTAACTGTTGCTTCCTGACTTGCATACAGATTTCTCAAGAGGCAGGTCAGGTGGTCTGGTATTCACATCTCTTTCAGAATTTCCCAGTCTGTTATAATCCACACAGTCAAAGGCTTTGGCATAGTCAATAAAGCAGAAGTAGATGTTTTTTGGAACCCACTTGTTTTTTTGATGATCCAACAGATGTTGGTCATTTGATCTCTGATTCCTCTGCCTTTTCTAAATCCAGCTTGAACATCTGGTAGTTCATGGTTCATGTATTGCTGAAGCCTGACTTGGAAAATTTTGAGCATTACTTTAATCTCTTAGGATTTGAAATAGCTCAACTGGGATTCCATCACGTTCACTAGCTTTGTTCATAGTGATGCTTCCTAAGGTCCACTTGACTTCACATTCCAGGATGTCTGGCTCTAGGTGAGTGATCACACCATCGTGGTTATCTGAGTCATGAAGATCCTTTTTGTACAGTTCTGTGTATTCTTGCCCCCTTTTCTTAATATCTTCTGCTTCTGTTACAGCCATATCATTTCTGTCCTTTATTAAGCCCATCTTTGCCTGAAATATTCCCTTGGTATCTCTAATTTTCTTAAAGAGATCTCTAGTCTTTCCCATCCTATTGCTTTCTTCTATTTCTTTGCATTGATCACTGAGGAAGGTTTTTATCTCTCCTTGCTATTCTCTGGAACTCTGCATTCAAATGGGTCTAACTTTCTTTTGCTCATTTGCCTTTCACTTCTCTTCTTTGCACAGATATTTGTAAGGCTTCCTCAGACAACCATTTGGCTTCTTGCATTTCTTTTTCTTGGGGATGGTCTTGATCCCTGCCTCCTGTACATTTTCACGAACCTCTGTCCATTGTTCTTTAGGCAATCTATGAGATCTAATCCCTTGAATCTCTTAGTCATTTCCACTGTATAACCTTAAGGGATTTGATTTAGGTCATACCTGAATGGTCTAGTGGTTTTCCCTACTGTCTTCAATTTAAGTTTGAATTTGGCAATAAGGAGTTCATGATCTGAGCCACAGTCAGCTCCTGGTCTTATTTTTGCTGACTGTATAGAGCTTCTTCATCTTTGGCTGCAACGAATATAATCAATCTGATTTTGGTATTGACCATCTGGTGATGTACATGTGTCGGGTCTTCTCTTGTGTTGTTGAAAGAGGGTGTTTGCTATGACCAGTGTGTTTTCTTGGCAAAACTCTATTAGCCTTTGCTCTGCTTCATTCTGTACTCCAAGGCAAAATTTGCTGGTACTCCAGGTATTTCTTGATTTCCTACTTTTCATGTTTAAATGGTTTAGTATGTCTAAAACTGGGACCTAAAAGAATGAAAGGGAATTTGATTTGAGTCTTCAACTATCACAAGAGAAAGTCAAAACTTGACATAACATCAGTTCAGTTCAGTTCAGCTCAGTCACTCAGTCGTGTCTGACTCTTTGTGACCCCATGAATTGCAGCACACCAGGCCTCCCTATCCATCACCAACTCTCGGAGTTCACTCAAACTCACATCCATTGAGTTGGTGATGCCATCCAGCCATCTCATCCTCTGTCGTCCCCTTTTCCTCCTGCCCCCAATCCCTCCCAGCATTAGGGTTTTTCCAATGAGTCAACTCTTCTCATGAGGTGGCCAAAGTATTGGAGGTTCAGCTTTAGCATCACTCCTTCCAAAGAAATCCCAGGGTTGATCTCCTTCAGAATGGACTGGTTGGATCTCCTTGCAGTCCAAGCGACTCTCCAGAGTCTTCTCCAACACCACAGTTCAAAAGCATCAATTGTTCAGTGCTCAGCCTTCTTCACAGTCCAACCCTCACATCCATACATGACCACAGAAAAAACCATAGCCTTGACTAGACAGACCTTAGTCGGCAAAGTAATGTCTCTGCTTTTGAATATACTATCTAGGTTGGTCATAGCTTTCCTTCCAACAAAATAATATACACCTATTATTTAAACTCTAAATTATAAATAAAGAAAAATTAAAAATGACTCAAAAAGAAAAACAGATGTTTTTGTTTTTGTTAAGCTGTAACAAAGATGGAGGAGGATCAACATAGACTTATACCTTCCATTAAACATCTTTCTAGGTCTTTTAAATTTTTTAATCTTATATGCATATAACTTTGTATATGATGAGGAACCTGTTAGATAAAAGAGCATTTCTGAAGCATGTGGTAATGTGACAAAGTAAAACAGTAGTAGAGCTCTACAAAGGATATACATAATATGTGGGAAAACAGAAGCAATTAGTACAATCATTGATATAAAAGTGTAAGATTAAGAACAACTTTTCACGCACATTTTTCGGAGAACTGGGAGAAAATGCTGTAGAAAGTATAAGTTGATAACTTAGTTTATTTCTTGGAGCAGAACAAAACTCCTGACCTCCAGATGTTGCGAGAGAAGCAAATAATTGTCTGCCCTCAGTCCAACTCGAGAGCTTACTCAAGAATTACTGAAGAGAAAGGAAGTTCCCAAGTCCTGCTCTTTCACTTTCCATTTCCCAAGCAAAAAATAACATCTCTCAAAAGGCAAATAATCATAGTTCTCACCATGTTAGGGGATCATTAATAGTAGTATTTAAAAAATATTTCATCTATACCTTTCCTATAGAATTCTGTATTCTAAAGAAGATAGGAAATTATAGTTGTATAATAAAGAGAAACATAGTTAATAGGTTATAAAAATTTTCATGTCCAACTCTTTGTGACCCCATGGACTGTAGCCAGCCAGGCTCCTCTGTTCATGGGAATTATCCAGGCAAGAATACTGGAGTGCATAGAACCCAGGTCTCCCACACTGCAGGCAGATTCTTTACCAGCTGAGCTATCAGGGAAGCCCTTTTATAAAAATAGAGGTGTTTATAGACAACAGAGTACAAGTTCTGGTAGTGTCACCAATTCAGCTTTTTTTCTGTATCCTTGCAGAGCACAAGGCTTGAATTATTGCTAAAGCTATATTTTTACTACTATTACTATCTCTTACAGGAAATACTGATATATGTCTGTCTCACTCAACAATTTTCAAGGGAAAGTGAATTATATTTTATCTCTTTATCTCTTTCATTTATTTATTTTTATTTTTTTGGCCATGCAAAGAGACATATGAGATCTTAGCTCCCACCGGGGATCAAACCCATGCTCCCTGTATTGGACGCACAGTGTCTTAAGTACTGGATCACCGGGAAATCCCATATTTCTTTTATTTTCCATCTTAATAATTCCTTTTGTACTAATCATGTTCTGTATACACTGTCTTAATAAGCTTGCTTTTACTGGATTGAGCTTACCTGATAATTATTGGTTAGGCTAAAAAAAAAAAATAGTGAATGTTTATGGTACAAGGGCTAATGATAAAACTAAAGTGATAGGTTAAATTTAATTTTTTCTCCTTAATCGTCAAAGTCATTTTCTATTTTAGACTGATTTTCATTTGCCAATATATAATCAAATCTAGACCAGGTTTAACAGTTCTGAAACAATGCTGTAACTAAATATGATGGATTGCATGTTCAAGTTTAAAGCCATGCTATTGGGATGTAGGGAGTTTCAGATTTCAGGCTGGAGTTTTAACTAGAGATTGCAAGTTGACTTATTTATTATTGTTTTTGGATCATAAAACTAAGATGTGCACATATCTGCAAAAGAACATGTGTGTGCATGCTAAGTCCCTTCAGTCGTGTCCAACTCTCTGCAACCCAATGGATTATAGTCTGCCAGGCTCCTCTGTCCATGGAATTCTCTAGGCAAGAATACTGGTTTGGCTTTCCAAAGGCCTTCTCCAGGGAATCTTCCCCACCCAGGGATGAAAACGGGTATTTCCTGTTTTGCAGACTAATTCTTTACCGCTGAGTCACCTGGGAAGCCCCGCAAAAGAATACAATTCATCACTATTCTAAAAATACTGATTTTTAATAAGTGCTTATGTCTTGCTATATGGATAGATGGATGTACATATCTTAAATACACACATAAATATATATATATACACATATGTTTTACATGTGTCTTTATAATTGTGATAATATTGAAAAAAATGCACCTGTGTTGGCAGTAATTCTATGGTCATCTCTAATTAGAAACCTTACAGCTAATTGAAAGGAATAAGTTTCTTGTTCCTGGAACTTGATCAAGTTTCTTCATGTCTTTTCCCTCTCATGTATGTGTTCAGTTCAGTTCAGTTCAGTCGCTCAGTCGTGTCCGAATCTTTGCGACCCCATGAATCGCAGCGCGCCTGGCCTCCCTGTCCATCACCAACACCCGGAGTTCACTCGGACTCGCGTCCATCGAGTCCATGATGCCATCCAGCCATCTCATCCTCGGTCGTCCCCTTCTCCTCCTGCCCCCAATCCCTCCCAGCATCAAAGTCTTTTCCAATGTACAGAGATGTAATTTAAAAATTATAATATGAGCATTAAACACTTATGCCAGATATTATACTAAGAACTTTACATATCTAACCTCATCTAATCTTCAAAAAGTTTCAGTTAAGTGTAATATCAGTATTCCTATTATACAGCTATAAAAATATGAATCTGATTTGTTTACTAAGAGATTTGCATTTCCTTGTTTAACTTCTCCACGCTCAGTGAATTACAATTATCGTTCATCAGAAACAGAAACAGTCCTCAAACTCCTAAGTCCCCAAAATGTCATTTTCTCAAATAAAAGCTATAGGCTTTACTGCTAGAAAAAGAAAATGATGGATAAGAATCATGATGAATTTGTTAGCACTACATCTAGAAAAAGAAAGAGGCAGTGTGAGATAGACTCTAGCGGAAGTTAGAAATTTTCCAACCAAATGGATAAAGACAATTAAAATTTTCCCTGCTGTCTAATATAAGGACTTCAGTCATCCAATTGTATTTAAAAGCCTTCTTGCAGTTCTGTTTCAAGGAGTCTTCCAGATTTTTTAACAGTGATACAAGCGAAATAGATTTATAATAAACTAAGACCTAACTATACTTTTCTTTTGTAATCAGGGCTAGAGACTGAGGACATAATTTTATTCTTATTTAAATAATAGCCCAAACTGAGTAGTTTATTTACTTAGTGTCTGTTGGCTCACACCATAAAAAATCTGCCCACAATGTGGGAGACCCCGGTTCGATCCCTTGGGTCAGGAGGATCCCCTGGAAAAGGGAATAACAACCCACTCCAGAATTCTTTCTGAAGAATTCCATGGGCAGAGGAGCTGTAGGCTACAGCCCATGGGGTTGCAAAAAGTCGGACATAACTGAATGACTAACACTTTCATTTTCTTTTCTTCCTAAAATGTTTTCTAAGATTTCAATTTGTGTTGAAAATAATAGTAGTTCAAATGATAAATGTGACAGGTAGAAAATAAGTATACCAACTTAAAAACAGCTATTTGTTAAAAATCAAGGTTGTGTTTGTTTTTTTTTTTCTAATTTTCAAGGTTGTCAGGTCAAAATTTAGAAGTTCTTTTTCCTATAAAGGTTATGATAATCTACTTCTTTCTTTGGCCTTTAATTCTAATCAGTCGGAATGGTTCTTGTCCTCAGGAATTCCTTTATTCCACACAGCACAAGAATATTCAATATAATAGCCCCTCCGCAGTCTTGCCCTTTCTAATGGAACAATTTACTCAAAGAAAACACCATCTGGGAAAGGCACAGCCAAACTCCCAGGTTATTCCAATTAATATTCCATATGAGAAAATATTTCCTGTCTTTTGCAGGTTTGTGAATAAGTAGACAGCAAGGAAACAAAACTTGGTGTCCAGAGTATGAATAATTAGCTAAATATGCTCACAGAAAAGTATTGGCAGGTCAAAGGTTATAAGAACCCTCAGGTATGAATTTGCACGTGTTCACATGTTAGAAATAACCATAATTATACACTATATGATGGGAAAAAAAACCTCTGTTTCAGAAACTATTTTCTGAAATTGAGTTTAGTAGTCTTTACAACAAAAGAGCCCAGATTTGAATTTTTATAAATGAAATTCAAAAATTTAAGACTCTCCTAAAAGTCTCTTTATACTTCTATTCTTTTTCCTATCTCTTCCCTTTCATTGTTTTATTTCTTCATTTTCTTCTTGTTCGTTCCTCCTTTTTCTTTTTTTTTTCTCTTTTGTGTTTTTATTTTCTCTTTTCTTACCCTCATTTCTTTCTCCCTTTTCCTGTCTATCTTATCTCAAAACTAGCTTTTCAGGCATGGTAGTAATATAAATCTTTCTCCTGAGAAAAGAAGAGTGTGCAAATATGACTTTCGGATACAAAGACTGTAGAACAAAAAGCTTTCACACACACACTCTATTCACTTACTGGTGTCACTAAGCAACTAAAACTTTCATTGTTTTTCTGACAGAAATTTATATATATATATACACACACACACACACACACACACACACACACACACACTAACATTCTACTTTTACCAGCAAACAAACTGTACCAACTAATTGTGTTGTCTTAAGTACTAATCATAGTGTTAATATCTCACTCTGATTTTCAGGCATAAGCTAGAACTGTCTCTTTTGAAGTTTGCTGTGCACAAATGACTAGCTTCAGTCTACAAAATGTGAGTATAAAGTGATATGTGTCACTTTTGAACAAAAGCTTGAAAACGCAGGAGTGATTTGCCCCATTCTGATCTCCTCCCTGCTGTGATGATCCGAGAATCATGTTTCCAGATGGAGCAGCTGTCAGTCTGGGAGTCTGACCTCCTACAATGAGCACAAACCTTCTTGTTAACCTGAAATAGACATGGAGTGAAGATAGAGAAATAAAATTTTGTTGTGTTAAGCCTCTGAGATTTTTGAGTTTTCTAACTGTTAATACAAACCAGGTCTATTTTTTTAGATATTTCTGAAACTAAAAATGCACCTACATTGGGAAACCCTAGAGGTGTTACAGAAAGAATAATTGTAAGTAACATATACCAATATTAGATATGACCAATAACTAAACTGAGAAGATTCAAAAGTACCATCTATTTGAAAATAATCTTTTCTGCTTGAATTGTTTTCTATTGTTGCTGTTATCTTCTATACAAATTATTTAATAGACAGTTCCATTCTTTCTTGTGAAACTAAGACAATACTTTAAACATTTTGATTTTTATTCTAAACTAAATATCAAAAGATAATCATTGAATGGCAATAGAATTTTGAAATTTTATAATGAATAATTTATACTAAAGGTTTTATTTTTGAAGTTTGATGAACACAAACCTCAGTACCAATTGAAAAGTACTTTAAAGAAGAAAGCATTTGCAGAAATTGGAAATGAGCCACTTTTTTCCAAAGGAAAAGTGAAAAGGAAGTCTTTTAAAATGTTTAGTGAAATAATTTTAATGCATGTTCTTCTTATCAAATAACTTTGAAGCATTTAGTTTATGTGAATATACTGAAAATGATTCATTTTCATCATTTAATTGAAAATAAATGGCATTCCTTTTCAAAAAATTCATTGGCCATTTGTGTTGGTAAATTGTTTATAAAAACTCTCCTAATCATTTCACTTTGCAACTGTTAAGAACAACAGGTTATCTCCGAGGAAAATTTAACATCGCAATGTATTTTTGAATTAATATACTTTATTTTTTAGAAGATTTTCAGGTTTAAAGAAAAGTTAAGCATCCAAGTACAATGAATTCCCATCAGTTCAGTTCAGTCCCTCAGTCATGTCTGACTCTTTGCGACCCCATGGACTGCAGCACACCAGGCTTCCCTGTCCATCACCATCTCCTGGAGCTTGCTCAGTCTCACGTCCATCAAGTCACTGATGCCATTCAACCATCTCATCCTCTGTCATTCCCTTTTCCTCCTGCCTTCAGTCTTTTCCAGCATCAGGGTCTTTTCCAATGAGTCAGTTCTTCACATCAGGTGGCCAAAGTATTGGAGCTTCAGCTTCAGCATCAGTCCTTCCAATGAATATTCAGGACTGATTTCCTTTAGGATTGACTGGTTTGATCTCCTTGCAATCCACAGTTCAAAAGCATCGATTCTTTGGCACTTGGCTTTCTTTATGGTCCAACTCTCACATCCATACATGACAACTGGAAAAACCATAGCTTTTGACTGGAAGGACCTTTGTCAGCAAAATAATGCCTCTGCTTTTTAATATGCTGTTTAGGTTTGTCATAGCTTTTCTTTCAAGGAGGAAATTGTCTTTTAATTTCATGGCAGCAGTTATCATATATGTGATTTTGGAGCCTAATAAAATAAATGAGTTCCCATACACCCACTCTATCCCCACATGTATACAGTTTTCCCTGTTATCAGCATCTGGCACTTGTTACAATTGATGAGCCAATACTGATGCATTATTATTAATGAAAATCCATAATTTATATTAGAATTCACTCTTTGAATTGTACCATCTCTGGATTTTGACAAATGAATATATTATTGTATTGGACATAATATACATCCACCATTAACCTATCGTACAGAATAATTCACTGCCCTAAAACTATTTATGCTAAATCTATTCATCCTCCCTCCATGCAAACCCCTAGCAACTGCTGAACTTTTTATTGTCTCCATACTCTTGTCTTTTCCAGAATGTCATATAATTAGAGTAATATAGTATATAACCCTTCTAAGATTGGCTTCTTTCACTTAGTAATACAAGCACACCTTGCTTTATTATGCTTTGCAGATGTATTTTTTACAGATTGAAGGTTTGTGGCAACCCTGCATGAAGCAAATTTATTGGCACCATTTTTCCAACAACATTTTCTCACATCATGTCTCTGTGTGACACAGAGACACAGGAATAATTCTTGCAATATTTCAAATTTTTCATTATTATTGTATGTTTATGAAGATCTGTGATCTTTGATGTTATTATTGTCATTGTTTTAGAACATCACAGACTGTTCTAAGAACGCTAATAAATCATTTCTTCATTGTAAGGATACTTATATTTATCTGTTGAAGATATTTTAAATACTATTCTAGTCTGATGATTAGTTATATTTAATAAAGTACAAATCAATCTGGGTAGCCACGGGGCAGCGGAGGGGAGGGAACAATGATGTAAATAGCTCTGGAATACATTATGTGGGCAATTTATAGAATGGAATAAACATTTTCAAGACATGTATCTGAAAGAGGAATCAATATCCAAGATACTTTAGAAACTCATGCAACTCAGTAGAAAAAAATTATTAAAATATAGGTGGTGAATCTGAATAGACATTCTTCCAAAGAAGACATTCAGTGAAAATGAAGATGGACAGTATTTTCCATGTAGAGGATATGTGTCACCACTTTCAACCTTAAATTTTACCCTTTATTTACATGGAGCTCCAAGTAAAACTATGTACACTATATTATTTCATGTTTCTATGGTTTTTTGTATTGTTCCTTTTGCCCAAATTACTTCTTTTAAAATGAATGTTTATTAATTAATTTATCTTAAGAAATGTACTAAATACTTGAACAAGAAATAAGGAAAAGCTTCTCCATTAACGTTTATTCCAATTAACTTTATTAACCTATTTCTCACTCTTTAAATTTTGATTTAATGTCATTTCTTCTAGGAATTCTATTGGAATCAAGAGATTTTGCCATGTGTGTTTACTTTCAGTGCCCATATATTTATATTTACACTTACCATTTTCTTCTTCTTAAACAACAACAATGAAAGCAAGTTCATTAATTTCTCCTACCCTCAAACCCTCTTATCTCTGGCAACAGTAGATACTCATAAAATTCAACTGACAGTCACTATAGCATTTGAAATGAAACTTACTTCTTTGACTAATACACAAATTGTGCTTAAAGTTTTCAACTATATTTTTTACACTCAAGCTCAGGGAATTTCACTCCATCAAATTTTCTGAGGAAATTTTATCATATCTCTGTATGCTACTTGATTGCCTTATGACTAGACTGATGGGTGTGCTGAATAATGTTCAGTGACTTTTATAGGATTTATATAAATTAAAATCTCAGAAAGAAACACAGGTTAATCTAGGGCAATAAATTCCAAAAGTAGTTTCACAGTTTAGTTTTGATACCGTGCAGGGCCCTGTGGGGGCTCCTGGGAATAAAGCCTTTCTGTGTTCCCCATATTTTTTTTGTCTTTTTCTTTTTTTAATATAAATATATTTATTTTAATTGGAGGTAAATTACTTTACAATATTGTATTGGTTTTGCCATACATCAACATGAATCCACCACAGGTATGGAAGCAACCCCATATTCTTGATTATAGGACAGCCTTCATTCAACCTCCATGACCTTCCCTGAGTTCCAATGGGCAGTTTCAAGCAGTTGTTAATTAGGGAAGGGAGGGAAAGTGAGACCAGGGAGAAACAACAGTCAAGAGCAACCTTGGGGCAAGATCCAGTTTCCCTATCAAGGGATACACACAACAATATCTTTGAGCTATTTGGCGGAGACTGAAACCCCCTCCAGGTAGGACAAGTTAACAATTAATGATGGTATGTGGCCCACAAACATGTAGACCCCAGACCATTTGGGCCTGAAAGCTGATTATGCTGACTTCTTCTTACTTCACCACCATTAGAAGAATGTCCATTAGAAGAATGTCCAGGAGCTGATCATACCCTGTTTGAATAATTACTATAAAACATCTCACTATCTTCTCCAAGTTGGGACACATGGTTTTCAGGGCATTAGTCCAACATGTCCCCCTTTGCCTGGCAAAGCAATAAAGCTATCCTTTTCTACTTCGCCCAAAACTCTGTCTCTGAGATTCAATTTGACACCAGTGTACAGAGAAGCTGAGCTTTCAGCATGACTCACCTGTAAGAAGCTAGAACTGCTGCTATTTTTATGTTTATACAGAAACTTTTCTGTATAATTCTTACACATCCATTTTATACTGAAAATTTTCATTTAGTTACATTTTCCATGACACAAATTCTTATCAAACTGCAGCACTAAATCACTTAATATTACAATAGCAAAGTATATAGCGCAACAATTTTTCCTGAAAGTTAAATAGATATTATTATAATTTCCTGGAATGTGTATAGAAATTATGATTACTTTCCTAACACAATTATTTTATTCAGCTTTCAAGTACCTTACTTCTATAGAGGAAACATGAAATAGCCAAACTCTCAAAAATTACAAAAATAAAAATTCAATTTCAGATATTTTTAATCCCAACATTTTTATAAACAAGCTGAAAACATATACACATTCACAAGCAAAACTATATACACATGTAGAAAAACATTAGACTCATGAAATTAATAAGAAATTATAGCAAGATACATGTTTCCTATATGTGAACAATTAACAAGTGGAATTTGAAATTAAAAACACAATGCCATTTACATTACAATTCCCAAAATGAAGTATTTAGTTATAAATCTAACAAAATATCTGCAAGATCTATGCGAGGAAACTACAAAACTCCAATGAACACAATCAGTTCAGTCACTCAGTCATGTCCAACTCTTTGTGACCCCATGAATTGCAGCATGCCAGGCCTCCCTGTCCATCACCAACTCCGAGTTCACTCAAACTCACGTCCATCGAGCTGGTGAGGCCATCCAGCCATCTCATCCTCTGTTGTCCCCTTCTCCTCCTGCCCCCAATCCCTCCCAGCATCAGAGTCTTTTCCAATGAGTCAACTCTTCGCATGAGGTGGCCAAAATACCGGAGTTTCAGCTTTAGCATCATTCCTTCCAAAGAACACCCAGGACTGATCTCTTTTAGAATGGACTGGTTGGATCACACAATCAAAGAACAAGTAAATAAGTGGAGAGATATTCCATGCTTATAGATAGGAAGACTTGATATTATCAAAATGTCTGTTCTTCTCAACCTGAGCTATGGATTAAATGCAAACCCAACCAGAATACCAACAAATTATTTTGTGAATATCCACAAATTGACTGTAAACTACATATGAAGAGACGAAGGATCTAGAATAATTAACATAATCAGTAAAGAAAAGAACAAAGTTGTAGACTGACCTTACTCTACTTCAAGACTTACTGTAAAGCTATTAGCTAAAGCTAATAATCAGAACAGTGTTGAAGGAAGAGACAAACAGACTAGAAAGTCCAGAAATAGACTCACATAGATATAGTCACTGATTTTTGACAAAGGAACAAGGGCATTAGAATGCAACATAGTCTTTTCAACAAATAATGCTGGAATAACTGGACATGCAAAAAAATTAATCTAGACTTAGACCTTACACTCTTGACAAATATCAATTCCAAACAGATCAGAAACCTAAATGTAAAACACAAAAGTTCCCAGAAAACAACATAGGAGAAAATATAGATGAACTTGGGAATGGCCATGACTTTTTAGATACAATACCAAAGCCATGATGCATAAAAGACACATTTGATAAGCTGGACTTCTTTAACATCATACTTTTCATCTGCAAACACAATGTAAAAAGAATAAGAAGACAATCCACAGACTTTAGAAAATATTTGCAAGACATGTCTTACAAAGGACTGCTATTCAAATACACACAAATCTCTTGAAATTCAACAAGAACAAAAGCAACTTGATTGAAAAATAGATCAAATATTAACAGACACCTCACCAAAGAAGACATATAAATGAAAAATGATCATGAGGAAAGATGCTCTACATCTTTTCAAATACAAATTAATTGAAAATTAAAATGAGATTTTAAAAATGCAAATTAAAATGAGATTTTACTATACTCTAATTAGAGTTGACAAAACTCAGAACACAGAGAACACAAAATGCTAAAAAAGATGTCCAGCAACAGGAATTCTCATTCATTGCTAGTGGGAATGAAAAATATTACAGATAGTTTGGAAGACAGTTTGGCAGTTTCTTATGAAACTAAATGCTCTCTTTTCATATGATCCAATGATTATTCTCCTTCATACTTACCTAAGGAGTTGAAAACTTGTCTGCAGAACAACCTGAACACAAATATTTATAGTAGGGACTTCCCTGGTGGCTCAGTGGCAAAAACTCCACACTCCCAATACAGAGACCCCAGGTTCAATTCCGGTTCAGGGAACTAGATCCCACATGTTGCAACTGAAAAATCCCACAGGCCACAAAGAAGGTTGAAGATTCTTTGGGCCACAACTAAAACCTCATGCAGTCAAATAAATAAATAAATTTTTAAAATATTTATAGTAAATAAATAAACCATAGTACATAGAAACAATGGGATAAAAGGAATAGAGCTTTCAAGCCATGAAAAGATACGGAGGGAACAAAATGTATATTAATTTAATAACTGAAAGAAGTCGATCTGAAAAGGCTACATACTGTATGATTCCAGGTAAATGACATTCTGAAAAGAGTAAAACTATGGAGAAAATAAAAATGTCAGTGCGTCAAAGATGGCCAGGGAGAAAAGAAGCAGGACATGGAGTCTTTTTCAGTCAATTCAGTTCAGTCGCTCATTAGTGTTCAACTCTTTGTGACCCCATGGACTGCAGCATACCAGGCTTCCCGGTCCTTCACCAACTCCAGGCACTTGCTCAAACTCATGTCCATTGGGTTGGTGATGCCATCCAATCATCTCATCCTCTGTAGTCCCCTTCTCCCCCCATCTTCAATCTTTCCCAGCATCAGAGTCTTCTCCAATGAATCATTTCTTTGACTCAGGTAGCCAAAGTATTGGAGCTTCAGCTTCGGCATCAGTCCTTCCAATGAATATTCAAGACTGATTTCCCTTAGGATCGACTGGTTGGATCTCCTTGCAGCCCAAGGGACTCTCAAGTCTTCTCCACACCACAGTTCAAAAGCATCAATTCTTCAGTGCTCAGATTTCTTTATAGTCCAAATCTCATATCCATACATGACTACTGGAAAAACCATAGTTTTGACTGGACGCACCTCTGTCAGCAATGTCTCTGCTTTTTATTTATTAATTTATTATTTTTTTGTATTAATGAATTATTTTATTTTATTACATTTTTTAAGTTTACTTTATTTTACTTTACAATAATGTATTGATTTTTCCATACATCAACATGAATCCGCCACAGGTATACATAAGTTCCCACTCCTGAACCCCCCTCCCACCTCCTTCCCCATACTATCTCTCTGGGTCATCCCAGTGCACCAGCCGCAAGCATTCTGTATCCTGCATCGAACCTATACTGGCGATTCATTTCTTATATGCTATTATACACGTTTCAGTGTCATTCTCCCAAATCATCCCACCCTCTCCCTCTCCCACAGAGAGTCCAAAAGACTGTTCCATACATCTGTGTCTTTGCTGTCTCACATACAGGGTCATCATTACCGTCTTTCTAAATTCCATATATATGTGTTAGTATACTCTATTGGTGTTTTTCTTTCTGGCTTACTTCACTCTGAAGTAAGTAATCAGCTAATATGCTGTCTAGGTTTGCCATATCTTTCTTCCAAGGAGGAAGTGTCTTTTCATTTCATAACTGCTGTCACCATCTGCAGTGACTTTGGAGCCCAAGAAAATAAAAGTCTCTCATTGTTTCCATTGTTTTTCCATCTATCTGCTGTGGAGGCTTTTTAGGGCAATGAAAATACTCTATGATATTATAAGGATATGTATGATATTATACACTTGCCCAAACTCATAGACTATATAGCATCAAATTGAACCCTAAGATAAACTATGAATTCTGTGTGATTATGTATCAATGTAGGTTCTTCTTTGGTAAAACTGTACCATCCTGGTGAGTAATAAAGAGAATAGAGAAAATTATGCGTGTGTTAGGGCAGGGAATATATTGGAAATCTCTGTACCTTTCTCTAAATTTTGCTGTAAATTTAAAATTGCTCTTGAAAAATTAAAGACTTAAACATATACACACATATTAGAACTTGAACCTACTGACCAAATCTCAAATATTTTTAGTTAAACCTAACTTTAAATTATACCCTTGTGAAATCTACATGCTTCAGTTTTCACTGAAAAAGATAGTTACCTTTCCCAATCCATTCGATAATATTAAAGGAAATTAAAATGATGTTCTGTACTACTATATGAAATTATTTATTTTCCTTCTCCTACTATTATGGATATGACTTGAACTACACATTAGCTTATGTAAAATGAATTTTGGTCAGATATAAGTCAGATCAATTGAATAGCCCACCACTGTATTTTAGCGATTATAAACTAAGTTTAATATTATAAGTTGCTAAAGGAATGTTCTAAGAAAATACAGAATTATAGGACTTCCCTGGTGGTCCAGTGGTTAAGACTTCACCTTCCAATGAAGGGAATACAGGTCCAATCTGTGGTTGGGGAGCTAAGATTCCATAAGCCTCATGGCAAAAAATAAACAAACAAACAAAATAAGCAGTATTGTAACAAATTCAATAAAGACTTTAAAAATAGTCCACATCAAAAAAATTTTAAGAAAAGAAATGAGAAAATGCTCTTAATTTTTAACTATTTTAATGTTAGTCTTCACAAAAGCAGTACATTGTAATGAATAAGTTCCTAAATTCCCAGCCTAACATATGTGTCTGGTTTTGTTTCTATGACTCTACTTACATCTGTTACTGATTGTAATGATACCTTTTTAGCCTTGAAACTGCTATGCAATTAGATTAATCAAATTAGTTTTTACATACAATGTCCACACACACACAACTTTTGTGCTTTATCTTCACTTTTTCCAGTTTACTATGAGGTGACATAGTACATTCAAGTCCTGAAATAATTTATTCTAGACAGATAAGTCAAGTTGATTTAAAATAGTTCACATAAAACATACTAAGATCGTCTACCTCCAGACCAAGTTTTAAATGAAGGTTTCACTGTAATACACACACAAAAAATGGAATATAGGATGTAAAATTCTATAAAGTATGAAGAAGTATTCACCTAAAATGAGACACGATATGCAACAAGTTTAAACCCACTAAGTAGGAAATGCTCCACTTTTCCATAAGAAAGTATTTCAGGTAATACAAAATTACTTTTAGAAACCTTATTTTTCTATAAATATGATGCATTTTATAATAGAGCCCATATGCATCTCTATTCAAATTACCAAAAAAGTCCTTAAATTTTTGCCAGAAGAATAATCTTCATCACTAAAATGGGTTTTATAGTGTAATTTAAATCTTTGGTGGCTTGCCTGGAAATGTGTATGTTTCATGAATATTACAAATTAGTGAAGATGTTGATTGCTGATGTTGTATCATCTCCAGCCACTCACTATTAAACAGGAAAAGAATAGTCTCTTCAATGTTTCATTCACCTTTCAAATGGTGATTCAAATTCCTCACATCTTTATGGGGAGAAAAAGACCATAGTTTGGTTCATAGGGTATTGCAATATATTGCTAAATTACTGTGATATTTACTTGAATTTGCTTGAATATTAGCAAGTAAAGATTAGTGAATTGCAATGACCTTTTGAAAAGATAACTTCCCTGGTGGTTCAGATGATAAAGAATCAGCCTGCAATGCTGGAGGCTTGGTTTCCATCCCTTGGATTGGGAAGATCCCCTGGAGAAGGAAATGGCAACCCACTCCAGTATTCTTGCCTTGAGAATTCCATGGACAGAAGAGCCTGGAGGGCTGCAGTTCATGGGGTCGCAAAGATTTGGACACAACTTAGCTACTAACACTTTCAACACTGTGAAAAGATAACAGTATAGGTATATAATCTTGATCTTCTCGAGCAATAAGTTTTCCTTTGCTGTTTATATTTATTGGCCTACTGTCTATTCTATTGTATCTCTATTTATCATCGTCTTGCATTTTGTCAAAAAATTTAGGTGATGGTTTAATTGTTAAATTAAACCAAATAAAAGTGAAGTCGCTCAGCTGTTAAATTTTTTCTTTTTTCCAGTATATAACATTTTATTGTCTGTTTAATAGCCTCTAATTCTGAATTTTCTTCTAATATAGGATTCAGCTCTTACCTGGTACACAAAGGGCCAGACTAGCTCCATCACTGAAGAACTGTACAAGGAGTCAATTCCTATGGGGATTGCAATGAAAACTTATATTAATATTTGGAATCCCAGGCAGATGGGGGAGGGTGGAAAGAACAAATGCCCACAGAATTTCTCAATGTCTACTTTTCAACTTTCCAAATTTCCCCAAAAAATACTCTGCTACACTTCTGTTAGTAACAGTGTTAGTCAAACAAACAGGGTAGACTAAGGTTTCTGTTTTATCTTAACACATTGAGAGAATGTTGTTAATGTCCTAAAAAGCAAGCATGTAAAAACTAGAGGTGGTGTTATTTGAGAGCTTAAGTGTTGTTTAAAAAAAACCTTGAGGAGACAAAGATCTTGCTAGGTTAACAGTAGAAGCTAATTATGAGGAGACTACCAATAAATGAATAATCCTTAAAGAAAACTAGGAAAACCAGGGCGATGCTTCTTAATCTCCAGCTACAGAATACCTACATAGCTATGAACCGTACTTGAAAATATTTAGTACCCTAGACAAAACAAAAAATTGATTTATATAGATACATTACAATTCAGGCCAAAATGTCAACAAAGTTTTTATGTAAATTGACAAGAAGACTTCTATTTTTATATTGAAAAGCAAATCACGGAAAGAAACTATGGCATGCCTGACAAGAAGTAAAATGAATAAGCATTGTCCTTTTAAAATGGGAGCTTAATTAAAAATATATTATAGGTGTTATAATAAATCAACAGAAAAGAGAAATGAGGAGTAGACATATAAATCTGTAAAAATCTTATTTATGACAGAGTTTTCATAGCATTTCAGTATGGAAAATTAGGGAGTATCAACATCTGGTCCTGGGACAATTATTGTCAACATGGGGGAAAAAAAATCAAACTTTTATATAAAACACTAAAAACAATCCACATGGGTTAAAAAAAAAAAAAAAGTCAAGCCATGTGGCTTAAACACACACACAAACCTTTAGAAGACAATATAAAATAATGTTCTTTCTGATCTTTATAATCTTTAAATTTCTGATAAACCTCATTGTTTTAAAATTGAGCTTTCTATTGATTGACATATACACTAAAGAAAGCAAAATAAAACTAACAGACTGAAAAGTGACAAACAAGACATGTAATTTAAAAGGAATTAATATCCATGATATATAAAGAACTCCCTGAAATCAGTAATAACTTTAAAAGGTAAACAATTTTATAGGGGAAAAAAAAAAGTAAACAGGAAAGAAAGAGAAAGTGTTAGTCATTCAGTCCTGTCAGACTCTTCGTGACCTCATGGATTGTAGCCCACCAGGCTCCTCAGTCACTGGAATTCTCCAGGCAAGAATCCTGGAGTGGGTTGCCATTTTCTTCCCCAGGGGATCTTCCCTACCCAGGAACTGAACCCAGGTCTCCCAAGATACAGGCAGACGCTTTATCTACTGAGCCACCAGGGAAGACCAATGCAGGAGACACAATTTCAGTCCCTAATCCAGGACGATTCCACATGCTGTAGAACAATGAAGACCATGTGCCACAACTACTGGGCCTGTGCCCTAGAGCCTAGGAGCAGTAACTACCAAGCCTCTGTGTAGCAGCTACTGAAACCTGTGTGCCTAGGGTCCGAGCTCTACAAGTGAAGCCACCACAATGAGACGTTCACAAAACACAACTAGAGAGTAGACCCTGCTCAGCACAACTAAAGAAAAAACTTGAATAGTAAAGAAGACCCAGCACAACCAAAAATAAATAAATAAATTTTAAAAACTGTTTGACATACCATCTATCGGTGAAATATGAAGTAACAATCTTCATAGGTTGCTCACTTACCTAAATTTATAAATCATGTTGATAAACAATTAGCTTTTTTCTATAATATTCAAGAAATTTCAGACATTTCTCTATACTCTAGACACTTTTATTTGTGTACCAGAAATGCTCATAGAAACATTATTTGTGATAGAAAAAAATCAACAGAAAAATGGATAAAGAAATCATGGAGAAGTCATATTATGCAACACTGAGGAGGAAATGGCAGCCCAATCCAGTATTATTGCCTGGAAAATTCCATGGACAGAGGAGCCTGGTGAGCTGCAGTCCATGGAGTCTCAAAGAATTGGACATGACTGAGCACACACACATGAAATAGCAGCAAAATTGAAAGAATTATAGATATACCTGTTGTATCAGTTGAAGTCCAATCAAGAAGGAGAAATTACACGGTGTTTCAACTTTGAAAGTTAGAAGAATCATTTACTATATCAGGAAACTGGAAAAAAAAAATAATTGGCTAGAAGTAAAAGAAACTCTCAGAAATACAGAGATTGCAAATATTAGGAGAAGCCAGAAGTCCTAAGGCTGAGATTAGATGCCCTAAGGGAGATCTGCCTCTCTCTCTTTCTCTCTCTCTCACACACACACCACCTTGAAGTGAGAGCCAGACCTTTGGAGAGGGCATTGCTAATGTTCACTGAATGCAGAGAAGTGATTTCATCAGAAATTCACCCTCTAGGCACCTGAAAAAACCATTCATGGGGAGGAGTATCATCAGCAAAACCTCCAGAGTTGTGTGCTAAGGGAAGGTGATGGGTGCTAGGTGGTGCTGTGTGATGCCTGCTATAAGATTATGCACTAGAGAAGCTGTCTGCATTGCAGGAGCCCACTGAACAGCTACTTGGAAATATCCCTTCCTCATGCAGTGTCCTTTTAGTGTCCTATGAATATTCATTGGAAGGACTGATGCTGAAGCTGCAATACTTTGGCCATTTGATGCAAAGAGCTAACTCATTGGAAAAACCCCAGGAAACACCCATGCTGGGAAAGATCGAAGGCAAAAGAATAAGAGGGCGGCAGAGGATGAGATGTCTAGATAGCATCACTGACTCGAAGGAATTGAACTCGAGCAAAGACCCCAAGCCAGGCTTCGGCAATACATGAACCGTGAACTTCCTAATGTTCAAGCTGGTTTTAGAAAAAGCAGAGGAACCAGAGATCGAATTGCCAACATCTGCTGGATCATGGAAAAAGCAAGAGAGTTCCAGAAAAAAATATATTTCTGCTTTATTGACTATGCCAAAGCCTTTGACTGTGTGAATCACAATAAATTGCAGAAAATTCTAAAAGAGATGGGAAAACCAGACCACCTAACCTGCCTCTTGACAAATCTGTATGCAGATCAGGAAGCAATAGTTAGACCTGGACATGGAACAACAGACTGGTTCCAAATAGGAAAAGAAGTATGTCAAGGCTGTATATTGTCATCCTGCTTACCTAACTTAAATGCAGAGTACATCATGAGAAATGCTGGACTGGAAGAAGCACAAGCTGGAATCAAGATTGCCGGGAGAAATATCAATCACCTCAGATATACAGATGACACCACCCTTATGGCAGAAAGTGAAAAGGAACTAAAAAGCCTCTTGATGAACGTGAAAGTGGAGAGTGTTGGCTTAAAGCTCAACATTCAGAAAAGGAAAATCATGGCATCCGGTCCCATCACTTCATGGGAAATAGATGGGGAAACAGTGGAAACAGTGTCAGACTTTATGTTTTGGGGCTCCAAAATCACTGCAGATGGTGACTGCAGCCATGAAATTAAAAGACGCTTACTCCTTGGAAGAAAAGCTATGACCAGCCTAGATAGCATATTCAAAAGCAGAGACATTACTTTGCCGACTAAGGTCTGTCTAGTCAAGGCTATGGTTTTTCCTGTGGTCATGTATGGATGTGAGAGTTGGACTGTGAAGAAGGCTGAGCATTGAAGAATTGATGCTTTTGAACTGTGGTGTTGGAGAAGACTCTTGAGAGTCCCTTGGACTGCAAGGAGATCCAACCAGTCCATTCTGAAGGAGATCAGCCCTGGGATTTCTTTGGAAGGAATGATGATAAAGCTGAAACTCCAGTACTTTGGCCATCTCATGCAAAGAGTTGACTCATTGGAAAAGACTCTGATGCTGGGAGGGATTGGGGACAGGAGGAGAAGGGGACGACAGAGGATGAGATGGCTGGATGGCATCACTGACTCGATGGACATTAGTCTGAGTGAACTCTGGGAGATGGTGATGGACAGGGAGGCCTGGCGTGCTGCGATTCATGGGGTCTCAAAGAGTTGGATATGACTGAGCAACTGAACTGAACTGAAACTCCTGGAGATAGTGGAGGACAGGGAAGCCTGGCATGTGCAGCCCATGGAGTTGCAAACAGTCAGACATGACCTAGCAATTGAACAAGAACAAAACTTACTGCCAGTTGGCGAAAAACTTATTTAAAAGGTCTAGATCCATTGTTGTTCATCTTCTGAAACAAACAAAAAAAGACAAGTTAAAGGAGAAGCATGAAACAATTTCTTGACTTTTTTTAGCATTATCACTCTTAAGCAGAGAGATGGCTACATGGAAGATGATTTTTATCTTCTCTGTACCCTTTGTATGGATACTAATATTTTGTTGGGGCTTTTTGTATTGAATTTTAAAAATTTAAAGGCCCAAATCCAAGATATATTTAATAGACAATCAATCTGATCAGTGGAGTATATGTACTACACATATCATTCAAATATTTCAGTGCATAGAATAATAAGTATACTTAGAAATTTTTTATAAAGATAGCAAATAACCTTGATATCAAAATCTGTATTAATAGTGATAATAGTAAGATCACCCAAAATAATAGCTCTAACCAAAAGTAATCTATACTTGCTAATATCATTAAATGAAAAGTTAACAGAAAGCTTCATGAATGGATAGATGGATGGATCAAGTTGTCATAATTTGGAAGTAGAGAATACCATATTTCAATCAAGTCATTCCTTCACTTCTGGTTTAAAGTAACTATAGGTAAAATAAGCATATCAAAAGTCTCTTTGAAGGTGTAATTAGAAAAATCCTGAAAGTGGGAAACTTCACAGGACAAAAGATTTGTGGTTTTTTTTTTTTTTTTTTAACTGTAGGTTTAGGTAACATGGCATAAGAATCCTCAATATTAAAGGAGCTTTGAGAATACAGAAACAAAATTCAGTTTGGACCTTGACTGGATTCCAGTTTAAGTAAACCAATACAAAGGAAAAGATTAGAGACTGAAGAGTACAAACACAGACTGCCTTATTGATGGTTATTATAATTGGATAATGGATAATCTAACTAATAATATAAAATTTTGTTATAATACTGTTGTGATCTTCATCTTTTAGAAACACAGTTTCAGAGTTTACAGTGAAATCATTTAAGCTTGGGGTTCTAATTACTCTAATTAATTATAGATAAAAGTTGATAAGCAACATGCTAAAAATTGTAGAATCTGGGTAATGAGTACATGGGGTTGCATTTCACTATCGTCTTTTGTTTCATGTATAGAATTCTCCAAAAAGAGTTAGTCACTAAGATCTTGAAATATTTCAGCAAGCAGGTGATGACAAATGGAAATGAATACTGTAACATCAAGTATTAATAATTGACAATGTGTAAAATACCATTAATATTCTGTTAAATAAAAAAAAAAACTAAGTGTCTGATGCATTGTTTAGGTGATGTATACAAACAGATCAACTCTTCTCAATGTAGTTTGTGCATTATTAGAAACCTAGGTATGTTGCAAACACTGACAAAGAGACATTTAATATATTCACAGAAGAAAAAAGAATTACAAGTTTTCCTCCTAATTTTCAGTTGCCACTTTACACCTGACATAAGAATCTTTCAGTTGTTACAAATAGGATATAAAGGGGCAATGGAGCAGGAAATAATTTTTATCATGACCTTTCTTCACTAAGGTATTCTCTGACGACAATAGTGACATCAAAGAGTTTACCTATAGTTTTAAAGTTTCCTACAAAAAACAAATTCAGCAGCAACAATTTTTCAACATTTCCATATACATTCTGATATTTATAGATGTATGAATACATGGCATTTGTATGCAAAATAAAGATATTATGTACAAAGCTTTATTTAAAATGAAATATTATACTTTCCATATTCATTCACATAAGTACATTCTTATTGTATACCTATATATGTGTGTATGTCTGTGATCCCACATGTGAACATGGGCTTAAAGGAAAACATACTATAAATTAAAGCTGGATTGTCTATATTAACATCAAGCAAAGCTGAATTTAAGCAAAGAAATATTATAATGCTAAATTTTTGATATATAGGAAGATTTAACAATGATAAATTTAAATACACTCTCTTCTTGCTTCCATTAATGTGTGCAGAAATCAAGTGTCCATCCTATTTCATTCCTTTGAAGATAATGTTTCTTTCTTCCTCTTGCTACTCAAACACTTTTGTTGTTAAGTTTCAGCAGTCTTATTCTAATATTACTTTTTGGGGTTATTTATTCTGTATGTATTTTCAATAGAACACCTCTTTGTCATCGATTTTGGAAAATTCCAGCTTACTATATGTTCAGATTTTTTTCTTGATTCTCAAATTTCTCTTTTTGAACCCCAGTTTCATGTATATTATCGTTTTATATGGAATTGATAACATTTCTTTTATTTTTTATGTTTTCTTTCTTTAATTTAGATGGTGTGCATGTGTGTGCGCTCAGTCATATCTGACTCTTTACAACCCCATGGACTATAGCACTCTAGGCTCTGCTGTTTATGGGATTTCCCAGGCAAGACTACTGGGAAATGTTTGTCACATGTGTTAAGTGTTCACAGAGTCCACCTAGGTTATTTTCTCCCTTGGATACTGGACAGATTATAGTCACATAATTACTTGTATTGTATGCCCAAAACCTGGGTATGCTTTCTTATATATAAAATCAAGTCATTTCCTGAAACTACATTGCTCTATTTACTTGGCCTTGATTCTCCTTTACAATTGCTTACAGCAGTAGATAATATATTTTGAAGCTTTCCCCCCTGCCATTATTTCAGTATCTATGCATCTGTACATTTTCATAGCACCTTTTTTTTTCAAATGGCATTATGTGTTTGCACATAAATTCTTCTCTTTTCCCTTGTCATGTCTGCTAATCTTTTTGCTGTTGTTGCTGCATTTGGCATTGCAAGTTCAATTTAACTTAGGAAAATCAAGCTGTCTACTCTACTTCATTCATCATCATCAACCAAAATCATTCTGGAATCAAAACTTGTTTTCTATTATCCTGTTATTTTTTGGTGATGATATATGGAAGGGAAAGTAGACAGTGGCAGGGCATAGGGTTGAACTGTAGTTTATAGCAAACATCTGCCTCTGCATCGTAACCTTGTGGGATTTGTGCAGACTCTTATCTACAAAAATCAAAATTCAGAGAGATGCTTTTTCTGCCAAACGTCGTTAGATACAGAACTCACTGTGCAGGTCATCAGCAGAAAATTCAAGTGTCAAGTACACATAGATTACTCATATTGTATGCAATTATACGAAAAACTCAAGCACCACGTATGTTCTAAGTGCAATGAATAATTTAAATTGAATTTAGAAAATTCTATCTTTGTATTTTGAAGTAACAGAAACAACTTAATAGATCATAGTATATTTTTGATAAATGTTTTTGAGGACAGTTAATAGAGGGATAGTTTAGTTGTGCTAGAAACTTGGAAGAGGTATAAACTCAGATCACTGTTTTAGTACAAACCGGCAATAGGGTATTCCTAATCATATTAAGATCTCATAGTTAGTGCAAAGTAGATAGTATATTTTCATCTGTGATTATAAAAAGAATACATATAGTAAGTAATTTTCTTCTATAGACCTTGAAGGTTATAAATGGAAAATCACTCAGAATCACTACTATTTTATCATGCAATTTAGCCTCCAAATTAACATTTAATAAACTTAACTGTTATGCATTATACCAGTCATATGAATGCTAGGTTTTAAAGCAAACATATAAAGTCTAAGTATTACGATTAATTCATTATCTGGTCAGGTTTAAGAAAGTTATTGGACTTGGACACTCATTTATTTAAGTTTTTCAGGTTTCAAAGCTCTTTAAAATTAATCAACAAAACTGAGATACCTATATTTGGAAGGAATATATCAATTAAATGATGACAACTGCGAGCAAAAAATAAATAATTAATTACATGAATTAGTATTTACCTCAGAAAGATTTTTTATGATTTTACTTTTGATGATAGTTCATCCTTGTTGTTGTTTTAACCACCAAGTTTTTCTGAATATTATCATTTTATTTTTACCATACACAGTCTACATGTAGGTAGCCCCTAATTTATGATTCTGCTATTTGGATAACAACTCAATTTAAATAAATCCTTTTATTCTACTATAAAGTCCAAATACTGAATATCTGAGGGCTCCTTAAAAATCCTATAGTACAACTTCTGACCTTATGCAGAAGAACTCTCTAAAACATTCCAGAGATGTGGTCAATCAATTTGGAACCTCTCATGAAGGAAAAAGCCATTTCATCATAAGCAATGTGTTCTGGCTGGGGAGTTCTTACTCATATTGAACCAAACTTCTACTACACATTCATCTAGATTTTTCTTTTGGAGTTAAACTTAGAAAAATCTAATCCTATAGTCATTAACACTCTTCACATATTTGGGAATAGCCATCATGTCCAAGAGCCTTTGTATATCGGATGAAAAATTCCTATTTCCTTCAACTGCTCTTCTATCAACATGGTTTTCAGACCCGTATATATCATGCACTACCATTTCTATTATACTATAATTATGTTTCTTAATATATCTATTAAAATGTAATTTCCAGAAGTATGTACAATTTCCAAGTTGTGATTGGACCTATAACAAATCATTACCTTTTTTCTTTTTTCCAAAAAACAATAACATATTTTCTTTAACTCAACCTCAGATTTTGATAACATTTTTGCCAAATACATTACACTGCCAGCTCATGTTGAATGCTTACTTATAAAAGACACAGTTTACTTTATTCATTTATCTAATTTGATAAATATTTTAAAATACACACTATTTCTATTTCTGGTTAAAAGCTGTGTTAGGTGCTGGGAAGAAACAGACAAATAAGATAGGGATTTCAATACAGTTGGTGAAACTGATGAATTCATATAAAAGTTCAATAAAATGCAAACAGTATGTAATTGAATCACAGAGGAAGATTATTTAATACATACTCAGAATCAGAGAATGTTTCCTACAGGAGCTACATCTTGGAAAATAAGGAGGAGGTAACTGAATTAGAAAGCACAAAGAGGTGAAATAGTGTCATTCTTTGGAAAAGTGAAAGGATTTTTACACTGTACTAGGAAGTCCAGCTAACTTAAAAGACAATGTTTAGACAATAAACTTTACAAAGTTCTAGATTAAGCTGTTCTTTTCCACATTTACCTTTGTTTAAAAAATGTTTAACACATCCGCACTTCACTTTTTGATTATAAAGGAAATTTCTTTCTAAAAGTGCACAGAAGAACTTAACTAATACAATATTCTAAAGTAATTATCCTCCAATGAAAATAAATAAATTTAAACTAAAAAATATATAGTAGATTGGCTACAAATGTACCTTTTGTGCCCCTCCAGAAAACTACTCTAATGAAAGCAAAGAAATAAAAGCCTATAAATCAAACCAATGAAGAGTATATATGCAAGAGTGTATGTAATTGTATTAGAGATTTCAATACAATTCTGGAGGATTAAAAGTAGAGAAAGAAATGATAGTTGAAATAACTGGGTAAAAGTAACCACAAGACCTACAGAGAATTACTAATCAGAAGGTAATCAACTTGACTCTTCCATCTTCTGCAAAAATAACTCTGAAGATGCTGGATTCTTAGTATGATAAAGGTCAGAAAAAAAGATAAGAGTGGAAACAGAAGGATCAAGATCAAATCTATGTATGGAAGATAGTGCAACTTCTTTTCCTCACTGTCAGGTTATCCTCCCTTAGGCAGAAGTCCTGAAATTTCTTTTCTAAATAAAAGGGGAAGAGAAAACACTTCTCTATTTTGGCATTTGGAAATCCTCCAAAGAAATATTCAAGACCTTACTCACATTAAAACATATACATATGTGTATATGTTTCTCACTCTCTCTCTCTGTGAGACAGACAGACAGACAGAGAGAAAACAGCCAAACAGTTTTTGGTTCCTAAATTAGAACATAGCCAAAGACATTAAAGAAAGACATTTAAGAAAAACATTTAATATGAAATAGCTGTTGTTGTGGTTGTTTAATCACTAAGTCCTCTCTGACACTTTTGCAACCTCATGGACTATAGTCTGCCAGGCTCCTCTGTCAAAGGGATTTCCCAAGAAAGAATACTGGAGTGGGCTGCCATTTCCTCATCCAGGGGATCTTCCCAGATCAGGGATCAAACCCACATCTTCTGCATTTCAGGTGGTTTCTTTACCACTGAGACACCAGGGAAGCCCAACATGAAATAGAAAAACCACCAATAAGCAAAGAAAATTGAATTTTTAAAGAAGCAAGAAGCTATGTGTAATACTAAAAAAAAAAAAAAAAGAAAGAAAGAAAAGAAAAGTATATCATCTCTGGATGTAGGGTGGAGAAAGATATTGTATCCAGAATGAAACAATCAGAAAACAAAAACTAGCTCTTGGAAATTTAATTTATGATTTCTAAACTGAAAAAGAAAATAAGTAAAAGATTTGGAATTATTTAATGAAAGAATTTTTTTTAGAAATTAGAATAGAAAGAAAAAGTATAAAAATATGAAAGAATAGACACTAAAACAGGAGGTTAATCCAAGAAATCTAACATCAGAGCATTAGAAATTCCAATGAATGAAAATAGCCAGACATTTGAAAAAGGGTGATGATGCAGAACTGGGTCATAAATTCAGGAAGGACAGAAAGGTAAATGTGATTTCAGGAGAAACATAAAGCTGCACCATAAACATATCATCATATTATACCCTCTGATTCACTCTGAGACAACATTTACATGATCACAATTAGTTCATCACTGATCATTGATTTAACTGAAAATTGATTTATCAGTGCATGTGAAGAATGAGGAGGGAAAGAAGAGATGGTACAGTGGAAAACAATTGAGTGGAAGTCAAAAAACAATGTTCAAACATGGTGCTGCTGCTGCTGCTAAGTTGCTTCAGTCATGTCTGACTCTGTGCAACCCCAGAGACAGAAGCCCACCAGGCTCCCCCGTCCCTGGGATTCTCCAGGCAAGAACACTGGAGTGGGTTGCCATTTCCTTCTCCAATGCATGAAAGTGAAAAGGGAAAGTGAAGTCACTCAGTCGTGTCTGACTCTTCGTGACCCCATGGACTGCAGCCTACCAGGCTCCTCCGTCCATGGGATTTTCCAGGCAAGAGTACTGGAGTGGGGTGCCATTGCCTTCTCCGGTTCAAACATGACAGACCAAGACTTAGCAGCAAAAGCCGATGTTTTTAACAAGTAATGGTGACTCCTGAATGTTTCTGCTAAGAGAGCTGGGACACAGTCATCAGGAAAATTCAGTGCAATGTCCCTCTTTCTGAAATTTCCCCAGTGGTCCAGTGGTTGAAAATCTGCCTACCAATGAAGGGGACATGAGTTCAATCCCTGGTCTGGGAATTGAGATCCCACATGCCAAGGAGCTACTCAGCCTACATGCCATAACTAGAAGCCCATGTGCCACAACTAAGACCAAACATAGCGAAATAAGTAAATACATGCTTTAAGAAAAAATAGTCAATTTTTCATTTTGATTGATTTTCAGCATTATCTCCTACATTGTTTTCAACTCAGCAGCAGTTCTGTGTGGTCCTTATTCTTGCTCAGAAAAAAAACCAGTGGATACAAGGGAGAGAATTCAAGTTAAGAGAAAGTGGATAGGAAAATTCCAAGGTTAACTTGTTTATCAGCAAAATGCAAGCTTCCAACATGTAATAAATTTTAATGTAGCCACCTG
Source organism: Budorcas taxicolor (assembly GCF_023091745.1). Taxonomy (NCBI): domain Eukaryota; kingdom Metazoa; phylum Chordata; class Mammalia; order Artiodactyla; family Bovidae; genus Budorcas; species Budorcas taxicolor. Next base: position 135,679,727 of record NC_068914.1, on the reverse strand, counting down.
GACTTGAATTCAACTGTATATTTGCTTCCATGCTTTTGGCATTCTAGTCTATCATTGTCCATATGACGTCAATTATGATGCTCTGGAGGCTGTCATTTTCCATCAAGTCAGAAAAGAGAGCATATGTCTTCTCTATTACTATTCCTGAAATGAAATTATTTTACAACCAGATCATTTGAGAAATAAAAAATACAATTTTGCAACTTGATGGATTTTCATTACTTTCATTTTGTTAGATGTTTGAGGTTTTTTTTTAAAACCAACAATGTAAGTAATTATGACATTTTGTCCACATATTTTATCTTCCTTTAGGTGATACCTCAGGTCGGTTTAAATACACACACACACACACACACACACACACACACACACACTTCACAATGGTCTCTATTGACTTCAACAAATCGCACTCTCTACAGATGCTTCCTGTGAGATAGAAAAGAAAGAAGCTTGTTCACAGATTCCCTGTAGCACATCACTACCATTGATCCATGGTTTTAAGGGCTTTAGCCACTAATTCCCTCCCAGCAATGGAGAGACCCATTGCTCACTGTGTTTAGACTCTTTTGGCTGCCCACTGTGACTTCAGTTCTTCATCTTCCTGAAAGTGTCAAAAATCACGCTGCTATTTGGAGGGAGAGTGATTTCTTTATATATATATATATATATATATACACACATGTTACTGAGAGTGATGCTTTTCTTAGTATTAAGATGCCCACAATAATGAAGAGAGCTCTTAAATATGTCTGTTCTGTTCACTGTTGAATAAATAACCACAATGGTTCATCTATATATGTCAGAGAATGTTTTAGCCATGTATTTTTACTCAAGCATTGGTAGTATTTTTAGAAAAACTGCATGATGAGTCTGTCACCAAGGTCTAAATATAGGTGGAAAATGTTAGTGTAATTAACAAAAGAAATCACTTTGGTATTAGCAACATGCAACCTTTAAAGCTCTAGGTAACTACTGTTCTATATCACTCACACAAAGTGAGTATACACAGTTTTTCTCAGTAATGATATATTTGATTTTAAACAAATAGACGAAGTGCATTAAATAGCATAGCATATATAAAGATGTTTAACCTCACTGTTGATCAAATAAACACAAATTGAAACATCAATGAGTTATTATTTTTAGCTTTCTAAATTAGAAATATTGAAAAAGTAATACTACTTAATGACGGAAATAGTTTTGGTTGGAGAATAAATCAGTTCATTGTTTTGGAAAGCAATTTGTCCATAGGAATTTAAAACTGCTAAAATGTTTATCCTCGCTGACACTTTAATCCCACTTTTGGGAATCTGCCTTATGATACTAACCTGAGATATGGAAATAAAAATATGAACAAATGTTCATCCCAGCATTATTTATAATTGGGAAAACTCATCCTACAGTTAAAAGATTAAGTAAACTTTGATACAACCATATTGTATAATATTACACAGCCATTAATTTATTTTAATAAGAAAGAAGAGACTTATGTTATTTTGAGTTATGGTGAGACCAACAGTTCAATCCTGAACATGTCTGATGCAACTGAACTTAGAAGCGGAGAATGACTGGGCATTGTTGGTACTTGGAGAAAAAATAGAACATTACTTGCATTTGTGATATTTTTATTGGTCAAAACTCAATTGGATACAGGTGACAGACAGCTTGTGATACGATTGGTTAAGTTTACTGTTGCTCTCAGAGCTAAGTCAAATGTTAAAAACAACAACAGCAGCAACAACAAAACTCTTAAGAGGGCAGAATCCAAGATAGCCTGAGGGAAGACAAAGATTATAACTAAAGCTTCAACAGTTTTGCATCTCTTACCTTGCCTTCTCTTTGAATGTTGGCTCAGACTCTCCTTCCACAAATGCAATTCTGTACACACAAGGAATAGAATTACATGGCACAGGACAGTTTTCTGTTAGTATGTGAGTATGTTTGTATCCACAAAGGAAACACTTTCCTAGGGAAAGTCTCCACTTCACTCAATTTGTGTTATGGATCTGAGGGGAACGATGCTAACTCCTTTCCTCCTCCAATTAAAAGGGAGTAGACACATATCCATTGAGGGAGTCAGTATCACAGATGCCAGCTCAATACATGCCTCCTAGAACACAATCACGGAGAAGGCGATGGCACCCCACTCCAGTACTCTTGCCTGAAAAATCTCATGGAGGGAGGAGCCTGGTGGGATGCAGTCCATGGGGTCGCTAAGAGTCAGACATGACTGAGCGACTTCACTTTCCCTTTTCACTTTCATGCATTGGAGAAGGAAATGGCAACCCACTCCAGTGTTCTTGCCTGGAGAATCCCAGGGACAAGGGAGCCTGGTGGGCTGCCGTCTACGGGGTCGCACAGAGTTGGATATGACTGAAGCGACTTAGCAGCAGTAGCAGCAGCAGCAGAACACAATCAAAATGATATAAAGAGTACAATTAAGAAAACAAAATGGGAAAGAAACTGTAAGATCAAGCCACTCAAGGTGGCTGTTCTTTTGTTCTCTGCACGTGTTCTGCCCAAGCAGTGCCTGCTTCACCTACACACTATTCACATGCCTGTCCTTCCTACATACTTGCCCCAGGCTTCACTTAGTGATTGTACTTTTTTTTGCTCTTTTATTATTATTATTATTATCATTATTTTACTTTATGGGCAATGAGAGGCCTGCCTCTCTGCTAGAGTCCCTGGTAACTGAGGAGCCAACCTGAAGTCAATTCCCTATATAATTGGTAATCTCTCCTTTCCTCCCTGGAATGAAGACTACCATCATGTCTTTCCCCCCCCCACCCCCACCCCGCAAATGCCTCACAGGGTGTGGTGTTGCTCCAGAACCTTGTTTCACATGATTAAGCCTCTTTATGCATTAAGCCAGTGGTCCCCAATATTTTGAGCATGAGCAACCAGTTTCATGAAAGACAATTTTTCCAAGGACGGGAAGGAGAGGAAGCCAATGGTTTCCGGATGATTCAACTGCGTTACATTTATTGTGCACTTTTTCAATCCCTGGGTCAGGAAGATTCCCCCGGAGAAGGGAATGGCAACCCACTCCAATATTCTCACCAGGATAATCCCATGGACAGAGGAGCCTAGTGGGCTACAGTCCATGGGATCTCGAGTCGGACAGGACTGAGTGACTAACACAAGTTTATTTCTATCATTATTGTATCAGTTCCCTCTCAGGGCATCAGGCATTAGATTCCAGAAGTTGGGGACCCTGCATTAAACTACTAATGTCTCTATCACTGACCCCAGGTTCTTTCTCCACCTTTGACACTGGGCAAGTTCAGTTCTTACAGGCTGCAGTCCAACGGAAATATACCAACATTTTTATGACAGCAGCATTATAGCTTTTAAAATATAAACATAAACCAAACACATTTTAAAAAAGAAAAACTTTCTGAATAAACCGTTTTTCAAATTTTATTCAATGAACTCACTTTTTCTCTTTTTAAATTGCTCTACAAGTATTTCATGGCTTTCTAGGTGGCTCTGTCGTAAAGAATCCACCTGCAATGCAGGAGACACAGGTGAGATCCCCTGATGAAAGAAATGGCTACCTACTGCAGTATTCTTGCCTGGAGAGACCCATGGACAGAGGAGCCTGGCAGGATACAGTTCATGGGGTTGCAAAAGGGTCAGACATGACTTAGTAGCTAATAACAAGTGTTTCATAAAGTAAAGAGGGAGGGAGTTTAAATAAATATATAGTAATGCAAAATGTTAATACATTATAGAAATGGCAAAGTAATGTTGAGTCCTAAAATATGTGTTTTTGATAGTATAAGGGCATTTCTATGCTTAAGCAACTAAATAGCAATAAAGGGCTTTTGATCAATTGATTTAATGATGTAGCTGGAAGAAAAGGTAGGCAGAAATACACAACATAAACTTAGAAGAAACAAAAATTTTGTTACACGTTTTTACAAATGCAGAAAATGTGTGCTGTTTACTGAGAAATGCTGGTATAAACTTACCTTTCTTTCGGAAAATAATTAAACAGGGTGACATAAAGCAGGGTTACTCTTCCAATTTATGTGAACCTAGCAGCCTTGAAAATTACCCTATCTCTGGAAAAATGATTACAAAGACTCAATTTTGGACTTGATTTGTCAAATTCAGGGTATTACACTATGAGGACCAGAGGATTCAAAATCTATCCTGTAGAGTTTATGGTATCTTGTTTTTCAGATCTGGGAGATGACCAGAGTGTGCCCATTTTCTTGAAACATGGCCACCCAGTGTATCAAAGGTTAAGACTTTGATAAGTTGGCTTTTCTGATAGTTTCTTAAAGTTTATGGCCATAAATTTATATTATAGATCACATACTTCCTCATATTAAAATATTAAGACCTTTTACCTAAATGTCAGGCAGAATCAATGAAAATGATAAGTTGGCACCCTTTTCTCAGTGAGTTTTAAAACTTTAGTTTTAAACTTCAGTTAAACTTTCTAAATAATATAGAAGTAATTTTTTTTTTATTAAATCATTTAGCTCAGGCATTACAAAGTAAAATCCCATGAAAAGCATGAAAAGCAGGCTTTCTTGACACTTCTCTATGAAGACCTATGCTGTTTACTTGAACATAAGGACAGTTTGTGATGACATGGTCATTCATTTATGTCCTTGGCATACCCCACGACTGGCGGCAGTTCTAATGATGTTCTTCCTACTGAAAATAAGAGAATCACTGCTTGATGGGGAATTTGGAGGTTCATGAGATGGAGATAAATGTATTATCTAACATGAACAATTATCCCCCAAATGTATATACTAGAACAACCTCATCTTTACTAGATGGTAAAACACAGAAATATTTGGTAGAAAATCTATCCATGTCTCTGGGGTGCATATGTACTCAGGCATGTCAAACTCTTCTCAACACCATAAACAGTACCCTTCCAGGCTCCTCTGTGCATGGAATTCTCCAGGCAAGAATATTAGAGCGGATTGCCATTTCCTCCTCCAGGGTATCTTTCCTACCCAGAAATCCAATCAGCAACTCCTGCATCTCCTTCATTGGCAGGCGAATTCTTTTACCTGGGAAGTCCATCCATGTCTCTACCCTGTAAGTTAGCAGCTGGCAGAGAACACACTTACCTAACTGAGAACAGGCCTATGGGACTTCTCTGGTGGTCCGGTAGTTGACTTTGCCTTCCAATGTGGGAGTATGAGTTCATTCCCTCCTCAGGGAGCTGGGTTCCCACAAGCCTCTCAGCCAAAAAACATGAACAACAGCAACATTGCAACTAATTCAATTAAGACTTCAAAAAACGGTCCATATCAAAAAAATCTTAAAAAAAAGAGAGAATGTGCCTAAAAGCCCAGGATGGGTCAGAACCCTTCCGTACCTTATTCCATAATTTCATTCATAAGTAAGGTATAAGAAAAGGAACAGTAAAACAACATATGAATAATCATGTCCACATATCTCCCCTCTGCTTTCAGGATTTATCTCCTGATTTCAGATGGTGGGGTAAAGCGTCTTCCTGCAATGTGGGAGACCTGGGTTTGATCCATGGATCAGGAAGATCCCCTGGAGAAGAAAATGGCAACCCACTCTCCAGTACTCTTGCCTGGAAAATCCCATGGACAGACAATCCTGGTAGGACACAGTCCATGGAGTCGCAAAGAGTTGGACACGACTGAGCGACTTCGCTTTTCAGATGGTAAAGAATCTGTCTGCATCGCAGGAGACCTGGGTTTGATCCTTGGGTCAGGAAGAACCCCTGGAGAAGGAAATGGCTATCTACTCCAGTATTTTTGCCTAGATAATTCCTTGACAGAGGAGCCTGGCAGGCTACAGTCCATTGGGTCGCAAGGAATCAGACAAAACCGAGAGACTTACACTTTCATAGACTAAGGAGCCAGAAATCAGTATCTTGGAGTCACACAGCAGGCACATCCAAGGTATGTATTTAAGCAACTCTTCTGATCAAAGTCTGATACTGATGTTCAGACTTTCCTGGTCCATATCAATGGTCCATATCAAACAGTAGACGGTAAAGTGCCTGCCTACAATGTGGGAGACCCAGGTTAGATCCCTGGGTCGGGAAGATCCCCTGGAGAAGGAAATGACAACCCACTCCGGTACTCTTGCCTGGAAAATCCCATGGAGGGAGGATCCTAGTAGGCTACAATTCATGGGGTCTCAAAGAGTCAGACACGACTGAGCGACTTCACTTTCACTTTCTGATCAAAGTCTGATACTGACGTTAGTTTCTTATTGTGCAGTTTCGATGAGGTTTATACAAATGAACATGAGGTTATTCCAAAATTAGAAGTCTCCTATGAATCAATTCTTGGACTTCAGAGGAGCTGATAGGTCAGGAGTAGCCTCAATCATCTGGGTCAGACAATAGAATCCTGTAGTTCAGAGGACAGCTGCCAATGAGGCCATACCACGGAAAAGTTGCTCCTCACATATTGGGATAATACACAGCTTGAATCATTTTAAAGAGTTGAAATCAGTTCTACTTAACACTGGACATACATGTCTGGTGAGTAGGTTGGACATAAATACTTAATCAAATTACATAAATCCACAATATGTTCTTATGTAACAAACTCTCACTCCTTCATGGATGTATGGGATCTTTTCATATATGCACATCACTGTAATAGTATCCCTTTGTAAGAACTTGAAACCACAGAGCAAAAGGCCATTACAAATACAATAAGAATCTATTCATTTGACAGAATAACACAGCAAACTCCCGTTGGAATTCTGTGGTTATTTAGACAGTGCTGCTGATATTGTTTTGGCTTTTCCTTTGGCAATCTTGTCACTAATTCAGATAACATTTACTTTGGCAAAATACATCATGCCATTTTCAGTTGTCCCTTACTTCTCTGCTTATTCCTTTTTAGCTAATAAGAATTACAACTCCTTCCAAAGTTTAACAGTTTAATTAACTTATCTCTTATTATTCTGATGATGATACTTTGTGCCAACTAAAAGTGATTGATTTTATCCTTTATTTAACTCCTTGAGGTCCCAATTACTAACTGGGTTGAGAATATTACTTTGAAGTTAATGGCAAAGAACCATCGGAAAACATTTTATGTGTAATCGAAGTATCAAGTGTTAACTAATACAATGTCTATGAAGGCTATGATTAGAACTGAAGCACTCCCTGATCCAGTTTTTTCTCTTCTCTTATTCAACACTAGGACCAAGAAAGAGAAGAGTGAAAAATGGATCAGGGAGTGCTTCAGTTCTAATCAGAGCCTTTATAGACATTGCATTAGTTAGCATTTGACACTTAGAAAGAATACATATAAAATGTGTTCTGATGGCTATTTGCCATTAACTTCAAAGTAATATTCTCAAAAGCAAAAGTCACTCAGTCCTGTCTGACTCTTTGCAAGCCCATGAAATTCTCCAGGCCAGGATACTGGAGTGGGAAGTCTTTCCCTTCTCTAGAAGATCTTTCCAACCCAGGGACAGAACTCTGGCCTCCCGCATTTCAGGCTGACTCTTTACCAGGTGAGCCACAGTGAAAGCCCAAGAATACTGGAGTGGGTAGCCTATCCCTTCTAGAGCAGATCTTCCCAACCCAGGAATCTAACTGGGGTCTCCTGCATTGCAGGTGGATCCGTTATCAACTGAGCTATCAGGAAAGCCATGATAATCTCAATCGAGATGTTTCTCAGGAAATTTAGACTCCTAGTCCACTGTCTACTTGACGTCTCCTCTTGGATGTCCCATGGGCATCTTGAATTTAACAAATCCAAAACAAGACTCCAAACCTCCTCTTTTCAAAGTCTGCTATCTTCTCTATTGCCATTTAGTTCTTTATTGAAAGTGCTAAAGTGGTTGTCTTTGATTTCGCTCGTTTACATTATTTGTAATTCTCAAGCAAATTTAGTTGAATTCGAAAGGTGTCCAGAACCTATACACTATCACCACGGTCATTGTTACCATCTTTGTACAACTACCATGATTTTCTCCTGAATCTGTGTTATAACCTCCCCACTGGTCTTTCCATTTTGCCTTTGCCCAATAGAGTCTGTTTTTGTTTTTGTTTTTTTTCCCTAAAAATCCAAAGGATCCTTTAAAAATCAAAGATGGGTATTCATAGCCATCCTAGGGTGTCTCTTTCCTCTCAGAATAAAAAGCAAAGATATCTCAATGACCAATGACACCCAGTATTGCCACACCGAATCCTGTCATTGTCACTTCCCTTTCATGTCCTACAACTCCCCTCTTCTCTTTCTACTCTGGAATCCATGACTACCCCATTACTTCAAAAATGTGCCAGAAATGTGCCAATCTCATAATTTTTGCTATATCCTCTACCTAGCATGGGCTTCCCTGGTGGCTCAGTGGTGAAGAATCCACCCACCAATACAGGAGACCTGGGTTCGATCTCTGGGTTGGGAAGATCTCCTGGAGAAAGAAATGACAACCCACTCCAGTATTCTTGCCTGGGAAATTCCCTGGACAGTGGAACCTGGCAGGCTATATTCCATTGGATCGCAAAAGATTCAGATGACAGCAACTAAACAACAAAAACTGCCTAGCATATTCTTCCTTCAGATGTTGACAGCTCCCCTCACCTCCTTCTGATCTTTGCTAAAGTATCAGAATCTTGGCACTTCCCTGGTGGTCCAGTGGTTAAGACTTCACCTTCCAGTGCAGCGGGTGCAGGTTTGATCCCTGGTCAGGGAGCTAAGACCCCACATAACTTGTGGCCAAAAAACTAAAACATAAAGCAGAAGCAATATTGCAAAAATTCTTTAAAGGCGTTAAAAATGGTCCACAGAAAAAAACTCTTAAAAATAAATCAACATCTCAATTAGGCATTGCTTAAGAAAATTATTTAAAATTGCAAGGGTCAAAAAATGCTTCCAATACTTTTACTTAGTCAATCCTGATATCTTTTCCTTAATATTTATCTGACATACTGGAAGTGCTTTCCCAATAGCTCAAGAGGTAAAGAATCTGCCTGCAATGCATGAGATGCAGGAGATGCAGGTTCGATCCCTGGGTGGGGAAGATCCCCTGGAGGAGGAAAGGGTAACCCATTCCAGTACTCTTGCCTGGAAAATGCCATGGACAGGGAAGCCCAGAAGGCTACAGTCCATAGGGCTGCAAAGAGTTGGACACAACTGAGCATACATGCATACCCATACTAGAGGTATCAGGTTAAATTTCTCCCATGGCAGACATTGAGACAAAAATTTTATTGCAAGTAGTGGTTTATTTAGTGAGTAATCCCAGAAAGTACCAGTAGAGGAATAGAGAAGTGAAGCTGGAAGAAGAATGCCAATACAGGATACATTAAAGAGCAGGTTACAGCTGTGGTTAACTAGAGCTCAATTGTCATGGGAACATATGGGCAATCTTAGAGAAAAGACCTGCATTGTCTTACATGAGCTATAAGAAAACAAGTGTATTTAATTGTCAATTCACTTAAGGAAGTTCTTTTTTCTGCGGGCATATGCAGAATTGCAGAATATATCAGGCAGCCATAGAGAGCCCTCAGGCAATTTGTTGAAAGTGTTTGCTGCAAGAAGCCATTAGATCTGAGCACACAAGGAAAGAGCTTGCTGCAGATATTGTCCGCTACAGTATACCTTTTGCGCAATTCACATCTACTCATTGCCCTGTTAAGTTCATTCATTCTATCTATCACTGATTCTTTAAGGTCATGGTTAGTCATAATGTATATATATATATATATTGGGGGCTGTGCTGGGTCTTTGTTGCTGCGGGTGTGCTTTCACTAGTTGTGGTGCACAGACTTCTCATTACAGGGACTTCTCTTGTTGTGACTTGGGGCCTCAAGGGCACTCAAGCTTCAGTAGTTGTGGCACAGAGGCTTAGTTGCCCCATGGCATGTGGAATCTTCTGGGAACAAGAATCAAACCTAGGTCTCCTGCACTGACAGGTGGATCCTTAGCCATTGGACCACCAGGTAAGTCCATCATAATTTCTATTAAATAGATGAATGCAATGTTAAAACAGGAATGTTGCTGGGAAAGTTATGGATCCCTACTATTACAGTTGGTTCTCCAGGTAGTAATTTGATTGCCTGACAAGTGGGTTACATCAGACCTTCATTCCTGAAGGGGCTAAGATCTTATTACTATGTCCTTGTCTGGATTTGACTGTTTCAATTGTCTTTTCAAGGCTATTTCTAGGGCAAGAACACCAAGAGGCAATCCAGTGAATCTGTGTGTTCAGCACAACTGTTTACTGTGCTATTAGGTACTTGCAGTCTCACATCTCATGATAATGAAGATTATTGCTTCTAGTAAGTCTGCATCTCTTTTTTTTTTCCCCCCCATTAGTCTTCTGTCAGGAGAATCCCAAATAGTGACCATAGGTTTAATCTGTATTTTAACTATAATAGAAATGTTCCCTAACCTCCAAGAAGCAAACTATTTAATCACATGGATCCTGAAGATGCATGGAGTGGGAAGCACATATTCTGTAGGTGGAACACAGGGAAGGGTTGTGAGAGTGGCCACTCATACCTCCAATACTTGGTTCCTGGACCTATTGTAGTCCAGCTATCAGAAACACCGAACTAGGCATTGGGGGATTTTGTTTGTTTTATTTTTGGTTTTATTTATTTTTTAATATAAATTTATTTATCTTAATTGGAGCTTAATTACTTTACAATATTGTATTGGTTTTGCCATACATCATTATACGGAGTAAAGTAAGCCAGAAAGAAAAACACCAATACAGTATACTAACCCATATATATGGAATTTAGAAAGATGGTAATGATAACCCTGTATGCAAGACTGCAAAAGAGACACAGATGTAATTTTTGTTTTTAATATATAGTGTATCTTGAAGGACAGCAGAATGTTACCCTCACGCTGAAGCCTTAAATGTGCCTTTAAAAGGTTGTTTCTGAGTTCTACTAGATTGTCAACTGACGACTTTGTATAGTTAACTACAGAAATATTTTCTGTTATTTTATGTTTAAACTATCTTGGCTTAGTAATAATATGATGGAGTCTTGTTTTTGGTAAATTAAATATCTTTTTATGTCTGGGCCCATTTTCCTCCCATATGACAGAAAAAGATTGAGCTGGGTGATTTATAAGAACTTTTCCAGTTCTCATTTACTCTCTATCTTATCCAGATAGGCAGAAAGCTATTTCTGCATCATTTTGGTATATGTGTTATGGAGAAAATACATAGTTGTTGAGCTAGACCTTGTGATGGCCAATATGTGCTAATAGTATGTACCCAGATGCTGTTTTCTCATCACAAAGTATCTGCTTAATTTATATCTATATGAAAAGTCCTAAGAGACACTTTTAAAACTTTAAAATTATAAGTGCATTAGATCTCATAAAGAAATCAGTAAAGCTAATGAAATTCAACAAACTAACAATTGTGAGTAAATTAATTCTGTAAATAAACGAATATGCCAAGAACTGGTAATTGCCATATTTGGATATTATTGTCTACATTTATTTTAAAAAGATTGGTGGATGAAACACTTAAGTTACAGAATTCATACCACTATAAAAATGTTAAATAAGTCAGATAATTTTATGAACTTCTATGCAAATCAAAAACAACTTGGTGTAATTTTGTAATTTCAGTCTTGAATGGGGAGCTGGAAAACCTGTTTTTATAGATAAGTTTTACCCTACTATTACAAAATGCATGATTGTATTTATGAGATGATAAAAACTGTAAAAGGCAGGCATATTCTTATACTTGTAGTAGATGAATCACCCTTAATTTTGACTATAGGAATCCAACATAAATAATTCATTATCAGAATTAGAGGCAGATCAAATTCTCCCAAATAGGTAAGTCTACACTTTTACTATTAATCAGTATTAAGAATTACAAGGTCAATAACCTTAGAGCTATGATAATTGTATCAAGCCTAAGAATAACATGATTGTTACTAATACCTTCAAAAGACAGTATTATTTCAAATATTGGAAATAAAGTTTATGTTGTACAAAATTATTGGGAATCAGAAAGTAAATGGTTTAGAAGTAAACAGGAAAGGCTGAGGTTGTTATTTATTATTAGAGTTTTTGAATTGATGTTCTACATTACTTATTGAGCAAATATTTATGTAGTTTCTGATAAGTGCCAAGTATTCTTCCAGATGCTTTCCAGGTGCTGCTATGGTAAAGAACCTGCCTGCCAATACAGGAGACATAAGAGATGCAGGTTTGATCCCTTGATCAGGAAAATCCCCTAAAGAAGGAAATGGGAACCCACTCTAGTATTCTTGCTTGGAGAATCTCATTAACAGAGGAGCCTGGCCAACTACTGTTCATTGAGTCATAAATATTTGGACATGACAGAAATGACTTGGCACTTAGGACATCCTGCTGCTGCTGCTGCTGCTAAGTCGCTTCAGTCGTGTCCAACTCTGTGTGACCCCATAGACGGCAGCCCACCAGGCTCCCCTGTCCCTGGGATTCTCCAGGCAAGAACACTGGAGTGGGTTGCCATTTCCTTCCCTAATGCATGAAAGTGAAGTCCCTCAGTCGTACCCAACTCTTAGCGACCCCATGGACTGCAGCCCACCAGGCTCTCCCGTCCATGGGATTTTCCAGGCAAGAGTACTGGAGTGGGGTGCCATTGCCTTCCTTCTAGAATTCCTCCTGACATGGATCTTATAGTCTAAGAGTGTCTTACAGGGAAAAACAGACAGTTTTTTTTTTTTTTTTTTTTTGAAGTATGGTGTTGGTAAATTATATAGTATGCAAGATGGTGTGATTTAAAAAAAAACTATGAAAAGTAAAGATAAAATAAAGAGAGGTACAGTAAATGAGGAGGATAAAGAATGTTGTTTTTTTTTTTTCTAAAAGATGGTAAGCAGAGAGTGCATTGAGTTAATGTGAATAAAATTCGGGTGAAACAACAAGCCATAAAGCCCTCTAAATATTCACAGAAGAGCCATCCTTGATTTAGGAGGAGGATGTGCAAAGGTTCTGCCACAGAAACACGCCTGACAAGTTCAAGAACATCAAGGAAGACAAGAGTGGTGGAGGTGAGTAAGTAAAGGGATAAATCATAAGAGACAAGGTCAAAAATACTTACAAGAGAACTGATCATGCGAGACCTCCAAGTTCATCACCCACTCAAAGCAAGGTGGGAAGCCACTGGAGGGCTTTGAGGGGAAAAGAAGTGTCACGATCTAACTCCAATACAACAATTACTGCCTTTGTTGTGTTTAGAACAGACAAAAGCAAGCTTGGAAGGAAGTAGGAGGACTAGTCAAAAGTTGTAGTGAAAATCTAGAAAAAGAGATTGGTCCAGGGGTATGTTACATTGAAGGCAGTGAGAAGAGGTTTTATTCTTTACCAGGCTTTTTTTTTTTTTTTTTTTTTTGGACAGGGGTTGGGACACATGGCATGTGGGATCTTAGTTCCTCTACTGTTGAAACTGAACCAGTAACCCTTGCATTGGAAACATGGCATCTTAACCACTGAACAGCCAGGGAAGTCCTAGATATTTTGAAAATAGAGGAAATGGATTTTTTTTAGAAAGATGGAGTTCTTATTTAATGATATTAGAAATAACATGTTTTGGAGATAATATAAGGAGTGTTACTCTGATATTCAAAATCTTAGAGATTTACCTGGAAATATTGAGTAGGCAGCTGGCTGCATTGCTCTGAAATCCAGAGGAGTGGTAAGCTTAGAAATAGAATTTAAAGTATCAGAATAGTGAAATTAGCAAAGGAGTGGAGGGAAGAAAAGAAAGCTGTAGTAAAATTAGAGTTTTAGAGTTATCACAAAATAGCCCTATTCTTTAAAATTATAGCCTTTACATTAAAAGCATCACTTGATCTCCCAGTCGATAGCTAAGCCAATAAAGTAGCCGTTCATCTCCTAGCTATTAGTTAATAATTTAGGCATGTTCAGCTATCATAATAATTCAACTATAATTTAATAATTCAGTGAAAATTCGAGATTTTTTTTTAATGCTTTCAGTTCGCCCTTAGGGTAAATAATCTATACAACATGCATAGCATAATCAGGAAGGAGCAAACACACTTTTGAATCTCTGATGAGAGCCACCAAGGATATATGTAGCACACAGCATTGCATCATTGGACTCAGAAATCATTACATGCAATGTTAATGCGTGAAAATATGTAAATTCATGGCTTCTACAATATGCTTTTCCTAACTCACAGGTGTAATAGACAAAAAAAAAAAAAAAGAACAGTATTTAGGATTTTTCTAGAAATAACAATGACATTTTGCAGGTTTTTAAAATTTATTATAGTCACAAAGGGAAAAAGTCCCTGGAGGGATATAGATGCTGTACTCATAAGTGGGTAATTTGAGGTCACATTTAATAAAGGGGCAAATGTGACAGCAAGATTCAAAGGGGCGACTTGGTAGATGTCATAAAACTAGTAAGTTCTACAACTGTCGTTTAAAACTTAACTCTTTCTCACTTCACATTCACAGATTTAACATAATACCACACTTTTAACATCTACCATCACAGTTTGGAATGGACAAGTTAGGAGAAAAAAATCTAAACCTCAAAATACTTCAACAGACCTGTTCACATACATAAAGCTTTGTAGATTAATGTCTTAGAGCAGGAAATATAATATTGCTTCCATTAGAAGAGAACAATAAAAGTGAAGATTCTTCAAAGAATTTAGCACAATTAGAATCACTAATAAGAAAATGCACTAAAATACATTTGTGTTATTTATTTATGGTGAAAAGAAACTTTCTTACTAAATATTGTGTAAGTGTTAATTAAGGGGACCAGTAACTATTGATAAACACTGGGGGACTTCTCTGATTGTCCAGTGGTTAAGAATCTGCCTTCCAATTCAGGGAATGCAGGTTCAATCTCTGGTTGGGGAACTCAGATCCCATATGCCACAGGGCAACCAAGCCCACAAGCCACAACTAGAGAAGCCTGTATACAACAACAGAGTCCATGCATTGCAACAAAGACCCAGCACAGCTAAAAAGGGAAAAAAGAAAATTTCAGAGAGAAATCGCTATACACTATTGCTGGGCATCACTGGATAACTTTAGTACCTAAGCATCCATGTACACTTTTTCAAAATTATAAACACTGGGATATTTCAAGAATGTAAGAGGGTATGACTGCATGTTTGAGAACTCATGGTTATTCTGTTTAGTCTGCTTCCTCAGTGCTTCATGCCTTTGTCCCTTTCTTTCTCTTTCCATTATCCTAACTCAGCTTTATTTCTTGGTCAGATTCACATCACTTCTCATAGTTGGGAAAAACTATTCAGACACTTATACTATCCTCAGCATTTACAGATTAAGGTATGCCTACAAATATGAAACTTCTGTGGTTATTTTTCTAGTTCTATGGCCAGTTAAATCTAATAAGCCTTACATCATTATTATCATTCTTTACCATCCAGTATAAAAAAACCCTTCATCTATCTTTTCCTATACTATTTTTTGTATGATGCTTTGAGTTTCCTTTCCCTGACCAAACTGACAACTTCTCACCACCACCCAAACCACAATTGAGAAAACTTTAGAAAATTCTAGAATCAAAATCTGCATATCCTTCCAGCACTGGGTAGTAACATTTTTTTTTTTTAATAGTCACCAGTACTATTCCTAAATTAATACATGTTTATTAGACTGAATTTCTAGAGTATAGGTTTGAATTTTCAGAGTGTTGGATTGGTTGGGACATACCCAATGATGAATAAAGTAACAATGACACCTGGTAGGCATCATAAAATAGAAACATAGAACTTTTTATTAGAAGCAATTAACCTAGGCAGAAACATTCTCTCTGCTCCTGCTGTCACTGCGGAGACCACTTAGCAGATACACTGACTGCACTCACCAAGCAACTTGGGGGACCTCAAGTAGGCTAAGATAAAATTCATCATCCATTCCTAACAAAAACTCCAAAAGGCATAGAATAAGGTTAATTAAGTTTGATTCCTGGGCTGGGAAGATCCCTTGGAGAAGGAAATGGCAACCCACTCTAGTATTCTTGTTTGGGAAATCTCATGGACAGAGGAGCTTGGCCAGCTACAGTCCATGGGGTTGCAAAGAGTTCAACATGACTGAGCAACTAAGCATACCTGCATGCACATATATATTCTGAACATTATATATGTGTGTATACATTATAATAAGTACATATATATATATACCATAAAGTTTTATAACAGATATGTATATATGTATACACATATAAAATGTGTTCATGTGTGTGTACAATTGCTATAAACTCAAAAATAAACCAACAAATCCTGAATGTGTGAAGAACGGGAAACAGCAAATGTGTTAAGCCAAGTTATTGTTTATTTTATAATCACACACATGTATTTTTATCTACTTACATATATAAAGTGTTATATATTAGATGTTTCACAACTTTTGCACTTTTAATAAATTTTTTTATTTATTTATTTATTTTTGGTTACACCAGGTCGTCATTTTTTGCATGCGGGCTTTCTCTAGCTGCAAGTGGGAGCTACTCTTCAGAGCAGTGCCCTCATTTCTCATTGAGGTAGCTTCTCTTCTTGCAGCTCCTGACTCTAGGGTGTGTGGGTTCAGTAGTTGTGGCAAATGAGCTTAGCTGTCTGGTGGCATATGGAGTCTTCCCAGACCAAGGATGAAACTTGTGTTCCCTGCATTGGCAGGCAGATTCTTAACCACTGGACCACCAGGGAAGCCCAGCTTCCGTATTTTAATTTACTTTATTTTGGTGCACTTTTAGGTTTACAGAAAAATTGAGCAGAAAGTGCAGAAGAGTTCCTGCATTCTCTTCTGCACCCCTCCTCAGTCATTTTTTTTCTATAAATCTGTCATTTTCCATAATTAAATCTGGCATATTTGTTACAAATTATGAATCATAATGGTACATCACTAACTAAAGACTGCAGTTAGGGTTCATCCTTTGTGAATAGTTCTATGGCTTTTGAAAAATGCATGTCAAGTAAGTACCATTACAGTATCATATAGAATAGTTTCATCATCCTAAATGTCTCCTGCACTCCACCTGTTTCTATCTCTCCACAAACTACTGGAAACCTCTGATCTTTCCATTGTATCTTTAGTTTTGCCTGTTCCAGAATGTCATACATTTGAAATACATACAATATAGCCTTTCCAAACTGCCTTCTTTGATTCAGCAATATGCATTTGAGTTCATGTCTTTTAGTGGCCTGTGTTCATTTCTTTTTTTATTTTTGAATATTATTCTGCTGTATGGATATACCACAATTTATGTTCATTAATCTATTGAAGGACATCTGGATTGTATCCAGTTTGGGGCAATTATGGATAAGGTTGTTACATATATTCATGCACAGGTTATTGTATTAACATACATTTTCAATCATTTGGGTAAATAGCAAGGAGCATGATTGCTCATCATAAGAAAATGCACTGTTTGTAAGCAGTTGTCAAACTCTGTTTCAAAAAGGTTGTGCTGTTTTTCTATTGCCACCAGCAAGGAACAATAGTTCTTACTCCAAATTTTTGTCAGTATTTGGCAACTTCAGTATTTTTGGCATTCTAATACATGTGTAAAGGTATCTCCTGATTTTAATTTTCAATTCTCTAATTAAATTGTTACACACCTTTTCATATGCTTATCGGCCATCTGTTTATTCCCTTTGCTGATGCTTATTCAGATCTTTGGGTTGTGTGCTTTCCTCTTGTTGTGTTTTAAGAGGTTTTTTTCTTCTTTGCTTATTTTGAATAAAAACCATTATCACCTATACATTTTGCTTTTGTTGTCTTCCAGTTTATGGCTTGTCTTTCCAGTCTTTTAACTGTGACTCTCCAGAGTACAAGTTTTAAATTTTAATGAGTCCAACTTATCATTTTTTTCCATGCATTGTCCATTTGATGTGCATACTAAAAACTTTTCACTAAGTCCAAGGTCAGATAAATCATATATTTATCTTCTAAAAATGTTATAATTCATGCTATACATTTATATCCATGATCAATTTTGAGTCATTTTTTTGTTGAAAGGTGTAAGGTGTGTGTCTAGCATCATTTCTTTGCACATTGGCATCTAATTGTGCCAACACCACTTGTTGAAAAAAAGAATCCATTTTTCCATTGAATTATCTTTGTATCTTTGTCAAAGATAAGTTGATTATGTTTGTGTGGGTCTATTTCTGGGCTCTCTATTCTGTTTCACTGAGCAATCAGTTTTCTTTTTCCAATACCACCCTATGGTTACTGTAGATATATAATGAGTGTTAAATTCAGTTCAGTCTCTCAGTCGTATCTGACTCTTTGTGACCCCATGGACCGCAGCATGCCAGGCTTCCCTGTCCATCACCAACTCTCAGAGTTTGCTCAAACTCATGTCCATTGAGTCGGTGATGCCATCCAACCACCTCACCCTCTGTCATCCCCTTCTCCTCCTGCCTTCAATCTTTCCCAGTCTTCTCCAATGAGCATCAATCCTCTGAGGATTATTTTTTCCCCTTCAGTATTGTGCTCATTAATTCTGGGTCTTTTGACTTTCCATATCTCAAAAAAAAAAAAAAGAATTTATTGAGATTTTAATTTGAATTGCTTTGAATCTACACATCAAATTGGGAAGAATTGAAATCTTAACAACATTGAGTCTTCCTATGCATGGACATGGAATATTTCTCCATTTACTTATATTTCCTTTGATCTTTTGCAATCAGAGTTGTGCTTCTCTTCATATAGTTTTTGTGCACATTCTGATACAATTAAACTTGTGTTTCATATTTTGTGTGCACATATAAATGGTGCTCCGTATTTTTATTTCAGATTTCACTTGCTTATGTCTGGTATTTAAGAAGCAATTGCAAAGGAGCCCAGTGGTGTAATGGGTGATGCATCTGACTACAGATCAGAAGAAAGCAATAGCTGTACGATTGTTGCACACCTGAAACTAACACAACATTCTAAATCAACTATTTTTTAATTAAAAAAAAAAACAGGTCATTTTCCACTTGAAAAATAATAAAAGCAACAATTGTAGTTATTGTCAGCAGCAAAAGATGAATGATTAAATTCACTCAGAGTACACTGAAAACTGACGCAGAAATTGAATGTTTCTTTGTTCATGTAAGGACATATATGCCTAATAGAGACAGCCATAAATGACATTCAGAAGGAAAAAGTTAGAAAACATTATTATAATTGTGGAAATCAAAGATGTCAAAGGACACTTGAATGGGATATTGACATTTGATCAGAAGCCTTTTTCTCATATTCTTTTCAAATTGAAGATTACAATGGCTTTCATGCCTACAGAGTCTAAATTATTTTATTCATCTAAAATTATAAAAGTATATCTCCAGGTATAATTGCCACACAGGTGCACATTCAGCAGCAAATGAAATCTTTTTTTTAATCAATAAGGTAATTTGGCTAGTGTTTGTAGATATCATTTAGTAGTGTCTCACTGGATATCAAATCAGATTACTTGCACAACAACTAGCTAGGTTTCCTATTTTCTGTGGAAATCTGACTAGGTATACATAGTGTCCTATATCTTAAATTTTTGTCTTTAAATTATTTTCAGATGATTATACATTTTCTCTTGGAATTGCAGGCAATTTCCTCATTTCAATCAAGAGTTTTTTATTTGTTTAAAGATTAACATACATGTTTCTGTGTGTTTGTTTATCCCAAACATAAAGGGATTTTTCTCCATGAATGTAAATGAATGTATCACCTTCTGAGTGTTTAGTACAATTGGTTGGCAAACTGTTTATATTTCATTTTCTCATAGATTTCTTAGACTACACATTTGCTTCAAAGTATGTAAATAAATATTAGGCCAAACATATTGAAGATATGTGTTCCTTTTGAAATGTATAGTTGCTAGGCACCTCTTTCATATTCTTGTGCATCGGTTTTCATCAGGGTAATTGTATCTACCTTTTAAGTTTGTTGTGAGAATCAGTAGATTCAAAGATGTCAAGTGTTCTTGATCGAAGATAAGCAAGCTAAATATTAGCTAATAGCTTTTCCCAGGTGACTAATGTCTTGCTATCTATGAGAAACACATGAAAAAAATACTACCAAATAAACATTTAAACTGATTGATTTCTAAAGTTGGTTATACTTACAAAGTCTTTCTTTCTATTTATTTGAATGTGTAAATGAAGTTTAGATCAATACTTTGGTACTCTACCAGCATATCACAGAGTTGCTTAGTGTTTTAGTACATCCTCCAGCGATAAGAATCACTACTGCATCGTGCTTTGTATAACAAATCATTTTTTTTTTGTTACTTAAATGTAATACTTAAACACTGAACTGTTTAAGACAATTTCAAAGGCTTTCTACAGTTAGTCTCTCAAGAAGTCCAGACTGACACTCAAGATATTCCATAACTTTGACTCCACCTTATCTTTCCATTCACTTTCTTAACAAGGCAAACTAAATTTCTTGCTACTTCCAATTCACACATCAATACATATGATTCCTACCCCTCAGATACACAGTCCTTCCTCTCAAATTGACAGGCTTGAAATTCTCAGGTAAATGTTAACTCCTCATATGTAATTAAGCTCTGATCTCAATAATGCCCAATATTTCATCACTAATACACCATACACACATGAAAGGTAGGTTATTATTTCAGGCTTTTGGGTGTTTATAAGTGGGCTTAGCTAAAATGCTCCAACTAGCACATGAACTGGGTGAAAGCCTATGATTACAAAGGTTTCACCAAAACCTTGTTCCAGTGGCAGCTTGGAAACATTTCATCTTGGGTGAAATAATGAGATAGTAGAGAAGTTACTATCAAAGTAGTGAAAACAAAGCAAAATTATTCACAGCCAGGATATGATTAACAGAAAATGAATAAATAACTGAATCAACCTCAGATGCTATGGAAAAGGACTTTATCAGTTATATAAAGTATTAAGTATGAAATTAAAATCTCAGAGCTTTTTGTTAATACCAAAATTTTCATACTCTCATTGGGCAGTTCCAATTCCAGGTAAAGTGGAGTAAACATGTTTACCTTTCTCTTCACTGAAAGCTATTATAAAACCTGTACAGAATGCAGAGCCTAGCTATTTGAGGACTGTGAAAGCAAAAGAACAACAGAAAGTTTGAGGAAGAAGACCAGAATCCAAGGATCCAATGTGCTACCAAATCTGTATTGAGTTTACCTTTTTTTTTCCCCTCCAGCATCTCCCAGCCTGAAGCCATGTCAGTTAAGAACTCAAAAGTAAGTAACACAGAACAAAGAGAGAGATACAAGAGTGCACTATCTTGTACATTATATAAGAGTATACTCTTGAGATATGAGAGTATACTATCCTACAGCTTAGAGTGAGGAAAAAGTCCCCACACACACACCCCTTTTTTTAATCCTTTCTCTCTGTTCTTTCATGCTCTAACTCCCAAGGAACTGCACTTTGGCAGTAGGAGCCTAGGAAACGACTCTAAGGGATTAAAACTCTCCTCCCCATTCAGTACAATCGGTGTCCCTTGAGCACAGGCAAAACTAACATTCTCTTTTTTTCCTTCTCTATCACTATCTCTCGTACTCTTGCTCTCTTTTTCTGCTACTTGACTGTAGGTGCAGTGTAATCGCAGAGATGAACATTGTCTGCCAGTACACCAACATGTGAGCCCTTTGCAAACAAAAAGTAATGGTAGAGAGCTTGGGAGAGAGAAGCTAGGGATGACTCCTCCAGGAAGGAAAATACAAACTCCCGAAGCTGTCACCGTGAAATGAAATATTTCCTACTATATCAGTGGGCAAAAAACTTCACAGGAATCCATGATTCCAGATGTCCAAGTGTGAATTTCTGAGCCATGCCAACAAAGCCACTCCCTACATAAGGAACTGAAGGATATCACAGTTTAATTCAGTTCAGTTCGGTTCAGTCACTCAGTCGTGTCTGACTTTTTGTTACCACATGAAGAGCAGCACTCCAGGCCTCCCTGTCCATCACCAACTCCTAGAGTTCACTCAAACTCACATCCATCAATTCAGTGATGCCATCCAGCCACCTCATCCTCTGACATCCCCTTCTCCTGCCTCCAATCCCTCCCAGCATCAGAGTCTTTTCCAAAGAGCCAAATCTTTGCATGAGGTGGACAAAGTATAGGAGTTTCAGCTTCAGCATCAGTCCTTCCAATGAACACCCAGGACTGATCTCCTTTAGGATGGACTGGTTGGATCTCCTTGCAGTCCAAGAGACTCTCAAGAGTCTTCTCCAACACCACAGTTCAAAAGCATCAAGTCTTCGGCACTCAGCTTTCTTCACAGTCCAACTCTCACATCCATACATGACCACTGGAAAAACCATACCCTTGACTAGATGGATCTTGGTTGGCAAAGTAATGTCTCTGCTTTTTAATATGCTATCTAGGTTGATCATAACTTTCCTTCCAAGGAGTAAGCATCTTTTAATTTCATGGCTGCAATCACCATCTGCAGTGATTTTGGAGCCCCCCAAAATAAAGTCTGATACTGTTTCCACTGTGTTCCCATCTATTTGCCATGAAGTAATGGGACCAGATGCCATGATCTTCGTTTTCTGAATGTTGAGCTTTAAGCCAACTTTTTCACTCTCCTGTTTCATTTTCATCAAGAGGCTTTCTAGTTCCTCTTCACTTTCTGCCGTAAGGGTGGTGTCATCTGCATATCTGAGGTTATTGATCTTTCTCCCAGCAATCTTGATTCCGGCTTGTGCTTCTTCCAGCCCAGCATTTCTCATGATGTACTCTGCATAGAAGTTAAATAAGCAGGGTCACAATATACAGCCTTGATGTACTCATTTTCCTATTTGGAACCAGTCTGTTGTTCCATGCCCAGTTCTAACTGTTGCTTCCTTACCTACATATAAGTTTCTCAAGAGGCAGGTCAGGTGGTCTGGTATTCCCATCTCTTTCAGAATTTTCCACAGTTTATTGTGATCTGCACAGTCAAAGGCTTTGGCATAGTCAATAAAGCAGAAATCGATGATTTTCTGGAACTCTTGCTTTTTCCATGATCCAGCAGATGTTGGCAATTTGATCTCTGGCTCCTCTGCCTCTTCTAAAATCAGCTTGAACATCTGGAAGTTCACAGTTCACGTATTGCTGAAGTCTGGCTTGGAGAATTTTGAGCATTACTTTACTAGAGTGTGAGATGAGTGCAATTGTGCAGTAGTTTGAGCATTTTGGGCATTGCCTTTCTTTGAGATTGGAATGAAAATTGACCTTTTCCAGTCCTCTGGCCACTGGTGAGTTGTCCAAATTTGCTGGCATATTGAGTGCAGCACTTTCACAGCATCATCTTTCAGGATTTGAAATAGCTCCACTGGAATTCCATCACCTCCACTAGCTATGTTTGTAGTGATGCTTTCTAAGGCCCACTTGACTTCACATTCCAGGATGTCTGACTCTAGGTGAGGGATCACACCATCATGATTATCTGGGTCATGAGGCTCTTTTTTGTACAGTTCTCCTGTGTATTTCTTGCCACCTCTTCTTAATATCTTCTGCTTCTGTTAGTTCCATACCATTTCTGTCCTTTATCGAGCCCATCTTTGCATGAAATGTTCCCTTGGTATCTCTAATTTTCTTGAAGAGATCTCTAGTCTTTCCCATTCTGTTGTTTTCCTCTATTTCTTTGCATTGATCTCTGAGGAAGCCTTTCTTATCTCTCTTTGCTATTCTTTGGAACTCTGCATTCAGATGCTTATAACTTTCCTTTTCTCCTTTGCTGTTCACTTCTCTTCTTTTCACAGCTCTTTGTAAAGTCTCCTCAGGCTGCCATTTTTCTTTTTTGCATTTCTTTTCCATAGGGATGTCTTGATCCCTCTCTCCTGTACAATGTCACAAACCTCCGTCCATAGTTCATCAGGCATCCTGTTTATCAGGTCTAGTTCCTTAAATCTATTTCTCACTTCCACTGTATAATCATAAGGGATTTGATTTAGGTCATACCTGAATGGCCTAGTGATTTTCCTTACTGTCTTCAATTTAAGTCTGGATTTGGCAATAAGGAGTTCATGATCTGAGCCAGTCAGCTCTCGGTCTAGTTTTTGCTGACTGCATAGAGCTTCTCCATCTATGGCTGCAAAGAATATAGTCACTCTGATTTCGGTGTTGACCATCTGGTGATGTCCATGTGTAGAGTCTTCTCTTGTGTTGTTTGAGGAGGGTGTTTGCTATGACCAGTGCATTTTTTTTTTTGGCAGAATTCTATTAGCCTTTGCCCTGCTTCATTCCTTATTCCAAGGCCAAACGTGCCTATTATTCCAGGTGTTTCTTGACTTCCTACTTTTGCATTTCAGTCCCCTGTAATGAAAAGGACATCTTTTTTGGATGTTAGTTCTAAAAGGTCTTGTTGGTATTCATAGAACCATTGAACTTCAGCTTCTTCAGCATTACTGGTTGGGGCATAGGCTTTGATTTCCGTGATATTGAATGGTTTGCCTTGGAACCAAACTGAGATCATTCTGTCATTTTTGAGATTGCATCCAAGTATTGCATTTCGGACTCTTTCGTTGACCATGATGGCTACTCCATTTCTTCTGAGGGATTCTTGCCTGCAGTAGTAGATATAATGGTCATCTGAGTTAAATTCACCCATTCCAGTCCATTTTAGTTCGCTGATCCCTAGAATGTCCTGTTTGACCACTTCCAATTTGCCTTGATTCATGGACCTGACATTCCAGGTTCCTATGCAATGTTGCTCTTTATAGCATTAGACCCTGCTTCTATCACCGGTTCCATCCACAGCTGGATATTGTTTTTGCTTTGGCTCCATCCTTTCATTCTTTCTGGAGTTATTTCTCCACTGATCTTCAGTAGCATATTGGGCACCTAATGACCTGGGGAGTTCCTCTTTTAGTATCCTATCATTTTGCCTTTTCATACTGTATTTATGGGGTTCTCAAGGCAAGAATACTGAAGTGGTTTGCCATTCCCTTCTCTAGTGGACCACATTCTTTCAGATCTCTCCACCATGACCCGCCCATCCTGTGTGGCCCCACAGGGCAGGTCTTAGTTTCATTGAGTTAGACAAGGCTGTGGTCCGTGTGATCAGATTGGCTAGTTTTCTGTGATTATGGCTTCATTGTGTCTGCCCTCTGATGCCCTCTTGCAACACCTACCGTCTTACTTGGGTTTCTCTTACCTTGGACGTGGGCTATCTCTTCATGGCTGCTCCAGCAAAGCAGAGCTGCTGCTCTTTACCTTAGATGAGGGGTTTCTCCTCAGCTGCCCCTCCTGACCTTGAATCTGGAGTAGCTCCTCTTGGCCCTCCTGTGCCTGTGCAGCCGCCGCTCCTTGGACGTGGGGCTGCTCCTCTTGGCCACCTCCCCGACCTCGGGTGTGTAGTAGCTCCTCTAGGCTGCTCCTGTGCCAACACAGCCTGGCACTCAGTTATCAGCAATAACTGTCTTTGGGTGTGAACGGGTGAGCCTTAAGAGAATTCAAGAAAAAGAACACCTCTGCAAAAAATGCAGGATGCTGGCCCTAAATAGCTAAGATGCATATGAAAGGAATAACTTCTATAATTCCAGACTCTTGCATCTTCTCATATATAGAAGAACCCTAAATTCCTTAACTTGATATCTGGCTTTCTTTACTTACAATAATATTTAATGTTCAGACTGCCTGCCCCCCTTGTTACAAACTTCTATATAAACTCCTTATCCCCTCTCTCTTGTTTCCCCGCCTACTTAGAGCAGTCTCTAAGGGTTACCTGAGATGGTGTCTCCTGGCTTGAAGTCTTAAGAGTTTCCCACCAAGTAAAACACTCCCTACTTCCAGACTGTACCTATGAACCTGACCTAGAGTCACCTATCAAAGATTTTGAGAAAGAAACTAATGCCAGGTCTCCACCCAGGTCCCAAACTGACCACTGAATTTCTCACAAATAGGGAGATCTGAATAGCACTACAAAGCTTTGAAACCTGAACTAACCTTAGAGTATTGATTCAGAGAATGAAGGAGGAAATTTTTAGCCTAACTCTAACAAGGTCAACTGCCCACTAGAACAAAAATATCAACATGCACCATAGGATCTAAAGAAGGCCCAGCTTCTCAAAATTCAATATTCAAAATGTCCAATGCAATCCAAAGTTACTCAGTATACAAAAACCTATGAAACTCTCAAGTCACATGCCAAAAAAACAGTCAATGAAGGCCAATGAAAAAATGACATATATGTTGGAATTATCTGACAAAGACATAAAAGCAGCTACTACAAAATTCCTTGAAAGAAGAGCTGCAAACATTTATTAAAAGAAATATTTAAAATGGAAAGTATCAGGAAATGGAGATATGAAGAAAAACCAAATGGATATTTTAGATATGAAACATACAATAAGTGAAATAAAAATGATCACTGAATGGAGTCAGTAGTAAAATTGAAATCAGAGGGAAAAATTAGCAAATTAAAGATAAATCAATAGAAATTATCCAGCATGAACAACAGAAAAAAGATGAAAAAAATGGATCAACAGAGAGTCAAAGAGCTTCAGAGCAACACCAGAAGATCTAACATTGGTTTTATTGCAGTCCCAAGGAAGGAGGATACAGATTACATCTCAGAAAAAAATGTTTGAAGAAACAATGACATAAAACTTGCCTTATTTGGCAAGACAGAAACCTACAGATTCAAGAAGATAGTAAATCCTGAATAGAATAAACCTAAGGAAACCCATGCCCAGATACTTTGAAATCAAACTGTTAGAAACAAAGACAAATAAAAATAAAATAATATTAAAAACAATTAAAAAAAAAAAAAACACCTACAGGAGAACAAAAATTAGAATGACTGTAAATTTAACAGAATGTTGAAACCTAGTAAATCTAGCATAACATTTTTAAAGTATTGAAACAAAGAAATTGTAAATCCAGAATTCTGTGTGTATGTGGTACACACATCTTTGAGAAGTGAAGGAGAAAACAAGACATTCTCTGAGGAAAGAAAACTAAGAGAATTCATAGTCTTCAGACAAGCTCGAAAAGAGAAAAAGTTAAATGAAGCACTTCAGAAAGAAGGGAAATGATATTAGAGAAATATGACACACCAGAAATAAGGGGCAATGGAAACTGTAAATGTCTGGGTAAGTAAGACTTCTCAAGTTCAATTTTCAAATTTTATGTGATGATTGAAAAAACAAACTATATTATCACACTGGTTTTTCAATATAACATTCAGAAAATGAAGATCATGGCATCTGGTCCAATCACTTCATGGCAAATAGATGGGGAAAGAGTGGAAACAGTGTCAGACTTTATTTTTGGGGGCTCCAAAATCACTGCAGATGGTGACTGCAGCCATGAAATTAAAAGACGCTTACTCCTTGGAAGAAAAGTTATGACAAACCTAGGTAGTATATTCAAAAGCAGAGACATTACTTTTCCGACTAAGGTCCATCTAGTCAAGGCTATGGTTTTTCTTGTGGTCATGTATGGATGTGAGAGTTGGACTGTGAAGAAGGCTGAGCGCCGAAGAATTGATGCTTTAGAACTGTGGTGTTGGAGAAGACTCTTGAGAGTCCCTTGGACTGCAAGGAGATCCAACCAGTCCATTCTGAAGGAGATCAGCCCTGGGACCTCTTTGGAAGGAATGATGCTAAAGCTGAAGCTCCAGTACTTTGGCACCTCATGCGAAGAGTTGACTCATTGGAAAAGACTTTGATGGTGGGAGGGATTGGGGGCAGGAGGAGAAGGGGACGACCGAGGATGAGATGGCTGGATGGCATCATGGACTTGATAGATGTGAGTCTGAGTGAACTCCAGGAGATGGTGATGGACAGGGAGGCCTGGTTTGCTGCGATTCATGGGGTCGCAAAGAGTCGGACATGACTGAGCGACGGAACTGAACTGAACTGAACTGAGATATAATATATTAGTTAGATAGCCCTGAGACGGCTAAATAAGCTTCATAGACTCCATGGATCTGAACTTGGGCAAAGTCTGGGAGATAATGGAGGAGAGGGAAGCCTAACATGCTGCAGTCCATGGGTTGCAAAGAGTTGGACAGGACTTAGAGACTGAACAACAGACGTCATATAAAGTAAGTATAGCATTAATAGGAGAACAAAAGAACCTATATGATACTAAGATTTCTAAGTTCAGTTGAAGTGGTAAAATATGATTTCTGAAAAGTCTTTCAAAAGGGAATTATATGTTTTGTAATCCCAAATGCAACCCTTAAAACTATTATCAAAAGAGATTTTGTTAAAATCACTGTGATAAATTGAAAATGAAATGTTAGAATGTTTAGATCACTCAAAAGAAGCAGAAAGTAGGAGAGGGGAATGTAAGAAATAAAAACAGAGGGAACAAACAAAACAAATAGTGACAGACCTAATTTCAAACATTAATAAGTATACATGATTTAAACACACTTATTAAAAGATAAAGATTGTTAGAATGGATTAAAAGTAAAATTACCAAAATATATACCACTCAGAAGAAACTTACTTCAAATATAATGATATGAGTAGATTAAAAGTAAAATAATGGTAAAAGATACTCTTAAATGCTAATCAAAGGGAAAGCTGGAATGGCTATCTCATTATAAAAGTAAACTTCAGAGCAAAAATTTACTAGAAATGCAGACAGAAATAGGGAGACTGTGTATTGAAGAAAGTGTCAAATTATTAGAAAGGTATAGCATTACTAAATAGATGTGAACTAACAAGAGAGTTTCAAAATACATGAAGCAAAAACTGACAAAACTGAAAGAAAAAATAGACATCTACAATTACATTTGAATTTTATAAAATTTTATTCTCAATAATAGTAGGAAAAAAATCAAGTTTGTAGAAAAGCTGAACAACACTGTGAACTGACTGGATCTGATTGCCATTGATAGAAAATTCGACACCAGGTTACACATTCCTTTCAAGTGCACATAGAAGATTCAACCTAACAGACTGTATCCTTAGTCATAAAACAAACCTTAACATAAGTGAAAGACTTAAAATTATACAAAATATGTTCCTGAGGCATATCAGAATTAAACTAAATATCAATAAGATAAAATAATAGAAAACTCACCTATTATGCAGAAATTCAATAATAGAATCAAAAAAAAAAATCCATGGATAAAATTTAGGAGATTTCAAAGAAAGTTCAGTTCAGTTCAGTTTGGTTGCTCAGTCGTGTCCAACTCTTTGCAACCCCATGAACTGCAGCACGCCAGGCCTGCCTGTCCATCACTAACTCCCAGAATTCACTCAGATTCACGTCCATCAAGTCAGTGATGCTATCCAGCCATCTCATCCTCTGTCGTCCCCTTCTCCTCCTGCCCCCAATCCCTCCCAGCATCAAAGTTTTTTCCAATGAGTCAACTCTTCACATGAGGTGGCCAAAGTACTGGAGTTTCAGCTTTAGCATCATTCCTTCCAAAGAACACCCAGGGCTGATCTCCTTCAGAATGGACTGGTTGGATCTCCTTGCAGTCCAAGGGACTCTCAAGAGTCTTCTCCAACACCACAGTTCAAAAGCATCAATTCTTCAGTGTTCAGCCTTCTTCACAGACCAACTCTCACATCCATACATGACTACTAAGGAAATCTTTTAAACTAAATGGAAATGATGACAAAATCAAAATCTGTGTAACAAAACTTAGAGAAAACTTATAGAATCTAATGTCTACACTATAAATACAATTTCAAAACAACAATCTAACCTTTAAAACTAGAAAACAAAGGACAAGTTAAAATTAACCGAGAAGAAAGAAAATTAAAAGAGCAGACATCAATAAAATCAAAAACAGAAAATGAAAGAAAATTATAAAATTAAAATAAGGTTCTTTGAAAAGAGCAATGAAACTGATAAGCAATTTTAACAATACTAACAACAAAAAAGAGAAGTAGTAAATTATAAATATCAAGAATAAAAATATCATAGATCTTGAAACGATGTTATTAGAGAGATAAGAACATTATTAAGGAGCACACAGAATTTTATTCAACAGTTAATGAAAATACTACTAACAACTCTATGACCATAAATTTGAAAAATTAGACAAAATAGACTAATTTCTTCAAACTCACACACCACTAAATCTCATTGAGATAAAACAGATTACCTGAATAGCAGCAGTATAACTATCAAAGAAATTGATTTTGTAGGTGAAATCTCAAAAAAAAAAAAAAACAACAACAACAACTCCATGTACGCTCGGTTTTACTGACAAATTGTACAAAATATTTAAAGAATAAATAGATTCAATTCTTTGGCATCACTTACAGAACTGGATAAAGAAAAGAAATACTTCACAACTCATTTAACAAAGCTGTGATCACCCTAAGCCATACAAACCAAGTGAAAAGGAAAGTTGCTCAGTCATTTCCAACTCTTTACAACCCCATAGCCATGGAATTCTCCAGACAAGAATACCGGAGTGGGGAGCCTTTCCCTTCTCCAGGGGATTTTCCTGACGCAGGGATCAAACCCAGGTCTCCTGCATTGCAGGTGGATTCTTTACCAGATGAGCCACCAGGGAAACCCATAGACAAGAATAACAAAGAAACAGAAATGTGACAGGTCATTTTCTCTCATAAGCATAGAAATAAAAATTCTTAACAGAATATTATCAAATTAAAGCCAGCCAATAAAAACAGGCTGGTTCCAAATAGGAAAAGGACTATGTCAAGGCTGTATATTGTCACCCTGCTTATTTAACTTATATGCAGAGTAAGTCTTGAAAACGCTGGGCTGGAAGAAGCATAAACTGGAATCAAGAATGCCAGGGGGAATATCAATAACCTCAGATATGCAGATGACACCACCCTTATGGCAGAAAGTGAACAGCAACTAAAAAGCCTCTTGATGAAAGAGAAAGAGGAGAGTGAAAAAGTTGGCTTAAAGCTCAACATTCAGAAGACAAAGATCATGGCATCTGATCCCATCACTTCATGGCAAATAGATGGGGAAACAGTGGAAACAGTGTCAGGCTTTATTTTTTGGGGCTCCAAAATCACTGCAGATGGTGACTGCAGCCATGAAATTAAAAGATGCTTACTCCTTGGAAGGAAAGTTATGACCAACCTAGATAGCATATTAAAAAGCAGAGATATTACTTTGCTGACTAAGGTCCGTCTAGTCAAGGCTATGGTTTTTCCAGTGGTCATGTATGGATGTGAGAGCTGGACTGTGAAGAAAGCTGAGTGCTGAAGAATTGATGCCTTTGAACTGTGGTGTTGGAGAAGACTCTTTAGAGTCCCTTGGACTGCAAGGAGATCCAGCCATCAATTCTAAAGGAGATCAGCCCTGGGTGTTCTTTGGAAGGAATGATGCTAAAGCTGAAACTCCAGTGCTTTGGCCACCTCATGTGAAGAGTTGACTCATTGGAAAAGACTCTGATGCTGGGAGGGATTGGGGGCAGGAGGAGAAGGGGACGACAGAGGACGAGATGGCTGGGTGTCATCAGTGACTCGATGGACGTGAGTCTGAGTGAACTCCGGGAGGCCTGGTGTGCTGCTATTCATGGGGTCGCAAAGAGTCTGACATGACTGAGCAAACAGAACTGAACTGAACTGAAAGCCAGCAATATATAAAAAGAATATTACCACATGAAAAAATAAAGTTCATCTCAGGCAAGCAAGGCTAATTCAATACTCAAAAATCAATTAATATTATACACTATATTCAGTCTAGAAAAAAGAAATACATGGTTATCTCAAGAAATGCCGAAAAGCATATGACAATATACAGTTTCAGTTATTGATAAAAATTCTCAGCAAATGAGGAATAAAAGGGCATTCTCTCAACCTGATGAAAAGCATGTATACAGACTTATAGTACTAGAGTATTAAACAGTGAGAAATTGCTTACCCTCTAAAATTTGGTATAAGGCAAAAATATCAATTCTTATTGCTTTTATTAATAATCTATTTTCAATATTCACCACACTTACTATACACTGTGCAATGATTTCTTTATAATTCTATTTCCACAATATTAATGTCTTTTTCCTCATACTTGTATGGAGGGCTAAATAATTAACAAAGATTGACTAGCATCCCATCAGGAGAGCAATGATAGACTGGGAACTACTGTGTCACTACCTGGTCTCCCCATCTCTAAATTATACCTATCTTTAAGTTGGCCTCAATTCCCCGCCATCATGATCTCCTGTGTTGAAGCAGTTTCACCATCTTAGGAACCATGTTTTCATGTTTTACTATTGCTTTTATCTTTTTCTTCTATATTAAAGTCATTTTTTTTAGTATTTCAAGGGCTAAGGCTACACCAATCATCTCTACTACGTAAAATAAGCATAGTGACTAAAAGTAGCAGGCCTTCGAATTTATTTAGTGATCAATAAATGATTACAACTAGGATCTTTAATTCCCTTCTACAAGTACGTTCAATTTACAGAGTTTGATCTCTTTTATTTCCCACCTCTATACT
The DNA here is from genome assembly GCF_023091745.1 of Budorcas taxicolor. Classification (NCBI taxonomy): domain Eukaryota; kingdom Metazoa; phylum Chordata; class Mammalia; order Artiodactyla; family Bovidae; genus Budorcas; species Budorcas taxicolor. The sequence continues at coordinate 135,647,400 of NC_068914.1, read as the reverse complement.
TTTTATTAATGTCTTGCATCTGGTATACTTATCCAAAGATGCATTTCAATCAATTAAAATAATTGGCTTATCCTTTAAGAATTTTTTTTCATGATGATGCTACGTTTTATGTAATATCATTTAGACATCACTTGGCAATAGAAGAAGTTTTTCTTTGCTGTATATATCTTTCTTCCCAACTTGAGTATAAGCTCCTTGAAAACAGGGACTATGGTATATGGTGTGTGTGTGTGTGTATGTCTTTACCGGGAAATTGACATTAAACATATGTTGGGTATTCGTATGATTTTTTAAAAGTTCTGATTCTTTAATCTCGATTATTCAGAATAAAAATGAGTATTTTCAATCTTCTACTTCCTGTTGTTCTCTTTAGATTTAGCCATTGAATTTGAGATCACCTATTTATTAGACTGAATATGATCATAGTATAAATTATTCATTTTCAGAGATGCTGCCTTTAATTGTTTGTTCCTCAATATGGTTTTACTCTGAGCATATTTTTACTAGCATAAAAAAATAAGGCTTTCTCTGACCCTTTCTAAAATTCCACTTACTAATATAAGACCATCTGTGTCAGAATGTGAATAAGTAAAACCATATCTACCTCCACCAAAAATGTATTTTATGAAATTAATGTTTAAAGTTTTCCTAAGTCTTTTATTTTTCCTGCCTCATGGTGGAGACAAATTCCTGTCAATTAGCAATATAATTGTTAGCATCTTTGTTACTTTTCCTGAGCTAAGCCAAGTTGAACTACGTTTGTAATTAAAATAAATGCATTGATAGCACATCATGTTGTTATTTGCTATGTAAATAGATAATTACTTTTTCTGGATAAGAATTTCAGAAAAAAATATTTTTAATGTTTTTCTAAATTTTCTATTGACCCTATAAAAATCCTGATGCTCACTTCTATACTGTATAAACAAAATTTTTAAAAATCATTCTGAGTTTATTAAAAGGTATTCTCTCTTTTTCATGTATAAAAGCTAAACTCAAATCCTATAGGCTTAAACTCTAACTGGAGTATATAAGACTATTCAAAATTCAAAGTTGCTTTCTGAACAGATTGCACCAGCTAGTTGATGAAACTTGAGCTAATTACACTAATGTTGACAAATGCACTGGCACAAAAACAAATGTCACATTTTTCAAAAAATTACACCTCTTCAAAAGATGCTAAATAGATTCAGTGATTTGTGGGTGTAACTGAACTATTTGTGCAAAAACAGTTTTGAAAATTCTGATTTAAGATATAAAAAGACTAAGTACAGTATGAGTGCTTATATGCCATTTTCAAATGTATTTTAATGAAATATTTGAATTTTTGGAACAATAAAGAAATTACTATATTTGGCACTGGAACATTTGCTCTAAGTTGTTTATTTTAAATGTTGTAGCATATACAAAAATAAAATCATTCTATCTTAAGGAATGTCTTTATTATAAATTGAGTTGGTATGGATATCTGAAATGAAAATGAATATTTCAGAGATTTGAGCCTATATCCTATTTCAGAGAAATTATTTCTTAAATTCAGCCACAAAAACAATTATAATTTCTATTACATGGCAAAATCGCTACTTTATGTTAAAAGTTTTATGTTGAGAACTTGTTAAAAGTTTTAAGCAAATGATCTAATTTGATCTTTCTAATAGTCCTGTAGAGAGGAAATGATCAAAACGAAATATCTGAGAATCAGAGAGATTATATAACTCTTCCTAGTTCATAGGTCTAGATTTTTATCCAAGGACTTCCTAACACTCAAGCTTTAACTCTTCCTGCCGTCCCACCAGAGCTCTCAAATATTTTATCTGAATATCATACATTCAAAATGATCAGCTTCCTTCTATTTCACATTAAACAGTACAGTCCAATTATTCCAGACTATGTCAATGATTCTTTTAGAGTTGGGGTTTGCTTTCTATTTGCTGTTTTGAACATCCCCAAGCTACTGTTTTGACATCTTAGAAACAGCCTACCTGGGTTAGATATGTTCACTGAATCTCAAATAATCAATATCATCTGAAATATTCAGTTCAATTCAGTTCAGTTGTGCAGTCATGTCCAACTCAGTGACGACATGGACTGCAGCCCGCCGGGCTTCCCTGTCCAGCACCAACACCTGGAGTTTATCCAAACTCATGTCCATTGAGTCAGTTATGCCATCCAACCCTCTCATCCTCTGTCATCCCCTTCTCCTCTTGCCTTCAATCTTTCCCAGCATCAGGGACTTCTCAAATCAGTCAGTTCCTCACATCAGGTGGCCAAAGTATTGGAGTTTCAGCTTCAGCATCAGTCCTTCCAATGAACACTCAGGACTGATCTCCTTTAGGATGGACTGGTTGGATCACCTTGCAGTCCAAAGGACTCTCAAGAGTCTTCTCCAACACCATAGTTCAAAAGCATCAGTTCTTTGACACTCAGCTTTCCTTATAGCCCAACTCTCATATCCATACATGACTACTGGAAAAACCATAACCTTGACTAGACAGACCTTTGTTGGCAAAGTAATGTCTCTGCTTTTCAATATACTATCTAGATTGGTCATAACTTTCCTTCCAAAGAGTAAGCGTCTTTTAATTTCATGGCTGCAGTCACCATCTGCAGTGATTTTGGAGCCCAAAAATATAAAGTCAGCCACTACTGTTTCCCCATCTATTTGCCATGAAGTGATGGGACCAGATACTATGATCTGAGTTTTCTAAATGTTGAGCTTTAAGCCAACTTTTCACTTTCCTCTTTCACTTTCATCAAGAGGCTCTTCAGTTCTTCTTCACTTTCTGCCATAAGGGTGGTATTATCTGCATATCTGAGGTTATTAATTTAAAAGATCAAAATGAATTAGAAACTGATGACAGAAATCAAGCTAGTCATTAAAAAATCAAAAGAGAGTTTAAATTACAGGAGTTATGTTAGTTATATGGAGAGATGAGGACTTTTGTTGACAAAGATTTTTCTTATTCAGCCACAGAAGAGTAGGATTCAACTACTCAGCGTATTATCAACCTCTGTGATTAGGGTTCAGAATGGCCCTTCCCTTAGCCTCAGTTAGAAATAAGCAGTCATCAATATGATCTACTGGCGTCACCAATGCATATGACTCATTGACCTTTAAATACCATCTACAAACCAATATAAATCAATATTAAAGTTATAAAGGGGAATCTAATTTCTAAGGTAGACATAAAGGAGGTAACTCCTAACTTTAATCCTAACCATAACTCTAATCCTAAACCCTAATCATATAAACCCTAAATCGTAACCCAATACTTTTTATTATTCTATGACCTATTATGGGACAATTAAAATTTTATATTTATTAAACTTGATCTTCAGTAGATCTTACTCTTGTATTGTTGATGCCTTATCTTTTCCTACCTGATTGTCTGACGCCTAATTTAATCTAAAATTTGCTTACTCTTTGCTAGCCACTTAAATTCTTATCTTTCAGACTTTTGACCATCTGGAACTTCCAGTTTGCCCTTGTTTGGGGGAGCCATGAGATTTCTCAAATGTTCCTCAGCATGCTTACCTTCTGGGGGCTTCTCTAGGTTTTAGTCTTTTACCAACTGGTTGCCTGAAGCTGAAACATCTTTCTGGCTGTCAGGAATACAGAACATCACTCATATCTGAAACAGTATTGTTGAGACTAGAGATCACTAATCAGAATCCATAAAATAAGCAAAAATTATGTATTTACTTAAGATCAGGATTAACAGTTTCAAAGATGTGTAGGTTTGGCTCTTCCTTGAAATCTCTGGGGCTTTTAAAACATTAAAAGTAACATTCTGGAGTAGGAAATGACATCTCACTCCAGTATTCTTGTCTGGGAAATTCTATGGACAGAGGAGCCTGGTGGGCTACAGTCCATTATGTCTTAAAAGAGTCAGACGTGACTTAGCCACTGAGCATGCACACAAAAATAACATTTAAAAAGGTTTTAAATTTTTAAAAATAACATTATTTCTACATTTTTTTCATGTTATAAAATTTGCCTAAAAATCATTAAGGTAGAGTTTTCAGCATATCCACTCAGTGTTTCCACTTTAGTAACTGGTTTTATGAAAAAGCAACTCTCTACACTCAGAAGGGTATAGAGAGATAGCACCTGTTATCTTCTGTTGATCTTTTTATTCACATCCAATAGTAATAAAAATCTTATGTTTGTTCATTGGATGAAAGAAAGTGAAAGTGTTAGTCACTCAGTCATGTTCAACTCTTTGAGACCCCATGGACTATAGTCAACCAGGCAACTCTGTCTGTGGAATTCTCCAGGCAACAATACTGTAGTTGGTTGCCATTTCCTTCTCCAGGGGATCTTCCTGACCAGGGACTGAATCCAGGTGTCCCACATGCAGGCAGTCGCGTTACTGACTGAGCCACCAGGGAAGACCATATTCTGGGGACACATGTTTCCAATTCTAAATCATATTGTGACTTTAATTAAAGTCAAAATTTTTACAATATTAACATGCTCTTTTAAATGGTCAAATATTCATCTACTTTTTATGATGGCTTCAATTCAGCTCAGTCACTCAGTGGTGTCCCACTCTCTGCGAACTCATGAAACTCAGCACGCCAGGTCTCCCTGTCCATCACCATCTCCCAGAGTTCACTCAGACTCACATCCATCGAGTCAGTGATGCCATCCAGCCATCTCATCCTCTGTCGTCCCCTTCTCCTCCTGCTCCCAATCCCTCTCAGCATCAGAGTCTTTTCCAATGAGTCAACTCTTAGCATGAGGTGGCCAAAGTACTGGAGTTTCAGCTTTAGCATCATTCCTTCCAAAGAACACCCAGGGTTGATCTCCTTTAGAATGGACTGGTTGGATCTCCTTGCACTCCAAGGGACTCTCAAGAGTCTTCTCCAACACCACAGTTCAAAGGCATCAATTCTTCAGCACTCAGCTTTCTTCACAGTCCAACTCTCACATCCATACATGACTACTGGAAAAACCATAGCCTTGACTAGATGGACCTTTGTTGACAAAGTAATGTCTCTGCTTTTCAATATGCTATCTAGGTTGGTTATAAGTTTCCTTCCAAGAAGTAAGCATCTTTTAATTTCATGGCTGCAGTCACCATCTGCAGTGATTTTGGAGCCCAAAAAAATAAAGTCTGACAGTTTTTCTACTGTTTCCCCATCTATTTGCCATGAAGTGATATGAACAGATGCCATGATCTTCGTTTTCTGAATGTTGGGCTTTAAGTCAACTTTTTCACTCTCCTCTTTCTCTTTCATCGAGAGGCTTTTTAGTTGCTGTTCACTTTCTGCCATAAGGGTGGTGTCATCTGCATATCTGAGGTTATTGATATTTCTCCCGGCAATCTTGATTCCAGCTTGTGCTTCTTCCAGTCCAGCGTTTCTCATGATGTACTCTGCATAGTCATGATGTACTCTGCATAGAAGTTAAATAAGCAGGGTGACAATATACAGCCTTGATGTACTCCATTTCCTATTTGGAACCAGTCTGTTGTTCCATGTCCAGTTCTAACTGTTGCTTCCTGACCTGCATATAGGTTTCTCAAGAGGCAGAGCCCTACACAAAACAAAACAAAAACTGGGTTTAAATTTAGGAAAGTGATCTACTAGGTAGTAAATATCAAGCTAGTTATTTGATCGTCTTTGTGCTCTACTTAACTTGTCTAAAAATAGAATGGTATTCCTTGCTTAAATTTTAAATACACAAAATCTTCACAAATTATAACATTCAGCATATCAAGAACTAACCTTCTTAATTAACAGTGTATGGTTTAATGGAATGCTAATGGATTCTGAAGGAGATCAGCCTTGGGATTTCTTTGGAAGGAATGATGCTAAAGCTGAAACTCCAGTACTTTGGCCATCTCATGTGAAAAGTTGACTCAATTGAAAAGACCCTGATGCTGGGAGGAATTGGGGGCAGGAGGAGAAGGGGACACCAGAGGATGAGATGGCTGGATGGCATCACTGACTCGATGGACGTGAGTCTGAGTGAACTCTGGGAGTTGGTGATGAACAGGGAGGCCTGGCATGCTGCGATTCATGGGGTCGCAAAGAGTCGGACACGATTGAGCGACTGACCTGAACTTAACCGAATGGAAAATATACTGAAGTGAGGAATTTTGTTTTCAAACAACCAAAATATAGAAGGAAAGCTTATGATTGGTATGAATTCAGTTATATCTCTCTGGGATAGCTTGCATCAGGTTAGCATCAACCACATTCTTTGTCTTTGTTCTTTGTCTTTGTTTATGCCCAACCCTGAGTTGGGTATAAGTATATTGAGTAAAGCTGAATTCTCACCTTTTTTACATGAAAATAAAAATGAAGATCTAGGAGATACTTTTCCAGCTGGTTATTTTAGAACTGAGTATTCCTCATTATTTCAAAAGTTCACTAGACAGATCACTTTGGACCAAAGAATGAACTTCTATAAAAATAACACTTGAGATGTTCCCCTATCTAATAAATAAATCCAGAGCTTGCTTAATTATAGACCAATTAATCCATCTAACTATAGATTTGATTTCATATATATATATGAAAAATGAAATATTGTCAACCAGATGTTTTCAAGTATTTATTATCATGTCAGGAAAACATCTAGACAAGTAAGGTTCTGTTCTGGGTGTTGCTATTGATCTTATTACTTTTCCTCCAAATATTTCAGCATGTTACAAAGATAGAAAGTAAAAGTGTTAGTCACTCAGTTGTGTCCAATTTTTTATAATCACATGGACTGTAGCCCACCAGGTTCCTCTGTTCTTGGAATTTTGCAGGCAAGAATACTGGAGTGGGTTGCCATTCCCTTCCCCAGGGGATCTTCCCAACCCAGGGATTGAACCCAGGTCTCTTGCATTGTAGGTGGATTTTTTTACACTCTGAATCACCAAGGAAGTCTTGCTATAGAGATAATCTAGATATAAATCAAAATAGACACAGTTCAGAAAGATAATCCTCTGTACCACCAAGGAAGCCCTAATTGTTATCTTACTAGATATTAAAAAATCTTTTGCATATTGATTTATACAAATGAAAATAAAGAATAAATATTTGGTTTTGATAGATTGATACAAAAACATAAATATTATTATTACCTTATGGAATTTCATTATATAAAACATGATATGCTTTTAAAAAATCTCAAAAAATTTATTAGCAAGTGTTCAGAAGAATGGGGTCTGCTCTGCTTTGAGCTATACACTTGTGATCGTATGTAGGTTATGGCTATCATTAAATGGAAAACTGCTTCTATCTTTAAATTTGAATTTTAATGACATACAGTGCTAAATATACATATTTTAACAATATTAGAAATAACACCTTTGCATATTTCATTTTCAATAGTAGCCCAGATAGAGTAGATACAAGCTGTCTCTATCACTACCACTGTCTTTTCCTGAATTTCTTGTGATTAAATTTGATTTTATAATTAAAGAATAGTAAAGATATGGATTAGATTTTTGTTAATTGTACTTTTTTATTTTAAAAACATATCTGTCACTACTGTTCCTTTAGTGTTCTTTAAGTAGTTCAAAATAAGAATAAAAGCAAGTAATAAGATACCTTAAATTTTCTTCTGACATTATTAATCCAACTAGTGTTTAGGGAGCCAGTACACTGACTGATAGAAAGAAATTATTTTTATTCCACTCGACGTTGTTATAAATTATATTGGAAAAGTGAGACCAGATCTTGCTCAAGAAGTGCCCCTGCAGCTTTGAGGATGTGGTAATCCTTTTTTCTTTTAAGAAAATAAAATTTAGTTTGTAAAAGCTTTATCTGGCTAAAGTACCCAAATTAAAAGTTGCATATTCCAAGATATTTATCTTAAATGTAGACCAATAAGTAAACTTTCAAAGTTTGTCCAGTGTTTTGAGTAAGACTGCAGTGATAGTCAAAATAATAAAGCCAACCTTGGAACAGTTAAATTTTGTCAGTATCTGGTCAGAGAATGAAGGTAATTCACTAACCAGCCCAGTCATATTATTTTCTATCTTTCAAAAATAGTAACTACTACCCTAATTTTAGGCTAAACCAAGATACTAGAAAAATAAATGAGGAAATCAGAATTCAAGGCATATTTATTCAAATAGACCAGTCACATAGAAATAAACCGAAGAAAGATTACTGGACCCATTTTTATGTCCCTCAAATCTAAGGGAATATAGAGATTTAGAGAAAGTTCAATTAAGAACCTGACCCTTGTAAGGGATGTCATATTGGTCCACATCTTTTAGTTTCCCATCCTTAATTACTAGAGCTGTCCACACTATTTTGAGATAAATCTCTAGAGAAAAATGGAATGTAAACTCTTTCCCCTATTGTTAATGCTTGCTTTATAGATGATGAAGAATAAAATGATTGATCATGTACTATAATGATGGATAAGGACAATTTCTGGAAAGGTCAAACCTATTAAATAAATCTTAGAATATATTTAAGAACATCGTATCTGCCTCACTGGAACATGGTAACTCTTTTCAATGACAGGTGGCCTTCACATCAGAGGAGTAACAGCAGTGGTAAACAATGGACATTCATACTTTACTAAAAGAGTGCTAGAGAAGGAGTGACGATTGAGAAATTACCACTGCTAAAGTAAGAGCCCATCTTGAATAGAACAAAATAAATAAAGACCTTGACTACAGCTGCATAATCCTGGAACATCCTAATGAAAGCCATGCAAAACAAAACAAACAAATGAAACACAACAACAAATAATCCTTTTCAACACTCAGACATTTGTGGACATGGTAAGCGTACGAATATTGGAAAAAATTATTTCTTTTCCCATGACATGCAAAAAATTAATAAATAAAACACTAATAATAAATTTTTAAAAAATTAAAAAAACACAACCTTTCTACAAACATGTATTTTTATCTAAAATATATATAATAGCTTTTTTTCTATTAGTTTAGAAATTTAGAATAAAAGTTTCATTTAGATTTTTACAGAATTGTGGAAGCATATAGCTGAAAGGGACAACAGCTCCTCTTAAAAACACAATACACATATTTTTTAAAAATCGTGGTTTTATTCTTTTTTACAACAAATGCACCATTCTACCTATCATTATTTATAACTTAATAGATATAATTTCCTCATCTTTAAATTATTTGTGAAACATAGTAGGTGGGGAGAATTCCATAGCATGCTTTCATCAGCCTAATATAAATCTATGTAACCATCCTTCTGGAGATCTATTCCCAAATTTCAATATTTTGTAGTTACTTGAAGGAACTAAAATTCTTCATATTGCCATATTTTGTACTTGTTCTTTTTAGAATTCCCTGTTTAAACCTAATGTCCCTGGAAAGTTTCTTCTGATTCTTTGTAGCTTAATGTAAGCATCATCTCTTCCATGAAGTCTTTCTAGCCTTTCCCAGATAGGGTCGAGTTCTCCCTCAGGTTTTGACAGCATTAATGTTGTCACATTTTCCTTTATGCATGCCTCTTTTATAGGACTAGGTTAGAAAACCCCAAGTCTTTTCCTCTGTGTGGCTTCCTTATTCTCACATTATTACCATACTCACAATTCTTCTGACACAAGATGTATGGGGTGGAAGGATGGGGTTTCTTACACTAGCAGTTCTCTGCAACATCAGCTAAGTGTCCTATAACTTAATTCTGACTCTCTCTACCTAGAGAAAATATCAGATCCCACAGGTGAAAGGACTGCTTTCAGCATACTTCAGATGCCATTTAAAATCCAGGTTGTCACTCGTGTTTCTGCTTAGTTACCCAACCAGGGATTGAACCTGTGCCCCCTGCATTGGAAGTGCAGAATCTTAACCACTGTGGCACCAGGGAAATCCCTCACATATGTTTCTGAACAATCAACAATACATCTGAGGTTGTCTTGACCCTCTCCTCCCATATAATTAATTCTCTAGAGCCGCTTACTGGAGAAGGAAACACCAAACCACTCCAGTATTCTTGCCTGGAATATACTATGGATAGCAGAGCCTGCTGTGCTACAGTTTATGGGGTCACAAAGAGTTGGACACAACTGAACACATACACAGAGAAGCTCACAGAACTCAAAGAAACACTTACTTCTGTTTACCAATTTATTAAAGGATATAATAAAGGAGGGGCTTCCCTGGTGGCTCAGATGGTAAAGAATCTGCCTGCAAAGCAAGAGACTTTGGTTCAATCCCTGGGTCCAGACGATCCCCTGAAGAAGGGAATGGCTACCCACTCTAGTATTCTTGCCTGGAGAATTCCATGGCAGAGGTGCCTAATGGGCTACAATCTATGGGAACTCAAAGAGTCAGACACAACTGAGCAACTTTCAGTTTCACTTCATGATAAAGGGTACAGATGAACAGCAAGATAAAGAGATATGGAGGGCAAGGTCTGGGAGGGTCTCAAGGGGAGGAGCTTCTGTTCCTATGGAGTTGCCTGTGTCACCCACCAAGGATGTCATGGTTTCCTTGACCTGGAAACTCTCAGAAACCCATGCTATTGGAATTTTTATGGAGACTTTATCATATAGGCATGATATGTTGTTAAGTTTGTATTTAACCCCCCTCTCTTCTTAAGAGAATTTAAAGGGCAGGAGCTGAAAATTCAAAACCCTGGTGACTGATCTTCATCCAGGAACCCTTCAGAAGTCCACAGAGTCTCCTCATTAGAACAAAAGATGCTCTCATCATTTAGGAATCTACAAGTGTTTAAGAGCTCTGTGTCAGGGATTGGAAACAAAGACCAAATTTATTTTTCTTGTTATACATCACAACATCACAAAGATTCAACACATTACCATAATGACTTCCTGATTGTCTCTTCAATCAGACTTCTAGACTCTCAAGATCTGGACCTATGGAGCAATTATTTATTTATCTGAAAATCAAAAACAGCTCCTAATACATTATATGCATTTAGTTAATAAATAAATGTGTGAATGACTTAGAGAAACTTCATAGAGAATGCTGTCAAATGAAGCTATAATGACAAGCATATTGCTACCACAACCACAGATATGCAGAAGTTTTACATACTACATTAGGTTCCCAAAGCCACTGCAGCAAATTACCAAACATTCATAAGTTCTGAAGACCAGAACATGGACCATGAAGGGCCATTATTCAGCCTATCACTAATACTCAGTTGCTGTCTGATAGATAATTTTATAAATATCATTTAATCTTTTTGATGACATATCTCCATTAATTTGAATCAACTACGTCAATGTGCTATAAGAGTAACATATCCATTGCAGAAAAGAAACGCCTTCCTATACCATAGAGTTTTTCAAACTCTTTTTTGAGAGAAGTCTCCACGGCAAGTGGCAGGGAGGAGAAAACATGGCAATAGAGACCTTTTCTCCAAAGACGATTTGAGGAAAAGCCTCTAGACATCAAACAAATGAAAACAAACTACGAAGAAGCCAAGTGGAGGTTCAAGAATTCTGTTGTATGGCTTGCCTCTACCCTTGCGTGGCCTTTAGGTATGTCCCTAGGACCTCTGAGGTATGAAGAATTCAGTTTGAAGAGTGCTAATACCCTTCCTCAAAATTTGAAATTGTTTCTACCACTTGATATTGGTTTTATGTTCTTCTGATTTAGATAGTATCTGTTCCAGGCAACTGACTTTTATTTATTTAGTATTTTAACCTAATATGGCAAAAAGCTTGTTAGAAACTGACACTAGAAAACTTAATTGATTGACTGATTGATTTGAGTAACAGAAAGATGTAATTAATGGATATCAACTATGAGGGGCTTTCAGGTGGTGCTAGTGGTAAAGAACCCTCCTGCCAATGCAGGAGATACAGGAGACTGGGGTTCGATCCCTGGGTTGGGGGGATTACCTGGAGAAAAGAATGGCAACCCACTCCAGTATTCTTGCCTGGAGAATTCCATGGACAGAGGAGGCTGGTGGGCTACAGTTCATGGGGCGACCAAAAGTCAGACACGACCAAAGCATTTAACATGCACTCACACATCAACTATGAGTTTACTGATTCAGCTTTACAACATGGAATTTATTTCACACGTTTTAGTCTATTTTGTCTGTTACAAGGAGATTTGAATAAACTAAAACAATGAGAATTGTACTCAACAAACACAGCTGAGGATTACATATCTACATAAGTTTTCAAATATAAACTGACTCAATGATTTTAAGCATTATTTAAATATGTCTAGCATCCCAGTCTGTAATTTCAGAAAATATTTGTATTTAATAGTAGTCTTTCTTTCCATTAAAACATGCCATTTCCTTCTGCTTTTATGTGTTTCAGCTTTTAAAATTACAGATAACAGGATCTCTATATATTTGTATTTAAAAATCATTCTTAAATCTCTCTTGGCCTCAAAACAACTCTGTCAAGTATGTAGGGCAAATGCTATTATCCCATTTACAGATATAAAAATCTCATTTCCAGAAAGTCAAATGTTTTCTCACTAAGCAATCATGATTAATTCCTTCATGTTTGTAATAATACTATCTTAAAGAAGCTATTACTGTTGAGAAAAACTGAGAAAAATTTTGTCTGAGGAAGCAGCACAGAACCAATCTTTTCAAGTAATTTTACAAATCAACTAACGATATTGTCCATATGGCTTCATAACCATAGCTCATATCACATATATATGTTGATGTCAAAGCACATTATTTAGAAAATCTGTATTTCTGACTATAGATAATTATGTTCATACTTACAGTTGATTAGATAGGTTTAACATAAAGGACTTGATATGATTAGCAACTGAATTATTACCTTTTTATTTTTTTTTACTTCAGCTACAGGATAAATTTAGTTTAAAAAATTTTATTGGAGGATAATTGCTTCACAATACTGTAAATTTGATGATTTTTAAAGAATTTTTAACCAATGTGAGTCAAAAGGAAGAAAAAAACTAGTAATAAAAAGATAGCAAATACAAATTTAAACTGGTCTGTGCAGGGTGATTTTGAAAATTTTGCATCAGAGTAATGGCATAACCAATATTGTGTGTTGGAAATACTAATTTTACCTAAACTGTTGTAATAAAAATCTAATCAGGTCAGTTATGAAATCATTGCAATTGTCCATTTGAGAAAATGGTGGCTTAAATCATAGAGCTAAAATGTGCAGAAAAAAGAAGAGATAAGAGTTACAAAAAGTGAAATCTGACAAGATTCATCTGATGGCATGTGATGGTAAATCAAGAAAGAGGAATAAACGAAAGATGATTCTAAGATTTTAAGGATGAGAAATTTAGAGAATGATAGTACTTTCAAATAGTACAAGAAATTTTTTTTTTTTTGAAAAGGATAGAACTACAATGAAGAGTAAATGAGTTCACTTAAAATACGCTGAGTTTCAGAAATCAGTGCTATATCTAGGTAGAAATATCCTGCAACTACTAATGTGAAGTTGGATTAAAAATAATAATCTTAATAAGACTTTAAATGGAAGTACAGGCTGGAAACCAGCTACACTGACATAATTGAGGCATCTGTATTTACAAATAGGTTTGACAAGAAAAGTACGGTATAAAGAGAGTGTTCCGAAGATAGAGTTCTTGTAAAATGTCTACAGTTAGAAGACACACATCTTCCTTTACTTTTTTCTCTCTTTCTCTCCCCCATCTCCTCTTCGTTTAAGCACTGGAATGCTCTAAGAGTTTCCCTGGTTGATTACTTGGAGCTTAGAGATTCAATACGGGCGGCTCAATGGTAAAGAATCTGAATGCCAAGCAGGAGACACGGGTTTGATCCCTGGGTTGGGAAGATCCTCTGGAGACAGAAATGGCACCCTACTCCAGTATTCTTGCCTGGGAAATCCCATAGATGAGGAGCTTCAGGGGCTACAGTCCAGGGAGTCACAGCACAGACTCAGACATGCTGCTGCTGCTGTCGCTTCAGTCGTGTCCAACTCTGTGCGACCACATAGACGGCAGCCCACCAGGCTCCCCCGTCCCTGGGATTCTCCAGGCAAGAACACTGGAGTGGGTTGCCATTTCCTTCCCTAATGCATGAAAGTGAAGTCGCTCAGTCATGCCCAACTCTTAAAGACCCCAGGCTACCAGGCTCCTCTGTCTTAGTGACTAAATAGCAGCAGCAGCAGATTCAATACTGCCTTCCTCTCAACGCAGTTAAGACCATGGAACTTGCTTTTCAGGCTATGAAAGATATGCAAATATTGGAATGGATATATTGTATGCAATTTTCTCTGCTGTTTCTTAAAATATATCCCCTTTACTAAAGTATTAAGGAAAAACATTTATGGTGGAGTACCAACATTTTTTATAACACTCTTTGATGGCTTCCCACTGTAAGGTGAAGATGACTATTTTAGATTGTGCCATTTAATTGGACTCCCCAGTTTTAGTGTTAATAACAGTACCCAAAGTTGTAGAGGCTGGGTCGTGGTGATACTCAGGATTAGAGAAAAGAGAACCAGTTACCCCAGTAGGCTGAAGGGACAAAGGGACATTCAAATAATTTTAACTACAAGATTTGTAGCAAAGTTTAATTGATTATGCAATTGCTATACATGAAAGGAGTCAGTGGTCATTTTGATATTGATTGATCTTTATATTCAGAAAAAAAAAATTCTGTGTTTAGAGATTATAGTCTCAATGAGTTCCAGATCTAAGCTGGTTTGTATAACTGGAGACTTTATTTGTAGGGAAAGTCTATGTGTGCTGTGCTTAGTCGCTCTGTCATGTTCAACTCTTTGTGACTAAAAAAATTGAAGCCCACCAGGCTCCTCTGTCCATGGGGATTTCCAGGCAAGAATATTATAATGGTTTGCCATGCAGTGCAGGAGACCTGGATTTGATCTCTGGGTTGGGAAGATCCCCTGAAGGAGGGAAAGTCTAGCTCAGTGTAAATAGGCCACTTGCAATGGAGATGCAAACATGTATTCTGAATCTTCCTTTAAACCATTGCCAGAGAAACTTGGCTACAATAGTCGCTCAGTCTTGTCCAACTCTGTGATTCCAGGGACAATAGCCCACCAGGCTCCTATGTCCATGGGATTCTCCAAGCTAGAATACTGGAGTAGGTAGCCATTCCCTTCTCCAGAGGATCTTCCCAACCCAGGGATCAAACCCATGTCTCCTGCCTTGCAGGAGGATTCTTTACTGTCTGAGCCACCAGGGGAGCCCTAGATGGTGTTTATGCCTGATAAAATGGAAATACCAGAGATTATTAAACACTTACTCAGAAGTAGCATCAATTCCCGTGGAACCAAAACATTACCATGATTCAATCACCAGTAGTGTGATTTGCTTGCAGAAGTTAGGTGACAGATGAAATCATATCCCAAGTCCAGTTCACAGTGGCCTCAATAGCTATTTCTTTAGTATTAAAAACGTATGATCTTCCCAACTGGTGTCTCAGATGGTAAAGAATCTGCCTGCAATGCAGGAGATCTGGGTTTGATACCTGCATCAGGAAGATCCCCTAGAGAAGGGAATGGCAACCCACTCCAGTATTCATGCCTGGAGAATTCCACAGACAGAGAAGCCTGCTGGGCTTCCATGGGGTCACAAAGAGTCAAACACAACTGAGCAACTAATACTAGTATCTAAAACTATAGCTACAGTAGAAACATCTGGCAACTAACAGAATCCTTTCATTTGTTTCATGACCCATATTTGTAAAAAGATCCAAGACATATGAAGAAAAATGCCCTGAAAGTTGACTCCCTTCTACAACTGCAATAATAATCTAAACACATCAAATTGACATAGCTCCTGATATTCAATATACATGTAATTCCTTAGAAGACTGTTTAATTCCAAGTATTTGCAACAATCATTTATAGTTTGTCTTTATCTAGCACAGAGTCGGAAACGACTGAAGCGACTTAGCAGCAGCAACAGCAACAAGGACCCATGTATACCTTTACTGTCTTAAATTCAAGTTAGGTCAAATGTACTGCATTCTGTCATGTTAAGAACTATAAAGCATAATTCTTGAATGTTACGTTGTTAACATCATTCTACAAGACTGAAGTAGTTTAAGTACCATAGATGGTAGATGCCATAGTAACTAAAATAACATCTTTGTTATAAGCTGAGAAAAAGAAAAAGTGCTATACACACAAATGTGAGGTCTGCCACATTAGAGAAGCTTTAGGGGTCCAGTGGTCTTGGAATGCCAAGATGTTTCTCTAAAATGAGTGACAATTTGCAGCATTTTGCACCACTCACCATGAAGAAGGAGGCACAACAGATGGTGAGCCTATTTAGGTTTGATGTCTGCTGTTCTGATTCACTTATTTAGTAATCAATAAGTCTGTTAACTTTAACTGGACCCAATGCAAAATGTGGCTCATGCAGTTATGGGTCTTATGTCAACCACTATGAGAAGCACATGCTGTGGTTAGTTGCTGTTTATAGGAGAGATATAAAAGCAGACCTGAATATAATATGTAGGATGAAGAATCATCAGTGAGAAAAGAAATCTGTTTGTCTCAATCTTAAGAGATTTTAGGATTCTCTGTTATGCATGGTTATCAGAGCAACAGCAGGATAATATGACAACTTTTGAGACCTTGGTTAGAAGTGAGAAATGCTTTTACCGGGGATCTCATTCATGGAAACTGAGACTGATCATGGACATTTTAGGTTTTACATGTCCTGAAATCAACAGACATTGAGAAGATTATTATTCTGGTTATAGTAACATTTCCTTATTACCAGGGGAAAACAGTGGTCTGCTTTCACAGTTGGAAGCAAGAACAGTATATTGGAACCTGGGAGATTCAATAGGATGATGCTTGGAGATCTCAAGCTCATAAATAATAATGAATGGGAAAGCAGGACAATCAATAAAGGCAGAATTGACTTAAGACCTAGATTCCATTGGAATAGTCAATTAGATAACCCAACAGATAGAGCAATCCCAGCAGCTGGTAGAGGATAAGGAGAACATAAAATAGATAATAGTAAAAGAAAGTTATGATTTTTAATATGGACCTCGTGACCAGAAAGAGTCAGGGACTATAGCAATTTTTCTCATCTTTCTTTCCTTTCCTCCTTTTCTAAGCCAATAGTGTGAAAAATAACAATTATATGTATTAGTATCATTTAGGTTCTAGATAAGAATAAAGTGATCTGACATCATCCCATGATATTGAGTCTGATTGTAGTTTATGTTTCGTCTGCATCATAAATAAGAAATTCTTCATTTGAGTAGATAACAAAAGTAGTTTATGTTTAGTTTATGCCATCTTCCCCAGCTCTAACCCATACATTCTCTTTCTTGTTCAGAGCTCCAGGTGGTTGATACCATGGGCACCATTTTGCTTTTAGTTGAGTTGGGCAAGTGACAGGCACCAGTGAGAGATTAAGGGAAAGAGAAATAGAGAGCTCAGAATATTTTCTTCCTCCACGCTTCAACTGTAACCCTCATGACCGTAACTCCCCCGAAGAACTGGCCCTTCTTCAGGTTCTAGCTCCCACCAGATTTCAGTAATACTCTTTTCCTCTTTTCTTCTTCAACCCTATGTGTGTAACGACACTTTCTGTTGTTACCTGAATTCCTCTAAAATCTTTCTTCATCTTCATGTACAATCACCTCAGTAATTCTCTTTAATTTTAGCCATCTGACTGGTTTTTATGTTATGCCAGTGCCCTAAATGACACAACACATTTTCCTCTGATTGTTTTCATCCCTCCAGTACAAGTTATGTGTGTAGTGCTTTCCAGACAAGAATACTGGAGTGAATTGCCATTCCCTCCTCCAGGAGTTTTTCCTGACAAGGGTATCAGACCCATGTGTGTCTGTGTCTCCTTCATTGCAGGTAGATTCTTTACCCATTGAGCCACCCGGGAAGCCCATAAGTTCTGCATTTGCTCCATATACTTCTGTGGCTGGTACTGTAAAATCCCAGTTGTAACCTTTAGCACATGGCTTTGTCATCGTTTGTCTTCTTTGTATTTACAATAGCTAGAACATGGAAGCAACCTAGATGTCCATCAACAGATGAATGGATAAAGAAGTTGTGGTACATATACACAATGGAATATTACTCAGCCATAAGAAGGAATGCATTTGAGACAGTTCTGATGGGGTGGATTAACCTGGAACCTATTATACAGAGTGAAGTATGTCAGAAAGAGAAAGATAAATATCGTATTCTAACACACATATAAGGAATCTAGAAAAATGTCACTGAAGAATTTATTTACAGGGCAGCAATGGAGAAACAGACATAGAGAACAGACTTATGGACATGGGGACAGGGGAGGAGAGGGAGAGATGTATGGAGAGAGTAACATGGAAACTTACATTACCATACGTAAAATAGGTAGCCAACAGGAATTTGCTGTATGGCTCAGGAAACTCAAGCAAGGGCTCTGTGTCAACCTAGAGGAGTGAGATGGGGAGGGAAGTGGGAGGGAGTTTCAAAAGGGTGGGCATATATGTATGTCTATGGCTGACTCATGTTGAGGTTTGACAGAAAACAACAAAATTCTGTAAAGCAAATACCCTTCAACTAAAAAAAAAAGTTAAAAAGAAAAAAGATGTAATGAAAGAAATCTGGAACTTTTTATCTTCTTTTTACAGTTATATATTTCTAGGATAGTTTGTGATGTATAACAAGTATTCAAAAGATCTTGTTAAATGAATGAATGGTTACCGAATGAAGATTGTCAGAATTTCAAGAAGTCCTTACATCATTAAGAGTTAAACTAAAAGTTTGATCCCCTAAGGAATCCAAGGAAGAATTACATTTTAAGAAAAAAGTGGCGCATGGAAAAAAATCAAAGGGAGAACAAAACAATGATTTGAGATTATGTAGATATATCAGTTATGGAAAGTTAAACAGAATAAGTGCAAAGACAAAGGAGAGAAAGAGACAGACCATCACTATTTCAGTAATGGGATAGAGGTAGATTGCAATCAGGCACAAAATAACCTGAACTTCATAAAATGGAATGAGGGAATAAAAACTTTTGTATTAATTTTTGTGGGTAAATACCAGAAAGTGAGGTGATAATAAATTCAGATACTATCAGAGGCAGAAGTGTGTTTACAGGAATGAAAGAAAATGTAAGATGACAGGAAGACAATAATTTGGGGGATTTGAAGTGACTAACCAAAAGTAGTAGGAAGTAGGAAATAAAATGATATCAGATATCTGCCTGGCATAACAAACGATTCCAAAAAAAAGTTGATGATTGATCAAATGAGAATTGTTGAACATCTGCCAGTTGTAATTAGAATGAAGAAAATGTGCATTGTGAATATTAGAGAGGGAAAGGTGATACGAAATAAAACAAATTATATAGTTTATACTATTAGATATCATAAAGGATGCAGGGTAAATTAGCAATATTTATCTCAAAATTTTATTCATTAAAAGCACACTGAAACTAACAACTGTGAGAGAAAGACCTCATAGAAGATTTCTTGCTGCTCAGTTAGGAATTGATACACAGCCTTTCTCAGATGTAATTTTCATTGAACTAAAGTTGATTTGTAGACTCAGAAAAGATCCAAGGCTACTCAATTTACAGAGATGTGGAGTTGATTTGAAGAGTTCTCCAGGGTCTTTCTTTCTTTTTCTTTTCTTTTTTTGTACGAAATTCACAACTATTTCCTAAATCCACCTATGTTCAAGGGTCATTTTAGTGCACCACGTTTTCTTCTTCACAATTTTTCAGTATCTGGTGTATATCTCTGGTTTTGTTGTTCATATAACTACTCAGAGTTTTGCTGTTTTAAGCTCATCTAATTATAAGAATTCATACCAGAATCTCTGTGGAGAAATATTCATTAAACTCAGCTCTGACGAAATTTTTTTTGGTCATTCAAAGCAAACCCAAAATAGCTGACAATTCATTGAATTCAGCTCAGTATTAAAATTAAATTATCAAAGTCTATCATGGCTATTCACCTCATAGCATTTTACAAAATAACTAAAGAATATGTCATCAGAAGCTTAATTTTTGTATCTTGAGTCTCATATTTCAAGTAGTGATAGAATGTGGTACAGAATTGTTTAAGTAAGTGGTTGAAACAGAATGAACATTGAAGCTGTTATAGTTAAGAAGTGTTGAAGACACAAACAATTAGACCAAATCGTTGAAAGAAGTATCACTCGGTACTGGAGTTTTTGTGAGTCATGATATTTAAAATAGTATGTTTGTTGTTGTTTAGTTGCTACGTCGTGCCTGACTCTGAAACCACGTGGACTGTATGTAGTCTGCTAGGTTCCTCCATCCATTGAATTCTC
Source organism: Budorcas taxicolor (assembly GCF_023091745.1). Taxonomy (NCBI): domain Eukaryota; kingdom Metazoa; phylum Chordata; class Mammalia; order Artiodactyla; family Bovidae; genus Budorcas; species Budorcas taxicolor. Next base: position 135,627,221 of record NC_068914.1, on the reverse strand, counting down.
CAGGCAAGAATACTGGAGTGGGTAGCCTTTTCCTTCTCTAGGGTGAACTCTTTACCAGAGCCATCAGGGGAAGCCCAGAACAGTACCTTTACTAAATACATACTATGTGCCAACAATTATAGGATGCATTTTGGGTAGCACATATTTCAAGAGCACTATGAATAGAAGTGATTGCCCCATAATCAATGAACAATAATACTCTAGTTGTTGGAGGAAATCCTGCTGATCTGATTCAAGTTTCGTAGATTTTAGCTGGGCTTATCTTTGTATCTGTGGTTAGCTGACTAGTAGACTAGGAACTAGATGGTCAAAGATAATCACAGTCAAGGTGATTCATCTCTGGTCCTTGTGATTTATCTCCTTTACTGAGTTTGCTTTCATAGCAGAATTAGAGTTCTGAGAAAGAAGTCTCTTAAATCTAGTTTAGAAATTGGTCAACTTTCATATCCCCCCACATCTTATTTTCCAAAACAACTTACAAATCCCCTGCAAATATTGAAGTGGAAAAGTGACTTCATCCTTGATGGAAGAAGCTGGAAAGTCATATTGCAAAGGATATTTTAATAAAAGCTATTAATTGTAGTTACCAATGCAAATAATCTATCATAATATCTATTAGGTAAATATCAGAGCTAGAAAGATGGGATTGAAAGACATCAGTCCTAATGGATTTCACCCTAACACCAATGTGCAGTCTGTCCCACTACCAATGATGAATGAACGAAGAGGAAAACTGTGAGCCAATATGGGAGTAATCTAATGTTGATGAGCAACAATATTGGATATTGGCAAAGGCTGGTATAATCAACTGATATGGACCTCAGTAGAAAAGACACAAAACTGACTTTATCACTACCACTAATAGGAATATATGAAAAAAGAGCCACATTCACTGGGAATGCTTGCTTGGGAAGTAAACAAGATTGAGGGAAAGATGAGTGTCTGTGAAAGAAAAGAAAATGTAAGGTAAATACTAAAGATTTCATAATGAAATTTGGTTCTTGGTCTAAAAAACAGGTGACTTTGTAGAAGGGCTGGAATAGAAATACAGTGAGAGTTTAAAAATAGGAGGACATATAAACATTATGTTTAAGCAATATATAGGGGATAAAAGTGTCTTCTTACAAGGCAGTATGTGAATATAAACATATCATATCTCTACACATCACAGAATTAAATGAGAAGGTAGTATCTGAAAGATATTTGGAAATACCTATAAATGATTACCATTTAAATAACACATTTCTAAATAGCCCACAGATCAATTAAATAATTAAGACAGCATACAAAACTTTTTAACTGAAAAAAAAAATGAAAACACAGCATAGGAAAATTTCTAGTATCAAGCTACAGCAGTAGAGAGGAAATTAATAGCAATACACATTAGAAGAAGAAAATTAACAAATCGATTATATTCACTTCTTTCACTAGTTGGGAACACCAGCGCATGGCCCCAGACTCCTTTGGCCCTTGCCTTGGATATTGTTTAGAATACACAGGACACACAGTCACTACATTAACCAAGTCACTGTATTTCAAGGGCACTTGGGCATCCTTGGCAGTGCACCATTCACCTGTGCATGAAGTATCATGCCCCAGGCTATGGGGTCAAAAAGAGTCAGACATGACTTAGTGACTAACACACAGGTATCAGCGGAATTTCCCCCACTCCTTCCCTACAACACCCAGAAGCTGCAATGGGATGCAGAGGGCGAGGGGCAAATTTGAAGGATATACACTCACAAGACCTAGCAAACCTGAATTTTTAAGACTGGCAGACAGGGTGCTTCTATGCTGCAAATAGGCATGCCACTTAGGCAAAGAGGGAGTTTAAAACTCAGAAGAGGTGGGTGGGGGCTTCTCAGGTGGCACAGTAATAAAGAACCTGCCTGCCAAGTCAGGAGACGCTTGGAGACTCAGGTTGGATCCCTGGGTTGGGAAGATCCCCTGGAGAAGGAAATGGCAACCCACTCCAGTATTCTTGCCTGGAGAATCACCATGGACAGAGGAGCCTGGCAGGCTACATTCCATGGGGTCGCAAAGAGTCAGGCACAACTGAGCAGGCACACAGAGGTGGGTAGATCGAACATGTCCTCATCTCGCTCCTCCATAAGAAGGGAAGTTCCTATCTTTCCATTGCTGCTGCTCCAGGTACAGATATGCTGTGCACACTGGACACTGTTGCTTTCTGGGGTATAACATGTTTCTGTTTCCTCCTGGAGCTGAGACCCAAGTCCTAGAGGGACTCTCTTCTTTTTTTTATCTCAGCCACAGTGCCCAAGCCATACCGTTCAGAGTCACAGACATGGCTAACTCAGATGGTAGCCCTGCTCAGGAGATGCATAGAGATTTAATCTGCTTCACTAATATTTTCACCTTCTCAAAGGTGACCAGCTGCTCTGATCCCCAGTCCCACACTCGCCCTCTCTTTACCAGGTGGTATTCTTTGATGGCTCAGATGATAAAGAATCTGCCTGCAATGCAGGGGACCCAGGCTCGATCCCTGGGTCAAGAAGATCCCCTAGAGAAGGGCATGGCAACCCACTCCAGTATTCTTGCCTGGAGAATTCCATGGACAGAGTAGCCTGGTGGGCCATAGTCCATGGGGTCACAAAGCGTGGGACACGATTGAGCGACTAACACTTGCACCTTTCATTTTCACTTCATAAGCAATGGAGGCAGTGCTTCAAGAAAGGAGTAAAAGTTCCTAAAATCCCAGATTCCTATAAAGCTTGCTCTTCTTTCACACTGGACAGGCTTGCTTGTTAGCAATCACAACTCTGGCACAACACACATCTTACTCAACCAGAACGCCCCAAAACTTTAGGGCAATGCCTCCACCTCGAATTTTCTGTGGGTTCACTGCCAGTTCTTTCCTTCCAGCAAAGTCTGCATAGGGTCTACAGCAGAGACAAGTCTTCACATGTTAACATTATATCAACAAGACCATTTTGCTGAAGGAGACAGGCATCAGTCTTTGACTACCTTCTCATGATATTTTGTGAGGTTGTGCACGTAACCTTGGCGAACCACTTGAAATGTCACTTGTTCTCTTCCACATGAAGGCAAATCAGCCCGGTGACTCAGTGACCAGGGTTCTACTGAAAAAAAAAAAAAAAAAAAAAAAAACATTTGTTAAGTTCAGTGCAGCATAGCATTTTCCTAGAAACTTGGACAAGGTATCTAAGTTGGTGGCAATGTTGGGCTCAGTTGTATAGATGAGGGGCGGGGCCCTACCTTGTACATTTCTCAGTACTTCATGGTCAGCTGCCACGAGGCTTTGTCATACCGGGCTGTTGAAAACACTATGGGCAGGGCATTTAATGTCCATGCCATGCAGTTCTTGGCTGGGTTGTCCTATTTCTTTATACCAGCTGGCTCCCTTTTGTGGTTTTCCCTCAGACTGGTTTGATTACTCTAACTCGAGGGTGGAGTTCACCAACACAGGTATGCAGAGCTTGACCTTGTAGCAAAAAACTATGGCTACGACTATATTGGGAATATAAAGAAGCACACATGTACGAGGGCTTCCCAGGTGGCTCAGAGATAAAGAATCCATCTGCCAATGCAGGAGACCCTGATTTGACTCCTTAGTCTGAAAGAACCCCTAGAGGAGGAAATGGCAAACCTCTCCCATACTCTTGCCTGGAAAATTCGATGGATAGAGGAGACTAGTGGGCTACAAGTCCACAGGGGCAAAAGATATTAATAAAATACGAGAATTAAACTTGTTAAAGGGTCTGCTCTGAAGAGCAGCGATTTGGTATTGCTCATGTATAAGGACATTTAAAGTTGTTTTTTTTTTTCCTATTATAAATCGCATAAAACTATTTGACTTATAAGTATGTGCATACATAGGTGTGGTGAAGAATAAAATTAAAATGGGTACAGTCTAATTCTAAATAATATACTGATCACCACTAACTGCATGATAGTTTAATGTTAACAAAATTTAATAGTTTTGAAGTAAAATAAATTTTGAGGTTTACTCTGAAATTATAAAGTTGCTAAGTTATTAGGATGGAAATAAAAGTACTTGTCTCATTAGGTTGTTCTCATAAAATGGCCAGTTTCTCTAAAGGCAGTGTCTCTCTTCGCCTCGACCCCCAATTCTCTCTCACTCTCCCTCTCCTCCCTTAACCTATGACTTCCTGATAAGAAGTGTTTAACCTAAATTCTCAGAAACGTCTACATATTACACAAAAAGTGGCTACCAATCTCTTTGCCACTAGGCAACTGTCAGTTTTCACTACGTCCAATTATCACTGGATCCCACTATAAGTTAATTTGTTACCTGATTTGTTTCACTGCATTTTCAGAACTGTTTTACTTGCTCTTATGACAGATTTATTTCTGCCATTTTAGCAGTTGAATTGAACTGTGGAAGGCAATTGATTATTGAGGAACAATAACTCAGCTACACAGCAGCACCATCTTTTGGCCTTCGAAGGAAAATGATCCAAACTTGTCGATTTTGAAGTTTGCATTTCTGGCATGTTAGCTATGTGAATCACATTTGCGATTTAATTGAAGTAAGAAAGTGGCTTCAAAAGGAATGAAATTAACATTTTACATGAGATGGGATACTCACAAACAGATCTGAAAGAAAAAAAAAAAGTTCTTTATTCATTATGCACAAAGTAAAAGATCCCCTGTAGGAGGAAATGGAAATCCACTTCAGTACCCTTGCGTGGGAAAATCCCATGGACAGAGAAGCCTGGAGGGCTACTGTCCATAGGGTCGCAAGGAGTTGGACATAACTGAGTGACTGAACATAGCGCAACAATAACAAATTAAAGTGTTTCCTTAGAAACGGTTTATCTTTGAAATTGTTCGTTTGTTTTTACTTATGAATTTATTGTGTGTTAGTTTTGTATGATTCATTAATATTGAAAATTTAAATTAATTTATTTTTGATTTATGAAAGGACTTGCCACAATTTACTTACTTGCTGAAATACAGACCCCAAGATAGTCTTTTTTGCACTTATTTTTACAGTAGTAGTAACACATTTCTTCTCAAATACTCATGATTTTAATGTACATTTACCAAATATTTTCTTTTCACATTTTATTATCGTGTCTCCTGAAGAAAATTTGCAGGAAGTGCAAATCCTATGAAAACTAGATTTTAAGTCTGTGTAAAGAATAAAACACATTTTATGTCTTTGACTATCACTTTATTTTGCCATTACTAATATAGTTACAGAAATTGAATATATGAAATAAACAGAATGCAACATCAGAAAAGCTGTTTTATTCTGATCTTAAAAATGATTAGTTAGATATAGGAGAGAGGTGTTGCAATCTTTGTGTTATACATAGGAAAGTAATTTCTAATATAACTTTAAAAATTGAGTTTCTAACTCAGAGGTTTCCAGAGTTGGTTTTTTTTTTTTTTTTTATGTTGTTAATTTTTGTATCATGGTTTCTTTAATTTCACCAAATGAAACACTGTGAATATTTATTAATGATTATTCCTCTCTTCTTTCAAGCCTAGTGTGTCACTTTGACCACTCTTTCAGTCATGCAGCTTGCATAGTCTTAGTTCCCCAACCTGGGCTTGAATCCACGCCCTCAACAGTGAAAGCCCAGAGTCATAACCACTGGGTCACTAGGGAATTCCCAAAATAATTAAGTGTAATTTCAAATTATCTAGATTTAGATCGAGATCTGTGCTTGTTAATGTAATAGCTGTTAGCCTCAAATGACTGTTTAAATTAAAATTGAATAAATTTTAGGGGTTTCCTTGGTGGTTCAGTGGTAAAGAATCCACCTGCTAATGCAGGAGATGTGGGTTCAATCTCTGGGTCTGGAAGATCCCTTAGAGAGAAAAAATGGCAACTCACTCCACTGTTCTTGTCTGGAAAGTCCTATGGGCAGAGGAGCATGGTGGACTATAGTCCATGGGGTCACAAAAGAGTGGCTCAACGCTCTTGGGCACAACTGAGTGACAAAACACTAACAGCAGCAAATTTTAAAATTCAGCCTTTCAGTCACACTAGCTACATTTCAAGTACTCAGTAGCTACAAGTGTTGAGTGGTTTGGACATTGAAAATAAAGAATATTTCTACCATCACAGAAGTACTCTTGAACAGCACTGATGATTTATCATGAAATATTTTCTAAAATGTTAGTAGAAAGCTGATGGTGGATCAGAGTTTCAACAACAAACTAAAGTATCTAACATCTATAAAACTTTAAATAGCTATTTTTAAAATAATGGTAAGTATTCAATAAACTGGGCATTAGCATTTTAGCAATTGAAAAAATTAAGCTCAACTCTTTTTCTGTATTATAATTTCCAGGGCTTTTTTTAATGTATCAAAGAACATGGATATTTCCGATAAAAAGTACATTTTCCTTTATTAAATGATGATTACTTGGTTTAAAACTTTGTGGCAAAAACAGAGCTACCACATGATCCAGGAATCACACTCCTGGCTGTATATCTAGAGAAAATCACAATTTAAAAAGATACATGCACCCAATGTTCATTGCAGCACTGTTCATATCCAGGACAAGGAAACAACATAAACGTTCTTTAACAGAGGAATGGATAAAGAAGATGTGGTAATATATGCAATGAAATATTACTCAGCCATAGGAAAGAATAACATGATGCCATTTGCAGCAACATGGATAGACCTAGAGATTGTCATACTGAGTGAAGCGTCAGACAGAGAAAGACAAATTTATGATATTGCTTATAAATGGAGTCTTTAAAAAGCTGCAAATGAACTTATCTACAAAACATAAATAGAGTTACAGATGCAGAAAACAAATTTATGGTTACCAAAGTGTAAGGAAGGGGAAGGAATAAATTGGGAGATTGAGATTAACAATACATACCCACTACCATATATAAAATAGATAACTAATAAGGACCTACTGCATAGCACAGGGAACTCTACCCAATACTCAGCAATGGTCTATATGGAAAAGAAGCTAAAAAAGAGTGGATATATGTGTGTATATATATATTGATTCATTTTGCTGTATAACTGAAATTAGCACAACATTGTAAATCAGCTATACTCCAATAAAAATTATTTTAAAAAGAAAGTTAGTTATATATAGTAAGTTCGAGTTGAAGAGGCATTTTTTTCAAAGAAATCTGCAAGAGTCTGCCTGAAAAAAAAAGTCAGAAAAAAAAAAAACAAACTCTTTATATTTATCTTCACAAAACATCTCACTCAAACCATTATCAGAGGGATAACAAAATTAAACAGAACACTGTTGATTATATTAACTGATGAGGAGGAACTCTTGGCCTCTTTATGATTCACTGTGTTTTTGAATTATCATTTACATAAAGATAATGAGAAATTGAGGGTTGGTGTTTCCTAAAGCATATACAAATTCTTAATTAGTGGTGTATATGAATATTTGAGGTCTTCAGTTTCCCTTGCTTAGTTAGATTTATATGCTCAATTTCTGCCTGTGTGTTTAGATTCCATATTTTCCTCCATTTTGCTTCTTTGTACAAATGGTACATGTGAGATAAAGTCAGTCATGTTTGGGCGTCCATCCAGTCTAGAACCAACACCACTTGCTATTCACAGAGATGTATGCTTGGCAACCATGTTCATGTTAAATAGCATCATCATAGTCAATTGTTCTAGGGTTTTAACAGTTATATCCACTTGTACTCATCTCACATGCTAGCAAAGAAATGCTCAAAATTCTCCAAGCCAGGCTTCAGCAATATGTGAAGTGTGAACTTCCAGATGTTCAAGCTGCTTTTACAAAAGGTAGAGGGTCCAGAGATCAATTTGCCAACATCCGATGAATCATCAGAAAAGCAAGAGAGTTCCAGGAAAACGTCTCTTTCTGCTTTATTGACTATGCCAAAGCCTTTGACTGTGTGGATCACAATACACTGTGGAACATTCTGAAAGAGATGGGAATACCAGACCACCTGATTTGCCTCTTGAGAAACGTATATGCAGGTCAGGAAGCAACAGTTAGAACTAGACATGAAACAACAGACTGGTTCCAAATAGGAAAAGGAGTACATCAAGGCTGTATATTGTCACCCTGCTTATTTAACTTCTATGCAGAGTACATCATGAGAAATGCTGGGCTGGAAGAAGCACAAGCTGGAATCAAGATTGCAGGGAGAAATACCAATAACCTCAGATATGCAGATGACACCACCCTTATGGCATAAAGTGAAGAGGAACTAAAAAGCCTCTTGATGAAAGCGAAAGAGGAGAGTGAAAGCATTGGCTTAAAGCTCAACATTCAGAAAACGAAGATCATGGCATCTGGTCCCAATAGATGGGGAAACAGTGTCAGACTTTATTTTTTGGGGTTCCAAAATTACTGCAGATGGTGATTGCAGCCATGAAATTAAAAGATGCTTACTCCTTGGAAGAAAAGTTAAGACCAACCTAGATAGCATATTGAAGAGCAGAGACATTACTTTGTCAACAAAGGTCCATCTAGTCAAGGCTATGCTTTTTCCTGTGGTCATGTATGGATGTGAGAGTTGGACTGTGAAGAAAGCTGAGCTCCGAAGACTTGATGCTTTTGAACTGTGGTGTTGGAGAAGAGTCTTGAGAGTCCCTTGGACTGCAAGGAGATCCAACCAGTCCACTCTAAATGAGATCAGTCCTGGGTGTTCATTGGAGGGACTGATGCTAAAGCTGAAACTCCAGTACTTTGGACACCTCATGCAAAGAACTGACTCACTGGAAAAGACCCTGATGCTGGGAGGGATTGGGGGCCGGAGGAGAAGAGGACGACAGAGGATGAGATGGCTGGATGGCATCACCAACTCAATGGACATAATTTAAGTAAACTCTGGAAGTTGATGATGGACAGTGAGGCCTGGTGTGCTGCAGTTCATAGGGTTGCAAAGAGTTGGACACGACTGAGCGACTGAACTCAACTGACCCACTGAACATGAGTTAGATTTACCAAATAATCTCAGATTTGAAAAAAAAAAAAATCAAAGATAATCACCATTTCCTGTGTCTGCCTAGCACTCTGGAGCATGGAGTTTGGTTCACTGAGACCTATTCAGTTTCTGATACAAATAATAAAACAGTCAGCTAAATATTAGAAAGACAATGCACTAGTTTCTTAAACTGATTGATTATCTTAAAGTGCATTATTCAGTGTAATCTCACTTATGCTGAGAGTAGCAACGGCCCTATAATCTTAGTGACTTTTCACAATATTTCATGCTCAAGACTGTATCCATTTCAGGTCAGTCCCAGCTCTGTTTCATATTCTCTGCATTGTGGGATCTTTGTTTAAGTAGGTCGCTGGATCAGGACAGTCTCCTGTAGCAAGAAAAGTGTTATCTGAATGCAGTACAGGCTTTTCCTTATTTTTTTTACACAGAAGAGGAACATACAACTTTAACTCATATTTCAGGGAATAAACCCTGTCATATTGCCAAGGCTGATGACAGTGGAATGAAAAAAAAAAAAAAAAAGGATTCACCTTCCAGATCAAGACCAGTAGGCAGTAACAGGGAAACGTATATTATCATATGTAAAATAGACAGCCAATGGGAATTTTATGTATTACTCAGGGAACTCAAACTGGGGCTTTGTTAGAGGTGTTGGATGGGGAGGGTGGTAGGAGGGGGGCTCAAGAGGGAGGAGACATATCTATACCTAAGGCTGATTCATGTTGATGTTTGGAAGAAACCAACACAATACTGTGAAGGAATTATACTTCAATAAAAAATAAATAATTAAAAAAAAAAAAAAAGACCAGTAGGCAGGAGTGAAAATACATTTAGAATCTCAAGTTTCTTCCTAAAGACATAATACATACCTGACAACATGGATCCTTGAAGACTTTCCGAATACAGGAAGACCCGTATTTATGAATGAGTTCTGTTCTGAAAGTGAGTTTCTAAGTCCAGTTTATTCTTAAGTCCAACAAAGTTAACCTAAGTAGCTAACAATTGGCTGTGTAGTACTGGACTGTAATAGGCTTATAATACTTTTCACACGAACAATACATTTAAAAAAAAAACACAAAAAAATAAGGAAAATATTTTTAATCTTATAATAGCTTGAAAAGTACAATAGTATAGTCCAACAGTGGGCATGCAGGGGCTGGCATCAGGTGAACAGGGAAGAAGGGTTACTGACTTAGAGGAGGGAGAGGAGGTGGAAGATGGTAGAGCTGAAGCATCATTAGCAATGGGAGATGGAGGACAAGCAGCAGTTTCACTCACTTCTGACATTGATGGCATGGGTTCTAGATCCTTAGCAGAACCAGTTATTTATTTTATTTTTTTTTACTTTACAATACTGTATTGGTTTTTGCTATACATCACATTCACATCTTTGAACATTAGCAACATGAAGGTTCATATGCAGGGGACTTGAGTTCAGTTCAGTTCAGTTCATTTCAGTTGCTCAGTCATGTCTGACTCTTTGTGACCCCATGAATTGCAGCACGCTAGGCCTCCCTATCCATCACCAATGCCCAGAGTTCACTCAGACTCATGTCCATCAAGTCGGTGATGCCATCCAACCATTTCATCCTCTGTCGTCCCCTTCTGCTCCTGCCCCCAATCCCTCCCAGCATTGTATAGCAAAAGTTTCAGTTTTTTCATATGTATTTTTTTCTTTTTCTTTATTGTGGCTAAATATCTATAACATACAACTTTATCATGGTTAAATATCTAACATTAATCATACACTTGCAACACACTTTAACCTGTTTTAAGAGTATGGTTCAGTGGCATTAGGTACATTCACATTGTTGTGCAACCATCGCCACTGTTCATCTCCAGCTTTCATTTTCCCAAACTGAAAATCTATACCTATTACCCAAAACTCTCCATTACCCATCCCTCTTCCCTGATATCTACAATTCTAATTTCTATCTCTATGAAATTGACTATTTTAGGTACCATACATTAGTGGAATCATACATATCTGTCATTTGTACCTGGTTTGTTTCACTTAGCATGTTATCTTCAAGGTTTGTCCATGTTGTAGTGTCAGAATTACCTTCATTTTGTAGTTGAACAATATTCCATTGTGTGCATTGGGTTGGCCAAAAAGTTCTTTGGGTTTTTCTGTATTATCTTGTGGAAAAACCCAAATGAACATTTTGGCCAATCCCATATGTATATTTTGTTTATTCTTTCATCTGCCAAGGGACACTTGGGTTGCTTACACTTTTGGTCAATTGTGAATAATGTTGCTATGAACATGGGCATACAATAGCTTTCTGAGTCCCTGCTTTCAATTATTTTGGGAATATGCATACAAGTGGAGTTGCTAAATTATTTGGTGATTTTGTTTTAATTTTTTTGAATTCTATCTTATCATCATTTTCCACAGAAGCTGCACTCTTACTTTCCCCCCAGCAGTGCACAAAGGTTCCAATGTCTTCACATTCTTGCCAACACTTGCTACTTTCCTTTTTTTTGTTTGTTTGTTTGCTTTGTTTTGTTTTTAATGACTATACTAATGGGTTGTGAAGTCGTGAACCATTCTGTGTTCTTAATCGCTGTATGACTCTGCAACTAAATGAACTATAGCCCATCAGGCTCCTCTATCTATGGGAGTGTCCAGGCGAGAATACTGGAGTGGGTTGCTATTCCCTTTCCCAGGGGATCTTCCCAACCCAGAGATTGAACTCATGTCTCCTACACTGAAGGCAAATTATTTACCATCTGAGCCACCATGGAAGCCTGACTCCTTATGAACTTGATCCTAATTCTTCTCACTTATTCAAGGAGCTCATTTTCTTATGAAAATTTTCCTGTTCACATTCAACTTTTTTTCTCTAATAGATTGCCATAGTCATAAAAATATGCTATAACATTTTTTAAACTACTTTTTAGACTTCTGATTTTAGCCCTCCTTGACCTTGGAAGTTGTCACCTCTGTCATTACAGCAAGAAAAATTGGTGGGCAAACTGAAAATCAATGACTTAACAATGCAACCCTTAAATGGTAATTTTAATGAAGTGCCTGAGACTAAGGATAAACAAGCATAAGAGTGAGAAATTCTTGGGGATTTCAGTCTTAGGAGACCTCCAGACTTTCATGAACTTTACACCAAGGAAACTCATCAATTGCTCAGGTTGAAGCTCTGAAAATGATCCCTCATGGACTTTTCAGGAAGAGAGAGTAATTCCATATTGAAGAAGTTCATCCCTCATACCCCAGACACTTTTGGCTTTCCTGTCTCACTAGAGAAAGGAGAAAACAAAAACACTAAATGCAGTCAAACTGGATTAGGACTTCATGGAACTATATGAGAACACAACAGGCAGATAAGGGTGTAATTGACAAGGGTTAAAGAAAGGTGGCAATGGCACCCCACTCCAGTACTCTTGCCTGGAAAATCCCATGGACAGAGGAGCCTGGTAGGCTGCAGTCCATGGGGTCACTAGGAGTCGGAGTCGACTGAGCGAATTTACTTTGACTTTTCACTTTCATGCATTGGAGAAGGAAATGGCAACCCACTCCATTGTTCTTACCTGGAGAATCCCAGGGATGGGGGAGCCTGGTGGGCTGTTGTCCATAGGGTCGCACAGAGTCGGACACAACTGAAGTGACTTAGCAGCAGCAAAGAAAGGTATATCACTAAAGAAACAGTTGTGGAAGTCACAGCTCTGAAACACAGACTTGCTACAACAGAAATTCAATAGGAGAACAGTACAATAATAACCTTTCCCACACATTACAGCTCACCAGTGGGGCACTAGTATATTAACAGTGGATTACAGCTTGAAAGAACTGCAGCACACAATCTCTTCCTCTCATGAGGAACACAGAGGGAAACCCAGAGTAAAGAGGAGAAGAAAGAAACAGACACTAGAGTAATTTAAAGCTTTTGGCATCAGTAGCTACCATAAACATTAAATACAACCTACGCCTTACCCTGATTAGTATAAACCTCACACTAAAGGCTTATGTACCTCAGTACCCATTATCCAATACAACATCTCTTGTTTGTTTGTTTTAATTAAAAAGTGTCAAAAGGAGAAAAGAAAAAAGTGGTAGGGAAAGGGAAGTCAAATCAGAACAAGACTGAGATATATCACAGATACGAAAATTATAAGACTTGCAATTTAATATACCCATGATTAATATGTTAAGGGCTCTAATGGAAAAGGCACACACCATGCAAGAAAGATGACTTATGTAAACAAGGAGATGGAGGCTTTAAGAAAGAAAGAAAGAAGAAACACACACACACACACACACACACACACACACTTAGGTTTTGGAAACTAAAGGAATCCCACGTGGCACAGTGATAAAGACTCTGCCTGCCAATGCAGGAGACTCAAGAGATGTGAGTTCAATCCCTGGGTTAGGAAGATCCCCTGGAGTAGGAAAAAACACCACAACAGAAACAAAGAATAAATATTTATTGACAACACCTAAATAAATTTCTGAGGAAATTATCAGTGAATTTGAATAGCTAAATAAAACAACATACAAAGTTGAAATACAAAGACAAAAAAAAAAAAGAATAGAAAAATAGAAGCATAACAAAACATTCAATAACCATGAAGCAATTTTTATGCATAACAATGTGTAACTAGAATACCAAAATGAGAAGAATAAAGCAGCAAAAAAATATTTTCAGTAATAACATTTGAGAACTTTACAAAATTCATGACTGACACCAAACCACAAGCCTAGTTCAGAGAACATCAACTAAAATTAATGGGAAAAGAAAAAAAAAGAACTAGAACTATTACATTCAAACAGTAGAAATCCAAAGACAAAAAAAAATCTTTAAAAAAGCTCAGGAAAAAAAAACCCACTTTATTTATAGAGGAAAAGAATATAACTATAGTGGAATTCTTGTCAGAAATCATTTAATAAGAGTAAAATTAAAAATTTAAAGTTGAAAAAAATCCAACCTAGGATTCTATATTCAGCAAAAGTATCCTTCAAACGTAGTTAGAAAGATGGAAATGATAACCCTCTATGTGAGACAGCAAAAGAGACACAGATGTAAAGAACAGACTTTTGGACTCTGTAGGAGAGGGAGAGGGTGGGATGATTTGGGAGAATGACATTGAAACATGTACACTATCATGTAAGAAATGAATCGCTAGTCTAGGTTCGATGCAGGATACAGGATGCTTGGGGCTGGTGCCCTGGGATGACCCAGAGAGATGATGTGGGGAGGGTGATGGGAGGGGGGTTCAGGGTTGGGAACTCATGTACACCTGTGGTGGATTCATGTTAATGTATGGCAAAACCAATACAGTATTGTAAAAGAAAAAAATTAAAAGTAAAATAAAAAGTAAAGGAGAATAAAAAACTTTCTCAGATAAACATAAACTGAGGAATTCAGCAGCAGCACACCTACCCTGCATAAAATGTTAAAGAGTTCTTTAGAAAGAAGGAAAATAACATAGGCAGAAACTTTGATCTATATAAAGAAAGGGAAAGCTTTAGATAAGGAACAAATGAACATAAAATTAAATTCCTTACATTTATTACAATTAATTGATAAAAAAGATATCTGTTTGTTTAAAGTGGCTTCCCAGGTGGTGATAGTGTTAAAGAATCTGTCTGCGAATGCAGGAGTTATAAGAGAGGCTGGTTTGATCCCTGAGTTGGGAAGATCCCTCCATAGTAATTATATAATGGGTGAATAGAATTACTTGTGTATAAGGAAATGACAACAATGTTATAAGAGGCGGGAGGAAGGAATTGATTATAAGGTAACCATATTCCATGTGAGACCATATAGGGTTATTTGTATTATAATTTAAAGTAAAGTTAAATTACTTAAAAATGTGTATTCTAAACTCTAGAGCAAGTACTATAATTATAAATTATAATTATAAAATTTTATATTATAAATTATAAAAGCAGGATAATTGATGTTCTAAAAGAAGACATAATCATATAAAATACCAAATTAAAATAAGAGAAGATTTTAAAGGAGGGAGACAAAGAGAAATGCAAAGGGAGTCAATAGAAACCAGTTATAAACATGGTAGATATTAAGAAACATATATCAAAATATTTTTAATTTTCAATGGTCTAAATTTACCAATTAAATGAAGATTGTCAGAGTAGATTTTTAAAAAAATTTTGTTTTATACAAGAAGCCCATTTTAAATTTAAAGACTTTAAATTTTATAGGTTAAAATTAAAGGGATAGAGAGAACCATCCAATAACAACACTAATCAAAAGAGACCAATATAGCTATAGTAATTTCAGAGTAGAATCCATAACAGGAAAATTAATAGAGATAAAGATAGGCATAATAGTAAAGGGGTCAGCTTTCTAATAACACATTACAATCCTAAACGTGTATGTCTGAAACAGAAGAGCATCAAATTGCATTAAAAGAAAAAGAAGAAATAGAAAAATTCACCATTTTAGTTGAAGACATCAATACCCCTCCAACAGCAACTGACAGATCATAGAGATAAAAAATCAGTATGAACATAGATGATCTGAACTATATTATTAAACAATGTCATATAATTGTTATTTAGATTTCTCCAACCTACAACAGCAGAGTACACACTCTTCCCAAACCACATAGAACATTCACCAAGATAGACTATATCGGCTATGAAGGCCATCAATTGAAATCGGACAAAGTCCTCAGATGACAATGGAATTAAACGAGAAAACAATACCTGAAAAGATAGCTAGAAAATCACCTAAATACTTGGAAGTTACTTTGCACACTTCTGATAATCCATGGTTTCAAAAAGTTTCACAAGAAAATTAAAACATTTTGAACAAAATGAAGATTAGAATATAGATTATCAAAAGTTGTGAGATACAGTGGAAGCAGTGTTCAGAAGAAAATGTAAAAGAAAAAAGAGAAATCTACAATGAATAACTTAGTTTCTACCTCAGGAAGTTAGACAGAGAAGAGAATTTAAGATTAAACAAGAAAAAACAAATAATAAATATTAGGGCAAAAATAAAACTGAAAAAGAGGCAAAGAAAAGAATATCAGTCAAACTGAAACCTGATTATTAAAAATATTGATAAAATTAATAAATTTCTAGTTAGGCTAATCAAGAAGATAGAGGACACAAATTACTAGTGTCAAAAAGGAAGGATAGGTCATCACTATTGATTCCATGCATATGAATAAGAAAGAAAAATATCAGCAAGTCTATGCTCACAAATTTTATAACCAATTTTTTAAATGCAAAAAGTACAAAACTCACACAGAAGAAATAGACATGATCTGAATAACCCCATAACTTAAGGAAATGGAGCTAACAACTCATAATCTTCTCAGAAAAGATAACGTTAAGCCCAATTGGTTTCATTGATGAATTCTACCAAAGAAATAATACAAATTCTCTATGATAACCTCAAGAAAATAGAAGCAAAAAGAACACTTTCTAAGTCATGTTATAAGGTCAACATTACCCTAATATTGAAAACAGATGAATATATTACAAGACAGAGGAATTACAAACCAAGATCATCAAAAACAGAAAAGTCTGAGAAACTGTCACAGTTAAGAGGAGACTAAGGACAGCCTGGTGGCTCAGAGGTTAAAGCATCTGCCTCCAATGTGGGAGACCTGGGTTTGATCCCTGGGTCAGGAAGATCCCCTGGAGAAGGTAATGGTAACCCACTCCAGTAGTATTGCTTAGAGAATCCCATGGACAGAGAAGCCTGGTAGGCTACAGTCCACGGGGTCGCAAAGAGTCGGACACGACTGAGCAACTTCACTTTCACTTTCACTTTCTAAGGACACATAACTAAAAACAATGTATCCTGGTTGGGATACTGGAATCGAAAAAAGATATTAAGTTAAAATTAAGGAATTTAATATGTCTATATTCTAGTGAACGTATACAGCAGTTAATAATAGTATATCAAGTTTGTTTATTGCCTGTGACAAATCTACCATATTAATGTCAAATGTTAGTAATATGAGTCTGAGTGTGGATACATGAGAACACTGTAATACAACTCTGACTGCTAAGGGTTTTCTTTTGGCGATGATGAAAACGTTCTGTAGTGATGATTGCACAACTCTGTGAATATGCTAAAAACCACTGAACTGTACACTGGAACAGGATGAATTTTAGGATATGTGAAGTAAATCTCAATAATGCTCTTATAAATTTTTTTAATAAAATGAAGCAAATGCATGAACTTCACATTTTTAAATCATTAAGTTCTATTTTGTTACTTTTATGATATGTTTGAATTATATTAAATTGATGCATGTACACCTTACCAGTACTCCCAAGTGGAGGCTTAATATTTGTTGAAAAAAATCAAACATATGTAGATAAAGCTAACGTGCAAACTTTCTTCACTATAGGTTTTTAAACACTGAATTCTCCCTTTTTTTCTTATAATTTAATTGTCACTGAATTCCACTTTAATGTTAAATTATTCAGTCAGTGGATTCTTGTAGGTACAATCATGTGAATACCTTTCTTGTCCATTCTATCACTGAGTTACTTCCTTGTTGGTTTGGGGAGGCATCCCTTTAATAGCTTCGTTTCCTTGCCAAAGTTTTATTGCAATGATGCTGCTCTTGACACTGCTTTAAGTGACAATGTTACTATACTACTTCATAGATATTCAGAACCTTTCAGGTTTTGGATGAAGAGGTCTGATTGAAAATCAGAGACAGACACATACAGAGAATTCCAAGTTCCCAGTGCCTTGAAGTTAACTGGAGTGGGCACTTGATTATTATGAAGGTTAGAATTGGATTGAAGAATCATACTTAAAGGTGTAATAGAGCTCAGAAAGTGCCAGACCTTAGAAGTACCTGGCCCTTGATTGTAGCAGCTGGAAATGATTTAACAAGCACTTGAGGTGACAGAATCAAATGCTTTATATGATGAATGGGCTGTTTCAATATAGTAAATTATTTTGCTCTTTAAAACTCAGAATTAAATAGTTTATTTTTTGGGGGGATTGGGTGGGCAGGGGGGGAAGAGCTCCAGTAGAAAGGCACAAAATCATATACATAACAAAATGGGATCTCAGATCACACCATAAACATATTTTTTTGGCTTTATGTTCTGTATTAACTGTGTGCATACTCAGTTGTACCCTATATTTTGCAACCCCATGGACTGTAGCCTGCTAGGCTCTTCTGTACACAGGATTCTTCAAGCAAGAACACTGGAGTGGGTAGCCATTTCCTACACCAGGGAATCTTTCTGACCCAGGGATCCAACCTGCATTGGCAGGTGGTTTCATTACCACTGAGCCACCTGGGGAGCCCTAACATATAAACTATATATTCCTTTATTAACGAAAGGAAATTATATTTCAGTGATTATCTCTTGCAGCATTTGTGAAGGCTCTGTCTTTAGAGAAATAATATTGGGTGGCAGTTTAAAGCAGGTTTAAAGCACAACTTTCAGACACATTAAGAAGTTATCATTTTATTTGATATGTAAAGATATCAGTTTCTTCCATTTCTTTCTTGAATCCATTGACTAGCTGGAGTTATTCATTTGTTTGTATCTTTCATTCATTTATTCAATCATTTCTGTGTTCTTGAGCACTAGTCATTTTCTAGGCACTTGGCTCATACTCTATAGAGTCTGCATACAATGTGGGAGACCCAGGTTCAATCCCTGGGTTGGGAAGAACCCCTGGGGAAGGAAATGGCAACCCACTCTAGTACTCTTGCCTGGAAAATCTCACGGACAGAGGAACCTGGTAGGTTACAGTCCAGGGGATCACAAAGAGTCAGATACAACAGACCGACTTCACTTTCTTTTCTTATACAACTACACCCTATGAATAGAACATTTTCTCAAAGAACCCTTGCTCTTAAGAGAAATTATCATATATAGGCAGCAATCACTTTAAACAGTAACTTTCTCACTATGGAAAGAACAGTCTGTATTTGTGGATTATGTACTGCTGCCAAAATTTCCTTTCTTTTTCTTGAAAATTTTGCTAAACTTTGAGCATTAGTATTCCTTGATTTGACTAGTTTCATGCCATCCAAATTGCTGCTCTGTTACACTTATTAGCAGGTCCTAAACTAATGAAGTAAAAATCAGATCCCAAACAACTAATTTATCATGTTTATATGTTTGTAAGAAGACAGTTATATAAATAGTAAATCAAAAATATATGATTTAAATAAATATACTTGGCTTTTATTTTATTGAATTATGAAATGTCTTTTCTTAATAGCAGTTCTTTGTCCTTTCTGTCAAAACAAATGTACACAAACCTTGGAAATACAATTTCCATTAAACATTTTAACTAAATAATATTATTAACAAAAGTTATAAAAGATATATTTTAAATGATAAAATTAAGTTGTGTGTGTGTGTGTGTGCACTCAGTCATTAAGTCGTGTCTGACTGTTTGCAACACAGTGGACTGTAGCCCACCAGGCTCCGTCCATGGAATTTCCTAGGCAAGAATACTGGAGGTGGTGTGCCATTTCCTAATCAGGGAATTTTCCTGACCCAGGGATCAATCCCACGTCTCTTGCATCTTCTGTATTGGTAGGCAGATTCTTTACCACTGGGCCACCTGAATTCAGTTACCCAAACAATTAATTTTGATCTGAGGTTATAGAATTGAAAATGGAAGGAATCGTCCAGGAATTTTAGACTTTAAACCAACAAAAACAAAGGAAATTCAGCACCAACTACATATTTAATTTTTTAAAAAAATAGGCAATGAGGTGATTTTTGTTTGCTTATCTCATTTTATTATTGATTCTGAGTAAATTAATTAAATTTACATGCATATTCTATCTATGCAGGTCACAACTTTATTCTGTATTTGGAGTTCTGATTTGCCCTGTATGTATTTCTCTACTTTTATTTTGATTTTTTTTAATTTCTTAATTTAAGAATTATAGAATGAGTAATGAATTTACTTTTATTTGGATTCATTGATTTTTCTAGCATATAATATAGAATCTCAAATCTATTGTATACTAGAGGCTTTAAGTAAATAAATGATATCAGAGTTGTTCTAAAAATAATTATAGCTACATCTGGGTAATAGAGGAAAATCTGAAAATAAATGTAGTTATTGATTACACATTCTCAACCACAAATATTTTAATTTCATTATTTAAATGGGGTTTTCCTGGTGGTTCAGACAGTGAAGAATCTACCTGCAATGTAGGAGACCCTGGTTTGATCTCTGGGTGAGGAAGATACCCTGGAGAAAGGTATGGCTTACCCACTCCAGTGGGCTTCCCTAATAGCTCAGCTGGTAAAGAATCTACCTGCAGTGCAGGAGACCTGGGTTCAGTCTCAGGTTGGAAAGATTCCCCTGGAGGAGGGCATGGCAACCCACTCCAGTTTTGCTGCCTGGAGAACACCCATGGACAGAATAGCATTAACAGTCCACGGAATCACAAAGAATCAGACACCACTGAGCGACTAAGCACAGCACAGCACCCACTCCAGTATTCTTAATTCTCCATTAATCTCTAGAGTTAATTGCATATATGCCTTCCTCACTCAATTTCAAACTGCTTTAGTGAAATACCAAATTCCCTATATTCTTAACCTCTGTCATTTTGATTAAACTAATTATATAACATAAACATTCAAAAAATATTTATTTAGCAAATGAATAAAAACATAAAATATAATTCAGTTATATTTACTAAATATTGCATTTCAGAATAAACTTATTTTTCATAAATAATTTTATAATAAGCGTACACTTAATAAAATTTTGTCAATTTCTATTTATAGCCTCAAAAACTTAAATAAACATGTTGGAATTTTTTCCCTGTGACTTTGCTTTTACAGAATAATTTATGATGCTAAATTTAAACTTTGGTTATTACCTTCTGTATATAAAGTTTAAAATTTTAAAGTCAAATTTAACATTTTCATTATACTGGCATAATAAGTTTTTACTATAATTTTTCATATATAAAGAGATATTTAACTTCCGATTCATGATGTTTTACTTATCACACAATAAATTAATTTGTACAGCAGGTCCAATTAATGGCAATTTTTTATAGGTATAGATTCTACCAAACTATGTTTTTATATAGTACATTATAAAAGACTATTATATCCTAGGTGGCTACACTTATTTCTCTGACTCTGTTTTCAAAATGATCCTAGCTGTTCTTAACACCATACTTAACAGATACATTTTCAATACACTTGGTGTAATATCAACATGTTTGTAAACATCTAGTCCTCCAGCTTAGGAACAACAAAGTATCTTGCTCTGTTTTCAAAGATTTTTCATAAACTGGTATATGCCTTCATTAACTTCCCATTAATTCTTATTAAGGTAATTTATTATTTTGCTACTTGATTTACGTTTCTATTGCATAGAGCTTCCCCCATTAAACTCTTTCTGAGTATTTTTGTATACAGAAAAACTACTGAATTTTAAACTTTTAATCTCACTATATTACTTCATTTGTATGTTTCAGCTGATTCTCTTAAATTTTCTAGACACACAATCATATTTATACTATTGAAAACTTTTCCTCTCTCCTCCTTGAAGCCATAGATATTATTTGTATTTAGTGTATTTGGCCAAAAATGATACATTAACCATTTTAATTATTAGAAGAGTTCTTTTTAAAATTATATTTTAACTGCCTAAGAAATGAAACTATAATATTGATTTAAAGACAGCAACTCATCATGATATTTAATGGATAGTAATGTACTCCCAGTTACGAGGTATAGTCTTTTTCTCCAGAGATTTAATCATGCAGTTTATTCAGGCCCATGTTAATTATTTTTGCTGAATACATTATTAATTACAATAATTTGATGAAAAACATTCAGTTAAGTTCAGTTCAGTCTCTCAGTCATGTCAGACTCTTTGTGACCCCATGAATTGCAGCACGCCAGGCCTCCCTGTCCATCATCAACTCCCAGAGTTTACCCAAACTCATGTCCATTGAGTTAGTGATACCATCCAGCCATCTCATCCTCTGCCGTCCCCTTCTCCTCCTGCCCTCAATCCCTCCCAGCATTAGGGTCTTTTCCAATGAGTCAGTTCTTCACATGAGGTGGCCAAAGTACTGGAGTTTCAGCTTTAGCATCATTCCTTCCAAAGAGCACCCAGGACTGATCTCCTTTAGGATGGACTGGTTGGATCTCCTTGCAGTCCAAGGGACTCTCAAGAGTCTTCTCCAACACCACAGTTCAAAGCATCAATTCTTCAGTGCTCAGCTTTCTTCACAGTCCAACTCTCACATCCATACATGACCACGGGAAAAACCAGACTTGACTAGATGGACCTTTGTTGGCAACGTAATGTCTCTGCTTTTTAATATGCTATCTAGGTTGGTCATAATTTTCCTTCCAAGGAGTAAGCATCTTTTAATTTCATGTCTGCAGTCACCACCTGCAGCGATTTTGGAGCCCAAATAAATAAAGTCTGACACTGTTTCCACTGTTTCCCGCATGTATTTCCCATGAAATGACGGGACCAGTTGCCATGATCTTCGTTTTCTGAATGTTGAGCTTTAAGCCAACCTTTTCACTCTCCTCTTTCTCTTTCATCAAGAGGCTTTTTAGTTCCTGTTCACTTTCTGCCATAAGGGTGGTGTCATCTGCATATCTGAGGTTATTGATATTTCTCCCGACAATCTTGATTCCAGCTTGTGCTTCTTCCAGCCCAGCATTTCTCATGATGTACTCTGCATAGAAGTTAAATAAGCAGGATGACACTATACAGCCTTGAAGTACTCCTTTTCCTATTTGGAACCAGTCTGTTGTTCCATGTCCAGTTCTAATTGTTGCTTCCTGACCTGCATACAGGTTTCTCAAGAGGCAGGTCAGGTGGTCTGGTATTCCCATCTCTTTCAGAATTTTCCACAGTTTATTGTGATCCACACAGTCAAAGGCTTTGGCAATCAAAAATTTTAAAGATGAAATAGGAGATCCTGCTAATTGCTTGTTTAATACCTACTTTCTTTTTCTTGCCAGCAGAATTCCAATTTTGGAGAGAGAGCAATACACATAATTACAGACACTCCTCAGAACCCTTTTTTCTTGTTCAGATGCTATTCGCGTCCGACTCTTAGTGACCCCACGGACTGCAGCAGACCAGACTTCCCTCTCCATCACCAACTCCTGTAGTTTTCTCAAACTCATGTCCATTGAATTGGTGATGCCATCCACCAATCTCATCCTCTTTTGCCCCCTTCACCTCCGGCTCTCAATCTTTCCCAACATCAGGGTCTTTTCCAATGAGTCGGCTCTTGGCATCAGGTGGTCAAAGTATTGGCACTTCAGCTTCAACATCAGTCCTTTCAATGAATATTCAGGGTTGATTTCCTTTAGGATTGAGTGGTTACCCTTACAATTATAAATATCCACTGCTTTATATCCTGATAAAAAATTCAGAGATTCAGGGAACATGTCTTTTACCCTTTACTCATGCCCCTATTTTTTCTAGATAAAACATGGGCACAAAGCAAGGAGCTTCAGTAAACATGTCGTTATAAACATGAAGAGGACAGCTTTCTATTAAAGTTGGCAGATAAGGGGGCAGGAGAAAGTGGCCAAAAAAGTACACACTTCCAGTTATAACATAAAGAAGTATTAGAGATATAATGCATAACATGATGGCTGTAGTAGTTAACATTGCTGAATGATATATGAAGGGCTTTCCAGGTGGTTCAGTGATAAAGAATCTACCTGCCAATGAAGAAGAGGTATGTTTGACACCTGGGTTGGTTCCCTAGAGAGAAAAATGACAACACACACCAGTATTCTTGCCTGGGATATTCTCCGGACAGAGGAATCTGCCAAACTACAGTCTATGGGATCGCAAAAGAGTTGGATATGACTTAGCAACTAAAACATAACAATGATATATGAAAGACTTAACAGAGTGAATCATCACAAGTTTTATTTCCCCTTTGCTTCTTGCTTTTCTTTTTACTGTACCTATAGGAGATGATGGATCTAAGCTGAACTTATTGTGGTAATTATTTCACAATATATGTCAGTCAATCAAACCATCAGGCTGTACACTTTTAACAATGACATGTGTCAATCATTTTTCTATAACACCGGAGAAATATAACTTCAAAAAGTTTTTTGTTTCTTTGTTTTTGTTTTTGTTTTTTTTTTTTAATAACAGATCAGTAAGGTGAAGCATGCCTAGATCTTTCAGGACTGGAAGGACAGTATCAGGAACTTCTTATTGCCATCAAATGGTTACTTGCTTAAGTCACTAGTTAGGTTCCAATCACAGACTTAAATGCAATTTTGAATGTTTAAATAAATTTTTCAAAATTTTAATTTTATTTCTTTTTATTGAAGTATGAGGGCTTCCCTTGTGACTCAGCTGGTAAAGAATCCACCAGCAATGTGGGAGACCTGGGTTCGATCCCTAGGTTGGGAAGATCCCCTGGAGAAGGGAAAGGCTACCCACTCCAGTATTCTGGCCTGGAGAATTCCATGAACTACACAGTCCATGGGGTAGCAAGGAATTAGACAAAACTGAGCGACTTTCACTTTCACTTTTCACTGAAGTGTGAAACTGAAGTTGCTCAGCCGTGTCCAACTCTTTGGGACCCCATGGACTGTAGCCTACCAGCCTCCTCCATCCATGGGATTTTCCAGGCAAGAGTAGTGAAGTGGGTTGCCATTTCCTTCTCCAGGGGATCTTCCTGACCCAGGGATCAAACCTGGGTCTCCTGCATTGCAGGCAGATGCTTTACCATCTGAGACACCAGGGAAGCTTTATTGAAGAATGGCTGACTTAAAATATTGTATTAGTTTAAGGTGACCAGCTCATTGCTTTTCTCACTATATATTCCTATTCAGGTTTTTTTTTTTTTCCCCTGATAAGTTATTACAAATTATTGAATAGAGTTCCCTGTACTATACAGTAGGTCCTTGTTGTTTACTTATTTTATGTATTGTACTGTGTGTGTGTTAATCCCAACCTCCTAATTTATTCCTTACCAACCTCCTTTCTCCTTTGGTAACTGTGTTTGTTTTCTATGTTTCTGAGTCTCTATTTTGTAAATAAACTCATCTGTATAATATTTTTTTGATTCCACATGGAAGTGATCATATGATACTTGTCTTTCTCTGCCTTAAATAACTACTAAAATAACTGATTCATTACAGTAAAATGTCTTTATAAGTTTATTCCTTTGTAGTTAATAGCATTTTAACATTGATTTATTTTTTTAATAAAGGATAATTGCTTTACAGTATTTTGATGTTTTCTGTCAAACCTCAACATGAATAAGCCATAGGTATACATATATCCCCACCATTTTAAACCTCCTTCCCATCTTCCACCTCATCTCATCCTTCTAGGTTGATACAGAACCCCTGCTTGAGTTTCCTGAGCCATACAGCAAATTCCCGATGGCTGTCTATTTTACATATGCCATGTAAGTTTTCATGTTACTCTTTCCATACATCTCACCCTCTCCTCCCCTCTCTGCATGTCCATAAGTGTATTCTCTATGTCTGTGTCTCCATCCATTTCGGTTCAATTCAGTAGCTCAGCCATGTCCAACTCTTTGCGACCCCATGGACTTCAGGACTCTAGGCCTCCCTATCCATCACCAACTGCCGGAATTTACTCAAACTCATGTCCATTGAGTTGGTGTTGCCATCCAACCATCTCATCCTCTGTCATCCCTTTTTCCTTCCACCTTCTCTAATAATGAGCGATGCTGAGCATCTTTTCATGTGTTTGTTAGCCATCTGTATGTCTTCTTTGGAGAAATGTCTGCTTAGGTCTTTTCCCACTTTTTGATCAGGTTGTTAGTTTTTCTGGTATTGAGTTGTATGAGCTGCTTGTATATTTTGGAATTTAACCCTTTGTCAGTTGTTTCATACTATTATATTCTCCCATTCTGAGGGTTGTTTTTTCACCTTGCTTATAGTTTCCATTGCTGTGCAAAAGCTTTTAAGTGTAATCATGTCCCACTTGTTTACTTTTGTTTTTATTTCCGTTAGTCTAGGAGGTGGGTCATAGAGGATCTTGCTTTGATTTATGTCATCGAGTGTTCTGCCTAAGTTTCCCTCTAAGTTTAATAGTTTCTTACATTTAGATCTTTAATCCATTTGGGGTTTATCTTTGCTCATAGTGTTAGGAAATGTTCTAATTTCATTCTTTTACATGTAGCTGTCCAGTTTTCCCATTACCCTTTATTGAAGAGGCTGTCTTTGCCCCATTGTATGTTCTTGCCTCCTTTGTAAAAAATAAGGTACTCATACATGCATGGGTTTATTTCTGGGCTTTCTATCTTGTTCCATTGGTCCATATTTCTGTTTCTGTGCCATTACCATACTGTCTTGATGACTGTAGCTTTGTAGTATAGTCAAGAAGGTTTATTCCTCCAGTTCCATTCTTCTTTCTCGAGACTACATTGGCTATTCAAGGTCTTTTGTGTTTCCATATGAATTGTGAAAATTTTTCTTCTAGTTTTGTGAAAAATGCCTTTGGTAATTTGATAGGGATTGCATTGAATCTGTAGATTGTGTTTGGTAGTATAGGCGTTTTCATAGGATTGAGTCTTTCTACCCAGGAACATGGAATATCTCTCTGTTTATGTTATCTTTGATATCTTTCATTAGTGTCTTATAATTTTCTGTGTACAGTTCTTTTGTCTCCTTAGGTAAGTTTATTCTAGATATTTAATTCTTTTTGTTGCAATGGTGAATGGGATTGATTCCTTAATTTCTCTTTCTGATTTTTCATTGTTAGTATATTGAAATGCAAGTGATTTATGTGTATAGGTTTTGTCTCCTGCAACTTTGCCAAATTCACTGATTAGCTCCAATAATTTTCTGATACTATCTTTAGGGTTTTTATGTACAGTATCATGTCATCTGCAAACAGTGAGAGCTTTACTTCTTCTTTTCTGATCTGGATTCCTTTTATTTGTTTTTCTTCTCTGATTGCTGAAGCTAGGACTTCCAGAACTGTATTGAATAATAGTGGTGAAAGTGGACACCCTTGTCTTGTTCCTGATCTTAGGGAGAATGCTTTCAGTTTTTCACCATTGAGAATAATGTTTGCTGAAAACTTACCATATATGTTCAGGTAGGTTCCTCCTGTGTCCATTTTTTGAAGAGTTTTTATCATAAATGGATGCTGAATTTTGTTAAAGGCTTTTTCTGCGTCTATTGAGGTGATCGTATGGTTTTTATCTTTCAGTTTGTTAATATGGTGTATCACATTGATCGAATTGCATATATTGAAGAATCCTTGCAACCCTGGAATAAACCCAACTTGATTATACTGTATGAGCTTTTATTATGTGCTGCTGAATTCTGTTTGTAAAATTTTGTTGAGGATTTTTGCATCTATGTTCATCAGTGATATTGGCCTGTAATTTTGTTTTTGTGTGTACTCTTTGTCTGGTTTTGGTATCAGGGTGATGGTGGCCTTATAGAATAAGTTTGGAAGTGTTCCTTACTCTGCAATTTTTTGAAAGAGTTTCAGAAGGATAGGCATTAGCTCTTCTCTAAATCTTTGATAGAATTCTCCTGTGAAGCCATCTGGTCTTGGGCTTTTGTTTTTGGGGAGATTTTTGATCACAGCTTCAATTTCAGTGCTTATAATTGGATTGTTCATAATTTATATTTCTACCTGGCTCACTCAGTCTTAGAAGAATGAACTTTTCTAAGTATCTGTCCATTTCTTCCTAGTTATCCATTTTATTGCCATATATTTGTTCATAATAGTCTCTTATAATCCTTTGTATTTCTGCATTGTTTATTGTAATCTCTCCTTTTTCATTTCTAATTTTGTTGATTTGATTCATCTTTTTTTCTTGATGAGTCTGGGTAAAGATTTGTCAATTTTGTTTATCTTCTCAAGGAACCAGCTTTTATTTTTATTAATCTTTACTATCATTTCTTTCATTTCTTTTTCACTTATTTCTGCTCTGATGTTCATGATTTCTTTCCATCTACTAATTTTCTTTTATTCTTCTTTTTCAAGTTGTTTTAGGTGTAAAGTTAGATTGTCTCTTCAATGTTTTTCTTGTTAATTGAGGCAGGATTGTATTGCTATAAGCTTCCCTCTTAGAACTGTTTTTGCTGCATCCCATAGGTTTTGAGTTGTCATGTTTTCATTGTCATTTGTTTCTAGAAAATTTTTTATTTCTCTTTTCATTTCTTCAATAACCTGTTGGTTATTTAAGAATGTGTTGTTTAATCTCTATTTCCTTGTGTTTCTTAGTTTTTTTCCTTGTAGTTGGTATCTAGTCTCATAGCACTGTGGTCAGAGAAGATGCTTCATACAATTTCAATTTCCTTAAATTTACTGAGGTTTGATTTGTGGCCCAAGATGTGGCCTATCCTAGAGAATGTTTCATGTGCGCTTGAGAAGGAATTGTATTCTTCTACATTTGGATGGAATGTCCTGAAGATATCAGGGAGAAACATCTCATCTAATGTACCATTTAAGACATGTTTCCTTATTAATTTTCTGTCTTGATGATCTGTCCATTGGCGTGAGTGGGGTGTTAAAGGCTCCTACTATTCTTGTGTTACTGTCAATTTCTCTTTTCATGTCTGTTAGTGTTTGTCTTATGTATTGAGGTGCTCCTATGTTGGGTGCATAGATATTTACAATTGTTATGCCTTCCTCTTGGATTGACCCCTTGATCATTATGTAGTGTCCTTCCTTATCTCTTATAATATTCTTTATTTTAAGGTCTACTTTGTCTGATATGAGGATTGCTAATCCAGCTTTCTTTTGCTTTCCATTTGCATGGAATATAGTTTTAGTTTTTCATCCTCTCACTTTCAGTCTATATGTGTCTTTAAGTTTGAAGTGGGTTTCTTTTAGATAGCATATAAAAGGGTCCTATTTTTGTGTCCATTCTGCCAGTCTGTGTCTTTTGGTTGGAGGATTTAATCCACTTATATTTAAAGTAATTATTGATATATATGTTCCTGTTGCCATTTTCCTAATTGTTTGGGGTTGATTTTGTAGATCTTTTTTCTTCTCTTGTGTTTCATGACTATATAAGTCCCTTTAACATTTGTTGTAAAGCTGGTTTGGTGGTGCTTAATTCTCTTAACTTTTGCTTGTCTGAAAAGCTTTTTATTTTTCCATCAATTTTGAATGAGATCCTTTCCGGGTACAGTAGGCCTGCAGAGTTTCTGCTTCTGGCCTGCAGCGTTTCTGCTGAAACATCAGCTGTTAAACATATGTGGTTTACATTGTATGTTACTTGTTGCTTTTCCCCTGTTGCTTTTAATATTCTTTCTTTGTGTTTAGTCTTTGTTAGTGTGATTAGTATGTGTCTTAGTGTGTTTATCCTTGGGTTTATCTTGTATGGGACTCTTTATGCCTCTTGGACTTGATTTACTATTTCCTTTTCCACGTTTGGGAAATTTTCAACTATAATGTCTTCAAAAATTTTCTCATACCCTTTCTATTTCTCTTCTTCTTCTGGGACCCCAGTCCTTCTGGGATCCAAATATGTTGGTGCATTTGATATTGTCTCAGAAGTCTCTAAACTATCCTCAATTCTTTTCATTCTTTTTACTTTATTCTGCTCTTCAGAAGTTATTTCCACCATTTTATCTTCCAGGTTACTGATTCGTTCTGCTTCAGATATTCTGCTATTGATTCCTTCAGAGTATTTTTTAAATTCAATAATGGTGTTGTTTGTCTCTGCATGTTTATTCTTTAATTCTTCTAAGTCTTTGTTAATTGATTTTTGCATTTTCTCCATTTTGTTTTCAAGGTTTTTGATCATCCTTACTATCATTATTCTGAATTCTATTTCAGGAAGTTTGCCTATTTTCTCTCATTTACTTGGACTTCTGTGTTTTTAGTTTGTTCTTTCATTTGTATTGTATTTCTCTGTCTTTTAATTATCTTTTTTTAAACTTATTGTGTTTGAGGTCTCCTTTTCCCAGGCTTCAAAGTTGAATTCCTTCTTGCTTTCAGTTTCTGCCCTCCTAAGGTTCTTCCAGTGGTTTGTGTAAGCTTCTTATAGGGTGAAATTTCTGCTGAGTCTTTTTGTTTGATTGTTTGTTTGTTTTTTCTCTGATGGGCAAGGCTGAGTGAGGTGGTAATCCTGTCTGCTGATTATTTGGCTTGTGTTTTTGTTTTGTTTCTTGTTTAGATGAGGCGTCCTGCACAGGGTGCTACTGGTGGCTGGGTGATGCTGGGTCTTGTATTCCAATGGTTTCCTTTGTGCGAATTCTCACTATTTGATATTCCCTAGGGTTAATTCTCTGGTAATCTAGGATCTTGGAGTCAGCACTTCCACTCCAAAGGCTTAGGGCTCAATTTCTGGTCAGGAACGAAGATTCCACAAGTGGTTTATTATGGCTTTAAGTGAGATTTCCAGTGGTCATGTATGGGTGTGAGAGTTGGACTGTGAAGAAAGCTGAGTGCCAAAGAATTGATGCTTTTGAACTGTGGTGTTGGAGAACACTCTTGAGAGTCCCTTGGACTGCAAGGAGATCCAACCAGTCCATCCTAAAGGAGATCAGTCCTGGGTTTTCATTGGAAGGACTGATGCTGAAGCTAAAACTCCAGTATTTTGGCCATCTCATGTGAAGAGTTGACTCATTGGGAAAGACTCATGCTGGGAGGGATTGGGGGCAAGAGTAGAAGGGGATGACAGAGGATGAGATGGCTGGATAGCATCACTGACTCGATGGACATGAGTTTGAGTAAACTCTGGGAGTTGGTGATGGATAGGGAAGCCTGGTGTGCTGCGATTCATGGTGTCACAAAGAGTCGGACACGACTGAGCGACTGAACTGAACTGAACTGAGATTAAAACAAATACCCCCAAACGAGAAACCAAGGATGAACCCCAGACAAATGTCAGTTACATAATCAGGCAAATAATAAGTGATATAATGGAATATACACATATACACACATAAGCAAAGTCAAAACAGTCCAACAAAAATAAAGTACAGTAGATTGACCCTGTGGACAAAGGAAACCAAAAATTATATTTTCCAGCTAAGAACAAAACTAACTAAAGCACAAACTGGAAAATAAAACTAAAGCAAGATGACAGTGGGGAATAAAGCAGTGAAAATAAAACTAACAAATATGTTGAGAGGAAAGGAAAGAAAGCAAAGAAAAAAATAATAGATATGCAAGTTAAATAGAGGTAGATAAAGAAGGTTTATATACATTAAAGATTAACTGCAAGGGGAAAAGAGCAGTAGGAAAAGCAAACAAAGAATAAATGTAGAAAATAATTATAATAGGTTTAAAAAATTAAAATTAAGTAAAGAGAAAAGAAAAAAAAGGAAAGCTCCACAGTACTGCAATAGTCCAAGGAGAGGCAGAGGTTTATAACAACAATAAAAAATGTGACTGAGAAAAGAAAAAACAAGCTCAAAAGCTTAATTAGATTTCTTAATGCCAATTAAATTGACAATTATAACAGAGGGGAGGGAAAAAGAAAAAAGAAAAAAATCCAAAAGAATCTACAAAACAAGTCAAAACATAAGAATGATAAATGCTTTTCTTGAGTCACTGTTGTTAGAGTCCTTTCCCTCGCTAGGAGTCACAGTCCACCTCCCTAGGATGCCCTGCAACACTGTGCTGATCTCCAGACCTACTGTGGGGGCAGGTCAGGGTCTAACCTCATCCTATTCCTGTGTGTTGCCTCCATTGTATCAGAACTAGTGTGTTTTCTTTGGTAGGAGCTCTAAATGTTCTTTTATATATTCCATAGGCACAGAGTCTGCTTAGTTGATCATGTGGATTAAATCTACAGCTTGTGGGAAGGTTTTGGATCTCCTTCCTTAGCCACACTGCCCCTGAGTTTCAACTGGGGCTTTATTTCCACCTCTGCATGTGGGTCGTCCACTGGGGTTTGCTCCTGAGGCTGCCCTGGAGGACTTGGGTTTGCCGCTTTTAAGGCCAAGTGTGGGGGTGGTGCTGTTTGGGTCACAGGAGTTCTGGCAGCACCAGGTACTCAGGAGAGTTGGCGGCTAGGGCATTAGAAAATATAGTGCCCTGGAAGGGTATGGCAACCAGTATTGCCCAATACAGTCCAGTACTCTTGTCTGGAGAACACGCCTCCCTGACAGAGGAGCCTGGCAGGCCACAGTCTACAGGGTTGCAAAGAGCTGGACACGATCAAATCAACCCTGTGCACATAGACACAAGATGTTTTTTGCCTGTGGCAGCTCTGCCCCAGTGAGAGTTGAGCATGAAGATGGCACAACTGCTTGGCTTGCAGGGACCCTGGCAGCGCAAAGTGCACAGGGACAAGGACTGTCTCTGCCACAGGAGTTATGGCCCTATCAGAGTATTTTCAGGAGCCTCTTGTAGCTGGTGATCAGACAGCCTCTTTAACAAGTCTTTCTCTGTAGCTCCACCCGTTCAGGCACTTAGAGGGCTCCCTTGCCTAGGGTCCTTTGTTGTTTCACCTACCAGGCACTTAGAGGGGCCCCTCTGGCGGGGGTCCTGCTCCATAGATCAGTATGTCAGGCACTTAAAGGGGCACCCTGGGTGGGGTCCTACTCTGCAGTTCAGTGTGTCAGGCATTAGATGGGTCAGCCTCTCTATTGTTTAGCTGCTGATGCTGGCCTGCAGGGAGAAAGAGGCTATGGTGATGGCTCCACCCACTAAGTGTGACTCATCAGTATTACCTTGTTTGCATGGCTGCCTGGATTTCCTCCACAGGCATTTCCCACCACAGTCTCTTCTGTCACACCCCCTCGATCCGCCTCTCCATCTCTCCGCAGCCAACAGCAGCCCTCACCCTGGGATTGCTCCATAATCCCTAAACTCCAGCTCCCAGATGCTGCACCTTTCCGGAGACCCATTTCCTTGTCTGTGACGTTTGGCTATGGCAAGGACTGTCTGATTCTCATTCCATTTAGGCTGCTACAGATCAGCTGTTTCACTCTCAATCGTACATGTTCCTTCTCTGACTCAGACAGTTGCCCCACTGTGGGGACTGGACCCCTGCTTCAGTTCCCCCACTCACCAAGGGCAGGTCCGGTCCTACTCACACTCCTATTTTTCCTCCTAGCTCTTTCCTCTTACTGAGTTTTGCATGATTCTACATATTCTTTTCTGCCAGTCAGGTACAGCTGTCAGCTCTCGGTGTTCTGCATGCACTTCTGTGTCTGAAGGTGTATTCCTGATGTATCCACTTTCACCTACTCCTCCGCCATCTTGTTCTCTCAGCAAGTTTTTTTTTTCTTTTTTTTTTAAATTAGTTGGGTATTTGGTCTTCAAATGTCAAGTTTTGGCATCAAGCACTCACTTATTTACTGTTTAGGCCAATCATATTTTTCAGTCTCAGCTTTAGGCTTTATTGATGTTACAAAAAACAAAACTAAATATATCTTATAACTGTCCTCTGGCCTTCTATAGAAAAGAAAACAGCACTTTTTATGTTTTTGAGAGCACAAACATCTTCATATTTCTTCCTTTTTTTTTAACTCTTTCATAAGGAAGTAATAATCTATCCCTTGATAAGAAGACTAACTGAGATTTTTCTCCTCTTTCATCATAAAGTTTACTATTCTACACACCAAAATAAAATACCCCATTAAATCAGTTTATCCAAAACACCTTTATAACTCCACTATACCTAGAGCTAGAACTATACACTATACCTAGAACTGCAATGAAAATCATCTTAGGTGAGAATATCCATATTCCCTTACAGAGGACCTAGTGTTTAAAAGCAGAGTATTGTTGATTTTCTCAGAACATATCCTTTTGCATTTTGTTCTCCAACTGAAATGGAAATTTCAGAAAAAATGCCCTTGGATGACTTGGTTTCTGTCTCTTACATGAGTGTTCAGATGAATAAAAGCTGAAATGTCATATCTATCAGCTATAAGAAATAAACTCTTTTGAACCTGAAGTGATACTTGAATTTTTTCCCTCTTATTTAACTAAAAAATTAAGCTTAGAAAAATCTTCTAAAACATGCAATCCAAAAGGATAAAATTGGACAAATACACATTTTATAATAACCCAAAATTAAAGAATATTTAAAGATTAATTATCTATTAAAAGGTTTAAAATATTCTAATCAATGTAATAAAAAGTAGAATTCATTAATTTATATTGCTGAACATCTGTTCCTAGTTATAATAAAGTTGGAGTGGTTTTAGAGTGTATCTTCATTTTTAGAGCATCTAAAATCAGATGCTTTGAAAAAACTTTTAATGTATTAAGCTTGGTGGTAGATACCACAGTCTTAGAAAAAATTTCATTTTGTATTACATGTATGGCCAAAAACAGATGTTACTTAAAGATAAAATCAATATTTAGAAAAAATGAAATAAGTTTGGCTTATATTAAGACATGTGACAGTAGGGCGCATGAAATGTCTTGTAATACCATGGCTACTGGTATATAAAGTGTCACATTTTCCAAGTTTTATTTCCTATGTACCAAGTATTAGCAAAGTTTGGTGTATTAGACCCTCCAAGTTACTGTGGAATGAAAATCTAAGTGTAGTGTTCAAATCTGTTAAGCTACATGCAAAATATTTATGGATTTAAATAAATTTCTTTAAATCACCTTAAACAAGAAAGGCGTTCACTCATACAACATAGGATAATAATCCTAGGATTAATTCAATAGAATGCCATCAGTGTGCTACCACTGTTCTAGGTGCTGGAAATGCAGTAGTAAACAAAACATTATTCATATTTGTATGCATTTTAATAAACATATTGCATACTAATGGGCTTCTCTTGTAGTTCAGTCGGTAAAGAATCTGCCAGCAGTGCAGGAGACCTAGGTTCGATTCCTGGGTTGGGAAGATCCCCTGGAGAAAGAAATGATGACCCACTCCAGTATCCTTGCCTGGACAATCTAATGGACAGAGGAGCCTGGTGGGCTGCAGTCCATGGGGTTGCAGTCAGGCACGACTGAGTGACTAACACTAACACTCATTGCATACTAATAGAAATTAAAAAGCCAAGCAACTAATTTTATGTTAGCACATTATACCCAACCATGCACATATCTTGCATATATCATCTTGTTCAATTTAGATTTAAATCATATATTCTCACTTTTCTATTTAGTGGAACCTACTTAGCTTTTAAAATCTAGTTCAAAGTTCGTTTCTTTGAAGCTTTCTTTTATACCACTTCCATCACTTCACACCTGTGTAAAATCAGTTACTTTTCCTGAATTCTAGTAGTAGCAACTGCATTATATATATGTTTACAATATTGCTTTATTATTAATTACATACATGAATGTGAGCTTTTTAACAGGGCCATATCTTATTTGGTTTCACAGTTCTTAACACAATGCTAGATATATGTAAATTTTAATATGTATATATATACATATTTAAAAATATATATACATATTATTACATATATGAGGTGAAGTGTTAGTCAATCAGTTCAGTTCAGTTCAGTCGCTCAGTCATGTCCAACTCTTTGTGACCCCATGAATCACAGCACGCCAGGCCTCCCTGTCCATCACCATCTCCTGGAGTTCATTCAGACTCATATCCATCGAGTCCATGATGCCATCCAGCCATCTCATCCTCGGTCGTCCCCTTCTCCTCCTGCCCCCAATCCCTCCCAGCATCAGAGTCTTTTCCAATGAGTCAACTCTTCTCATGAGGTGGCCAAAGTACTCGAGCTTCAGCTTCAGCATCATTCCTTCCAAAGAAATCCCAGAGCTCATCTCCTTTAGAATGGACTGGTTGGACCTCCTTGCAGTCCAAGGGACTCTCAAGAGTGTTCTCCAACACCACGGTTCAAAAGCATCAATTCTTCGGTGCTCAGCCTTCTTCACAGTCCAACTCTCACATCCATACATGACTACTGGAAAAACCATAGCCTTGACTAGACGGACCTTAGTCAGCAAAGTAATGTCTCTGCTTTTGAATATACTATCTAGGTTGGTCATAACTTTTCTTCCAAGGAGTAAGTGTCTTTTAATTTCATGGCTTCAGTCACCATCTGCAGTGATTCTGGAGCCCCAAAACATAAAGTCTGACACTGTTTCCACTGTTTCCCCATCTATTTCTCATGAAGTGATGGGACCGGATGCCATGATCTTCATTTTCTGAATGTTGAGCTTTAAGCCAACTTTTTCGCTCTCCCCTTTCAGAGGCTTTTTAGCTCCTCTTCACTTTCTGTCATAAGGGTGGTGTCATCTGCATATCTGAGGTTATTGATATTTATCCCGGCAATCTTGATTCCATCTTGTGTTTCTTCCAGTCCAGCGTTTCTCATGATGTACTCTGCATAGAAGTTAAATAAGCAGAGTGACAATATATAGCCTTGACGTACTCCTTTTCCTATTTGGAACCAGTCTGTTGTTCCATGTCCAGTTCTAACTGTTGCCTCCTGACCTGCAAACAGATTTCTCAAGAGGAAGGTTAGGTGGTCAGGTATTCCCATCTCTTTCAGAATTTTCCACAGTTTCTTGTGATTCTCAGTCAAAGGCTTTGGCATAGTCAATAAAGCAGAAATAGATGTTTTTCTGGAACTCTCTTGCTTTTTCCATGATCCAGCAGATGCTGGCAATTTGATCTCTGGTTCCTCTGCCTTTTCTAAAACCAGCTTGAACATCAGAGAGTTCACGGTTCATGTATTGCTAAAGCCTGGCTTGGAGAATTTTGAGCATGACTTTACTAGCATGTGAGATGAGTGCAATTGTGCGGTAGTTTGAGCATTCTTTTGCATCAGCCATATTCAATTCTTTGCGATCCCATGGTCTGTAGCCCACTAGGCTCCTCTGTCCATGGGATTCTCTAAGCAAGAATATTGGAGTGGGTTGGCATTTCCTTCTCCAGGGGATCTTCCCAATCCTGGGATGGGATGTGGGTCTCCTGCATTGCAAGCAGGTTGGCTTCCCTCATGACTTGCTGGTACGGTTCAATTCTTGGGTTGGGACGATCTGCTGGAGAAAGGATAGGTTACCCACTCCAGTATTCTTGGGCTCAGCTGGTGCAGAATCCTCCTGCAATGTGGGAGGCTGACCTGGGTTTGATCCCTGGGTTGGGAAGATCCCCTGGAGAAGGGAAAGGCTACCCACTCCAGTATTCTGGCCTGGAGATTTCCATGAACTGTATAGTCCATGGGTCACAAAGAGTCGGACACGACTGAGAAACTTTTCCTTCTTTACCATCTGAGCCACCAGGAAATGGAAAAAGGGAATACAAAAATGAATGGAGTAATTTAGAATGTCTTCGTAGATAGCATATCAAAAGAATAAAATGGTTCAATACGGAACTAATATTATATTAGATTCTAATTGCTGCCACAACAAATTACCACAAACTTAACAGGTTAGACATTAGGAATGTATTACCTTGCTGCTCTATATGTTAGAAATCTAACATGAGTGCTACTGGGCTAAAGTCAAGGCAAGACTGCATTCCTTTCCATAAACTCTAGAGGATAATCTGTTACCTTGCCTTTTCCAGCTTCTAGAGTTTACCTGCACTCTGGTTTGTGATCTCTTTCCTCCATCTTCAAAGCCAGCAATATCTAATCTCTCTGACCCTTCTCTCTCTGTTGCCAACCAAGAAAGTTTCTGCTTTCTTCTATTTTTCAAAATTTAATGCTTTACTTCAAAACTATCCTTAAGAATATGAAAAAAATGACATCCAAATCAAGATAAGTTCCAATCCCAAAGAAAGACAACACCAAAGAATGTTCAAACTAGCACACAATTGCACTCATCTCACATGCTAGCGAAGTAATGCTCAAAATTTTCCAAGCCAGCTTTCAACAGTACCTGAACCAAGAACTTGCAGATGTTCAAGCTGGATTTTAAAAAGGCAGAGGAATCAGAGATCAAATTACCAACATCCATGTATCATTCAAAAAGCAAAAGCAAGAGAGTTCCAGAAAAACATCTACTTTTGCTTCCTTGACTATGCTAAAGCCTTTAACTGTGTGGATCACAACAAACTATGGAAAATTCTTAAAAAGATGGGAATACCAGCACACCTTCCCTGCCTCTTGAGAAACCTGTATGCAGGTCAAGAAGAGCAGTTAGAACTGGACATGGAACAACATATTGATACAAATAGGGAAAGGAGTATATCAAGGCTGTATATTGCCACCCTGCTTATCTAACTTATATGCAGAGTGCATCATGTGAAATGCTGGACTGGATGAATCAAGCCAGAATCAAGATTGCCAGGAGAAATATCAGTAACTTCAGATATGCAGATGACATCACACTTATGGCAGAAAGTGAAGAGGAACTAAAGAGCCTCTTAATGATAGTGAAAAAGGAGAGTGAAAAAGCTGGTTTATAACTCAACATTCAGAAAATGAAGATCATGATATCTGGTCCTGTCACTTCATGGCAGATAGGTGGGGTAACAATGGAATACAGTGAGAGATTTTATTTATTTATTTTTGGCTCCAAAATCACTGCAATGGTAACTGAAGCCATGAAATTAAAAGATGCTTCTTCTTTGGAAGAAAAGCTATGACCCAACTAGACAGCATATTAAGAAGCTGAGACATTACTTTGCTGACAAATGCCCATCTATTCAAAGCTATGGTTTTCCCAGTAGTCATATGAGTTGGACCATAAAGAAAGCTGAGCACCGAAGAATTGATGCTTTTGAACTGTGGTGTTGGAGAAGATTCTTGAGAACACCTTGGACTGCATGGAGATCAAACCAGTCAATCCTAAAGGAAATCAGTCCTGAATATTCATTGGAAGGACTGATGCTGAAGCTGAAGCTCCAATCCTTTGGCCACCTGATGCGAAGAACTGACTCACTGGAAAAAACAGTGATGCTGGGAAAGATTGAAGGCAGGTGAAGAAGGGGACAAGAGGATGAGATGGTTTGATGGCATCACTGATTTGATGGACTTGAATTTGAGCAAGCTCCGGCAGTTGGTGATGGACAGGGAAGCCTGGTGTGCTGCAGTCCATGGGGTGGCAAAGAGTCGGACACGATAGCGAGGCTGAACTGAACTGAACTGAACACTAATATCTGCTAAAATAAATATGAGGATCCGTTATTAACTCAACAAATACATCTTAAGTATTTGCTTTATGTGTTACTTTGTGCTCGAATCCAGGAAAAGATACCAAAGATTCCAACCTTAGATTTTTGAAGAGAACTAGGAAATCTATTTGCAATGCTATAATACAAGAAAGACTATAAATCCATAAAGCAAAAACAAAGGCTCTGGAAGTTCAGAAGATGAAAATCTTTCATATCTTGAAGCTTTTTACTTACTATATTTAATGAGATTACTGTATTTCCACTAACTTCCTGGCCTTTGTATTGTGTGTAAAGTGAATTGTTACATTTTTCATAAAATTTTTCTTGATTTGCCAATTTCTCTGCTGTTAAAGATTTATGTGATTAGGTTGGACAACGAGAAAGACCAGAACAATCTCCCCATACCAAGGTCTTTAGTCTTCATCATATCTGCAAAATCCCCTTTCCATATAAGGTAAAATATTCACAGGTTCCTGGGATTAAGATGTGAACATCTTTGTTTTGGGTTGGGAGCATTATTGTGTCCATTACAATTAAGAGCATAACAATAGCTTGGAATGAGGATTGTAGTGACTGCTAGTAATATAGAAAAATGAAAAAATGATCAGTAATAGAGCAAGTTGCAGTGGCTAAATTAAGACATTTAAGAACTGTATCTAGTGAAAATATTTTCTTCCTCCTTGTTGAAGAATTGAATAAGTAAATAAGTGAATAAAAGGAAGTCAAGGAAAGTTACATAAAGACATAAGTGAGCAAAAAATATTGACAGACTGTTTACAAGCCTAAAAGCATCAAAGCCAAAGCCAAGTTTTTCTGTGTGTGTGTGTGTTTTGTTTGTTTGTTTGTTTGTTTGTTTGTAGAAATTAGTTTCAGGATTATAACTATGTTTCAACTGAGAAGCAGCAAATATGAAGAGGGATTTCAGAACTCTTTTTTCTCCACCCCAAGTTCAGTTGCCAAGTATCTTATAGGTTTTCAGTGTACTGAAAACAAGTATATATTTTGGAATTTCCCCCAAGAGGTCAAAGCACTGGTAGGGAAATTTTCCTGATGTCCAAGCTGTGATTTCAGTGGCTCACTTTTGTCCCATCATTTCTACTTACATCCCCAGGAGCCAGCCACAGTAATTCCTCACCATTTTGGTAAACACATCTGTCAACTTCTACTACTTGTCAATGACATCAATTTAATTTTATTAGAGATAGGGTCAGGGGCAAATATCCAAGACTACCATCTTCTAAATCAGACAGAAAAATACCCACATTTGTTGTTGTCACTATCAATTATTTGAAGGAGAGAAAGCGAAAAAAATAGTATTTACCCTTGTTAATGTCAATAAGGAACATAAAAGGAGAGTGGTGAACTCTCAAGAAATGATTGTTTTAATATTAAGTTGCTTTTTGAAAGGTGGTCATATTCAAGTTGAAAAGATGTTCTTCTGATTCTGGTTTTTAGTCTATTAATTTGGCTTTTCAACATGTAACAAAATTCCCATGCAGAAAATAAGCCTATTCCTGTAAGAATGTGAGGTTTGCTTATTCCATAAATTAAGTAATTAGTTCATTTGTGCAAAACACAGTTACAAACCTTTGCTTTGTTATAGGAGCAAAGTTGTGTTATTCTGTTTCATAATATAATCAGAGGATTTCAGGGTAATACTGTGCTTTAAAAATTATCTAATTTAAGCCCACATTTTAGAGATGAGCAAACTGGAGGTATTTAGTGATTTGTCCAAGGTCACATAGCTAGTTGGTGGCAAATTAGGAAGTTAAACTTAGTTTAAATGTCAATAGTCTTTCTCCCAACTCCAGAATTTCTCCTTTTCTCTAGTAACATCAACATTTGTATTCACAGTGTTCCATAATATACATGTATTCTCTCTCCTAATTAATGGTAAAGGACCAGAACACTACTGTCAGATAACATCTGCCATGATGATATTTGCATTTCTAAAAGAACACTCTGACTTTGGAAGCTACTGAAAGTAGAGGTTAGACTAGGCAAAAGATAGTACACACAGGATGAATTTGCAGGGCAGGAATAGAGACCCAGATGTAGAGGATAGACTTGGATACAGTAGGGAAAGGAGAGGGTGGGACAAATTGAAAGTGGCATTGATATATGACTGAAGCGACTTAGCAGCAGCAGCAGCAGCACACTGTGTGCTGCTGCTGCTGCTGCTAAGTCGCTTCAGTCGTGTCCGACTCTGTGCGACCCCAGAGACAGCAGCCCACCAGGTTCCCCCGTCCCTGGGATTCTCCAGGCAAGAACACTGGAGTGGGTTGCCATTTCCTTCTCCAATACATGAAAGTGAAAAGTGAAAGTGAAGTCGCTCAGTCGTGCCCAACTCTTAGCGACCCCATGGACTGCAGCCTACCATGTGTAAAATAGATAGCTAGTGGAACCTTGCTGTACAACACTGGAATCTCAGCTTAGTGCTCTGTGATGACCTGGAGGGTGAGATGGGGGAAGGGTGGGAGGGAAACTCAAGAGGGAGGGAATATAGGTGTGTATGTGTGTAGGGGGGTTAGTGGCTCAGTCCTGTCCAACTCTGCATACTCATGGATTGTAAGCCTGGCAGGCTCCTCTATCCATGGAATTTC
The DNA here is from genome assembly GCF_023091745.1 of Budorcas taxicolor. NCBI lineage: Eukaryota > Metazoa > Chordata > Mammalia > Artiodactyla > Bovidae > Budorcas > Budorcas taxicolor. The sequence continues at coordinate 135,585,758 of NC_068914.1, read as the reverse complement.
CCAGGCACGAATACTGGAGTGGGCTGCCATTTCCTCCTCCAGGTGTTGTTCCTGACCCAGGGCTCAAACCTGTGTCTCCTGCATTGCAGGCAAATTCTTTACCATCTGAGTCACAAGGGAAGCAGTAATATTGTAGAGGAAAAGTTAAAATTTTACATAACCTCCTGCTCCTTCTGCCTCCATAACTCAGCTTGCTCCTTGCAAAGTCTGGATCATGTAGGTCACGTAGTCTCAGAAAGTGTGGGCTTACAGTACTAGGAACTGGAGCTTATCTCGGTCACCCTTGCCCTGCTTTTTGCAACTGCCCAGTCCCTGAAAACCTGCTTAATCATTCCTGTCCATGTAAAGGTAAGGCATCTCCCTTCCCATCTTGACTGCTGTTCCCATGTACAAAAAAAAAACCCTTAGTTTAAACCAGCCTATAATCAGCTAGCATTGCCCACTACAGTCTGTCTATAAAAACTCTGTAACACCTTTGTTAGGGGCTCAGAGCTTGGAGGGTTAACTCCTGTGGGCCAGCTGGCATAATAAACCTGAGTTTTCCAACTCTCTGAGTGTAGTGTTTGGATTCTCGATTACTGGTTTCTGCAACATTTCTGGAGGCCCAGCAAGATTCCAACCACATCAGCCCCTTGAGCCGCCAGAAAGGTGGCTGGGCCAGGCTGGAGCAAAGGAATCCCGAGACGAATGAGGAGGCGTGCCACCTGATGGTATTCCGGGTTCTCTTTCACACTGGTATTCCAACTCTCTGGACAGCCGAATCCCGACTAGACTCTTTGGAGGGATAGACCAACCCACCAGGAGTAACCACAGGATCAGGTAAGGTCCCAGGGCCAGTCTCCAGTCAAGTCCTACCCCATGGGTAGAAGAGGAGACTGATCACCTCCTTGGCACTCCCAGGAAGGGAGCATCAGATAGGGAGAACTGGGGACTTAGGAGAAGGGAGGCATTGTGACTGATAACTGCCTTGTAACTCCCGGGAGGGAGGCATTGTGATAGCCTTTGAAAGATTGTGAGTGCATGATTGCTGATTGCACAGAGTGAGAGAAAGCTTTTTTTTTTTTTTCTTTTTGGAAACTGCAAAACCAATTCTTATCGCATATGCAATTAAAAACAACTAGCTTGTTAAAAGGCTTGCCTAGGAAAAAGCTTGAAGTTAACCCTTTCCATGTCCTTGAAACACACAGCCAACTTTGCCTGAGACCTCAGCCTTGGGTAAAACTTCAAGCAAAGAAAAAAATGGGGGGGGGGGGGGTCAAAGAGATATTTTAAACCTCAAACAGGAAACTATAAGATCTCTGTCAGTCTGTCTGTCTGGATTTATGTATGTCTCAGTGTATGTCTTTTGTTTTGTTTTGTTTTGTTTTTTCTGATAATACTGTTGAAGTTGTAAATGAGTTCTAATTTAATTGGCCTAAAGGAAAGTAAGCATTTACAAATCAAACAATGCTAAATACAAGAAAAATTAACCTAAATAAATTTCAGATTCACATAAATTGGGAAAATTCAATATTAAATATACAGTATTAACGTTTGTTTGCTAATGTAGTAAGGAATTGGGATGTATGTTTTTAACAAAGAGGATATAAAAAAGAAAATTGCATTTTATAAAAGGGGAAAAAAATAGGTGTGACATACAGGTAGCTGTTACAAAAAGTGATTAGAAGGTTTGTGGAAAGTGACCCTGAAAAAAAGTTTTGTGCATGGTTAGGACTGACTAAGTTTAAAATAAACTTAATTAAGTTTACCTAATCCAGGAATTTGACTGCAGCCATGAAATTAAAAGACGCTTACTCCTTGGAAGAAAAGTTATCACGAACCTAGATAGCATATTCAAAAGCAGAGACATTACTTTGCCGACTAAGGTCCATCTAGTCAAGGCTATGGTTTCTCCAGTAGTCACGTATGAATGTGAGAGTTGGACTGTGAGGAAAGCTGAGCGCTGAAGAATTTATGCCTTTGAACTGTGGTGTTGGAGAAGACTCTTGAGAGTCCCTTGGACGGCAAGGAGATCCAACCAGTCCATTCTAAAGGAGATCAGCCCTGGGATTTCTTTGGAAGGAATGATGCTAAAGCTGAAACTCCAATACTTTGGCCACCTCATGCGAAGAGTTGACTCTTTGGAAAAGACCCTGATGCTGGGAGGGATTGGGGGCAGGAGGAGAAGGGGACAACCGAGGATGAGATGGCTGGATGGCATCACGGACTCGATGGATGTGAATCTGATTGAACTCCGGGAGTTGGTGATGGACAGGGAGGCCTGGCGTGCTGCGATTTATCGGGTCGCAAAGAGTCGGACACGACTGAGTGACTGAACTGAACCGAACTGAAATGAGTTTAAAGTAAGCTAGTGCAAAACTTGAATTTGGCCTTCCTCTCTGATAAGAGGATATATTTTCTTTAGATGTTGAACAGCTTTTAGTAGTAGGTTAAAGTTTCTTTACCTCTTAATCTGTTCTATATTTACATTTGAAATCTTTTGTCAAATTTGGCTAAGTGAATAACTATTATTTCATAGTGACTTATATGATCCTACCTGACTGTTATAAACCCTTATGATATTTGTTGACAAAACTTCCTAAATAACTTGACTTTTAGCTAACTTTGGGATGCTTCCAAGGGCCCCTGGGACATCCCAAAGAGCTATTAAGCTACCTGGGTTCATTGGACTTGTTAAATGATATGGGAAGTACTGTTGAAGGGATGACAAATCTTTTCAGGTTATACTTTATGGTTGGTGTTACTAATAAAGATATCCTTAAATTGTGTGAAATTCATATAGATCTGATATGCCCAGATAAAATATGGTCAATTACAATTCTACTTACCATATTAAACAGTTACATGTCACAACAATGACCAGGTTTCTTTGTCAATTGCAATAGAATCAGATTTTAAGCAGGTCTTCTATGGTTTTACTCTCATGCTTTTAGAATACTGCTAGTTCTTCAAAATTTATGGAAAATATTTTCTAAGATTAAGCAGATAAATTTTGTTATTAACAGTAAGCTGGTAACAGACTGGAATTTAGTTCTCTCTGTTTAGAGAACATTTTGTTACAGTGCAGCTTTTAAGAACAGATTATTAATTTCTTTGCCTTTAGGGGCTTCCCTGGTGGCTCAGAGGTTAAAGCATCTGCTTGCAATGTGCGAGACGTGGGTTCGTTTCCTGGGTTTGGAAGATTCCCCTGGAGAAGGAAATGGCAACCCACTCCAGTATTCTTGCCTGGAGAACACCATGGACGGAGGAGCCTGGTGGGCTATAGTCCATGGGGTCGCAAAGATTCGGACACGACTGAGCAACTTCACTTTCACTTTCACTTTAAGTGATTCATATTTGTTTTTAAAACCTTTTTGTTACTTTGGTAAAGTAAGTAAGCATTATTTAAGATTATGGTATATGTAGACAAAGCTCCTTCTGCTTCTACAAAAAAATAACCCCAGATGGTTAGACTTCTGCTATCTTGATGTCCTTAAAACATGGCAATAGTCTGCTCCTATATCAAGAAATTAAAAATGGATAAACAACAGCTAAAAATCAGAGAACCAGGGCTATGGGAAATATAAGACAGCCACTTGGCTTTTCCCAGATCCCTGACAGACTTCATTTTTACTTGATGGGTTAAAGCCTTCCCTGGCTACGTGTTAATGCCTTTACAGTGAATTCTGCAAAAAGGAAAAAGATTATGTTTCACTGAATATTACGTACTAGTTTTGTTAATTAAGGTCTGTGATTACTAAGACTCACTTGTGAAATAGTTCCTTGTTATACTATATTGCTAAAAGGTTTAATTAATTTATTAAAAAGGACACTCTAAGATTGTTTCTAAAGCTTATCTCAGTAACCAGTCTTTGGATAAAGGTCAGATGCTCCTTGATGTACAACCAGGAGATGAACACTTGGCTATAATCATTTAACTGATTCAGATGACCTGGGGTATACTGGGCTATACCCAATGAAAGTTCTGTATTTAAATTCTTGCTTATGACCTTACTGATAACTGCTAGCTATATCATTTTCTATGTCTGTGTTAGTTGCTTAGTTGTGTCCATTTCTTTGCAACCCCATAGACTGCAGCCCACCAGGCCCCTCCATCCATGGGATTCTCCATGCAAGAACACTGGAGTGAGTTGCTGTTTCCTTCTCCGAAAGAAACCATAGAAAGAAAGAAAGCAAAGTCACTCAGTCATGTCCGACTCTTTGCAACCCCATGGACTGTAGCCTGCCAGGCTGCTCCATCCATGGAATTTTCCAGGCAAGAGTACTGGAGTGGGTTGCCATTTCCTTCTCCACATTTTCTATGTAGCTTGTTTCAAAAGATTATTTCTTATGTTACCAAATGTGTGACTGAGCCTGTGATAAAATGCTGATATACAGTTCCATATGAGACCAATAATTATAATAATGTAACTCTAGATATGAGAAGAAGCAACAAGAGGAAATATTTTCCTGAACCAAGAGGCTAGTAAGACAGGTATGGTCCAGAGACTTTTACTAGTAGTAGTATGACTTTCTTGGACTTTCTCCAAGTAGTAGTATGACAAGAATATTCCCCGGCCAACACCGAGACAATGCTGGAACAAGCTGCCTTATCATTCTGTGGACTCTCATCTCTCTCCAAAAATGCATCCTGAGGTCTTCAGGCTATTCTCTCTTTGAAATCTTTTACAGGAGGCCACTCCCAGTGATAGAAAAGCTCAAGGTAGACCACCAACAACTAGCTGACCTGGAGATGTCCCAACACCTTCAAGCCCTGGGAAAAGTCTTCCGTCATATTTCAGGATAAACCTTAGAAAGGACGCCCATTCCTTTGGGCAATTGGGTTCATCCCTATCAGCCAGGAGATGAGGCATGGGTTAAAGATTGGAAAAAGGAACCACTTCAGCCAGTTTGAACAGTCCCTCACACTGTAGTCCTGGCAACCTCTACTGCTGTTAAAGTTACAGGTGTCATCACTTGGATCCACCACACCACAGTCAAGAAGGCAGCAGCTTCCTGTGATGAGGAAACCTGGAAAGCAGTTCGGGACCCCAAAGACCTCCTCAAGGTCAGGTTCCAAAGACAATGGTCCTCATTCATGAAGGACGCTGAGTCCCTCTCTAGTTACTCCAGAGGCTGACTAGTCAATGCACAGTAGAAGTTTGAGGCTTTTTCAGCCTCGCTCCAGCCATATTCCGGCAGCTGGCTGGTCAACGCACGGCAGAAGCTTGAGGATCTGGCTATCAAAATATCAATGGATTTTCATTGTCGATCCTGGTGTCTGTCCCTAATCGATATTGTTGCTGTGCTTCTCATTACAGGACCAACAAGACTCCCTGGCTGAGGTGGCTTTATAGAATAGGAGGTGTCTAGATCTACTGACAGCTGAAAAGAGAGGACTATGCCCCTTCTTAAATGGAGTGCTGCTTTATGTAAACCAATCAGAAATAGTCAGGGACATGGCCCAACAGCTAAGGAAACAAATCATAAAAAGGAGAGAGAAACTAGCTAATTCCTGGGGTAACTGGAACAATATCTGGAGCTGGGCATCTCGGCTGCTCAATTTAACAGGGCCTCTCTTCATGCTCTTTGCCATGCTCTTCTTTGGCCCTTGTATTCTCAATGCAATTACCCAGTTTATAACCTCTCGGATTGAATCCATAAAGTTACAAATGGTAATAGCTCAGTATAGCCCCCTAAACGATGGGGAGCTCTGAATGTCCTACAAAAACAGGAGATGATGCTTTCTACAATGAGTGATAGAAGCATCAAGAGGGGGGAATGAAAAGGAAAAGTTAAAATTTTACATAACCTCCTGCTCCTTCTGCCTCCATAACTCAGCTTACTCGTTGCAATGTCTGGATCATGTAGGTCACGTAGTCTCAGAAAGTGCGGACCTACAGTACTAGGAACTGGAGCTTATCTCACTCACCTTTGCCCTGCTTTTTGCAACTGCTCAGCCCCTGCAAACCTGCTTATTCATGCCTGTCCGTGTAAAGGTCAGGCATTCCTCTTCCCATCTTGACTGCTGTTCCTGTGCACAGAAAAACCCTTAGTTTAAACCAGCCTATTAGCAGCTAGTGTTTCCCACTATAGTCTATTAAAACCCTGTAACCCCTTTGTTCGAGGCTCAGAGCTTGGAGTGGTAACTCCTCTGGGTCCACTGGCATAATAAACCTGAGTTCTCTGACTCTCCGAGTGTGGTGCTTGGTTTCTCAATTACTGATTTCTGCAACTATATATATATATATATATATGCTTATCACTGATTCATGTTGTCGTACAGAAGAAACCAATACAACACTGTGAAGCAATTATCCTCCAATTTAAAAGTTTTTAAATTTTTAAAAGTTAAAAAAAAAATTAGATTGCAGTAGTATAGGTGGGAGATGATGATAATTTTATCTAGAAAAGTGTCCATATAGAAGCACAGAAAATGATTCTAAATCTGTTAAACTTAATATGATATGGTGATGGAATAGTTATGAAGAAAGAGAGAGAAGGGGTGATAAAATGATTTCCAGAATTTTGGAACATCAATTTACACAACTGGAAATATGGCAATATTATTTGTGGAAAAAGGAAATATTAGAGGAGAACCAAATTATTAAGCAAACTTTGGTAAGTTATGATATGGTAGGACAATTCCCCTATTTTCATAACTTTCATAAGAAGAAAATTTAGCTTTTTCTTCTTCATTAGAAAAGCAAACTATGGAATTAGAACTTCAGATTATGAATCCCAGCTACTACACTTACTAAATGAATATCCACGGAAAGTTACAAAGCCAGTCTCTCTCAGTTTCCTCATTTGCTGAATGAGGATTTTCAGATGAAGGAAAAATTGTAATTTCTTCCTACAGTTGGAAGAACTATATATCTACTTATATTTTTTTCAAGCAAGATGACACAAAGCAAGATTTCAATAAATGTTAACTAATATTATTATATTCCTATTCTCATTCTAGTGAAGAGGAATTTGAGGTATGAAAGTAAAACTGTTGTTAGTCGCTCAGTCGTGCCGGACTCTTTGTGATTCCATGGACTGCAGCCCAGCAGGGTCCTCTGTCCATGGGATTTTCCAGGCAAAGATATTGGAGTGAGTTGCCATTTCCTTCTCCAGGGGGATCATCCAGACTCAGGGATCAAGCCCTGGTCTCCTGCACTGCAGGCAGATTCTTTACTGACTGAGCTAAGAGGAAAGCCCAAAGGAGAGGGGAGGCAAAAAGCCTATAGCACCTTGTATTGCCAGGTGGTCTCCCATCAAGTACTAAGCAGGCCCAACCCTGCTTAGCTTCCAAGATCAGGCGAGATCCAGTGCATTCAGGGTAGTATGGCCATAGACTAGAGTGGATATCTGTCCCCTTCTCCAGGGGATCTTCCCAATCCAGGGATCAAACACAGGTCTTCCACATTGCAGGTGAATTCTTTACCAGCTGAGCCAGGAGGGAAGCCCAATAGAAGTATAAGTTTAAATCACCTGTCCAAGATAGCAGAAATAGTTACAGAGCAGTCATACTGATTTCGCATTCAATATTCTTAATACAAAATGTTAGTATTTCTAATCATACTTTAAAAGTTTCTATGGTTAAAAAACTCTAATTGCATTAACCAAAAACATATTTTTTAGTCTGGGTTTTGGATTCTGAAAGATTTCCTATGAAAATTCAGGGTTATTTCTTAACTATCCCTTTAACTATTTCCATGATTCTCTTTCTGATCATGTTGAAACACTGTCAAAAATGACAAATAATGATTCTTGCTGAAGCAAATGGGACTTTATGACATCACACTCTGAAGAGCAAACAAATCTGTAATCTTATCTTTTTTGACAGTTATAAAAACACTTCAGAACTGATTGTATCTGCTATGATTTTAAGAGGGTTAGCATACAACTAGAGAAAAAAAAATTTCTTAAAAAATCTTTTCTCTAGGGAAAGTAGTCTAAAAGATATTGTTCTTAATTCACACATACTGTCAACTTTTCCTTCAGATTCAATACCCATTACTATAAAATGTCATTTGATAATATTCAAAGATGGAATATCTTGTTATATCTATAGATTCAGTGTTTTTCACTGTATTATATAAAATAAATATTACTGCTAATTTCCAAAGTTTCATTATCTTTGTGTTTTGTGTTATCCATTCTATTACACAAATTTAAACACTTAATTTTCATGATTTGCAGTAATAAGTAATGTTTAATGTTCAAATATAGGATTCCAGTGAGGGTTTGGTTTTATTTATATTTCTTTTAATTTTTTTCATACTTATGTAGAAAACATATTAACTTCAGCCACATATTCCTGTGTTTTGTTTCCCCTGAATCTATTTATCCTAGTCTAATTTTCAAAAAATTCAATTATGCAATACAGAAAAATATTTTGGAATCTGGAATATTTTATTATTTTATTATTAGCATCACTGTTTTTAATGTTAGAGACATTATCTTTTGCAAAGAGAATGAAGGCATAGGTGATATCAGTATCAAGTGAAAAAAAATTATCTCTTTCAGGTTATCTCGGTATAATATTTCAAACTGGGATAAAATTATCTGATTATATCTTGAAAAAAAAAAAGTTTCCTGGTATTGAAGATTCATAGGGCTTCCCTGGTGGCTTGGTGATAAAGAACCCAACTGCCAATGCAGAAGACATGAGATCACTATCTGGGATTAGAAGATTCCCTGGAGAAGGAAATGGCACCCCCAATCCTGTATTCTTGCCTGGTAAATCCTATGGACAGAGGAGCCTGGCGGGCTAAAGTCCATGGGGTCACAAAAGAGTCGGACATGACTGAGCAACCAAACAACAACAAGTTTTTATTTTATCACATCATTTGTTCCAAAGCCTGAATCTGTGCAGAGTTTTCTCTCTCTGTAGCCTATTCTATGAAAGTGTTAGCTGCTCAGTCGTGTCTGACTCTTTGCAACCCCATGAACTATAGCCCATGAGGCTTCTCTGTCCCCAGAATTCTCCAAGCAAGAATACTGGAGTGGGTTGTCATATCCTTCACCAAGGGATCTTTCCCAACCCAGGGATTCAACCTGGATATCCTGCATTGCAGGCAGTTTCCTTACTGTCTGAGCCACCGCAGGTAGCCTATTCTACACCAGTAGTCTTTTGAGTTACTAAATATGTTATTAATGTCCCCAGTGTCCTAAAGGCCCACAAAGCACTGTGCATCTTTCTTAGAGGTAGGCGTTACAAAGAGTAATGACTTGTTCTTTATCTTGGATGGGATATATTAGATCACTGTATCTCTAAAATATTCACTAGTATCAAATAGTCCCCTGTATCTCCATAAGGTTTATTTTATATCCTCTCATGCGCATGTCTCTTACTTTGCCATATTTCTTTCCATTTCCTATTTCCCAAATAAATTAAAACAATGTCATCAGTATGAAAGAACAGTTTGAGATTTCATAGAATGTCCAGATGATTACGTTTTGTTTTTGTTTTTGGTGGAGGGGAGGAGGGTGATGGACTGCGTTGTGACAAAGAACAAGAAAATAATTCAAGCTGTAGCATAAAACAATGAAGATGTATTGCCATCCTTTTCAAAGGAATACCAGTTGTTCTGTTCCTCTTTCTCCTTAAGGATGAAAAGAACACACTCAACAATAGCAGCATAAGGTGCCAGAGAATTTGTTGATTTGTTCCTGAACCAAACCCATATTCAGTATGTTATTTGTGATGGGGACTATCACTTGGTTATCTAAAAGGCATCTTTTGCCACTTTATAATCCAAAGGATATTTTGATGAATAGAATGTGACACGGTAAGACCATATGATAAATCCATATGTAGTATGGGTTTCAAAATGGCTCAGTGGTTGCCAACATCCATTGCATCATCAGAAAAGCAAGAGAGTTCCAGAAAAACATCTACTTCTGTTTTATTGACTATGCCAAAGCTTCTAAACGTGTGGATCGCAACAAACTGTGGGAAATTCTTCATGAGACCAGCGTACCAGACTACCTGACCTGTCTCCTGAGAAATCTATATACAGGTCAAGAAGCAACAGCTAGAACTGGACATGGAACAGACTGGTTTCAAATTGGGAAATGAGTTCCTCAAGGCTGTATATTGTCACCCTGCTTATTTAACATATATGCAGAGTACATTATGAGAAATGCTAGACTGGATGAAGCACAAGCTGGAATCAAGATTGCCGAGAGAAATATCAATAACCTCACATATGCAGATGACACCACCCTTATGTCAGAAAATGAAGAAGAACTAAAGAGCCTCTTGATGAAAGCCAGAGAAGAGAGTCAAAAGATTGGCTTAAAACTCAACACTCAGAAAACTAAGATCATAGCATCTGGTCCCATCACTTCCTGGCAAATAGATGGGGCAACAATGTAAACAGTGACAGACTTTATTTTGGGGGGATCCAAAATCACTGCAGATGGTGACTGCAACCACGAAATTAAAAGACGCTTGCTTCTTGGAAGAAAAGTTATGACCTAACTAAAGCATATTAAAAAGCAGAGACATTACTTTGCCAACAATGGTCCATCTAGTCAAGGCTACGTCTTTTCCAGTAGTCATGTATGGATGTGAGAGTTGGACTGTGAAGAAAGCTAAGAATGATGCCGAAGAATTGTGCCAATGAATTGATGCTTTTGAACTGCGGTGTTGGAGAAGACTCTTGAGAATCCCTTGGACTGCAAGGAGATCCAATCAGTCCATCCTAAAAGAAATCAGTCCTGAATATTCATTGGAAGGACTGATGCTGAAGCTGAAACTCCAATTGTCCACCTGATGTGAAGAACTGACTCATGGAAAATACACTGATGCTGGGAATGGTTAATGGTGGAAGGAGAAGGGGATGCCAGAGGATGAGATGGTTAGATGGCATTACCCACTCAATGGACGTGAGCTTGAGTAAACTCTGGGAGTTAGTGAGGGACAGGGAAGCCTGGCATGCTGTAGTCCATGGGGTTGCAAAGAGTGGGACACAACTGAGCAACTGAACTGAATTGAACAGTGGTAAAGAATCTGCTTGCCAATGCAGGAGACACAGGCTTGAACCCTGGGTTGGAAGATTCCCTGGAGGAGGAAATGGCAACCCACTCCAGTATCCTTCCTGGGAAAAGTCCATGGAATTGCAAATAATTGGATGTGACTGAGCAACTAACCACAACATGATAAGATTATCATACCTAATTCCTTTAAGTGTTTGAAAATAGCACTAATTGCTGCCATTCAACTTAAAATAATTGTATTGCTTCTTATTTTCTAACTGAGCCAAGAATATGTGTACAGTGTCCAAGCCATGCTCTTCAGTTTCTCTACAGAAAAGTCTTAGTTCTTCAGAGAAGGCAATGGCACCCCACTCCAGTACTCTTGCCTGGAAAATTCCACGGACAGAGGAACATGGTGGGCTGCAGTCCATGGGGTCAGGAAGAGTCGGACACGACTGAGCAACTTCACTTTCACTTTTCACTTTCATGCATTGGAGAAGGAAATGGCAACCCACTCCAATGTTCTTGCCTGGAGAATTCCAGGGACAGGGGAGCCTGGTAGGAGGCCATCTATGGGGTTGCACACGACTGATGGTGACTTATCAGCAGCAGCATAGTCTTAGTTCTTACTCCACAGGAAGCCAGTGTGAAATTTTCATCAGCTGCCAACTATTTTTATCCTCACTAGGTACCCATGAGTCGAAAAATAACCACTCGTTGGTGCTCTTACCCACTGGATTCATTGTGAGGCAAATGGAGGCCAAGAATGCATTTATCACCTGACCCAGTTCTCCTCCGGTGATGAGGGACCATCAGGGTGTTTTAGTTTCCAAGTATTGCTTAAGTTACTGACTTAACGCTTATCTGCTCTTGGAAGACCTATCACATGGAAACTGGATTAAGATTTTCCACTGTGAAAATTATAGACTGACATCATCTTCTGCTCTCCCACTGTTTGTTGTTTTTGATTTTTAATAAAATAATGACCTCATTGGCTGCCATTTTTCTTAGGTCTAACAACTTAATGCTTTATTCCCCCTTATTGTGTATTTCAATATGTCAGTATCCCATGCTGGCCATTCTAGTCTTGTTGCTCATTACAATAATTTCATTCATTTGGTGGCTGACAATTATGTGTTGCTACATTGCTTCTGCTATTCTTGAACTCAGACACCCCCACTGACACTACATTCAGTTCAGTTCAGTCACTCAGTCGTGTGCAACTCTTTGCAACCCCATGAATCACAGCACGCCAGGCCTCCCTGTCCATCACCAACTCCCGGAGTTCACTCAGACTCTCGCCCATCGAGTCACTGATGACATCCAGCCATCTCATCCTCTGGCGTCCCCTTCTCCTTCTGCCCCCAATCCCTCCCAGCATCAGAGTCTTTTCCAATGAGTCAGTTCTTCACAGCAGGTGGCCAAAGTACTGGAGTTTCAGCTTTGGCATCATTCCTTCCAAAGAAATCCCAGGGCTGATCACCTTTAGGATGGACTGGTTGGATCTCCTTGCAGTCCAAGGGACTCTCAAGAGTCTTCTCCAACACCACAGTTCAAAAGCAGCAATTCTTTGGTGCTCAGCCTTCTTCACAGTCAAACTCTCACATCCATACATGACTACTGGAAAAACCATAGCCTTGACTAGACGGACCGTAGTCGGCAAAGTAATGCCTCTACTCTTGAATATGCTATCTAGATTGGTCATAACTTTTCTTCTAAGGAGTAAGCATCTTTTAATTTCATGGCTGCAGTCACTTTCTGCAGTGATTTTGGAGCCCAAAACATAAAGTCTGACACTGTTTTCATTGTTTCCCCATCTATTTGGCATGAAGTGATGGGACCAGATGCCATGATCTTCGTTTTCTGAATGTTGAGCTTTAAGCCAACTTTTTCACTCTCCTCTTTCACCTTCATCAAGAGGCTTTTTAGTTCCTCTTCACTTTCTGCCATAAGGACACTACATTAAGTTTTTTTTAAATTTTGTTTTAATTGAGGACAATTGCCTTACAATATTGTGTTAATTTCTGTCATACATCAATAAGAATCAGCCATAGGTATGTATATGTCCCTTCCTTCTTGAAACCCCCCTCCCACCTCCTACTCCATCCCACCCCTCTAGGTTATCATAGAGCACCGGATTTGAAGTACCTGCTCCATACAGCAAATTCCCACTGGCTATCTATTTTATATATGGTAATGTATATGTTTCAATGTTACTCTTTCAATTTGCCCCTCCCTCTCCTTTCCCCACAAGTCTATTCTTTATGTCTGCATCTCTGTTCCTGTCCTGCAGATAGGTTCATCAGTACCATCTTTGTAGATTCCATATATATGAATTAATATATGACACTTGTTTTGCTCTTTATGGCTTACTTCACTATGATGCTATTTTTCAAAATGTTATATCTGCAAAAAAATTGACTCTTTGAAACTCTTACCTTTTCTCCTCCTAATACTATCCTAAGCACCTATCCTTCTATGCTGCTGCTACTAATGCTAAGTTACCTCAGTGGTGTCCAACTCTGTCTGACCCCATAGACGGCAGTCCAGGAGGCACCCCCGTCCCTGAGATTCTCCAGGCAAGAGCACTGGAGTAGGTTGCCATGTCCTTCTCCAGTGCATGAAAGTGAAAAATGAAAGTGAAGTCGCTCAGTCATGTCCGACTCTTTGCGACCCCATGGACTGCAGCCTACCAGGCTCCCCTGTCCATGGGATTTTCCAGGCAAGAGTACTGGAGTGGGGTGCCATTGCCTTCTCTTATCCATCTATACTCATTAAATTCACTTATCTGTCATAAAGCTTGCTCAGATTCCCCAGCCAGAATGAATCACTTCTATGCTTTCTCATATTTAGTTTGTAGGGGACCATCGCATTCTCTCAGGCTCTGTTTTAGAGGTAGTTATGTATTTTCCCATTTTATGGACCATAAAAAAGGTTGAGCACTGAAGAATTGATGCTTTTGAATTGTAGTGCTGGAGAAGACTCTTGAGAGTTCCTTGGACAGCAAGGAGATCAAACCAGCTAATCCTAAAGGAAATTAACCCTGAATATTCATTGGAAGGGCTGATGATTAAGTTGAAGCTCCAGTACTAAGGCCACCTGATGCAAAGAGCTGACTCATTGTGAAAGACCCTGATGCTGGGAAAGATTGAAGGCAAAAGGAGAAGGAGATGACAGAGGATGAGACGGTTAGATAGAGTCACTGACATAATGTTCATGAACTTGAGCAAACTCTGAGAAAGGAAAGCTTGGTATGCTGAAGTCCATGGGGTTGCATAGAGTTGGACACAACTTGTGACTGAACAACAGTGTATTTTACAAAGTCATAGGATCCCTGAGCACAGAACCTTGTCCATTTTATCACTGACTCTCCTGAAGCTCTTTTTCTAACAATATGCCGAATTCCTTTTTAGAATAGATAAAGTCACTTGAGTAAAATTAACGGATAATTTGAGAAAATATAAAACGTATAGTACAAAGATTCTAGGTGCTCATATATTTTAGTAGTTAGTATTTTGTTCATTTGTAGATACTAGAAACTAAGAAATAAAAAGCAATTCAGAGTTTTGATTCCCTCGATTTATGTAAGGCAGGTACAAAGGCATATTCTATAAAAGTGTATTTATTGTGTCTGAGAATCTCATCCATACAGAATGGCAGGTAAAAAGGAAGTTTATTAATTTCAATGGAGCAATTGATATATATTACACCAAAATCCTTTTGCATCTAGTATATTACATTCTCCAGTGACTGATTTATATAAAGTAACGTGGATAAAGTACTTGTAATGATCCATTTATGTATACATTTATATATTTCATAGACCTATATGTACATATATAGATAGATCTTGAAATGGTTAGAGGAAGGAATATAACAATAGTGACTTATTTATGTTAGTATTCTGTGCTAGTTGACTTTATCTAAAGATCTTCAGGGCTTTACAAACATTAACATCTCCTTCTTATCCGTGAGATAAGTATCATTATCCAAGAGTTATAGCGAAGTGATGGATGCACAAAGAGATTAAGTGATTTCTTCAAGGTTATCATCAGTTGTGACAAGAAACGGATAGAAGTTAGATTTATGAATCTTGGTTTTATGCTTTCACTATTCTTGGGCTCTGCGTATGAGTTACCCAAAATATCCAGAGGGGAAAAAAAAAACTGATACTACAGGGAACAAAGACCATGTAGGTAAAAACTAAGTATTTGGATATTCAACATCACTGATTAAATAAATAAAATCCAGAAATCAGATTTTACTGAAAAGGGGACTGTCCATAGTTTGTAATTAAGGAAGTTTGGAAGAGACTGTGTTACCTTATATTCCAATCGAATTGTATAGAAGGTATGCAACTGTGCTTTAAGAAAATTCTAAACCTATATACCAAGAAAAATAGATTTATGTGTTTACAGCATTTGAATTCATTACCATGGGCTATAGCACTTTGTAGGCCTAAAAACTATTTTGGATAACATATTTTCACTGCTCTTTGTTTTAACATCCCATTCTGTCAGATCAGATTATAAAGGCTAAAATTAAGTGACCTCTACACAAAGCAGAATTCTACTGTGAAAGCAAAAGAGAATTTATTCTTTTACTGTGGTAAATCAGACAAAAGAATTGACTTTGTGCAGATTGCCTAACGAATGGTAAATCTGCATCTATAAGATGCATTTGTTTATTCAATGACTGTTTATAAGAATTAAAATTGATTCCAGGCAACTACTACAAAGTCCTGGGCATTCTTTCCATGTAAACAGTTTTGAAGGCAAGTGATTTTAGAAAATGAGGCAAGTCATGTGAAGTTTCTTCACTATGAACCAAGCTTTCACATTTGCCAATGGAGGAGGTCTGCAGGTGCCTTCGGATTTGCAGTAGGAGATCTTCCATATCCCTCAATTAGTTATCCTCTCTGCAGTGGCCACAGGACTGAAAAAGGTCAGTTTTCATTCCAATCCCAAAGAAAGGCAATGCCAAAGAATGCTCAAAGTACCACACAATTGCACTCATTTCACAGTCTAGTGAAGCAATGCTCAAAATTCTCCATGCCAGGCTTCAGCAGTATGTGAACCATGAACTTCCAGATATTCAAGCTGGTTTCCGAAAAGGAAGAGGAACCAGAGATCAAATTGCCAACATCTGTTGGATCATCAAAAAAGCAAGTGAGTTCCAGAAAAATATCTACTTCTAGGCTTCCTACCTAGAAAAATATCTACCCTCATCTAGGCTTCCTAGGTGGTGCAGTGTTAAGGAATCTGCCTGCCAATGCAGGAGATGCAGGAAACATGGGTTTGATCCCTAGGTCAAGATGATCCCCTGGAGTAGGAAATGCCAGTTTATTTTATTATTCTTGCCTAGAAAACTCCATGGACAAAGAGGCTGGTGGGCTACAGCCTATGAGGTCCCAAAAGTCAGATGGACTGAGGAAGCATGCACCCTCATCTTAATCACAGTCAAATGTGAAAGGACAAAAAAAGAGAGGAAGGTTATTTGCCCTGACAAGCTGCTGTTTTCCTTCAATTCGTTTGACCCATATTCTTCTGCAAGCAACATAAAACTACACATATTTAAGGTGCATGTTTTGATACATTTTGGCACATGTACACACCTTGAAATCATTACCACTCTCAAGATAATGAAACCATCCTCAAACCTCCTCACTATAATTCTCCCTTCCCACTCCTTCCTAACCCCATCCTGAAGCAGCAGTCAGTTCTCCCAGAAAACAACTGGAGAGATGGCATAAAATTTAAAACAAGCAAATAGCTTATTTTCATATAATTAATAAGGTAATTGACTAGATACAAATTTAAAAGATTATGTGATCATCTACTGTTCACAAGTCAACATTGCAGCCTCATAAATGACTTGGATTAAGTCATTACAATCTCAAAAACAACCTGAATGCAGTCTCAAAAATGACAGAATGATCTCTGTTTTTTTCCAAGCAAACCATTCAATATCGCGGTAATCCAAGTCTATGCCCTGACCAATAATGCTGAAGAAGCTGAAGTTGAATGGTTCTGTGAAGACCTACAAGACCTTCTAGAACTAACACCCCCAAAAGATGTCCTTTTCATTATAGGGGACTGGAATGCAAAAGCAGGAAGTCAAGAAACACCTGGAATAACAGGCAAATTTGGCCTTGGAGTACAGAACAAAAAGGGTGAAGGCTAATAGAGTTTTGCCAAGAGACCACACTGGTCATAGTAAGCACCCTCTTCCAACAACAAAGGAGAAGACTCTACACATGGACATCACCAGAAGGTCAATACCGAAATCAGATTGATTATATTCTTTGCAGCCAAAGATGGAGAAGCTCTACACCATCAGCAAAAACAAGACTGGGAGCTGACTGTGGCTCAGATCATAACTCCTTACCACCAAATTCAGACTTAAATTGAAGAAAGTAGGGAAAACCACTAGACCATTCAGGTATGAACTAAATCAAACCCCTTATGATTATACAGTGGAAGTGACAAATAGATTCAAGGGATTAGATCTGATACACAGACTGCCTGAAGAACTATGGCATACCTGAATGGTCATAGCTGAATTGTCACCAACCTAGAGCCAGACATCCTGGAAGGCGAAGTCAAGTTGGCCTTTAGGAAGCATAATGGCAACCCACTCCAGTACTCTTGTCTGGAAAATTTCATGGACTGAGGAGCCTGGTGGGCTACAGTCCAGGGTGTTTCAGAGAGTTGGACATGACTGAGCGACTTTACTTTACTATGAACAAAGCTAGTGGAGGTGATGGAATTCCAGTTGAGCTATTTCAAATCCTGAAAGATGATGCTGTGAAACTGCTGCACTCAATATGCCAGCAAATTTGGAAAAGTCAGCAGTGGCCACAGGACTGAAAAAGGTCAGTTTTCATTCCAATCCCAAAGAAAGGCAATACCAAAGGATGCTCAAAGTACCACATAGTTGCACTCATTTCACATGCTAGTGAAGTAATGCTCAAAGTTCTCCAAGCCAGGCTTCAACAGTATGTGAACCATGAACTTCCAGATGTTCAAGCTGGTTTCAGAAAAGGAAGAGGAACCAGAGATCAAATTGCCAACATCTATTGGATCATCAAAAAAGCAAGTGAGTTCCAGAAAAATATCTACTTCTGCTTTACTGACTACGTCAAAGCCTGTGACTGTGTGGACCACAACAAACTGTGGAAAATTCTTTAAGAGATGGAACACCAGATCATCTGACCTGCCTCCTGAGAAATCTGTATGCAAGTCAAGAAGTTAACAGTTAGAACTGGGCATGGAACAACAGACTGGTTCCAAATAGGGAAACGAATACCTTGAGGCTGTATATTGTCACCCTGCTTATTTAACTTATATGCAGAGTACATCATGAGAAATGCTGGACTGGATGAAGCACAAGCTAGAATCAAGATTTCTCGGGGAAACATCAATAACCTCCAATATGCAGATGACACTACCCTTATGGCAGAAAACAAAGAACTAAAGAGCTTCTTGATGAAAGTGAAAGGGGAGAGTGAAAAAGTTGGCTAAAAACTCAACACTCAGAAAACTAAGATCATGGCATCAGGTTCCATCAATTCATGGCAAAT
Source organism: Budorcas taxicolor (assembly GCF_023091745.1). NCBI lineage: Eukaryota > Metazoa > Chordata > Mammalia > Artiodactyla > Bovidae > Budorcas > Budorcas taxicolor. The sequence goes on along the minus strand of NC_068914.1, from coordinate 135,567,223 downwards.
AGATGGGGAAATAGTGGAAACAGTGACAGACTTTATTTTGGGGGGCTCCAAAATCACTGCAGATGGTGACTGCAGCCATGAAATTACAAGACACTTTCTCCTTGGAAGAAAAGTTATGACCTATCTAGACAGCTTGTTAAAAAGCAGAGACATTACTTTGCCAACAAAGGTCCATCTAGTCAAAGCTATGGTTTTTCCAGTATTCACATATGGATGCAAGAGTTGGACTATAAAGAAAGCTGAGCACCAAAGAATTGATGATTTTGAACTGTGGTGCTGGAGAAGACTCTTGAGAGTCTCTTGGACTGCAAGGAGATCCAACTAGTCCATCCTAAAGGAAATCAGTCCTGAATATTCATTAGAAGGACTTATGCTGAAACTGAAACTCCAATACTTTGGCCACCTGATGTGAAGAACTGACTGATTTGGAAAGACCCCGATGCTGGGAAAGATTGAAGCTAGGAGGAGAAGGGGATGACAGAGAATAAGATGATTGGATGGCATCACCGACTCAATAAATGAGTTTGAGTAAACTCTGAGAGTTGGTGATGGACAGTGAGGTAAGGCGTGCTGCAGTCCATGGAGTCACAAAGAGTAGGACATGGCTGAGCAACTGAACTGAACTGTTCACAAAGCATTGCTTTTTGCTATGAGTGAGTGAGTGAAAGTTGCTCAGTTGTGTCAGATTCTTTGCAACTTCATGGAATTCTCCAGTCCAGAATACTGGAGTGGGTAGCCTTTCTCTTTTCCAGGGAATCTTTCCAATCCTAGATGACACCCAGGTATCCCGCATTGCAGGTGCATTCTTAACGACTGAGCCACAAAGCAAGCCCATAATAGTAAAAAATAATAATGACTAAAAATAAATACATATTATCTCCACACAGGCTCAACTCAAAAATGCCCATTTACCAAAATATTTATGCATCAATAATATTTCTTCAAACTTTAAAAAATATTTTTTAAATGTCATGTCTGTGCCACGTCAAAAGTTCAGTGAGATATTTTTGTATCTACATTTTTTTCCTACTTTTCTATTTTAAGAGTTGTGCATGTCAAAAATTCCAAAGGTTTTATAAATGGTGGTGAATTTCTTTCTTTTAAAACATTTTCAATTCAGTCTGTGTCTTTCCTATTGTGTGATTCTTTCTGCAAACTTCTACCAAACTGATAAAAGTTCTTGCCCTCTATTTATAGTATACAAATTCTCCAGGTTTCTAGTATATAAGAAAAATAACAATTAAGATCTTTGTTTTGAAGTGTCAGTGGTGTATAATTTGTATTGATCCAAAAAATTCACAACACAGAGGAAAAACAAAAATACATTCCTTACATTAGATATCTTCAGACATAATATGCTCAATATTCCATATATACAATGCAATTTTAAGTTATCTTGGATGTGTGAATAATCATCTACAGACCAAACTGCCATCTGGTATTCTGACAAGTCAGACTTGATTTTAGTATCTAAGAATCTAAATGTGTATCTATTTCTTTGTGCACACATGCTTATGATGGATCCAAAAAGACATATGGGAAAAAATCGTATCCATTCCTGCCACCTCCTTTCTTTTCCCTATTTTTTAAGACAGGAAATGTAGTGCATCTGAAATTCGCAAGTGTCGACAATTTTTTTTTTCTGTGAACCAGTAATTTTTTCATTGGACTTTTTGACAAGTTTTTTGTTTTTTGTTTTTTGTTTTTTTAAGCAAATTGCTCTTGAGGGAGGAGAAGGCATTATCATTCAGTACTTTTCAGAAACTTGACATAGAGTAAAATCTGCACAGTGTGAGATCATTGATGACCCAACTGATCTCTGATAATTTGCTCAAATGAAGTTCCTCTTCATCCTTTGAATGAAGGATACTAGACTGATGCCTTCCTCTACTTACTCCACTTACCAAACTCCTGTTCAACCTCACGGTAAGGTCTAGATTCTTCCTGTTTTCAGAAACCTTCCCAAATTTCTTTAGAATATGCTCTCTATTAATACATACTGCTTTATTCTCTTTCACTCCAAAAGACTATCGATTTCATAACTTCAAGTAAGATATTTTTATATCTATATAATTATTATATATATATCCATAAATACTACTACTGTTACTACTAATTTGTATTCTGTTTGCAGAAATGAGAAATAAAGTATCTTTCCTTAAGTTTTCTTACAGTTTAGCAGAAAAAATTAATCAGATAGCAATGTAATAAGCACTGTAGCAGACATATGTGTCTCTATGTGTGCGTGTGTGTGTGTGTGTACATATATATACATACATATACATATATATATATATATATGTTGCTGTTATTCAGTCTCTAAGTTATGTCTGACTTTTTGTGACCCCATGGACTGTAGCCCTCTGTCCATGGAATTCTCCAGGCAAGAATCCTGGAGTGGGTTTTCATTTCCTCTTCCAGGGGATCTTTGTAACCCAGTTATCAAACCTCCATCTCCTGCATTGCCAGGGTATTATAGAAAGCTTCCTAAAGGAAGTGACCCCTAAATTAAGTATTAAAGAACAATTAGGTATTAACCAAGTGAAGGGTGAGTAATGGTGGGTAGTCCGGGCAGATAGGCCACCATGTAAACACTTTGAGATGTGGAATAATAGAGGCAGAAGTAGAACTTGAATGCACATGTGAGATTGGGATCAGAAAAGTTGAGACTAAAGCAGACGTTGGATATCAGACCATTTCAGCTCAAGACAGTCGTTCAGTCAGGTCTGACTCTTTGCGACCCCATGGACTGCATCACAGTAGTCTTCCCTGTCCTTTGCCAACTCCCAGAGCTTGCTGAAACTCATGTCCATCGAGTTGGTGATGCCATCCAACCATCTCATCCTCTGTCATCCCTTTCTCCTTCTGCCTTCAACCTTTCCTAGCATCAGGGTCTTTTCCAGTGAGTCAGTTCTTTACATCAGGTTGCCAAAGGATTGGAGTTTCAGCTTCAACATCAATCCTTGAATTGAATATTCAGGACTGATTTCTTTTAGGATTGACTGGTTTGATTTTGTTGCAGTCCAAGGGACTCTCAAGAGTCTTCTTCAATACCACAGTTCAAAATCATCAATTCTTGGGTGCTCAGCTTTCTTTATAGTCCAACTCTCACATTGATACATACTGAGGAAACCATAGCTTTGACTAGATGGACTTTGTTGACAAAGTAATGAATCTTCTTTTCAATATGCTGTCTAGGTTGGTCATAGCTTTTCTTCCAAGGAGCAAGTATCTTAATCTCATGGCTGCAGTCACCATCTGCAGTGATTTTGAAGCCCCCCCAAATAAAGTCTCCCACTGTTTACATTGTTTCCCCATCTATTTGCCTTGAAGTGATAGGACCGGATGCTATGATCTTAGTTTTCTAAATGTTGAGTTTTAAGCCAACTTTTTCACTCTCCTCTTTCACTTTCATCAAGAGTTTCTTTAGTTCTTCTTCGCTTTCTGCCATAAGGGTGGTGTCATCTGAATATCTGAGGTTGTTGATATTTCTCCTGGCAATCTTGATTCAAGCCTGTGCTCCATCCAGCCCAGCATTTCGTATGATATACTCCATATATAAGTTAAATAAGCAGAGTGACAATATACAGCCTTGACATACTCCTTTCCCAATTTGGAAGCAGTCTGTTTTTTCAGACTGATAGAACAAGATGGTGGAGTAGAACGACATGCACTCATCTTCTCCTGTGAGAACTCCAAAGTATCAGACCACATACAGCCTCTTAATCAAAGCAACCATGTATTGCCATTGGCCCAGATTTTTGCCTATTTATGCTGTTGTTGTTCAGTTGCTAAGTCACATCCAACTCTTTGTGACTACATGCACTGCAGTATGCCAGGTTCCTCTGTCCTCCTATAGTTCACTCAAATTCCTGTCTATTGAGTAAGTTATGCTATCTAACTATCTCATCCTCTGGTGCCCCCTTCTCGTTTCTTTTCCACTCACATGTATCCTAATTTGAACAATAAATTGTAAAATCACTGTAACTTAATACTATTTCCTATTTTTTACTGCAAATAGTAAAGAACCTTTGGATGATACTAAAAAGTACTAATAAGGTCAGATAAACCATTTAGAAAAGCTATTCTAACACCTGGTTGGAAGATGACATTCACAGAAGTAAAACTGAGGACAGGAAAATTAGTAAGGAGACCCTGAAACAATCCAAATGAGAACAGTAAAGACCTGAGCCTGAGGGGTGAGAATGGTTAATAGGCCTGTAGAGAAGAAATAATTTCTCTAAGTATTCAGGAATCAAATTAACCATTAGTTGAGAAAGGTGGAGAAAAAACAAGGAGAAAACAATTAGACAGTTCATGTTACACAGAAGAATAAATGAAAATAATTGAAAGCATTGTTGTTGTTGTTTTAGTTGCCAAGACATGTCTGACTCTTTTGGACCCCCTAGACTGTAGCCTGGCCAGGCTCTGTCCATGGAATTCCCCAGGCAAGAATGCTGGAGTGGGTTGCCATTTCCTTCTCCAGGGGATCGTCCCTAGCCAGGGGTCGAACACTTGTCTCCTGCATCGGCAGGTGGATTCTCTCCCAGTGAGCCACCTTTGAAGCAAATGAAGGCATGGAGATGGGGAAACCTATAGGACATGTTCTCTGATGATGGAACAGCAAAAAAAGATAAAGTATGAAATGTATGTGGAAGTAATTTTAATTCTGGTAGAGTTTCTTGGACACAAATACCCGGCACATTTACTGTTAGCTCTTCGAATTATGAGACTAGAGAGAAGCATAGAATAATCTGGGGGATGTCTGGACCAAACATATGTGGGGTGGTAGGGACTGACTGCCAGGTTCTACAATAATCTCCAGGTATCAGGTGCCCAGTGAGTCAGGTGTCAGAACAAGCAAGTCAGAGCTGGAACCTGGTAAGCAACTTATTATTGAGGCTAAAGGTTGAGAACAAGTTAAACAGACTGAGGATACAACAGACTAAAGCACACGTAGGAAGAAGGTCAAGGAACCACAGCTGGGAACCACAGCTGACACAGTTGTCAAGAAGAGATGACCATCTGCGGATAGAACCAGCAAATATATAGTTGAAAAGCTGCTCCCAATCACAGAAGCTGGAAGAATGACAAGGCAAGAAGGTGGAGGTAAGACAGCATAACTAAGTGTGCACTCAGTGAGGGTAAATTTCAACCCTGAAAGGCAAACTATCAAATGCTTCTACATAACAGATCTGTCGGTGGATCCACAAGCAACTCCATCTAAGAGCAGTCAATGCAAGGGCAGATGGCTTTGCAAGGGCCATGGCAATTTAATATTTTTAATGTGCAGTGAGAGCAGTTAAAACTACAAAAAATATGTGTTGGTAGCTATATGAGATGGACAGAGGAGCCTGGGGGTCACAAGAATCAACAAGACTTAGCTACTAAATCACCACCAGCTGTATGAGAAGGTTTATGCTTTATAAGATATCTGGAGAATTCTGACTCATAATTAGTTTTTATTTTAAAGATGTATATGTACAAAGTTAAAAAGCTCTCTGCAATGTCATGGGACTGAATTTTTTTCAGGGAGAAAAGTTATGCCAGTAACAATTTCTCCTCTGAAAGAATATTTTAACTTATAGATATTCCCATCAACACCTCTCATATTTTTTTAAAAAATGGTATTTTGCTCTTCATCAAAAAATAGTCTCTTTAAAATGATATGTTTTATTGAGTGACAGTCACAATGAATATTCAACAGGAAGCAAATCGGATACAAAAAGTTATCGTGACACGAAGAATTTAAAATAACAATTTTCAAAGTGAAGAATCTGTCAGATGCAAGATACTATGTCTAACCTTAGATATCTGATTAAAACTAAGATGTTCCATCACTATTTATTTTTATTTATTTATTTATGTGCCTTAAAAGCTTTGTGAGTATTTTCCATCATACTCAGATGAATGCTGGAAAAATGCGACCTATCCTCTTATCAAACAGGCACTACGTTAAACCAAAACAAAATGCCAAATCACCCTTTGTATGACAATCTGAAGATGATCTGTTTCAGAAATAGCTATCTGTGGTCTATGGTTAGGGAAGATTACAGATGATAAATTGATGTATTAAGGAACAATAAAGACAATAACTGAATATAACCTGTAAAGAATCAATATAATTAGTATTTGCAAAATCAAGTGCTTATTTTTAAATGGGGTTAATAGGACTTAAGCAAATAAAGTAATTACTTGATTCTGAGTTTTTATAAGTAACATAATTAATATCTCATTAAGGCCCCTTGTTAGTTTCACTGGGAAATTATCTCTCCGTTGCATCTGTCTAGGTTGAATACAATTCATTTTATTGTCGCCCATAATTCACCTCTTCTGGTTTTATGAAAGCACATGTAGAGGTTTCACCTCTGGCTTTGGCCTGTGTTACACTCCATCACAAACTCATTTAAACAGCGATAATAATGATTTCAGAAATCACTACAAATGGTTAGCAACATCATTGTCATTAATGTCTCACAGGAGCAGTGCACACGAGTTTTATCAGCTTGAGGCTGAGGTATTTGATGAAGTAATAACAAACTAGCTCTGAATTGTCTTTCATTACTCTTTATCTCTCCTGGAAAGAATATAATCTTATTCAAATTATAATGGTCTCTGTTATCAATGAGCTTTACTATTTATTTACCTGCATCCACACGTGCAAATCACATGCATTCTGCCTTTTCAACCTACCTGTAACGAAATTTCTTCACTATCGGAATCATGCACCATCACAAATTACAAACTTGTTACTAGTATAATTCGCTTAGCATAAGAGAATCCTACTCATTCTTTTAATATACTATCTTGATTAAAGGAGTAAAATCCAATCATTAGGGTTGAAATACAGTATATGTTGAACAACTGTTAAAATAAGATCACTGTTTCAATTAGAAAGTAGTTCTGTTTGGTATTTTTCTTAAGCAACATATGATGTTTAATTGTGCTGAGGCTAACTTAGGTTAAGTAGAGAATTGTTTTGTAATTTGGCTGGCATGTGGGAAGATTCCCCAACCAGAGATTGACCCCAGGCCTCTGCAGTGAAAGCACATAATGTTAACCACTAGGCCACCAGGGCACTCCCTTTAAGTAGAGAATTGGTAAAGACTGGTTTTTCCTGTTTGGCACAGATCACTTGGTATCTACTTTTTGTTTCAGTGTAGCTATCTTTATGAAAATATTCTATTTGTAAAAGCTGGATAATTTCAAAGAGCTTTCATATTCCATATCAGTCTCTTCCCTTTAGCCAGTCTGTAAAGCAGGGAAGTAAGGTGTTATTATACATAGTTGACAGAGAGGAATTACAATTCGGAGATGTGCTCTGATGCCATGTAAAGAGAATCGAGGCAAGAGCATCCCCTGGGCTCTTTTCTATTCTTTCTGCCTGGTCTGCTTTTTTCTTTGAGAATAATTCTGTCTTCTTGTGTCTTTTAACATATGCTAACAATGTAAAAAGTTGTTCTTACAATGAAGTTAATGATGATCTGTAAACTAAACCTTTTTTTACAATTCATTCATACAATAAAGGACTTACTGACTATTCACTCTGTGCTCTATACTGTTCTAGATATGGAGGATAATGCAATGATGATATGGACATGAATTTCTCTCTTCATTATACTGAAGGTGGTAAATATGTAAATGCTACGAGAAAATATTAAATCATGTAAGGTGAAGAGAGACTGTTAGGGATTGTCTTTAAAGTGAAAAAGTATCATGGTGTAGACCTCAGTGAAAATAGTAATGGACTAGAAGGAACTGAGAGCATAAACCATTGTATAGAAAAAAAATCAGGTATTTGTAATAACAATTTCCAGTGGCTTACCCTTTTCTAAGCAAAATGTTCTTGACATAGCATTAGACTCAAACTTACCAATAACCTTATGAAGCAGACAGGAAAATTGTGACTATCCTTGTCTTTTAGAGAGAACACATTAAAAGAAGTTGAGTGTCATAAACAAGACCTGCAAATAATTTCCTCCGACCAGGCCTCATTTTACCTTTCTAATTTAATACTCTGAGGGCAATACACCAGCTTCACTGAGGATTCTTTCAAATCAATGAGTTTTCCTAAATTTAAATGGTGAATATTGTACTAGGCAAAAACATCCATAAAGCTGGGGTCATGTCTGTTTTATTCACTAATAGTTTGAATCTGTGTCCAGATACACTGGAGTTCCTCCTGGTCCTCAAATACACCCCTTAATTGTTTTCTCTTCTGCTTTCTCTGACTGGTAAGTAGTTAAATACTTACCCACATACTCTCTTTCTCTGTCAATCTGACATCAGATCTCTTTTGAATGTTGCTATTTTCTCATTTTTTGCATAGGTGCTCAGTTGTGTTCAACTCTTTGCAATTCCATGGAATATATCCTGCCAGGCTCCTCTGTCCATATAAAATTTCCAGACAAGAATACTAGAATGGGTTGCTATTTCCACCTCTAGGGATCTTCCTGACTTGGGAATTGAACCCGCATCTCCCATGTCTCCTACATCGCCAGGCAGATTCTTTACCACTGTGCCACCTGGGAAGCCCATTTTCTCACTTTAAAGGAGTCTTATTATACTCGTGTGTGTTCTTACTCACTCAGTCGTGTCCAGCTCTGTGCGACCCCGTGGACTGTAGCCCACCAGGCTCTTCTGCTCATGGAGATTCTCCAGGCAAGAATACTGGAGTGGGTTGCCATATCCTCCTCCAAGGGATCTTCCCAAGGGATCTTCCCAAGGTCTCCTGCATTGCAGGTGGATTCTTTACCAGCTGAGCTACCAGAGAAGCCCCTTTTTTATACTTAAATATATGTATTTATTTTTAAATTATTCATAGAATTAATTATTGTTTAGGTATTATTTATTAAATCTAAAAGATTTCTAAAAATCGTTGTTAATTGTGAAGAGCATGTGTATTCTTACAGGCTCTATATTTTAACTAAATAACAAATTTAGTTTTTAGACCTGAGCTCATTCTAAGAATGAATACCATGTTATGAGAAGCAGCTTTGCACAAATGTAAGTACTGGTGCCTAGAATGATGCAGCACCTGATGTTCTAATTTTGTATATTCAGTCTATAAAGTAATAGAACATGTGAGATTTAAATTCACTAAGTAGGTATCTTCCTGAATCTAGGATATATAACAAAAAAAATACAGAAGAGATGAGTATGAAATTTATTTCATAGAATTTTTTGAGTCTTGGAAGTAAAGAGGATGATGCCAAATAAATGAAAGATCAAATGACAAATAAATAAAAGATCAAATAAAGGAAAGATCAGATGAGAATACTGTTACCTCCTGCTTCCCACCTGGCCACAAGGAAGCCCATAGGCTTCCTTAAGCTAATGTCCAGAGCAAATATCTTAAGGGACCTCTTCCCTTAGAAGACTGGATGTGACCTCCAAAATAATTAAAGATCAATGGGGATGCCTGGCAGAATATTAGAAGGGTTTAAGGTAGAAAGGAAAATATGTTGAAAGAAAAGGAGAATTCATAGAGCTTGACAAAATAGTTAATACAAATGCAATATTTGGTGAATCTTTTAGAAATTGCTAAAATACATTTTTTTGAAGGATAATACACAAAAAAGGAAACAGCGGATAAATCACTAATGTGCAGTGAAATGAATCATTGTAAAGAGAACACAGCCAGGTAAAGATTTAGAACATTACTGATGCCAGGGAAATGCCCATGAAATCCTTACAAATATAGATATCCTCTCCTTTCCAAAAGAAACATCATAGACTTTTTTGTCTCCTTTTGAATTTTATGTAAATGGAATCTTATACTATGTACTCTGCTTTCGCTCAACATTATGAGATTGATCCATGTCATGCCATCATGTGATGACTGAATTGATTTGAACTTTTAAAAAATAGCAATTCATTATTGCAAATATTAGGAAGTAGTATATAGAATATCTTCCCCGGTGGCACAGACGGTAAAGTGTCTGTCTACAATGCAGGAGACCCGGGTTCGATCCCTGGGTTGGGAAGATCCCCTGGAGAAGGAAATGGCAATCCACTCCAGGACTATTGCCTGGAAAATCCCATGGACAGAGGAGCCTGGTAGGCTACAGCCCATGGGGTTGCAAAGAGTAGGACACGACTGAGCGACTTCACTATTCACTATATAAAATATCCAACATTTTAAGAAAAATTTTAATTTGGGTAAACCAATGACCTTTTTTCTTTATTTCAAATACAGAGCTGATGATTAACCACTAAATGTAAGCAATTGGCTTCCTACGTTAAACTGGACATAGAATAAGAATTAAATATTTTCATCATTGGGATATTATCAAAAGCCAAAGAATTAGTCATAAGCGCTTTACACAAAATTATGATACAAATTAAATATAATATCACATGGACATAGGAATTTTCTCATGCACATGAAAGTGAAAGTCCCTCAGTTGTGTTAGACTCTTTGTGACCCCATGGACTATACAGTCCATGGAATTCTCCAGGCCAGAACACTGGAATGGGTAGCTGTCCCCTTCTCCAGGGGATCTTCCCAACCCAGGTATCAAACCGGGGTCTCCAGCATGGCAGGCGGATTCTTTACCAACTGAGTTATTGCAAAAAGTGTAAATACAATGTTGTTGTTCAGTCGCTAGGTCACGTCCGACTCTTTGCAACCCAGTGGACTGCACCATGCCAGGCTCCTCTGTCCCAGTTTGCTCAAATTCACGTCCATTGAGTTGGTGATGCTACCTACCCATCTCATCCTCTGATCCTCCCTTCTCATTTTGCTTTCAGTCTTTCCCAGCATCAGGGTCTTTTCCAGTGAATCAATTCTTCACATCAGATGGCCAAAATATTGGAGCTTCAGCTTCAGCATCAGTCCTTCCAATGAATATGCAAGGTTGATTTCCTTTAGGATTGACTGGTTTGATCTTCTTGCTGGTCAACGAAACTTCAAGAATCTTCTCCAGCACTACAATTTGAAAGCATCAATTCTCTGGTGCTCATGGGAACCCACTCCAATGCTCTTGCAAGTTCCACGGACAGAGGAGCCTGGCTGGCTAGAGTCTATGGGGTCACAAAGAACTGGCCAAGAATGAGCAACTGAGCACAGCCTTCTTTATGGTCCAACTTTTACATCTACATATCACATCACAAGTACAGTGTAGAAAGAGAGATTTTCCTGTATGGTCTATAGAATCCTTTTTTCTCAGCCTTTGAATCATGAGACCTTTTGAGAATTTGGAGATCACCTACCTTGGAAGATCATTTGCTGAAAAAGTCTCCATATCTACATATACAGCATTTTACATTTAGTTTCAGGGTGTCAGAGATCACCTGAGGGAATTCACCAAATCTATGATGCTGAGATGAACAACATTAATTCTGAGTCACACTTTTGCAAATGCTTCTTTATAAAACCATGAAAGACTCTTTAGAACAATACTCTTTTTTGTAGAGAGGAAAAATCACAGAGGCTTTTGCCACCTTTTAAAGCATAATGATAAGTAGGCAAAGAGTCTGAGGCCTCTGAGGCAGAACTGGTCTTGCCTTTGAGTCAACTCAGAATTGTCTCCTGTTACTTTGTGGGTGTGTGCTCAGTCATGTCCAACTCTTTGTGACCCTATGGACTACACCCGCCCCCCAGGCTCCTCTGTCCATGGGATTTCCCAGGCAAGAATACTGGAGTGGGTAGCCATGCCCTCCTCTAGGGGATCTTCCTAAGTCAGGGATCAAACCCACATCTACCCATGTCTCCTGCACTGCAGGCAGATGCTTTACCTCTGAGCCACCGGGGACAAATTCCTTTGTTTTACTCTTGTCCCCAGATACAATGTATCAGGATTCTCTCAATCTCTTCATCCTTTTCCCTCTGGCTCTCTAATTGATACTCTGGTCCTAATTTTTAATTTTTGCAAAGGTCTTCAGAAATTCCTCTTTTTTTCTCATTTTATCACTGAATCATTTTGTGAAAACACCGTCAGCTGGGGTCCAATTGACAGATACCACAAACTGCTGTAGGCATTTCATGCACAAAAGGAATTGATTGCTAACAAAATCAATGTTTGGAACTTCTTGAATAATTCCAAAATCAAATCATAGAAATAACCATGAAATTGCCTGTGAAAAAATCAGGAAATAAAAGGAGGACACCACTTTCCCAAATTCTGACTTGAGGATCACAAAACCTTAGCTGGAATCTAGAGGTGAGAGGGCTACTCTGTAATTGTTGGTTTCAGTTCAGTTCAGTTCAGTCACTCAGTCATATCCGACTCTTTCCGACTCCATGAATTGCAGCACGCCAGACCTCCCTGTCCATCACCAACTCCCAGAGTTCACTCAGACTCACATCCATCGAGTTAGTGATGCCATCCAGCCATCTCATCCTAAGTCATCCCCTTTTCCTCCTGCCCCCAATCCCTCCCAGCATCAGAGTCTTTCCAATGAGTCAACTCTGCATGAGGTGGCCAAAGTACTGGAGTTTCAGCTTTAGCATCATTCCTTCCAAAGAAATCCCAGGGCTGATCTCCTTTAGAATGGACTGGTTGGATCTCCTTGCAGTCCAAGTCACTCTCAAGAGTCTTCTCCAACACCACAGTTCAAAAGCATCAGTTCTTCGGTGCTCAGCTTTCTTCACAGTCCAACTCTCACATCCATACATGACCCCTGGAAAAACCATAGCCTTGACTAGAGGAGCCTTTGTAGGCAATGTAATGTCTCCGCTTTTGAATATGCTATCTAGGTTGGTCATAACTTTTCTTCCAAGGAGTGAGCATCTTTTAATTTCATGGCTGCAATCACCATCTGCAGTGATTTTGGAGCCCCCAAAAATAAAGTCTGACACTGTTTCCACTGTTTCCCCATCTATTTAGGGAACACACAAACTTTTGTGATCTAGGAATAAAGAGGCTCCATCCAAAGGACTGGTTGCAGGCTCTGCTTCTCCAGCCAGATTGGTACCTGGCCTCTCTTTCCATTTAGGTCAGCTCTGAATTCAAGTCTTTCATGAGTGTGCATGATCAGTATAACCCAAATTACATCCAGAACTCTTGCTACAAGATAGTTTTGAAAATGTAGTCTTTAGGTTTTCACCTCTGTACAACGCAGGACAGGACACAGGAAGAGGAATAGGTGCTGATAAAATAATTTACTGTAACTGCCAAGCATACCTAGTAGCATTTAACCCTGGCTTCATGACCGTTAAGATGTGATTATCACAAGAACAACAATGTGGTTATCATAAGAACAGCAATGAAACTCCAAAATAAACTTGATTTAAAGGCTATTCATGTGTTTTTTTTTTTTTTAAGCTTACCTGATTTAAGCATCAGGGCTATTATACAATCTTAAAACCTCACCTACTGAATCCTAGCCAGTGAATAGTAGAGACTACTTATATCTTGCTCTACTGAAATTAATTTTGGGTTAAATTTTGTTTGAAATAAAAAAGCCTGAAATCTTCTAGGACTCACCTTTTTAACAACAACAACAAAATGTGTGTGTGTGCGCGCTCTGCTTTTAGAGGGGTTTTTAACTTCATTAGCATTTTTATAATAGAATTTTATATGCACATTCCAGATGTCTAGGAAGACAAGATAATAAACAGAACATTCTTCTTTTCTTTCTGTATTTAACTTTTTTCCTTACAAGTTAAAAAAAGTATTATAAATGCTACATATATTTTTAAACATTTGCCTCAGTAACACCTTATAAAAGTGATGTCACATATACATTTCCTGAAAACAGCTGTTTTATTTTTAATCTATAAAAACAAGAGATCAGAATTTTTTTTTTTTTTTTATCATTGTTTGAACTGCCGGGATAGCTGATCTAAGTGTCAGGCTGCTTTTTAACTCTAAAAAAGGGCACTTGAATGAGATCCTTATCTTGGTAATTCATGCATAATAAAAATAATTCTGGTTATAATCAATATATAGAAAAGCCTTTGTAGTTCAGCATGGTACAGAAGAGGGAAAAATAAGTTAGTAATTGAGACATTCATCATATGTCAAATATAAGGTGTCGAGTACATCCTTACATCTTTCATGCATTAAGATTAAAAGAAAAAGTCTTTGGGGATTTCCCAGGTGGTCCAGTGGCTAAGACTCCTCACTCCAATGCAGGGGGCCCAGGTCTGATCCCTGGTCAGGGGATAAGATCCCATGTGCCAGAAATAAGACCCCGCTCAGCCAAATAAATAAATGAATAAAATACTTTAGAAAACTCTTTGGTATGTTACTATAGTAAGGGATATATATAAGCCTTGTTAGTAGGTGATAACACGATTTAATATACAACCTCACTTAACATTGAATTCCACCCAGGAAACAAGGAAAAATGCCCTTTCAAACAGCCCAAAATTAGGCATATATAGGCATTGTTTAAGCAAGATTATAGGCAATATTATATCAAACAAAAAAACATGCAGTGCAATGGAAGCTAAATGCATCCAGGTCTTTAATTATAAAAAATATCTCTGCATTTCTTACAACTGCAGAAAGGAAAGTGGATCTTCATCTCCACCCCTGCTTCTCCCCTCTCTGACTTTCAGTGATAATTACTCCTTTCCAAGCTGGAGCGAGACACCCACAGTAGAAGACCTCTGGCCAGGCAGTCTTGCAGGTGGGTCCCCTGATCCCACCTCTGGCAATTTCTGTCTGGTCTGTCACCCTGAGAACCTTTGACCTTTGTGTGTCTATGTCTTTGTGTGAGTGCAAGAAGGAGTGTCAGAAATTGCTGGGAATAACAAAAATTCTTTTCAGTGTCGATATAATTTTTTTCAACCCCTCCCTTCTACTATTAGGAAACATCAGCACCCACTACTGGGGATCCAGGATATAAACCTGGGTTGAAATTCAGGCTCCAGCGCTTGCAAATTCTATCTCCTGGAGCCAATCCCAACATTTGAGGGTATCAGAAAGGCTATCATTAAATACAGAAATCTTATCTTCAAAGCTACTGTAAGAATTACATAATTGTGTGTGTGTTGCTCAGTCGTGTCCGACTCTTTGTAACCCCATGGACCAGCCCACCAGGCCCCAGGCTCCTCTGTCCATGGGATTTTCCAGGCAAGAATACTGGAGTGGGTTGCCATTCCCTTCTCCAGGAGATTTTCCCAACCCAAGGATAGAACCTGGATCTCTTTCATTGCAGGCAGATTCCTTACTGCCTGAGCCACCAGAGAAGTCCATATATATATATACACACATGTCAAGTTTTAAGGTCCAGAGAGCCGTCTCAGAACATGTGAGTCCCCTTCCTCCTCCTTTGGTTCACACAAACCTGCGTTTGCTCTCCCCCTAGTGGCAGACCTTCCCTCGCATTATTTGCATAAATTACTCACACCAAATACTGTTTTACTTGCAATAAGCCTCCCCAGAGGTCAAAAGATGAGACAATATTATGTCCAAATTAAACATCATGGAAAACAAACAAAATGCGGACCTTCTAGAAATAAGAGGAATACAAATACTAAGTGGAGCGTTTCTTTCAGCCAGAAGAGAAGATAAAGATGATAAGATATAAACAGCATAATTACAGAGAAGCAAGCGCACGTGCTGCCTGCCTAGCCTGGATGTAATTTTTGGTTCTGGTTGTCACAAATTACCAGTTAAGCAGCGTTATATCGTTCATGCTTAATTTACTTCTGGGCTGTTTCAAAGGACCAGCTCTCAGTGTGTGTTTTGTGTTCACACATCTGTTGACACTGCCGCCATTTTAGAGTCAAACTGCAGACGTTGAAGATGGTTAGGAATCCCAGCCCCTGCCTGGAGGAAAGACTGCTTTCTTAGAAGCATGCATTTCTGCATCCCACAAATCTCTTCTGTAATGTCAAGCATTACAAACTATGTCTGTATGTGTGTGAGTGTTTACTATAGTCTTATTTATTTCTTTAGTGTTATTTCATTGGTCTCCTTTTAAGCATTAAACACAAAGTAACTCCTTTGTTCTTATTGGACACATTGACAAATGTCTAGCCATTCACAGAGGCTTTTCATTTTTATTTTACAGACACCAAAAAACACCTGAATTTTAAAATTTCTAATTGGTACAAATGGCTTAAAATTTTCATTTAGTTATGACTTAAGAGTTAAGCTTTGTTAAAGAGAACAAAATCTTACCTGAGTGCATTTTGGAAAGAAAAAGAAACTTTAGCAGCACATTTTATATCTATGTTCAAATATCTCTTAAACACCCTGGAAAATTCGTATTGAACTAATGTTTATTAATTAAAGTTTTTTTGAAAAATATTTGTAGAAGATAATTAATATTGGAATTATAGACTTAGCTATTTGGTGGTGACTTTTTTTCCCATTTTCCTCCTTTTTAACTTTGCTTATCTTCATTTGTTGTCTTTTACAGATAAGAAGCATTCAGGTCAGCCACATCAATAGGTTTTATTACAAAAAACAAAAAACAAAAAACAGATGCTATCATCTCCTATTCTGTCAGTTTAATTAGAAGTATTGGAATGTGCTATATCCCCGTTAAGCTTAAGACTGTGGAAAATAACTTGTTTTCCAAGTTATCCAAATTCTTGCACAGTGACTACTGCCAAAAAAATAAATCATTTTTTGAATTTTAATCAGATGAGCATGTGTGTCTGTGTCCTCAGTGGCCCAGTCCTGTCTGACTCTTTGCAACCCCCTGCACTGTTAGCCTGCCAGGCTCCTCTGTCCATGGGATTCTTCAGGCAAGAATACTGGAGTGGGCTGCCATGCCCTCCTCCAAGGAATCTTCCTGACCCAGGTATTGAACCTGTGTCTCTTGTGTCTCTTGCACTGGCAGGAAGATTGTTTACCACTGAGCCCCTTAATTGGATGTGAGGAGAAATGAAATTTAGCATCTCTAAAATTTCTAAACAAATATCTAGTGTTCAATAGTAAGGTTCAATAATATTTAAGATTGATTTTAATCCTACAGATCATGACTATTTTAGAGGCATAAGCCCCACAGACAGGAATTTTAACATACTTTGCAAATACTGCCTCCTCAACACCTAGTTCAGGCTATAGTACTGTATGGTGAAGCTCCCATCCTAGGCCATGTCTTCTAAATACATTCTTTTTGACCATTATAGGAGAAAGACTAATTTTCCTCCTGAGTCTTTTGGGCCTTCAAAAAAGCCAACCTAAATTAATTTTTATGCCAAAGAGATACCATTTGGGGTGGCAAATTTTTGCTCCCTGTACTTCAAAGTACCAACAGCTAACCAGTAACAATGATGTCATCTAAATGGTGTGCTTAAAGGGGAAGGCATACTTTTCTGTTCTTGAATTTGTGATTTTTTAAATATTTATTTGAAAGAATTCTTCATTTTACTTCTGATTCCAGCTATATTTTGAATTAGTGAAGTTGTTAAATAGAAAGTTTTTGAGTGCTGTCTAGAAAGACAGTTCTATACATGTGTATGTGTGAATGGGCTTCCCGGGTGGCACAGTGGTAAAGAATCTGCTTGCCAATGTAGGAGACACAAGAGTTGCAGGTTCAATCCCCTGGAGGAGGAAATGACAACCTACTCTAATATCCTAGCCTCAAAAATTCCATGGACAAAAGAGACAGACAGGCTATATAGACCACGGAGTCTCAAAAAGTTGGACATCACTGAGCAATTGAACACACACATGTACACACACATACACACACATGCATATACAGAATAACTACTGTACAGGTATTTAGATGTAAGTGCATATTTCAGAATATTTCATTAATATTTTCCCTAGTTAAAGTTAAATGTTACCCAGTGGGAATGTGTTTTTCCCTGTATCAGTATACAATTATGTAAGGCCAGATCCACATTGGAAGAGACTAGTATATTCCACTTTAAATAGTTTTCTAATTCTCTAACATAGACACACACACACACACACACACACACACACACACACATTCAAAAACCAACAAAATCACCATATACAAAATTGGCACAAATAAAACTATATAAAATGTGTTTCTATCCCATAGATAATTATTTCAATACTGCTTCCTAACTTCCCAACAGGAAAATTAGCCTTTCTCATGGAATGTGATATTAAAACTGTGTCCAAGGAGAGCAATTCATGCCTAGAGAATGCCATATCTGTCTTCTGGTCCCTCATGAATGAAGACATTGTATTAAAATGTCAGAATTGGAAACTGCGACTAGAAACCAAGAATTCATTTCTCTAGCTTCAAATGCTAGTTAGGAAAATTAACTTCAAATTCTTATTAGCAAAACTCTGCAATTAAATTTTTTTAGTGATTGATATTTACTGTAATTTAACACATTAAATGATGCCAACAGCTACTTAAGACAGGTTCTCTACAGTAGTATTTGTTAAATTATTTAGTTTTGGGTTAAAAAAATAGCTTGTGATTTGTTCTGTTGACATATTAAAGACAACTTGACAGAATAGTTGATAATGAGAGTGTGTCCATTGTCAGGGCAACTCTGGAAGAAATACTTTCCCAAATGGTATCTACAGGCTCAAGTAAGACAAGACTCTGATGCTGGAAAAGATGGAAGGTGGGAAGAGAAGGGGACGGCAGAGGATGAGATGGTTGGATGGCATCACTGACTCAATGATGAATAGGGAAGACTGGCGTGCTGCAGTCCATGGGGTCACAAAAAGTCAGACATGACTGAGCAACAGAGCTGAACTGAACTGAAGACAAGAAATTACTATAAATAAAATCACACTGATGGAACATGATAAAGAAGACAGCTATAAGTGAAATTCCACTAAAGTAGGCAACAAGAAGATTTGGAAGTAAGAGAGACTGAAGTTCTAATTGCTCCTTCACTGCTTGCAACACAATTTAATGATTTTTTTTTTTTCCTTATCACAAGAGTACTAACTCTGAACTTCAGTGTCTTTACCTATAAAATGGGAGTTACAATACTAAAGCAAGTTTAGTATTTATTATTTAATGCAAGTAGTGTGAGTGAACACAGATATGAATATATCCAGAGATATATTACAGTTTAATTTTCATGCCTGAGTCTCAGTCACTTTTCTGAAGTGTATGCAACACTTAATGTGTTCCCTTCCCCGGTAAATAAGGGTAAGTTATGCCTGAGTTTGGAATTCAGGAAAGAGAGAAAATCATCATTTTCCTACAAAGATGCTCTTGGGAAGTATCAGAAATGCTCCTGATTGAGGTGATGTTATTGAGTCTATTAATTGCATCAATGCTTGATTACAATAACTGATATCAAGATGCCTGTGTGCATGCTAAGTTGCTTCAGTCATGTCCAACTCTGCAACCCCATGAGACTGGCAGGCTCCTCTGTCTGTGGGATTCTCCAGGCAAGAACACTGGATTGGATTTCCATGCCCTCCTCCAGAGTATCTTCCCTACCCAGGGATCGAACCTATATGTCTTTTGTCTCCTGCATTGGCAGATGGGTTCTTTAACACTAGTGCCACTTGGGAAGCCCTGATATCCAGATGGGAGTATGATAATTTGTGGTTACTCTCAAGGTGTTTCTATCCTGCATAGTATCAGAGCATTCTAAATACACAGTTGGCTACTGAAGAACTGTGACTAGAAATAAAAGTATGATGTACTGGGGATACAAGAAAACTTGGAAAGGATAGTTGTGCTGACTTAACAAGATGACAGCAACGGGGAATTGGAAGGTATCCTTGAAGGAGAAAAGTTCTGAGCAGGTAGGTTATTCTCGGTTGCTTCTCCAACATTCATTCCCCCTTTATGTCTCTTCAGTAAGGCTCTGAGTTTCCAGAGGGTGGGGGCTTCCCAGGTGGCTCAGTCATGAAGAATCTTCTGACCAATGCAGGAGCCACAGGAGATGCAGGTTCAATCCCTGGATCAGGAAGATGCCCTGGAGTAGAAAATGGCAACCCACTCCAGTAGTCTTGCCTGGGAAATCCCATGGACAGAGGAACCCAGTGGTTACAGCACATGTACATGAGGTCACAAAAGAGATACAACTGAAGTGACTAAGCTTCTGACTAGGCTGAGTCATTTGATGTATGCAAAAAACCCTTAGCTGCTGTGTAGGGGCAAGGATGGGCACTTTAGCCTTAAATGCTTCTTCTACTTCAAACCAGTCAGATTCAGAATTTGTTGTTGAGAAAGGCTTAGCAAATGCCTCTAGGTTATAAATATGGAAGAAGACATCTTTTATGTCCAAGTTTTTTTCTTCCAGAATTTTCTTTAGTCCTTTTGACCTTTAGTTCAGTTCCGTTCAGTTGTTCGGTCGTGTCCGACTCTTTCCGACCCCGTGAATCACAGCACACCAGGCCTCCCTGTTCATCACCAACTCCCGGAGTTCACCCAAACTCACGTCCATCAAGTCCGTGATGCCATCCAGCCATCTCATCCTCTGTCGTCCCCTTCTCCGCCTGTCCCCAATCCCTCCCAGCATGAGAGTCTTTTCCAATGAGTCAACTCTTCGCATGAGGTGGCCAAAGTACTGGAGTTTCAGCTTTAGCATCATTCCTTCCAAAGAAATCCCAGGGCTGATCTCCTTCAGAATGGACTGGTAGGATCTCCTTGCAGTCCAAGGGACTCTCAAGAGTCTTCTCCAACACCACAGTTCAAAAGCATCAATTCTTTGGCACTCAGCCTTCTTCACAGTCCAACTCTCACATCCATACATGACCACAGGAAAAACCATAGCCTTGACTAGACGGACCGTAGTCAGCAAAGTAATGTCTCTGCTTTTGAATATGCTATCCAGGTTGGTCATAACTTTTCTTCCAAGGAGTAAGCATCTTTTAATTTCATGGCTGCAGTCACCATCTGCAGTGATTTTGGAGCCCAAAATATAAAGTCTGACACTGTTTCCACTGTTTCCCCATCTATTTCCCATGAAGTGATGGGACCGGATGCCATGATCTTCGTTTTCCGAATGTTGAGCTTTAAGCCAACTTTTTTACTGTCCTCTTTCACTTTCATCAAGAGGCTTTTTAGTTCCTCTTCACTTTCTGCCATAAGGGTGGTGTCATCTGCATTTTGACCTTAGGAACTCTCAATTTCCTTCTGATTTTTTTTCTGTATTTTAATTATGTTTTGTGTATTTTTAATTTATTTTATTTTATGTATTTTATATTTCTCTATACTAGATGGGAATGCTCTTCTGCTGGTAGCTACTCTTATCTCAATCAGAGCTAAAAGTTCCCATGGTAGAAATGTATAAATGTATTTGTAACTTAGCAATTTATAAAGTTAATTATTTTCTTTAATCTTCTTCTGAAAAAGTCATGCTCTTTCCTAGCCTTTTAGTTATGTTTTGAGTTTTTATCTATTTAATTGACCTATTATTGCTATTGTTTTAAACTGTCAGTATTTGTCTAAATTTGACAACATTTACAATATATCTGAAGCATCACTAATACATTTTGGGCTTTCCTTCTGGGAGTATTTTTATGTTTCTTATAAGTACATCCCTAGGATAATAAACATAAACCATAACCGATTAACTAAGTCTGCTGTGCAATTGCCTGAGTTTCTAGGTGCTATTCTATTTAACTGAAATCTAAGTAAAAAAATTATTTTTTGTTTTATTCACTAGGTCATGTTTGACTCTTTGCAACCTCATGGACTTTAGCCGACCAGGTTCCTCTGTCCATGGGATTGCACAGGCAAGAATACTGGAGTGGGTTGCCATTTCCTTCAGGAGATCTTCCCTATCCAGGGATCAAACCTGCGACTCTTGCATTGGCCGTGTATTCTTTACCACTGAGCCACCAACAGATGATTGTAAACAAATATTAGCGAATTAACCTCCCAAAGATAGTTTTAGAACAAGAGTCACATTCAGAATTATAGACATTATAATCTGCTTATATCTTTAGTCTGAGAGCTTTGGTGTTACTTTGCAACTCTGAGACCCCATGAAATTAAATCTGGCTTTTTCTTATCTTTTTGTGAAACCAAAGTTAATGAGGCTGGTCTTTAAAGTGCTGCCTGCTGCTGCTGCTAAGTCGATTTAGTCATGTCTGACTCCGTGAGACCCCATAGACAGCAGCCCACCAGGCTCCCCCATCCCTGGGATTTTCCAGGTGAGAACACTGGAGTGGGTTGCCATTTCCTCCTCCAATGCACGAAAGTGAAAAGGAAAAGTGAAGTCGCTCAGTCGTGTCTGACTCTTCACGACCCCATGGACTGCAGCCTACCAGGCTCCTCCGCCCATGGGATTTTCCAGGCAAGAGTACTGGAGTGGGTTGCCATTCCAGTATTGCCTTCTCGGCCTGGTGTGCTGTGATTCACGGGGTCGCAAAGAGTCGGACATGACTGAGTGACTGAACTTAACTGAACTGAACTGAAGTGCTGCCTAATCTATGTCAGTAGGGTGCAGATTATTATGGAAACTATAATAATCACAGAGAAATTGATAATGACTTGCATCAGAGTCTCACTTGTTAGTTGTAAAGCTTTTACTATAAAAAGAAATCATTTAACAACAGCACTTAATTAGTTATGAAGTTTTATTAGACATAGAAATAAATGGTTCTTCTGATATCTAACACAGGATATAAAGCATCATTGTATTTATGGTAAAATTGTCATCTTCACATGTTGTTACTTTATAACCAGCCAAGGATTTGGAAATTATAATGTTTCGCTTTTTTCATGATTATATTTTTAAATGATTTTATTGCCAATAATATAGTGACAGAAGGTTTGTAACTAACAGAGCCAAATATTCAAGTAGAGTTGACTCTTGAACAATACAGATTTGAACTGCACAGGTGCACTTACATGCAGATTTTTTCAATAGTACATACTCAGTACTACACGAAACACGGTTGAATCCATGGATGTGGAACCTTAGAAGCAGAGGGCCAACTGTAAAATTATACATAGAGTTTTTATTTCACAGGGTATTGGCACCCCTAACCCTTGCCATTGTTCAAGACTCAAGTATATTATCTTCTCCTACAGCTCTGACTTGCGGCTTCCCAGGTGGTGCTAGTGGTAAAGAACCAGCCTGCCAATGCAGAGATGCAGGTTCATCCCCTGGGTCAGGAAGATCCCTGGAGGAGGGCATGGCAACCTACTCTAGTGTTCTTGCCTGGAGAATCCCGTTGACAGAGGAGCCTGGTGGGCTACAGTCCATGGGGTCGCAAAAAGTTGGACATGACTGAAGTGACAGCCCAGCACAGCACAGCTACAGCTAAAAGTAATTAACCTCCAACTAAAATAAATAAATTTGTATTAAAAAAAACAAACTCTATGTCAATTCTCCCGGCATAAACATTTTAGAATCCCCTTTAAAATAGAAGAAATTTGGTGCTTTACTCTTACATCAAAACTCAAAATGTGAAGGCCTTCAAAACGAGCAGTTCACTAACAAAACTCCCTTTCATGCAACTTCCTGATATTAACCCTTTCAGGGAAATATATTTTAACAAAGTAGATGAAAATGTAAAAAAACATTTATTGACTGGTTTTTGCTTGCTGTACGGTACCCTAAGAGCTTTAAATATGCTAGTTGATTTAATGCCTCCAATTTCATAAAATAGACATTTTTATTTTCAAGATGTGATGATTGTAAGAAAGAAAGGTTAGTACCTTCCCATAAGTCTTGACAATACTGAGTGTGAAACTTTAATTTGAAAAGCAGGTTTATCTAAGTTTTCCCATCCAATACATATTAAATGTAAAAGTAACAGAAACAAATAGAAAAAGATGGAAAGCTTTAAGTGAGAAGATAATGAGTGCCTGAAGACAGCTTCATTATCTTCACAAACTTCTCTTAAGACAGCACTATAGATTCCCCCAATCCACTGACTCTTTATTTTTTTCACATTGTTTCTATCCATTTCATATATAATCCATTTTATTGCTTAGAAACATCTGTTAGGAGTGACCTAAGAGAAGGAGGTAGAGAAAAAAAAAGAGACAGATTAAGGGAAAGAGTGCTTCAGATTCATTTGGTCGTTTCATATGATTACAATATAGACCATCATCCAAATTAACACCAAGAATTAACTGCAGTCCTTCTCAGTGCCTTTTTGAGGTTTCTCTGGTATCAGTGGTAAAGAACCCACCTGCCAATGCAAGAGACATGGGTTCGATCCCTGATCATGGAAGACCTCACATGCCACATAGGTCCGCGGGCTACAGTTATTGAGCCTGGCTGGGAGCCACAACTACTGAGCCCATGAGCCACAACAACTGAAGCCCAGGCACCTCAGTTACTGAGGGCCGTGCACCGTTGAGCCCCATGCTCCACAGCGAGAGACGCCATTGCAGTGAGAAACCTTGGCAGAGCAGCTAGAGAGTAGCCCCCGCTCTCCACAACGAAAGACAAACCGGTGCAGCAGTGGAGACTCAGAGCAGTCAAAAATAAATAAATAAAATTATTAAAATTTTTCTCATCTGTAACTAGATAAGGTCCAACAGATTGACACAGGCAGGTAATACAGAAAACACTGCAGATCTTATTAAGGATTATTGACTTTAAGTGTAGGTACTGGAGAAATGGCTCATTTGTATTTCACTTTGTGAAAACTTTCCTGACTTCTACAAAAATAAATGAATAAATAAAGAGGACATAACAAGAAAAAGAGAAAAAGGAGAGAAAAGAAAGAAAGTGAAGTCACTCAGTCCTGTCCGACTCTGCGACCCCATGGACTGTGGCCTGCCAGGCTCCTCCACCCATGGGATTTTCCAGGCAAGAGTACTGGAGTGGGGTGCCATTGCCTTCTCCAGGGGATCTTCCCAACCCAGGGACCTGCACTGCAGGCAGCCTCTTTACTGTCTTAGCCACCAGGGAAGCCCCCAGGAAAGGAAAGAAAAAAAAAAAGTGAAAAGGAGACAAGAAAATTCCTCCGTACGCCCAAGGAATTTTTAAGTCATTTGTGTAACACAGATCAATAGCAAACTTTTTACCTAATTCTACTTTATAAGGAGATTTGTAGCTGTAACTGTTGAGTTATCTGTGATAATGGAAGAAGTCAGGAGATGATTAAACCAGTCTATAGATAATGCAAAAGAGAGAGGAGATAACATTACCAAGTTGAAATTACTGTTTTGAGAGAGGAAAAGACTTCTCCTATAGATGGAATTACAAAGATTTGTAGGGGGAAGACTTCTGTAATATTTAGTACTTTGGGGAGATTAGCAAAAGTAAGTGGATTTTACATGTGATATAATTTCTCTTGCCATTTATTTGAGACATTTTAGTGAAGACGTAAATTGCTTTTCAGTGCTTTGCATACTTCAAATTGGTGACTCTTTTGAATGTAAGTTGATGCTGAAATTGACTTCAAGACAGCTCGTCAACTAGAGAAGCCCAGCGGATGTTGTGTTAGCATTAGTTGCATGTATTTCCAGTAAGAGTGAATTCCTCAAGAATAGGTGTCATATGCTTTGGTATCTGTTTTCCTAATCCCTTCTCTTCTATACTATAGGTGACACAATTCCCTTTTGCAGGCAGAAGTACATCCATGTGCTGCCCCAACTGTGACCTCGGTCAATAGAAATGTAAGAGATTGCCCAGGGTTTCTTATTCCTATGTGAGTAACTGCACACAAGCATGTCATCTGTTCTTTATCTAGAATTTGCAGTTGCTTATGTAACTCATTATGTCTTCCTCCTTGTACAGCTAATGACCCCTTGTATCAAGCTATTCTTCTAAAGGGACTAGTGAATCTCTTAGGTCCTGGTATGTGTGAAACCATAAACTAGAAAATGCATACAGTAGCTACCACAAGAGTACTTTTTTACAAGTAGCATATAAGATTTTAATTAAAACTCAGTGAATATATAGATTAAATGAGTTCTGAGTATCTGTTCTGTTCTTTAATTCCAAGTCTTCAATTCTTAAAGAAATGTGCATTAATAATACACATCAATAATATATATCAATATACATTAATAATAAAGCTAGTCTTATTTCAAGACCACAGCTAAATTATTGCTTGATGGAGTTTATTTTGTGGCAACTAGTGTCAGACTTTATTTTGGGGGGGCTCCAAAATCACTGCAGATGGTGACTGCAGCCATGAAATTAAAAGACACTTACTCCTTGGAAGAAAAGTTATAACCAACCTGGACAGCATATTCAAAAGCAGAGACATTACTTTGCCGACTAAGGTCCGTCTAGTCAAGGCTATGGTTTTTCCTGTGGTCATGTATGGATGTGAGAGTTGGACTGTGAAGAAGGCTGAGTGCCGAAGAATTGATGCTTTTGAACTGTGGTGTTGGAGAAGAGTCTTGAGAGTCCCTTGGACTGCAAGGAGATCCAACCAGTCCATTCTGAAGATCAGCCCTGGGATTTCTTTGGAAGGAATGATGCTAAAGCTGAAACTCCAGTACTTTGGCCACCTCATGCGAAGAGCTGACTCATTGGAAAAGACTCTGATGCTGGGAGGGATTGAGGGAAGGAGGAGAAGGGGACGACAGAGGATGAGATGGCTGGATGGCATCACTGACTTGATGGACGTGAGTCTGAGTGAACTCCGGGAGTTGGTGATGGACAGGGAGGTCTGGCGTGCTGCGATTCGTGGGGTCGCAGAGAGTCGGACACGACTGAGCAACTGAACTGAATTGAACTGACAGTAGTTGTCCATTTCTTTTATGGTTGTGTTCAGCAAAGAGTTTTACAAAAGTATTCTACTTGATCTGCTTCCCTGGTGGCTCAGATGGTAAAGAATCTGCCTGCAAAGCAGGAGACTTGTGTTTGATCGCTAGGTCAGGAAGTTCCCCTGGAAAAGCAAAGGGCTACCCACTCCAGTATTCTTGCCTGGAGAATTCAATGGACAGAGAAGCCTGGGAGGCTACAGTCCATGAGCTCCCAAAGAGTCAGACATGAGTGAGGGACTTTCACTTTGACTTTTATGTTCTTAAACCATGCATGTAAATGTTTTCCACCATTATGCCTTCACAGTATTATTATGGACAAAAATATATCTATCGAATATTAATTTTTGCATACATATAGTTACAAAAATCTGAATATACCCATGACAAAATAGAAATAGCATGATGAACTAGAAATATCTCATGTGTTAAAAGATATGCTTGAGTGTGCCAAGAATTACTAAAAAGTATACTCAAACTGATTCTTATCATATACCCACAGATATTTATTTAGTGAATCCAGGGTGGGTCTCAGGACTCTGGATTTTTAAATTAACTTTACCTCCTTCACCTCTCCTAATCCCAAGAGATTCTGATAAGGAAACACAACTTCTGAACCTTTGGATTGTGTTGAATTACACAAAGGCCCTTTTCAGCACTTTTTGCCTAACTTCCTCTTTTTTTTTTTGTTAACTCACCCTAGAAGTCATTGTTTTCCAAGGAAGTAATAAAATGTTGAGTTTATTTTAATTCTTTGCAGAATAGCAAACTTCTGATATTAATTTGAGCACTCATTTTTATTGAAGTATAATTGCTTTACAATGTTGTGTTAATTTCTGCTGTATAGCAAAGTGAATCAGCTATATGTATGCATATATCCCCTCCCTCTTGAGCCTCCCTCCCACCACCTTTCCCCATCCCACCCATCTACGTCATCTCAGAACACTGAGCTGAGATCCCAGTGCTATACAGCAGCTTCCCCCTAGTTATCTCTGTTACATATGGTAGTGTGTATTTGTCAGGCCTATCCTCTCAATTTATCTCTTCACTCCCCACTTCCCTCTGTGTCCACATGTTGGTTCTCTATGTCTGTGTTTCTATTTCCACCCTGAAAACAGGCTTACTGTACCATCTTTCTAGATTCTATACATATGTATGGAATCTAATTTGGTCTCTTAAAACAGATTTTCCTATTGAGAAGATAACTCATTGAGTAGTTAGAAGTTACTACATGTCCTCAGTTTAAAGTAATACTTTGTCATCCTAGCGCATGTGTTTCTCAGGAATCTGATCAGCATGAATAAAACATATCTGAAATCTGAACACCAGGCAAAGCAGTAAAACGGAGATAATTAATTTCAGAAATGAGGAGCAAGTCTTGAAATAGAATATATCTTATGAAATATCACCTAAAAACAAAACAGAAAAGGACACCCATCTCTTGCGCTGTGTGCTGTGCTAACTCACTTCAGTCATGGCTGACTCTTTATGATCCTATCCTCTGTCCATTGGATTCTCCAAGCAAGACTACTGGAGTGGGTTGCCATGCCTTTCTCCAGAGGATCTCCCCAACCCAGAGACTGAACCTGCATCTTCAGCAGCATCTGTATTGCAGGCAGACTCTTTCCCATCTGAGCCACCAGGGATGCCCTTCCACCCCATCTCTTAGGTTTGGCTTATTTTCAACAACATCTGGGATGAAACATAACTCATCTCTATGCAACTAGTGGCTTTGTAGGTTTTGCCATAACAATGACATTTCTATTTACTGAAATACTCATCCATTTCATGTAAGATACAAAATTTAAGAGAAGTAATATTAATCATTATTTTCCCCCTTTTACAATGAGTCATCCCTTGCATGCTCTTAATTTTATTTAAATTTTACTTTTTGATCTGTGTGTTCATTTTTCAAGTCATAAGTAATTTGAAAGCTAGGGGTGTATATATGTGTGTGTGTGTGTGTGTGTGTGTGTGTGTGTGTGTGTGTGTGTGTTAGAAAGATAGAAATAGAGCAAGAGAGAGAGAGAATTTGTATCTGTGTGATTTTTTTTAAACTCTTCTCAGTAAAATCAGTAAGATTTCGCCTTTTTTTCCTTCCCACGTTTGACAGATATAGACATGAAGATAAGAATCACGATAGGCTGTTGAATAGTTTATCTGTTTGTAGTTTAGCTTCAAATATATGACTCTAAATTTCAGAATAGATACATCACTTGGTGTAGTTCAGATAATTGATTCATAAGTCAGCTACATCAGGCAGGTTTTGATGGTATCTTTATAAATAGGCCGGAGCTTTCAAATGCCTGATCGTATCTCTCATGCTGACATGAAAGGCATTTAGAGGTTGGAATATGCTAGCTGTACAACTCGTATTCTAGATACAGTTCATGAGGCCTATTAGCTTCCTATGGCACAAGTAACAAAATATCACTGAAATGTAATAAATTGAATGATAATCTCAGAAATGCTTTTCTAATTGTGTTTTAAAAGAGCAATGTGAGATATGACTTTTACATTAGATGTTTAGAAATAAAAATGCAAGGCATTTTAATGCATTTAAAATAAAAACAAGCATGATAATAAAATAAGAGGATTACAAAGTCCAGAGACATATCTGCCAGTGCATACTGCTAAGATGGTTTCTCATCCATGTGTGAGTCAGATGGAGCCTGCCTTTGCAAAATGCATTCACTCCATCTGTCTTCATAATTCCAGATGCATGATCATACATCTCTTATCCTAAAATGAGATAAAGGATTAAGAATTTGCATGGTGAGGTATTTGTGTAACAACTGTAAACACATAAGATTCTGAACTAGAAGTAGTTAGACATATTTATTTGGTAATTTTAACCAGATCCCCTATACACTTCATGAATTTCTTTATATTTTTCACAACTACGGGGGCCAAACATCCTATACCACACATTACACATTGTCTTCCCCCTGATTGCAGTCCTAGCCTGACTCGCGGGTCAGATCTCATGTATAGAGGGGATGTTTTTCTTATTTGGACAGGCTTGAAATACTTCATTCTAGGGCTTCCCAGGTTGTGCCAGTGGTAAAGAATCCATCTGCCAATGCAGGAGACATAAGAGACATGGATTTGATCCCTGGGTAGGGAAGATATCCTGGAGGAGGGAATGGCAGCTCATTCCAATATCTTGCCTGAAAAATTTCATGGACAGAGGAGCCTGGTGGGCTTCAGTCCACTGAGTCGCAAAGAGCCGGACATGACTGAAATGACTTAGCACAGAGGCATGCACTTGATTCCAAGTGCTATTCCCCCACTCCATTCCCACAAAAATATTTATTTTGTGTCCCACAAAAATAAGCACACAACCTTATAATCCTTGAAGACATCTGTATCCATCTGAAGAAAATCAAAATAGCTTACCCAAAATATGCCACCTTGGCACACTGAGTATTTTTACTTCAAGGCACTTAACACAGCGAGTGAAATAACTCCCACAGTCCTTTTTCTTCCAAAAAGTTCCAACAGGAAACACACTGTGGAGACACACCTGTAGTGTCCTAAATTTGGAAAGTGTTAATTTCCTAAAGAGAACCTCTTGAAGCACAAAACCGGAAGTTGCAGGAACCTATCAGAACATGTCTTCATGTGGCAGAAGAGCCAGGAGACCTTCTGCTGTAGGATCCGTTGGTACTCTTGGCACTCCACAAGGAAGAGATGCCCTCGCAGTGTTCTTCCTGTTTGCAGCAGTTCATGTAGAAGCAGTTCAGGCAGAGCTATAGGAAGCTTCTCGAATCCCCAGGCCCCATACCTGTCCCAGCTGTGTGAAGTGCTTCCTGTCCCAAGGGAACTGTGGCTGCACCAGGCTTTTAAGCACTGTAGGGTCTATATGTGTGTGGGGACTTTGACTGCAGATGTACCTTAAGGCCAAACACAGGAATTAGAGGTCATGTGTCTGCAAGTTCTGCAGCCGTGTGTTTACCCAGAAGGCCATTCTCACATGTACCTGAGAACGGTACACTGGCCAGTGTAAGACTCTGCACCCAAGCCAGCCCGGACTAACACAAGGACACCCACACCAGCCAGAAGCCTCTAACTAAGAGTTTTGCAGGCAGTGCAACACGGAGAAGGGCCCTGATGAAGGGCACGTGGTCAACCACCATGGGGAGGGCGCCACCAGGAGGATCCACTTCTGCCAGATTTGTGGGAAGACATTTAAACGGCTGGACCAGGTGTGTGGACATGTCAGACAGCCCCAGGGGATGGAGGAAGTTCAAGTGCACAGAGTGTGACTCCAAGTTCATGCAGTAGGCCCACCTATGACTGATGTAGAGCTGTCACCCACTGCAGTGCAAGCTGGATGGACCCTGGTCACTGAAGATCAGATGAGGCTCTTGGTGGTAGTGGACATGGTGGGCGTTGTACCCCAGCCACTGTCTGCAGAGCTGGAGGTGGGCTTGGTTGAGTGCATGGTGAAGTCCTTGGCCCGAGGTGGCCTGGTCAAAGGCTGTGTGCAAAGGAGAACTACAAAAGCCTGGGTCCTGCATCTCTTGCTCATCCTCCCACTTGCCATCTCTTTGAAAGGCAACACCTTTCAACCCTTTTCCACCACAATTCACTTGGTCCTAACTCCCAGTAAGCCACAGGGCTTTGGACTAGGAAAAAAAGATTTTTTTTTCTTGAGTGTTTTGCTTCTTACTGTCTTCCCATCTTAGCTCTAAAGATGTTCTCAAGAAGTCAGTACCTAACACAAATTTAAAATAGCCATCCCTCTTCCTCCCACTCCCCTTGCATGCCTGATCTTTTCGGCTGCTTAGTTTTTCTCTGTAGTCCTTATGCACTCAACATTATCTGACATCCTGTAGCATTTACATATTTTGTTTATCATTGTCTCTTCTCTTTAAAATATAAGCTTCATGAAGGCATGGCATTTAATATATTTTGTTTGCTGCTGTATCTCCAAAGCTAAGAACAAAGCCTGACCCATAACAGAATGCCAATAAACATCATTTTGTCTTGTAAAAGAATATATGATTTTTGTTTTTAAGTAGGCTTCTCTGGTGGCTCATACAGTAAAGAATCTGCCTGTAATACAAGAGACCCGGGTTTTAATCCCTGGGTCAGGAAGATCCACTGGAGAAGGAAGTGGCAGCCCATTCCAGTATTCCTGCCTGGAGAATTTCATGGACAGAGAAGCATGGTGGGCTACAGTTCATGGGGATGCAAAGAGTCTGACGCAACTGAACAAATAACACTTTCACTTTTTCATGTTTGTAAGTGCAAAGATAAGAATGAAAGAAGTACACTAAACTAATGAGACTAACAATTCTTGGAGTGATTGAGAATGGAATGAGAACTATGAGAACTTTCGTTCTTCATACTTTTATTTTAAGCACTTTCTACTTATTAACAGCATGTGTTTCTATGATCAAAGAATATTATAATACAACTAATCACCAAGGTATAATTACACAGTGATTGCCACATAATAGGCATTCAAATGTTTTATCCAATAAGTATTCTATGGGCTCCAGCTATATGCCAGACACTGTAGTAAGACCCTAAGTAGACGATAGTGAAAGTGAATCACCACCTCCACTTTCCTGGAGCCTGAGATAATGTAATAGAGGTCTATTTATTGCCTAAAGATCACATGTACTTTCTATTGTTTATGAAGTTACACAAACATTTATGAAAATCTGGCAAACATTTCCATTGCTTGAAAAAGGGCACAAGGGCAGTTTCCAGAATGATGGAAATGTTCTATATCATGATCTGACAGCAGTAACACAGGTGAATACATTTGTTAAAATTCACTGAACTGTGCATTTAAAATATGTGCTTTTCATTGTATGTAAATTATCTTAATCAAAAATGCAAAAGTATATATCTTTTGTTTTCCAAATTATAACACCTGGTCTTGTAGAAAATTAGAGTGGTAATCTATCTTAAAATAGAAAATTAATAAATGTGATTAATAAGATTTAGGATTTGATTTAGATTGACAAATAAAAATCTACAGATATTAGTAAATAAAGATAAACTGAGGAGATTTTTTAGAATCCATACAAAAATTTGACTATGCAAATCAACCCA
Source organism: Budorcas taxicolor (assembly GCF_023091745.1). Lineage (NCBI taxonomy): Eukaryota > Metazoa > Chordata > Mammalia > Artiodactyla > Bovidae > Budorcas > Budorcas taxicolor. Next base: position 135,534,652 of record NC_068914.1, on the reverse strand, counting down.
ATAGACTTAATATTTGTGAATATGAAATAGTCTTTGGCTGTCTTTTGATTACAGAATTAATTAATGTTTATTTATAGAAAATTTGGAAATCACAGAAAAATCATCAAGAGCTCATAATCATTTAGCATATTTTATTGCACTCACTGGAGAAGGCAATGGCACCCCAGTCCAGTACTCTTGCCTGGAAAATCCCATGGATGGAGGAGCCTGGTGGGCTGCAGTCCATGGGGTCGCTAAGAGTCGGACAGGACTGAGTGACTTCAATTTCACTTTTCACTTTCATGCATTGGAGAAGGAAATGGCAACCGACTCCAGTGTTCTTGCCTGGAGAATCCCAGAGACGGGGGAGCCTGGCAGACTGCCGTCTATGGCGTCGCACAGAGTCGGACACGACTGAAGTGACTTAGCAACAGCAGCAGCAGCAGCATTGCAATCATTTTTCAAAGATACATTTGTACATGAATGAAATTATACTTACCTATACTTTTGTATCTTGCTTTTACATTTATCATCAAAACACAGGTATCTCCCCTCAGATTAAAAATCATTTATAGATATGATTTTAAATGTGTGTCTGTTTTACAATACTATTGAGGGGGTGTGGTGTGGTAGAGAGAGCAATATAGACTTAGCTACATTCATTTCTGAATCCCAGTTCAGGTAATAGCTAGCCTTTGATCTAGGTTAATCTTTTTGTCTTTGTTGAGGTATATAAATGATATGATTAAGTTAGGTAAAATGAGTCAACAGTATCTTCTCTTCAGGGTTCCTTTATATGAAATATATTTCAATTGTCTAGCACTGTACTATGCATCTGGCATATACTGAATAAGTAATTATATAGTTCAGTTCAGTTCAGTTGCTCAGTTGTGTCCGACTCTGTGACCCCATGAATCACAGCACACCGGACCTCCCCATCCATCACCAACTCCCAGAGTTACCCAAACTCATGTCCATGGAGTCAGTGATGCAGTCCAGCCATCTCATCCTCTGTCATCCACTTCTCCTCCTGCCCTCAATCCCTCCCAGCATATAGTCCACATACCATAATTGCTTTAACCATTTCTTTAGACAGTATTCTTGTTTAAAAGTTTCTCTGTTTTAATGAAGTCTACCTAAGATAGTTTGTTTCTCTGATTAGTGATAGCTTAGATTTTTAGACTTCCCCATCTAGGGTCACTGATGGTAAATAATATCACACATATCATCCTATGCATATGATTAAACTTAACACTAGCCTTCTAGTTTTAAACTCTTAATTTTGATTATTCTCTGTTTATCGGAATTGAAACATTGATAATCTTTCAGTAACTCTGAGTATATTTTTCAAGCATTTGTATATTTGAAGTTGTCTTCATAATTCAACCAGAATTTTTGTCTTTATAACTAAAATTTAGCAAAAGTTTTCCTCATTAGACATTTCACTTCTCATAACAACTATCACATAATTGCAAAGAAATTTAAGGCAAGCTAAATTTTTCCACTGATTTTTAACTTTTTTTCTTCCTGGGAGACTCTGTAATTTTTTTTTTTTTTTCTGAAACACATTGAATCATATTTGACATTTAGGACTATATCTATTTCATTGTACTACAAGGATAGGGACTGTTCTACTACAGATTTCTAAGTTTATAGTAAAGGAATATGTGTTACAAAGTTAGAGTCTAACTTTCATGCCTGTAATATTTATTAATATCATATGCTTTTTAATATATTTCTTTGTTATTTGAATTCTTAAAAATCTCCTCTTGTTTTACATCACCATCATTGAATTGATTTTCTGCAATTCCAGTTTAACCTTTCTCGCCTAAAATGAAGGTTTTAAAGTCTGTCCTAGACTTTCTACTTATTTTTCATTTTAAAAAATATTTTTGGATATGTAATTTTCCAATTTGGATTAGTATTTATGTATTCTTATCTTGAGTAATATTTTCAGAAGTTCATTATTACATCACCAGATGGTCAACAGCAAAATCAGACTGATTATATTCTTTTTAGCCAAAGATGGAGAAGCTCTTATACAGTCAACAAAAAACAAGACCAGGAGCTGACTGTGGCTCAGATCATGAACTCCTTATTACCAAATTCAGACTCAAATTGAAGAAAGTAGGGAAAACCGCTAGACCATTCAGGTAAGACCTAAATCAAATACCTTATGATTATACAGTGGAAGTGAGAAATAGATTTAAGGGACTAGATCTGATAGATAGAGTGCCTGATGAACTATGGAATGAGGTTCGTGACATTGTACAGGAGACAGGGATCAAGACCATCCCCATGGAAAAGAAATGCAAAAGAGCAAAATGGCTGTCTGGGGAGGCCTTACAAATAGCTGTGAAAAGAAGAGAAGCGAAAAGCAAAGGAGAAAAGGAAAGATATAAGCATCTGAATGCAGAGTTCCCAAGAATAGCAAGAAGAGATAAGAAAGCCTTCTTCAGTGATCAATGCAAAGAAATAGAGGAAAAGAACAGAATGGGAAAGACTAGAGATCTCTTCAAGAAAATTAGAGACACCAACAAAACATTTCATGCAAAGATGGGCTCAATAAAGGACAGAAGGGGTATGGACCTAACAGAAGTAGAAGATATTAAGAAGAGGTGGCAAGAATACACAGAAGAACTATACAAAAAAGATGTTTATGACCCAGATAATCACAATTGTGTGATCACTCATCTAGAGCCAGACATCCTGGAATGTGAAGTCAAGTGGGCCTTAGAAAGGATCACTACGAACAAAGCTAGTGGTGGTGATGGAATTCCAATTGAGCTATTCCAAATCCTGAAAGATGATGCTGTGAAAGTGCTGCACTCAATATGCCAGCCAATTTGGAAAACTCACCAGTGGCCACAGGCTGGAAAAGGTCAGTTTTCATTCCAATCCCAAAGAAAGGCAATGCCAAAGAATGGTTTAACTACTGCACAATTGTACTCATCTCACATGCTAGTAAACTAATGCTAAAAATTCTCCAAGCCAGGCTTCAGCAATACGTGAACAGTGAACATCCTGAAGTTCAAGCTGGTTTTAGAAAAGGCAGAGAAACCAGAGATCAAATTGCCAACATCCACTGGATCATGGAAAAAGCAAGAGAGTTCCAGAAAAACATCTATTTCTGCTTGATTGACTATGCCAAAGCCTTTGACCGTGTGGATCACAATTCTGAAAGAGATGGGAATACCAGACCACCTGACCTGCCTCTTGAGAAATCTGTATGCAGTCAGGAGGCAACAGTTAGAAGTGGACATGGAACAACAAACTGGTTCCAAATAGGAAAAGGAGTACGTCAAGGCTGTATATTGTCATCCTGCTTATTTAACTTCTATGCAGAGTACATAATGAGAAACACTGGGCTGGAAGAAACACAGGCTGGAATCAAGATTGCTGGGAGAAAGATCAATAACCTCAGATATGCAGATGACACCACCCTTATGGCAGAAAGTGAAGAGGAACTAAAAAGCCTCTTGATGAAAGTGAAAGAGGAGAGTGAAAAAGTTGGCCTAAAGCTCAACATTCAGAAAACGAAGATCATGGCATCCGGTCCCATCACTTCATGGGAAATAGATGAGGAAACGGTGGAAACAGTGTCAGACTTTATTTTTCTGGGCTCCAAAATCACTGCAGATGGTGATTGCAGCCATGAAATTAAAAGACACTTGCTCCTTGGAAGAAAAGTTATGACCAACCTAGATAGCATATTCAAAAGCAGAGACATTACTTTGCCAACTAAGGTCCATCTAGTCAAGGCTAGGTTTTTCCAGTGGTCATGTATGAATGTGAGAATTGGACTGTGAAGAAGGCTAAGTGCCAAAGAATTGATGCTTTTGAACTGTGGTGTTGGAGAAGACTCTTGAGAGTCCCTTGGACTGCAAGGAGATCCAATCAGTTCATCCTGAAGGAGATCAGCCCTGGGATTTCTTTGGAAGGAATGATGCTAAAGCTGAAACTCCAATACTTTGGCCACCTCATGTGAAGAGTTGACTCATTGGAAAAGACTTTCATGGTGGGAGGGATTGGGGACAAGCAGAGAAGGGGACGACCGAGGATGAGATGGCTGGATGGCATCACTGACTCTATGGACGTGAATCTGAGTGAACTCTGGGAGTTGGTGATGGACAGGGAGGCCTGGCATGCTGTGATTCATGGGGTCACAAAGAGTCAGACACGACTGAGCGACTGAACTGAACTGATGGTTGGGGCATTTATCTGTTCTGTTCTATGTTTCCTGATGCTTATAAAAGGAAGAAAGTTTTAATGGTCTGGTTTGCCAGCATATGATACTTCCATTTTTATCCTTATCTTTATCACCCTCATTATTTTAGAAAGGGATAGTGTAGCTCTCTCAAGTCTCATACTTGAAGTGTGGTTGTTGTATCCATCTCAGCATAAATTCTATGCATCTTAGTCTCTCAGTTGTGTCCAACTGTGGGACTCCATGGACTGTAGCCCTCCAGGCTCCTCTGTTCATAGAATTCTCCAGACAATAGTACTGGAGTGGGTTGCCATTCTATTCTCCAGAAGACCTTCCTGATCCAGGAATCTAACCCGGGTCTCCCACATTGCAGGCAGATCCTTTACTACTTGAGCCAATAGGAAGTCCCAAATTCTATGCATAATCAGAGTTTATTTAGTTTGGCTATGCTTTATGGAGGTGAATGTGGTTCCCAAATTTGCTCTCTTCTCATTACAAGGGAGATATAATGGATAACACAACACAATTTTTTTTCTATTATTAACAAATGCTATACATGAATCGGAGAAGGCAATGGCACCCCACTCCAGTACTTTTGCCTGGAAAATCCCATGGAAGGAGGAGCCTGGTGGGCTGCAGTCCATAGGGTCGCTAGAGTCGGGCACGACTTTGCAACTTCAGTTTCACTTTTCACTTTGATGCATTGGAGAAGGAAATGGCAACCCACTCCAGTGTTCTTGCCTGGAGAATCCCAGGGATGGGAGAGCCTGGTGAGCTGCTGTCTGTAGGGTCGCACAGAGTCGGACATGACTGAAACGACTTAGCAGCAGCAGCAGCAGCAGCATACATGAATAGTTCTAAACCACAGCCCGTTTGAGCTCCTGCTCCAACACTTCCTTTCTACAACAAGTCTTAACCTCATCTGTGTTTGCCTTTATCCGTGATTGCAATACTGATGAAGAAAGTTTGCAACTGTTTCTTCTCTTATTCCTCTAGCTGTGACTGTTTAAAGAAATACAAGTGTTGGTAGTGGGTCCTGCAGAGAAGGAGATGGCTCCCCACACCAGTACTCTTGCCTGGCAAATCCCATGGAAGGAGGAGCCTGGTAGGCTGCAGTCCATGGGGTCGCTAGGAGTCGGACACGACTGAGCAACTTCATTTTCACTTTTCACTTTCATGCATTGGAAAAGGAAATGGCAACCCACTCCAGTGTGCTTCCCTGAGAATCCCGGGGACGGCGGAGCCTGGTGGGCTGCCATCTATGGGTTCGCACAGAGTCAGACGCGACTGAAGCGACTTAGCAGCAGCAGCAGCAGCAGTGGGTCCTGAGTAATAAGATAGTGTTATTTTGGGATATGTACTTCAGAAAATCGTTCTCATAGAGGAAAGGGACAGATGGTTTCTTTTCTGCTTGTGCAAAGCTTGTGTGAAGCTAGGACTTAAGAAAAGGGTAATATAGGCAAAGTGCATTTTTAGCCCAGAAGGTAGCACAAAGATATCTCCAATTTTTTCTATCATTTCTATTCTCAATTATGTAAGTGAAACACTGAAATTCTGTTACATGACCTGTGTTATATGAAACTTCAATGCTATTACAAACTGTCATTATTTAATTTAAAAAATTGAAGTTTAACAGAAAATTGTGAAATAGTAGATTTGGTCCTTTTAACTAGTCAATGTTTCAATTAAATCTCCATGATTAAATAGGGCATGCCAATATATGTCCAATATTAAAGTTCTGTGATAGATGATCGTTTACTACTGGTTCTGTAAAGATAAAATCATTAAAGCTGTGTTGTTTTATATTTTTTATAGGTGAATTCAATTTGTTTAAATGTGTTTAGTAAAAAAAAAACTTTAGAGAGAGATAAATATAGACATATAGTATAACTATATGGCATACCTCTATACACAAATACACATATGTGTGTACTAGTTATAGTCTACCAATGAATATGTTTATCTTCAAAAAGATGTTATTAACAGAACAATAAATAGTATTTGGAATGACCTAATTCCACTAATTTTTATACTATTTTTGAGCAGATTTTGCTCAAAACATTTCCTATTGTGGAGAATAACAATAAGTAAAATATAGACTTCTTTTACTTATGGCCTCAAAATTTTCTGATAAATGTCAACCAACTGGTTATTTTCTTTATAATTATTGCCTGAATAAGTTAAATTTTCTGTCTTCAACTCAACATCAAAACTTTAATCACAGATATGTATAGAAATATCCCCAAAATTTAAAAACTGAATTAGTTTGTTACCGTTAAAATAAATCTGTATCTGGAAAAAATATCAGTTTAATTTAATATGTGTTTTGAAATGTTTTCATGTGTCTAGTTGTTTAGTACTCATTTTTACAGCTGAGTTGACTAAACAAGTAAAACTGAGATGTTAAACACTCAATCTTATAAAGTGATCTAAAAACTACGGAGGTAACTCATGGTCATACTTCCACATAATGGCAAATAATTCCATTTCATACTCTTATTCCATTTTCTGTGTTTTCTTAATTCTTTATGTCTCAGTTTTTTCAGGATTACTAAAATGTTGTCAAATTTCACATTGGAATGACTTTTTATCAGCTAATCCCTTCCTTACAGGAACTAATAGTTCCATTCTTAATAATAAATTATATCTCTATCCAAAAGAAATAAAATACTGTTTGGTGGTTTATACATTTGAAAACTATGATGAACTTCTTACTTGCTTGAAATGTGTTGTCATGCTGGAGTATATTCCCAATTTACAGTGTGCTTTTTTTTCCTTGGGAATTTAAAATACTTTCAATACTCTGGACTTTGCCTGATTTCCCCAGAAGTGTGGAGTATGACTGATAACTGCCTTTAGAATCCCTAATAGCTAAATTACAATTATTATGCAAAGTCCTACAATAGACAGTTATATGGATTGTTAAATGACTTTGCCTTTTTTGCAAACTATAATCATTTTCCTTTATTAGCTGAAGGATTTCATAATTTAAGGAAGATGAGAAACCTATAAGTCACACTTTCAAGTAAGGAACATGGATATTGCAAACATTAAATTCCCCCATAAAAACGTTAAGGCATCATTAAACTAGGTTCAGATTAATACAATTCAGTCAACTCTAGATAGATATCTCCCATAATAAGCTGAAACAATACCTAGTGATCTAAGATGTAAAATATTTTACTACAGCCAATTTATAAACCTATAAAACATACAGGTATCATTCAACCTCTTTATTAATAGTGCATGCCTTGTATTAAATCAAAACCATTTCAAAGACCCCTCCCCTTTGGCATTCTCTTCCTCAGCTGTTGCCCCTCATTATGTGTTATCTCACTGAAGCTCATCCAAAGTGAATGACGGCATCTTTTTTTTTTTTTTTTTTAATAGAAGCAGCACAGACAATTCCCAGCCTAGTGCTACAGCTTAACTATCTTTGAGATTTATAGACACACTTGCTATCTTCAACCTACAACGTTCTATGGCCTAATGTTGATGTATTTGTTTCTGCACTGTAAGTAGATGTGGTTTTTCTCACTTTGGAAAACTGCAATTTGTTATTTTTAGGTTTTCACAAGTTGTTTTACATATGAGTGATAGTCATAAGGAGAGCAATTTGGGAATAACTAGATATTGTAGATAATTTTGAATCTGGTTTGGAAGGTTCTTTTTTTTTTTTCATTATGTTTTTGCCCAATAAGAAAGCCAAACATTTCATATTGACTGAGTTACTAAGGATTTTAAAGAATTATCTGTTCTCATTACCTATTGCCCCATAAGAACTCCTTCCACCAAAACAAACAAACAAACAAAACATAACCAAGAATATATTCTAGGCTTAGAATTCTATAAGTGGAAATAACTTATCCCTGCTTCACATGGCATGGGTTGGAGTGAAGTGAAGTGAAGTGAAATCGCTCAGTCATGTCTGACTTTTTGTGACCCCATGGACTGTAGCCTACCAGGCTCCTCCCTCCATGGGATTCTCCAGGCAAGAGTACTGGAGTGGGTTGCCATTTCCTTCTCTGGGGATCTTCGCAACCCAGGGATCGAACCCGGCTCTCCCACATTCCAGGCAGACGCTTTAACCTTTGCTCCACATGGCATGGGTTGGAGTAGTCCAGTTTTAGAGGCTGAAATCACTGGAGGATTCGCATGTGTTTGGGAGTTGTGTGCTCACTAACCCCAAGAGGTATAGTATTTCTGTCCTGGTGTCTTCAGTGCAGCCAGATTCATCCATGCAAATTTTGAACAAGGCAGGGTCCCAGGAAGAGATGGGAGCTCGAGCTGTTTTCCAAGCCGGTCTCATAAATCCTTTCCAATATCTCCATCTCATCCCATGTGTTAAAAGAGAGTCAGCAAGGATAGTCCATATCAAGGGGAAGGAAATTAGAATCAACCTATCAGTGGGAGAAGTGTCAAAAAATGTGTGAATATGTTTTATAACTATCACATTATAAAAGGGGAAACCTGGTACCTTTAACCTCAGTTCAGTTCAGTCACTCTCTTTGAGACCCCATGAATGGCAGCACGCCAGGCCTCCCTGCCCATCACCAACTCCTGGAGTTTACCCAAAGTCATTTCCATCAAGTCGGTGATGCCATCAAGCCATCTCATCCTCTGTCATCCCCTTTTTCTCCTGCCCCCAATCCCTCCCAGAATCAGGGTCTTTCCCAATGAGTCAATTCTTCGCATGAGGTGGCCAAAGTATTGGAGTTTCAGCTTTAGCATTAGTCTTTCCAATGAACACCCAGGAATGATCTCCTTTAGAATGGACGGGTTGGATCTCCTTGCAGTCCAAGGGACTCTCAAGACTCTTCTCCAACACCACAGTTCAAAAGCATCAATTCTTTGGTGCTCAGGTTCTTCACAGTCCAACTCTCACATGCATACATAACTGCTGGGAAAACCATAGCCTTGACTAGATGGACCTTTGTTGGCAAAGTAATGTCTCTGCTTTTGAATATGCTATCTAGGTTGGTCATAACTTTTCTTCCAAGGAGTAAGTGTCTTATAATTTCATGGCTGCAATCACCATCTGCAGTGATTTTGGAGCCCCCCAAAAATAAAGTCTGACACTGTTTCCACTGTTTCCCCATCTATTTCCCATGAAGTGATGGGACCAGATGCCATGATCTTCATTTTCTGAATGTTGAGTTTTAAGCCAACTTTTTCACTCTCCTCTTTCACTTTCATCAAAGGGCTTTTTTAGTTCCTCTTCACTTTCTGCCATAAGGGTGGTGTCATCTGCATATCTGAGGTTATTGATCTTTCTCCCTGCAAGCTTGATTTCAGCCTGTGTTTCTTCCAGCCCAGCATTTCTCATGATGTACTCTGCGTAGAAGTTAAAGAAGCAGGGTGACAATATACAGCCTTGACGTACTTTATTTTCCAATTTGGAACCAGTCTGTCGTTCCATGTCCAGTTCTAACTGTTACTTCCTGACCTGCATACAGATTTCTCAAGAGGCCGGTCAGGTGGTCTGGTATTCCCATCTCTTTCAGAATTTTCCACAGTTTATTGTGATCCACACAAAGGCTTTGGCATAGTCAATAAAGCAGAAATAGATGTTTTTCTCGAACTCTCTTGCTTTTTTGATGATCCAGAGGATGTTGACAATTTGATCTCTGGTTTCTCTGACTTTTCTAAAACCAGCTTGAACATCAGGAAGTTCATGGTTCACGTATTGCTAAAGCCTGGATTGGAGAATTTTGAGCATTACCTTTAACCTAGTACCTTTAAATATCACTCTGAAAAATAATCAATGGTTCACCAACAGTTCATTCATTATTTTATCTCATGGAAACTATTTTTAAAATAGAAATTATTTTTTAATGGAAAACATTTTTTTTATCTTTACTAAGGTGTAACTGAAAAAAACTGCAATACATTTAATGTGTATGACATAGTGATTTCATATACAGATATATTGTGAGGGCTTCCCACATGTTGCTAGTGATAAGGAACCCCCCTGCTAATGCAGGAGACACAGGAGACATGGGTTTCATCCCTGGGTCAGGAATATCCCTTAGAGGAAGAAATAGCAACCCACTCCAGTATTCGTGCCTGGAGAACCCCATGGACAGAGGAGATTGGCAGGCTACAGTCCATAGATCGCAAACAGTTGAACATGATTGAAGCAACTTAGCACACACATATGTTGTGAAATGATTACCACAATCAAGTTAACTAATACACCCATCACCTCACATAGTTATCTTTTTTCTTTTTGCTAAGAATGCTTGTTCTTATTCCTTTGTTCCATAGATTCCATGTAACAAGTGTCACCTCAGATAACCTTGCTGAAAAATCAAGGTACAGTAAAGAAATATTAATATATACAAATATGAATAGTATACTTAGAAAAATCTTGATTCATCACAGATACATATGTATAGATGAAGCTATAAAAAATTTTCATATCATTTTGACAGTAGAGTTCTTCCATTTGACATAGATAAGTATGTTATTTTTTAATGCAAAATCAGCCTCAAAGAATCATTCTTTTACTGAGAAAATAATTTTAAAGAATGAAGACCAAATCTCTTATTTGGGCAAATAATAATAGCAAAATAAATTTATAAAGATAAAAGTATAAATGTTTAAAATGATATATATATATTCATATCCATATACTTATATAATCAATATTAATATTATAAAAATTAGTAAAACCCTATAAATAGTTGATCAAAAAATATGTCCTACTGAATTTATGGAATAATACACAAAAGAAGTTTATTTCTTATTTACAAAGCAATGTAATCTGAATATTCTTAGTTGATAAGAAGCACTCCTCACTCAAGCTTGATGTGATAGTGCCAGGCAAAAGAGGACAAGCTCTCGTTACAGATCTGCCCAGAGATGACCATGAAGTTCACAGGTAAAAGCAAACGATCCCATTTGTCAGTAGACTTTGTTGTGTACCCTGTAAGACAGGAAGGTGTAATACAAGATAGTACGGAGTTTTAGACCATGATCAATAGTTTTGCCAGTTGGTCAGAGGTATCTGTAAGAGGTGGGCTTCCCAGGTGGTACAGTGGTAACGAATCTGCCTGCCAATGCAGGAAACGTGGGTTCTATCCCTAAATGGAAAAGGTTTCCCTGGAGTAGGAAACGGCAACCCACTCCAGTATTCATGTCTGGAAAACCTCATGGACAGAGGAGCATAGCAGGCTATAGCACAGAATCGAAAATGACTGAGCATGTGTGCACACATCTGTAAGAGGTAAGATTGGAAGAACAGTGCCAAGAAGGACTGCAGGAAATGTATGTGAATGGATCTCTGAGAGACAGTATAAAATTTACAGATCTTTGTGTATCATTTTATTGCCCACGGGAGAGCATCCACCAATGAGAAATCACTTTACATCCAAATGAGCAGGATGAACTGCCCTACAGATAATCTTCTTTTTGCTTGACTACTGTTGTGCTTATATGTAATGGACTCAGGATAATAATGGCCTTGGTGGCAGGGATGGGAGCAAGGTTTGAGCCCACAATATGGACTTTGCCTCAATAAAGCATCTAAGTTTCCAACCAACCAGTATAAAAAATGGAGCCTTACTCTGGATACAGCATTGTTTCTCTGGGGGCTGAGTGGATGGATAAGCAGGCTAGCAGGCTAAACAGTTGTTGTTGTTGTTCAGTCGTTAAGTCATGTCCAAATCATTGCAACCCCATGGACTGCAGCATGCCAGGCTCCTCTGCCCCTCACTATTTCCCGAAGTTTGCTCAAATTCATGTCCACTGAGTCGGTGATGCTATCTAACCATTTCATCCTCTACTGCCCCCTTCTCCTTTTGCCTTCAATCTTTCCCAGCATTAGAGTCTTTTTCAATGAGTTGGTTCTTTGCATCATGTAGCCAAAGTATTGGAACTTCAGCTTCAGCGACAGTTCTTATAATGAATATTCAGGGTTGACTTGACTTCCTTTAGGATTGACTAGTGTGACCTCCTTGTAGTCCAAGGGACTCTCAAGGTTAAACAGTCATTGGGTTAAATGCTGGCATCCAGATTCTGCTGTCCCAGGATTCTATCATTTGCATTGATACTGACAAGTGTGGTTCAATGGCAGCATCTCTATAGTCAGCTCTGCCCGGTGGAGCACAGTCACTATCAAGGTTGTCAAAGCTCTTTGCCTCTTCACCACTCTGTTCCTCACTTCCTTATAGTATAGGAAGTTCCTCTGAATCATCCCAGAGAACACAATCAGATGGTGGGTTCTTGGGCCCAACCCTCATAACAATTCAAACTCCCCCATCTTTATGAACATTCTGAACTATTTTGTAACTACCACATATAAGTTCCCTTATTTCCACTTGTATATCATCCAGGTTAGCTTTCTCTAGAACAGGAGAGCTAAATTTTAGCTCATGACTCACCATGAGCAAGATCATGTCAATGAGATGGATTCTCTCCTTTGCAGCCTAATAGTTTGTATTACCCTCCTGGGCTCCTGTCTACCACCTTCTACTGAAGATCTTTCACATGGTCACCAGGTTAGTGCACATACATGTTGAATTGAAAAAAAAAAAGTACAACATGAGAGTTGTGAGTTAAGTTTTATTTGGGGCAAAATGAGGATGGAAACCCAGAAGGAAGAGTTTCAGATAGCTCTGAGAACCTGCTCCTAGGAGGCGAGGGGAGGAGCTAGGATATATAGGATTTTCACAACAAAAGACAGGTAGTCATCAGGTGGTACAGTGATAAAAGAATCTGCCTGCCAATGCAGGAGGCTCAAGAGACACAGGTTCCATCCCTAGGTCTGGAGGAGGCCATGGCAACTCCAGTATTTTTGCGTGGGAATTTCCATGGATAGAGGAGCCTGGTGGGCTACAGTCTATGGGGTCACAAAGAGTTGGGCATGACTCTGAGCACATAGTCGTCAGAAACATCAAAAGATTACCGTTAATTAGAGAAACCAGATATCCTAAGTTAAGAAAGTTAGTACTTTTCTACGTACGCGAAGATGCAAGAGTCTGGGCTCCCTGAAATCATTCCTTTCATGTGCACCTCAGTTATCTGGTGCCATTATCTTGTGTTTTCACAGCCTGAGTTCCCCCAGGGCTCCCGGCAGAGCCCTGCAGGGCTCTCGGCAGAGAATGGCTGCAGAGAGTGGCTGCTAGATGGCAGGTATTCTTTTCCTTCCTGAGTTTCCTCAGGACTCATCAGCTTATGTTGGAGGGCTGCAATCGCTGATGACTGTGACATCCTTGTTTACTGATATGACAGGAAATACTCCATTTCTCAAAGTTAAATCTATAACTCAATGTTAGCAGCATTGCATGTACACCCAGGTTAACCTCTCAGAAATCAAACCTTACTTACCAGTGATTTGGCTGAAATCAGGCCTTGACCTGCAACCTGAAATGCAGCAGTCAGCAGGCTCACCAAGGATGGCAGAAGGGGCGCTGCAGTCCAGGAGGTGGACAGATGACTTCGCGGGGGGGGGGGGGGGGGGGGGGGGGGGGGGGGGGGGCGGGGAATCGTACCCTATGTAATGGTAGAAGGCCCAATTTTTTTTTTTTTCCAAAATGTTTTTATCTTATGTAATACTTATTTCAGGACAATAAAGGCTTCAAGCTTATATATTTACCAACTAGTTTTTACCTTTTCCTTCCCCTATGACATCTAGATTTCCAAATGAACTTAAATTTAAAAAAAAAATAATAATATTTTAATCTAAAAAGGATCTTAGCTGTATAAGTTAATTACTCTATGATAATTGCCCTTGTTACTATAGTATACAATAAAGAAAGGTAGACTTTTCATCATCAGACTGACTTTAAACTATGTACTTATGGGTAAGAAATTAATTTTTTTTTCTATTGGGGGAATATCGTTTTATAATGTTGTCTTGGTTTCTGCCATACAACAATACAAATCAGCCATAATTATACATATATCACCTCCAGATTGAGACTCCCTCCCCTCCCTCTATCCTACCCCTCTAGGTCATCACAGAGCACCAGGCTAGGTTCCCTGTGTTATATAGCAACTTCTCACCAGCTATCTATTTTACTTACGGTAACATATATACTAAGTCGCTTCAGTTGTGTCCTACTCTGTGCAACCCCATAGATGGCAGCCCACCAGGCACCCCGTCCCTGGGATTCTCCAGGCAAGAACACTGGAGTGGGTTGCCATTTCCTTCTCCAATGCATGAAAGTGAAAAGTGAAAGTGAAGTCGCTTAGTCATGTCCAACTCTTAGTGACCTCATGGACTGCAGCCTACCATGCTCCTCTGTCCATGGGATTTCCCAAGCAAGAGTACTGGAGTGGGTTGCCATTGCCTTCTCCAAACATATATATGTCAATGCTAATTTCTCCATTCGTCTGACTTTATTCTTTCCCCAGAATTTAACTTCTTAAGGCCTTAGCTGTTAAAAAAAAAAAAAAAAAGAACAAACCTGTGTGATCTTAAATAACTCAGTGCTTTATTATAAATACACTTTCTAAATTAAATCCATGCATTTCTGTTAAATAGATCTTGAATTTTACAACTTGATAAATTAAGCTCTATAATATATTGAAGAAGTGGAGTGAAAGTTGCAGTCATGTCTCTTAGATACCCCATGGACTATACAGTCCATGGAATTCTTCAGGCCAGAATATGGACTGGATAGCCATCCCCTTCTCCAGGGGATCTTCCCAATCCAGTGATCACTCAGGTCTCCCACATTGCAGGCAGATTCTTTACCAGCTGAGCCACCAGGGAAGCCCAAGATTACTGGACTGGGTAACCTATCCATTCTTCAATGGATCTTCCTGACCTAGGAATCGAACCAGGGTCTCCTGTATTGCAGGTGGATTCTTTACCAGCTGAGCTACCAGGTGAATATAACTATATATTTCATCTAAAAGACATATATAAAATAAAGGTAACAGAACCCTAAAGAATGGTAGTTTAAGAAAATTACATAAGTAGGGTTTATTTGGCAAGGTAAACTGTATAGTAATCCACCATTAGATTATACTAATATTATTCTGTGTATAGAGAAAAGGTTAAGTGTGAAACAAAATGTATAAGATACAAGCAACCAAAAAGGCAAACTATATATTTGAAAACACAGTTGTGGATCACGGTCAATTATTTCATATCTCTAAGAGAATGCTTTAGTTGCATGCAAAAGGTAAATTTAATTACCATACAAATGTTTGAAACTCTCTGATATAATAAATCCCCCAGGATCACATGTCCACTAAACAGATTTCCTTCTCTTTCCAAATACATTATTGATCAGCTTGACCATGGATTTAGATCCACTGTATCTTCTCTTTTCTTTGAGTTTGAAATTTGTCAGGATGTCCTTGATAATTCTGATAAACATCATTTCCACCTCCAGAGATTGCTCTGCTGCAGACAGTTCACAGAATTGGCACCGGTTATCCAATGCCAGTTTGTGCCCTTCTTCCCAGCCAACCTCTCGCACATGACAGAGATCTTGCTTGTTACCCACCAAAAGCACTGCTGACTCCACAGCTCTGAAATACAGATACACAATTCTTTAGTAAGACTGCTTTAACAACTCTTTTTGTATATATTAAGTAGGTTTATATAAAAAATAATTATAGAACCCCCCCCCAAAAAAGGAAAAAATATTGTGTGTGTTATTTGTGTTCGTGTGTATTTGTAGTCATGTGTGTATCCTCATTTACTCACAAAAAGGATTTTAGATTAAATGTAAATGACACAGACCCAACAAAACTCTTAAAGCATAAGATTTGAAGTGGCACAGATCTATTCCTGGAACTATGGCTCTGTTTACTAACAAGACATGAGTGTGACATCATTTTCCATTTTCAGTTCTCTTATATGTTTAAAAAAAAAAAGGTAAAATAGTTCTCATCACCCAGAATGAAGCTGAATATAAAAAACCTAGCCCAATGCCAGGCTATAACAAAAATAATAATAATAATAAAAGCATCTTTATTTAAAGATGCTTACTAAGCATTATTTTTCATTTTCTTATCAATTGAAAGAGGACTAGCTACTGCTTCTTTACTAATTAAATAATTTAAATACAGTTTTTTTTTTAAGGAAAAGTATTAATCAGTATTCATCACTGTTTGTTCCCTGTTATTATTCATTATAACATCAGTTCAGTTCAGTTCAGTCGCTCAGTCATGTCCGACTCTCTGCGACCCCACGAATCGCAGCACACCAGGCCTCCCTGTCCATCACCATCTCCCGGAGTTCACACAGACTCACGTCCATCGAGTCTGTGATGCCATCCAGCCATCTCATCCTCGGTCATCCCCTTCTCCTCCTGACCCCAATCCTTCCCAGCATCAGAGTTTTTTTCCAATGAGTCAACTCTTCTCATGAGGTGGCCAAAGTACTGGAGTTTCAGCTTTAGCATCATTCCTTCCAAAGAGATCCCAGGGCTGATCTGCTTCAGAATGGACTGGTTGGATCTCCTTGCAGTCCAAGGGACTCTCAAGAGTCTTCTCCAACACCACAGTTCAAAAGCATCAATTCTTCGGCGCTCAGCCTTCTTCACAGTCCAACTCTCACATCCATACATGACCACAGGAAAAACCATAGCCTTGACTAGACAGACCTTAGTCGGCAAAGTAATGTCTCTGCTTTTGAATATGCTATCTAGGTTGGTCTTTTCTTCCAAGGAATAAGCGTCTTTTAATTTCATGGCTGCAGTCACCATCTGCAGTGATTTTGGAGCCCCAAAAAATAAAGTCTGATACTGTTTGCACTGTTCCCCCATCTATTTCCCATGAAGTGATGGGACCGGATGCCATGATCTTCGTTTTCTGAATGTTGAGCTTTAGGCCAACTTTTTCACTCTCCTCTTTCACTTTCATCAAGAGGCTTTTTAGTTCCTCTTCACTTTCTGCCATAAGGGTGGTGTCATCTGCATATCTAAGGTTATTGATATTTCTCCCGGCAATCTTGATTCCAGCTTGTGTTCCTTCCAGTCCAGCATTTCTCATGATGTACTCTGCATAGAAGTTAAAGAAGCAGGTGACAATAGAGAGTCTTGACGTACTTCTTTTCCTATTTGGAACCAGTCTGTTGTTCCATGTCCAGTTCTAACTGTTGCTTCCTGACCTGCATACAGATTTCTCAAGAGGCAGGTCAGGTGGTCTGGTATTCCCATCTCTTTCAGAATTTTCCACAGTTTATTGTCATCCACACAGTCAAAGGCTTTGGCATAGTCAATAAAGCAGAAATAGATGTTTTTCTGGAACTCTCTTGCTTTTTCCATGATCCAGTGGATGTTGGCAATTTGATCTCTGGTTCCTCTGCCTTTTCTAAAACCAGCTTGAACATCAGGGAGTTCACGGTTCGTGTATTGCTGAAGCCTGGCTTGGAGAATTTTGAGCATTAGTTTACTAGCATGTGAGATGAGTGCAATTGTGCAGTAGTTTGAGCATTCTTTGGCATTGCCTTTCTTTGTAATTGGAATGAAAACTGACCTTTTCCAGTCCTGTGGCCACTGCTGAGTTTTCCAAATTGGCTGGCATATTGAGTGCAGCACTTTCACAGCATCATCTTTCAGGATTTGAAACAGCTCAATTGGAATTCCATCACCGCCACTAGCTTTGTTCATAGTGATGCTTTCTAAGGCCCACTTGACTTCACATTCCAAGATGTCTGGTTCTAGATTAGTGATCACATCATCATGATTATCTGGGTCGTGAAGATCTTTTTTGTACAGTTCTTCCGTGTATTCTTGCCACCTCTTCTTAATATCTTCTGCTTCTGTTAGGTCCATACCATTTCTGTCCTTTATCAAGCCCATCTTTGCATGAAATGTTCCCTTGGTATCTCTAATTTTCTTGAAGAGATCTCTAGTCTTTCCCATTCTATTGTTTCCATTTCTTTGCATTGATCGTTGAAGAAGGCTTTCTTATCTCTTCTTGCTATTCTTTGGAACTCTGCATTTAGATGCCTATATCTTTCCTTTTCTCCTTTGCTTTTCACCTCTCTTCTTTTCACAGCAATTTGTAAGGCCTCTACAGACAGCCATTTTGCTTTTTTGCATTCCTTTTCCTTGGGGATGGTCTTGATCCCTGTCTCCTGCACTATGTCACGAACTTCATTCCATAGTTCATCAGGCACTCTGTCTATCAGATCTAGTCCCTTATATCTATTTCTCACTTCCACTGTATAATCATAAGGGATTTGATTTAGGTCATACCTGAATGGTCTAGCTGTTTTCCCTACGTTCTTCGCTCTAAAGAAAATTTTACCATCCTGCAACTTAGTACAACTTTTCTGATTTATTTAAGAAATATATTTCTTTGTTAAGGTAATGTCTTTGGCAAATATCAGTACCATCTCTGTGGTTACAGTGCAACATTTCTAAAGCAGTTTCATTTGAAGAATACAGTATGGCTACTAGTCCTTAAATGACAAGAAATAGTGCCAAGATATCTACTATAGGGAAAAAATGGGAAAATGAAAAGTCTTCAACACCATCTCAAGAGATACTGTATAGAAACCACCAAAGTATGTTTTATTCACATGATGGTTTGAGCCATCAAGGAAAAAGCATTGCATGTCTAACACTAGACTCTTGATGATACTAATAGTACATTTTCATATAGTTCATATACTAATAGTATCTTTTTACATAGGGCTTCCCTGGTGGCTCAGATGGGTAAAGTATCTGTCTACAATGTGGGAGACCTGGGTTCGAGCCCTGAGTTGGGAAGATCCCCTGGAGAAGGAAATGGCAATCCACTCCAGTACTATTGCCTGGAAAATTCCATGGACAGAGGAGCCTGGCAGGCTGCATTCTATGGGGTCGCAAAGAGTCTGAGATGACCTAGCGACTTCACTTCACTTCTCTGGTAGTTCAGCTCGTAGAGAATCTGCGTGCCATGCAAGAGATCCCAGTTTGATTCCTGGGTCACGAAGATCCACTGGAGGAGGGATAGGCTACCCACTCCAGTATTCTTAGGCTTCCATGGTGGCTCAGACAGTAAGGAATCTGCCTGCAATGCAGGAGACCTGGGTTTGATCCCTGGATTGGAGGATACCCTGGAGAAGGGAATGACTACCCACTCTAGCATTCTGGCTTGGAGAATTCCATGGACAGAGGAGCTTGGCAGGCTACCATCCATAGGGTCACAAAGAGTTGGACACAATGGAATGACTTTCACACATATAGTTCAGAAAATTATTGTGAAGAATTAATGGGGAAGAATAAATGAAATATTTTGATGGATAAGTCACAAATATCAGATATAATTTTATAAAATAATGCCAAATTTTCTTTCTATCTATAGATAAGAGATTTGGAAATAGACTCTACTTAAAGATTGAAAACTGGAAATACCCAAGAATTATCTGATCAACATATTAAGAAGATTGCCTGAAAAAGTCAAATATAGGGATTTTTTAAATATACATTTTTTAATTCTTCTTGACTGATTCTTTTGATATGGAAGAATAGCAAAGTAATTTTAATTATTTACCCTTACCAAAGTTATGGTGCTTAAACATAAAGTATTTAACATCTGAAACAATGGAGTTCCCTCAAAATCAGTAATATTATAGGAAATCAGAGCTCTGAGGTTTCTTAGTAAAATCATATTCTTTTCTCCTACCATGTTTCCATCAGTTCTATAATCAGAAAAAGAAGGTCTAGAAATTAAAGGGTTTACCCAACGTCAATCAGACATAAACAAGAATTTACATCAAATGACTCCAAGGGACCACCCCTTATCAACTATTATCTGATTATTTCTTGTTAATGGGCATTTAAAAGAGATATTAAAATCACAGATAATATTGTGCTTCCTTGCTTCCCAGATTAGCATGATATTAGAGAAGGGCAAATCTGGTTAAGAGCACAAGGAATCCCTTATACCAGCATGTTGAACAAAAATAACTATTTCAAAGGGAAAGGATAAAACAATTTTTTTTTTTAAAAAGGCAAACTAAAAATGGGAAATTCATAGGTTTAAACATATATCTACTAATGCGAAAATAGTCTAAGGCATCGTTCTGTTTTCCTGCATAATGACTTGTGTCAAGACATTAACAATAGGGCATTGCAGACTGGCTCTTTATTTTAGGAGGTGAAATGGAGAAAAATGTAGTCTCATACTTAGAATTTGTAATGGTTTGATTATTCAGTCTATTTTGCTTTGATAGACTGATAATCCCAATGACTAGGAATTGAATGCCAAATGTAATATATCTGGATTTATTTAATATTTTTGCGGGAATGAAAACGAAAGGTGGAAAGGGAACTATCTTGTGTACAAAGGACTATTATTTTGCAAACGAGTGCCATGTTAACAATAGAAGCTGTCTTGTAAAACAGTCATTTATTCGGGGCAAGTAACTGTTGATGTCATTCAGGATATAAAGTATTCTCATCTTATTCCTTTTACTACCTGTTTAACTCCTGTGGAATGGAAGGTGGCTTGTTCAGGGCTGTTAAATTTTGTAATTGGAAGCCTGTATTAAACTCTTCCTAATGATGCTTACAGCTCTATGATGATTTACTAAAAAGAAAGTAGAGAGGAATGAAAAATACCTTACCTTTTACAATGACTTGTCTGTGGCTCCCGAATTCTGTAGATTAATGCTTTTGCAAATGCAAAGGAAGACCTGTCACTGATGTCATACACAATAACAAACCCGTCCGCCCAGTGCAGCTCACTTGTGAGGGAAAATTTTGCTTTCTGTGGCTGAAAATAAATCAATGGTAAATAAATCCTACCATTGAAAGTGGTAGGATTGGATCCCTGTATTTTACATGACAGACAGTTAATTAATGGAGACCCATATTACCTGGAAGAGAATTCAGTAAGGCAAGTACTAGTATTTTCTAAAATGTAGTTTCTTTGTATCACAATTTCTCTTTTATCAAAAGTGATCAAAATTTTTTTAAAAATAAAGAACTATAATAAAGTTATATCTATTTCATTTGATAATTTTTTCTCTCTAAAAAAAAAAAAACCTTCTCTTTTTCTGAAAATTTGATGAGGCCTAATAATTGCCTTTTACATCATATCCACACAGGAGACAGTATCTTCTATATTAGTGAACAGAATATGTGTTGATTTTTTGGTACCAGATTTAAATCAGTAAAGCAACAATAGTGATTAAGGTTTAGCAAAAAAAATTTGAAGGATGTTTGCTATACCCAACAAAATCTATCCCACAGGGGACAGAGGTGTTTTGAAATATTGAACAGCTGGCCACCCTTCTCTTACTTATATAATTATATTTAAACTTTTTGTGTTTGAATAAAGGGGTTTGTACTCAAAATCCTTCTTACTGTGGTTTTATCAACAGTGGTTTAGTTATCTGGTGGCTCAGACAGTAAAGCATCTTGCTTACAATGCGGGAGACCTGGGTTCGATCCCTGGGTCAGAAAGATACTCTGGAGAAGGATATGGTAACCCACTCCAGTACTCTTGCCTGGAAAACCCCATGGACAGAGGAGCCTGGTAGCCTACATTCCATGGGGTTGCAGAGTCGGACACGACTGAGCAACTTCACTTTCACTTTCTTTAGTTATCAACAAATGCAACTTAGCAAACATATAAACTGAATTAATAAGGCATAAAACTATTAGTATTTGACAGCTACATTGTGACCTGATAAAAATATATTATGAAAGCATAATAATATTGCTATTTTAAAGATATCTGTAACATGATAATTTTGTCATAACTTTACAGAGAAGCTAGATAATACACTAAAATAATTTCTTAAATTTTTAATAATTAAAATTGAGAAGTAACTTCAATATTAAGGCTAACAACTGCATGCTTACCCTTATCCTATCTTCTTCAATCATGATTGAAAACATAAAACTATTTTGTTTTACTTACCTGAGAACAAGGGTCATATATTTCTAGATTCAATTGCTTCCCTTCCAAACACAAATGCTTGTTATAGATAGATTCTGCAAAATATGCATATACTCATTATCAGTATGGAAATAGTCCAGAATTTTAAAACATGGGTTTATATTTCGATCAGCCAAATATAAATATAGCCCTATAAATTCAACCAGTCATATTTTAGTTTTAGTGGCTTTTCTTTATTGATAGTGGTCAAAAAAAAACATGTATTTGCTATATTTGCTTATATATATATTTCTTAAAAATGAACTTCACCACTATACCTACTCACTGACATGTTTTTGTGCCTGTAGATTAGTCTGTTCATTACTATAGCCTCTAGAAGAGTATCTGCCACATGACAGGTGTTCAATAAATATTTCGTGAATGAATGAAAGACTTCATTTCTGTAACTGTCCCTCCAGTGTTTTCATACAAGACCTAACTTCTCTCCAGAATTGTATACTGACACAATTGCAAACTGACACATGATCCATTCTGGCAAACACTCCATAACCCACGGTAGAAAGATGTAGCTGACATTTGGGAAAGCCGGCTTCAGGGGGTTAGGGATGACATTTATTTTATGCAATTCAGTTAATTAATTAATTCTTGGCTGTGCTGGGTCTTTGTTGCTGTGGGAGCTTTTCTCTAGTTGTGATGCACGGGCTTCTCATTGCAGTGGTTTCTCTTGCTGGGAAGCACAGGCTTGAGGCGTGCTCAGACTTCAGTAACTGCAGCATGTGGCCTCAGTAGTTGTGGCTCCCAGGCTCTAGAGCACAGGTTCAACAGTTGTGACTCATGGACTTAGTTGTTCTGCAGCTTGTGCGATCTTCCTGGACCAGGGATTGAACCTGTGTCTCCTGCATTGACAGGCAAATACTTTCCCATTGAGCCACCAGGGAAGCCCAAGGGGTAAATTCTGAGTTCCTTCTAGGCTACACAGAATGAAATTTGTCACCGTTTCATTAAATCTTAAAATATGTTTTCAGACAGTTTATTCTAAACCTTATAACTTACTACCGTGAGCTATCAGCAGTAAAGAATCTGCCTGCAATGCAGGAGACACAGACGCAGGTTCGATCCCAGGGTGGGGAAGATTCCCTGAAGGAGGAAATAGCAACACACTCCAGTATTCTTTCCTGGAGAATCTCATGGACAGAGGAACCTGGTGGGCTACAATCCATGGGTTGCAAAGGAGTCAGACATGACTGAGAGATTAAACAACACCAATAACCATGAGCTATGTAATTTCCTCCTGAGACCTTTAAAAATACCTACTCTCAATACTCAAAAACTGCCAGCAGGGGTCACCAGCTCTTAACATTTTAGAATTTTATTACTTCCCCCGGTAGCCTTCATTTACACATAACGTCATTATTTGGGTAGTTAGTTAATCTTCTTGCTGTGGACCTTTAACTCACTTGATTGTCTTTATGAATGTCTCTAGGTCTTATTTTTCAATAGAGGTATAATAGCCAGAAATATGCATACTTCATTTGCTTGTATAACTATGTTGTTTTAAAGATTAAGGTGACATTTAATTTTGTTGTTGCTGTTAATTGTTCTTTGTACGTGTGTATTGTTTTCCAGTTTTGGAACACTTTCTCATGCCTTACTCTTAGTTTGTGTGTTATCTGGCCCTTTATGACTGAAGTTGTTGACCTGAGAAATGAAACAGTAAGAATTTCTCTTTCCATATATTTTTTCTTTCTATAATCAGTTTTCAAGAGCTTGCCCTAAAACACTCACAGCATCATATGAACTAAAATACTATGTTGGCTACATGCAGGTGGCACACAATGCAATACTTCAAGGTTGTTTTCTAAAATACTCTAATAATGTTACCTCATAAATGAATGCTAAAGATTTTTGTCATTGTTTATTTCTCATGAAAAACACTTGCAATCATAACTTCTTACTCTAAGTATTATGGAATGAAAAAAAAAAAAAACCTTTCTCCCAATTCTATTTCTTAAAATCTTCATTCCTGTTAAAAAAACAAAAAAACCTTTCCCCACCATGCCTTCAATCAGGTAAGATATTAGTAGCATTATATAGATTAATTGTTGAGCCAAAAATATATTCAAACTTCTGGCAAAATTCCCCACTTTTTATTAATTCCCCACTGTGGCATTTCCCATATGTCATGCCAATTTTGATAAAAATAACAAAATTATAGTAGAGTTAGTGAAATGATCCTAAGATTATACCAAGGTGCCCTGGCACCTGTTTTAGAATTTCTCTGAAACTTATGTAAGCAACCTACATAATTATGATATGATATTTAGTCAAAGCATAATTTTCCTGTTATTTTCACCTGGTCTTGTGAAAATAAGCATTTATTAAATAAACACTTTAAATAAAAATAAGCATTTATTTTGTAGTTACTTGAGCTTTTATAATTAATTTGTCTTTATCTCTCAGCAGATGTTGCTTAAATTTTAAAATTGTTTCACAGTTTAACAAAACCCCCACAACTCACTTGCTCTGCAATGGTTGGTGCAGATGGGTGGGTCCCAGGTTTAAGGTTTTTTAGTTCTAGACTGAAACCAACTGGATTTCTAATGTATCTCAGTTAACATAAAACTGGATAAGTTTTATCATGAAAGAATATTTAATTAAAATACTTATTTGGGCTTTTAAAATCAGAGTCCATGAATTAAACAAGTTGCTTATAAGTGCAAAAATGGAAGATTCTATGAAAATGCTTTTCTGATGTTAATTTCAAGAAGAAACTGGAACCCACTCCAGTATTCTTGCCTTGAAAATCCCATAGACAGAGAAACCTGGTGGCCTATGTACAGTCCATGGTGTCGCAAACAGTCAGATAAGTCTTAGCAACTGAGCACACACACACTGATGTTAATTGATGATGCTGAAGTTTTAAAGTGAAAAAGTCTAAAGTAGCGACTTACCAAAATTAGAAGCATATTCTCCAATGAAGCGCTTGGTAAGAAACCTTACTATAAGGGCTGCAAAACAAAACAAGCTGAATTTAAGCTCTTATCATTTTTTAATATAAATTTATTTATTTTAATTGGAGGTTAATTACTTTACAATATTGCATTGGTTTTGCCATACATCAACATGAATCCGCCACAGGTATACACATGTTCCCCATCCTGAACCCCCCTTCCTCCTCCCTCCCTGAACCCTTTTACGCTGTTGGTGGGAATGCAAACTAGTATAGCCACTATGGAGAACAGTGTGGAGATTCCTTAAAAAACTGGAAATAGAACTGCCTTATGACCCAGCAATCCCACTGCTGGGCATACACACCAAGGAAACCAGAATCGAAAGGTCTTATCATTTTTAAGACACAGATAACAACTTAGCTTCCCTGCTGGCTCAGACAGTAATGAATCCGCCTGCAAGGCGGGAGACCTGGGTTCAGTCCCTGGGTTGGGACGATTCCCTGGAGGTGGAAATGGCAACCCACTTCAGTATTCTTGCCTGGAGAATCCCATGAACAGAGGAGCCTGGCAGGCTACATTCCATGGGATCACAAAGAGTCAGACAGGACTGACCGGCTAAGTACAGCACACATGTATGTACGTAAGGTTTTATCTCTTGGCTTAAAACTTACCAAGTATTAACGAAGACCTTGAAGTTTTACTAAATTCTGGTCTAAATAATAATCGGTAAGATTAGCATCATAAAACCATAAAAATTAGAAGGCTAGAAAGAAAGTGATCTTACTGTGGTGCCCACTCAATTCACTGTGTAATTCACTAAGGCAAACACACATAAGAAACCTCAGCTTTGCAACAGAGACAGATTCCTTATTAAATCTGAGATGCAAGACCATGATATCTTTTAATTTCATCAAATTAATTGTGGCTCCAAGGTGCCACATGTTTATAACAGTGGCCAGGACAGTATTTGCCTGTCCTGCGATTGTTTAAGGAAACAGGGACTTCAAAAATTCAAGAAACAGAGGATTGCCCTCTAGTGTTGGTTTATCTTACTGCAGCTCCTGGGTCTGGCCAGTTAGGATTCACTAGGCTCAGGTGGCTCTGTTGGCAGCCATCATGTAATAAAGACAAACGTGTAGCTTCCAAGGTCATGGGCACCTGTCGCTCAGTTCCGAGGCATTTAAAAAGCCACGTCCCCATCTCCCTTCAAAGTGTTTTGTCTTTCTTTTTCCTCCTCTGTAACGTGGCTTATGTACACCTACAGCTGATTCATCTTGATATTTGGCAGAAAACAAAATTCTGTAAAGCAATTAACCTTCAATTAAAACTAAATAAATTTTTTAAAAAGTTAAAAATAATCCACAGGTCTTCACACATTTCTCTCCACGGTTAGTCTCAGGGCAGAGGAATCTTTTCAAGAACACTGCTTGGCCACTGTGGCTTCTCAGGGGGCGCTGGCAGTGAAGAACCTGGAGGGCATGGCAACTCAATCCAGTATTCTTGCCTGGAGAATTCCATGGACAGAAGAGCCAGGTGGGCTACAGTCCCTAGGGTCGCAGAGAGTCTGACAAGACTGAAGCGACTTAGCACACACGCATGCAGGTGTGGGGGCAGTGTGACCGAGTGAGAAGTACGTGGGGTCACGATGGAGGGATTTCCTGTTGGTCCTACTTATTTTAAATACCAGTAGAACAAGATACAAATTAATACTTCAAACAGATGTATTCTTCAACCTGTATATACATTTTATAAATACAAAGTTAATTGCACTACTTTCTTATAAAATGAAAACTCTTACTGAGAAATAATATATAGCTATATCAAGCCTATAAATGTGTAATATGTTTATATATATATATAAAATGTCAATATATTTCTCACTCTGTGTACTCTACACCAGAAAAAAAAAAAATACATTTACCAGATTTTCCTGTTCCTTCACCTCCCAAAACAGTAAGCTTCACATCATTCATCTTGCTTTCCTCCTCCTCCTTGGTCTGGCCTGTCTTCTGCGGTTATCCTGAGTTGAGCCAAGCATGTGTTTTCCTACATCCTTTTTATTATTGCTACAAATTCCCCTAAGGCCAACTCCACCCCATACTCTTACCATCCAATAATAACTTCAAAAATATTTTCAACTAGTTTTGAACATGTCTCTTAAAAAAAAAAATAAGTGGACTTACTATTTAGACATACAAAGATTTATTTAGCCAGTAGTTAAGAGCTTAACAGAAGCTTAGCTCCTCATATTCAACGTTCATGTACCTAAAATATCTACCTTCTCCTAGAACCTAGAAAAATTATCTTTCTTCATTAAGAAAGTTTTTAGAGGATGGGTAAACATTCCTGTAAATTTCCTATAGCTGGATTAGTTTTGCTTTTTTCCTATTAATAGCTGAGGCTACATTTTCTTGGAATTTTCTTTCCTGTGAAAGACAAGATGAGATGTGCCTGTGTGCTAAGTTGCTTCAGTTGTGTCTGACTCTTTTTGACCCTATAGACTGTAGCTTGCCAGCCTCCTCTGTCCATGGGAATTTCCAGGCAAGAATACTGAAGTGGGTTGCCATGCCCTCCTCCACCAGCTCTTCCTGACCCAGGGATCAAGCTCACATATCTTATACTGCTTGCATTGGCAGGTGGGTTCTTTACTACTAGTGCCACCTGGAAAGCCCTTATGTAATACTTTATAATTAGGAAAAAGAAATTTAAAAAAAGAACGTTTGGAAGGGCTGTTCTGACATAATTCACTCCTGCTATGAAATAAAAGGGTCAACCTGATGTGCACAATTACCACTCCGTTACCCTTTTTTAGGTCAATGGTCCTTGCTACTCCAAGAACCCAAATTATTAATATTTTCTTCCCTTTCTTTCTCCTTATTTGTATATGTATAAATTTGAGAGTTGAGAAAAGAGTATAACAACAAAAAGAGAATGATTCAAACTTTGTGGACTACATTTTAAGACCCAGGTAAAGAGGTTTTATTTCTAGGCTGAGTCTATTGTAGAAATACATGCTTCTTAAAAATGCATTTATTTAATAAAAATTCATTAACTGCCACTCTTTGTTAAGATTATATTGAGTTTAATTAAATAGGCCAACAAATAAATTATTTAATAACAAATTTTCTGCCCTGTTGGAGTCTACAATCTACTAAGAGAAAAATGGAAATATAATTATAATAAATATTATCATTGCTAAAATGGAGCTTTTATGAAGAGCTGGAGAAAGTAGATCAGAAGATAGAAGAGTCTTCAAAAAGTAGGTAAATTTGAAACATGAACAGGACCTATGGAGAGGAAAGAAAAAGTGACTGGGAATCAGGGAGAAGCGTCTATTCCAAAAGAAGAAATAGACTCCATAAAGACAAAAAGGCAAGATGGAATATGACAATTTGTGGGATTAACAAGGTAACAGATGAATAACTTAGATTTTCCCTTTTATTACAAATTATACAATATTTTAAAAATAAGCAGTGTTCTCTCTTTAACCCATGCCATATATTAAAAGTAACAAGAATGATTTTTTAATGATGTTTACCAGCTGATTTATTATACTTTAGAATTAAATGGTTTTACTCTTTTAGGAGAAATCCTAGTCTTCCTAAGAAATTTCTGATTGATGTCTTTAGAAAGTTTAATATATCTAGTGATAGGAAGGAACAACTTAACTTCATAACAAGCATTACACTGAAAATAACATATGGAAGGTTGTTATTGGCATTTTCTCACTGTAGCCTGTTCTCCCCTATGTCCACTGGATCCCAAAGTATATTTAGTTAAGAAAGCAGTATGGGATTGAGATAGAGTGAAGTTTATAAACCTGAACAAAGAGAATATCAGTCAGTTAGTCAGTTCAGTCGCTCAGTCGTGTCTGACTCTTTGCGACCCCATGATCCACAGCACACCAGGCCTCCCTGTCCATCACCAACTCCTGGAGTTTACCCAAACCCATGTGCATTGAGTCGGTGATGCCATCCAACCATCTCATTCTCTGTCGTCCCCTTCTCCTCCTGCCCTCAATCTTTCCCAGCCTCAGGGTCTTTTCAAATGAGTCAGCTCTTTGCATCAGGTGGCCAAAGTATTAGAGTTTCAGCTTCAACATCAGTCCTTCCAATGAACACCCACTGATCTCCTTTAGGATTGACTGGTTGGATCTCCTAGCAGTCCAAGGTACTCTCAAACAGAATATAATCATGCACAAACTTTTCTAAGAAACAGAGTGTCTATACATATATAACATATATTTTTTCAGCATCACATAAAGTTTGCTTAAAATAAAATATTCTGAAAGACAATTGTACTACCTAGAATTTTCTCAAACCTCCCTAAAGAAACATCCATTCCCAACCAAACGAAAAGCATTTATTGCTTTATTCATTTATTTAATGAACATAAATTTATTAAAGGTCTACTATGTGCTTGGCACTATTCTCGGTACTAAAAATCTATCCATGAACCAAGTACTGACAGATTCTTGTCATAAGAGATGGACATTTAACACCAAAATAAGCAATCAATTACATATCTGGTATTCATGAATGTTGTTATATTTTTGTTACGTTTTGTTTCTCTAAAGTTAGGTTGGGCTTCCCTGGTGGCTCAGAGGTTAAAGCATCTGCCTGGAATGCTGGAGACCTGGGTTCGATCCCTGGGTCGGGAAGATCCCCTGGAGAAGGAAATGGCAACCCACTCCAGTATTCTTGCCTGGAGAATCCCATGGAGGCAGGAGCCTGGTAGGCTACAGTCCATGGGGTCAAAGAGTCAGACACGACTGAGCGACTTCACTTTCACTTTCAAAGTTAGGTTAACCAGCCCTTCTCAGCTAATCTCATTTCTCTGTAGTTTCTGTTAAGAGTAGATGCATAATTTCCATCAAAAGCTTCAAATTCACGGTAATGGAATAACAACAAATATCCAAGGAGAGAGAGTATCTTTGTTCTACATTATCCTGTTCCAGATCTTGAAAAGTTGAAATAATTCCCAACTCATTTCTGTGTTTTGTTGTTGTGTGTACTCAGTAGCATCCGACTCTTTGTGACCCCTTGGACTGTAGCCCGCCAGACTCCTCTGTCCATGGGATTTTTCAGGCAAGAATACAGGAGTGGGTTGCCATTTTCTCCTCCAGGGGAATCTCTCCAACCCAGGGACTGACCGGCATCTCTCACATCTCCTTCATTGCAGGAAGAATTCTTTACCTGCTGAGCCACCAGGGAAGACCATTTCTGTGTCTGTCATAACCCAAACCAGACATAAATGGTATACACAGACACACAAAGAACAAAGAAATAACCAATGTCACTTATGAATACAGATCCCAGGTCCTAAGTGTAAGAGCAAATCAAATCCAGAAATCTATTTAAAGAGCCAAGCATCATAAGGTAGTAGAATATATTCTAAAAATGTCAAATTGAGTGAACACCAGGGCATTTGGTAGACTATTTTAATAAATTACAAAGATAAAAGAGAAAAACTACATGTATAACATGCTTTCTAAAGCATTTCATGAAATTTAACAGTTACTTTAAAAAATGACTTTCATAATCTAAAAATAGGGGATTTCCTAACATGATAAAGGTTATAATTTTTAAAAATCCAAATATAAAAAAATGCCTATATAATTATTGCTCCTAATTTTCCTCTACAAAGATACTGTCTGTTACTCTTTAGCACAGAACCAGTAGTCCTATCAAACACAATGAGGAAATAGCACATATGAAAAAGAAGAGACAAAATGATTTTTATCTACAAATGGTAGTTTTCTATAGTTTTATTATCTACACTGTTAACATGCATTAAAGCCATTCAGTAGGGTGGTCAGATAAAAGATAATCATAATGAAAGCAATAATTCCAAACAATAAAAACAGCAGCTAAACATGTGTTTAACACAGTAAAATAACAAGCAATTTTAAAATGTGTTTTCCAGGTGTACAACATTTAATTATTTGGGAAACTTCATGAAGTGAGTATCATTAATAACTTCTAACACGATAGAAATACGGTCCTTTTCACAAAGAAAGACTGAGGGGAAAAAGGATGCAAAGAAGAGTAAAACGAAAAGGGAATGAATCATATTTACACTATGAGTTTTCATTCTTTATTGAAGATTATAAGGCAAGTTTTGAATATGTAAACAAATATGAACAGAAAGACTCAATGGTGTAATTACTGTCAAATTAATCTGAAAGGAAAATATAATGACCATTAGAATCCCAACAAAGATGGTTTAATTGAATGTGGACAACCTGTTTTGGAAAATGAAATATGCACGAATAATTGGGAAATTTTTAGGCAAAATAGTAAACAACATCTCTTATGAGCCAAATCATACCAAAAAATAATTAAATGCTATTTTATTAGGACTAGATTGGTATGTTCATTAATAGAAGAAAATTTTAAGTGTAGAAATTGAATATAAAGTTTTTGATATGTGCTACCATTAAACTGTACAGATATCAAATTTTTTAGAAAAAGTCATTGACTAATAAATTATGTTTTTACCTCATATGCAGAAAAATTAATTATATTAAAAATCTTAGCATGAAATTAAATTAGAAAAGGGTCAAGTTGACATGTATATGGAAACTTATAAATAATCTTGAAGAAGGGAAAGTCTTCCTAGGCAAAAAAAAAAAAAAAAAATCCAAATCCAAAGAGAAAAAACCCAATTTAATGATTTTTTCGTAACTGAACTTTTAAGTGTCAGTTCTGTTAGTCCCATGGAATTATTTACCAAGGAGAGTGCATTTGTTGATTTATTCATAACACGATAAGTATCTGTATACAAATGGATTATTTTAAATCAGAGTCAAGGTACTCATCTTTCCTCCAATTATACTGCAAGTTACTTAAGGAATGAAAGTCCTAGAAGAAACAAATATTTTTAAGATGAAATTACTTCTGAATATTTTACATGCTAATTCACCATGGAAGAGTAGTGGGTTTTTTAAGAAGAAAATGATAATGTAATCTCACAAAAGTCCATGTTTTCAAATAGCTAACAGATTTCAACTGCATTGAGGTATATGGAAATTTGCACATTATACTGGGGTTAAGCAAGGACTCTAAAGGGAACATTTTACAGAACAACAACATTTGGTTGCTAAGCTCTATCTTTTCTCTCTTCTCAAAGCACTTTATGCAATTCATCATGGCAAAATTAACACAGATAACATTCCCAGCCAGAGATCAGAAACAATCTCTCTGCAATCACAAATCATCTAAAATCTCTTCCAAAGAAATTATTTAATCCAGACATTACTCTAAAAAAATCATGAATATATTGCAGTACTATCAATATAAAATTTTTGATAATATGAATAATGGTGACTATGAAGAAGAGTGCCTTCTTGTTTGTTGATACTGTAATGAAATACCTTATACTTTAATTTCAATTTACAGAAAAAGATAAAGTTTGATAACTTTTACAGTAGACTTTACAACTGAACATAATCCTCATCATAATAAACTTCACCTTTATGAACCACTATTGTTCTATGTTACAATAAGCATTTATATGTCAATATATTTATAATATATAATTTTTCTGTATGATAGGTGTATGTATACAACTTGCATCTAAACAAGGTAAAGATGTTTATATTCATCTTTATATCCCCAAGCAATTTAAAAAGTCAATTGACATCATTAATATAATTGACCTATGACAGTTATGCCTTTATAATTCTAAATCACTGTTAGAACAAGCTTTGTGAGAGAATCTTTCACTTGGGTATCATATACTAAAGAAATGTTTTATTCAATATGTAATAGTAGTAATTAACTAAATTACATGGGCCTTTTGTGGTAAAAGAAAAATGATGAATACCTCCCCAATTTTCAAGGGTTTTCAAAGCATATGTGAGACTAAATAATTGAATGGCTTTGCTAATTTTTCTCAGCATGTATACTTATAATTGCAATTATCTTTTCAAGGTAATGGTTCAGTATTTATTTTACTGTTTTAAATTATTCTTGAGGTGTTTATTGTTTCATAAAGTTTTAGCTTCCCACGATGTTCATAATAGTTAAAATAGGATAGCTAACAGTAATTACAACTCAGCTAGTCTCTTCTAGAAATTATGTCCTCTTTCCACAAACACAAGAAATCTTTTTTTGTCTCTTCTAGAAATTATGTCCTCTTTCCACAAACACAAGAAATCTTTGAAGCTACTTTAGTTTTTCTCAGCAGTTGTATGTAGGCTAAAATTTTAGTCAGTTCTTAATAATTTGAAATTGGTCAGTATTTGCAAAAGTAGCTATGGTCTTCAAAAACAGTTTTTCTTTTGCAACAGAGCTGTTCTAACAGGAAGCCAGATCGAGTCCATATTCTGCAGAAATAATATTGCTGAACAATATAAATATGAGAAAGATATGTTGCTCCTATTTTCTCAATTCCTTTCACTACCCTTTAGAAATAAATATTCCAAATTAAAATAAGATTTTCGGAATTAAGACTGATGTATTAATGGTCATAAGATCACATTTCACAGTAATAGATGAGCATGTATAGACATTATTGTTTAGTCGCTAACTAAAAGACTATGTGTCTGACTCTTTGCGACCCCATGGACCATAGCCCACCACACTTCTCTGTCCATGGAATTCTCCAGGCAAGAATACTGGAGTGGGGTGCCATGCCTTCCTCTATGGGATCTTCCTGACCCAGGGATTGAATTTGTGTCTCCAGCATTCCAGGCAGATTCTTTACCGCTAAGCCACTGGGAAGTTCCTTTCACCTTAAGCAAGATCTAATGTTCATATTAGAAAAGACGCTAATGCTGGGAAAGACTAAAGGCAGAAGGAGAAGGGGAAAACAGAGGATGAGATGGTTGGATGGCATCACCAACTTGATGGACAGGAATTTGAACAAGCTCTGGGAGTTGGTGATGGACAGGGAAGTCTGGCATTCTGCGATCCTTAGAGTCGCAGAGTTGGACACAACTGAGCACCTGAACTGAACTGAATGTTCGTATTGAGTTGGCCAAAAAATTCTCTTAGATTTTTTCCATAATATGTTATGGAAAAACCCAAATGAACTTTTTGGCCAACCCAAATATGAAATGTAAATTGAAGTAAACATAAGGTGCCTTAGGTGCTCAGATAAAAGAAGCATAGCTAAATTATTATAGTATGATAATATATGTTGTTTTTTAGTCACTAAGTCATTTCCAACTCTTTTGCTGCCCTATAAACTGTTGCCTGCCAGGTTCCTCTGTCCATGGGATTTCCCAGGCAAGAATACTGGAGTGGGATACCATTTCTTTTTCCAGGGGATCTTCCCAACCCAGGGATGGAACCCATGTCTCCTGTGTCTCCTGCTTTGGCAGGTGGATTCTTTACCACTGAGCCACCTGGGAAGCTCAACAGGTAGAATAATGGCCTTTAAATATATCAAGTTCTAATTAACTTCTGGAACCTGTAAATGTAAAATTATACAGGAAAAGTGTACCTGCAGCTGTGATTAAGTAAAGAATCTTGATATTACTCTAGACGATCACTCAAGAAGTCAAAGTGTTAGTAGCTCAGTCTAGTCTGACTCTTTGCGATCCCATGGACTGTAGGCTGCCAGTTTCCCCTGTCCATGGAATTCTGTAGGCAAGAATACTGGAGTGGGTAGCCATTCATTCTCCAGGGGATCTTCCCAACCCAGGGATAAAACCAGGGTCTCCTGCACTGTAGGCAAGTTCTTTACCAGATGAGCACTAAATGCAGTCACAAGTATACTTATAAGAATGAGGCAGAGGGATATTTGATAGAAGAGGAGAAGACAGTGGGACCACGGAAGCAGACATTGAAATAATGCAACCACAAGCCAAGGACATTGACAGCCACCAAAACTTGGAGAAGCAAGGAATGTACTTGCCCCCTTGTGACTCTGAGGCACAGGACCCTGTGGACAACTTGATTTCAACCCAGTGAAATTAATTTTGGACTTAAAACCTAAGGAACTGTAAGAATATATTAATAAAATTATGTGGCTTTATGCCACAACATTGATCAGTTCAGTTCAGTTGAGTTCAGTCACTCAGTTGTGTCTGACTCTTCCCGACCCCATGGATCACAGCACGCCAGGCCTCCCTGTCCATCACCTACTCCTGCAGTTTACTCAAACTCATCTCCACTGAGTCAGTGATGCCATCCAACCATCTCGTTCTCTGTCGTCCCCTTCTTCTCCTGCCTTCAATCTTTCCCAGCATCAGGGTCTTTTCAAATGAGTCAGCTCTTTGCATCAGGTGGCCAAAGTATTGGAGTTTCAGCTTCAACATCAGTCCTACCAATGAATATTCAGGAATGATTTCCTTTAGGATAGACTGATTGGATCTCCTTGCAGTCCAAGGGACTCTCAAGAATCTTCTCCAACACCACAGTTCAAAAGCATCAATTATTTGGAGCTCAGCTTTCTTTATATAATCAGCTATACTTCAATGTAAAATAGTTTGTTTTGTTTTTTTTTAAGACATTGAGACATTTAGTTGCTTCCATGATCTGGCTATTGTAAATAGTGCTTCAAAGAACACTGGAGTGCGTGTATCTTTCTGAATTACGGTTTTCCCTGGATATATAAAGAAGATGTAGTATCTATATACAATCAAATGTTCAGTTCAGTTCAGTCGCTCAGTCGTGTCTGACTCTTTGCAACCCCATGAATTGCAGCATGCCAGGCCTCCCTGTCCATCACCATCTCCTGGAGTTCAGTCAGACTCACGTCCATTGAGTCAGTGATGCCATTCAGCCATCTCATCCTCTGTCATCCCTTTCTCCTCCTGCCCCCAACCCCTCCCAGAGTCTTTTCCAATGAGTCAACTCTTTGCATGAGGTGGCCAAAGTACTGGAGTTTCTGCTTTAGCATCATTTCTTCCAAAGAAATCCCAGGGCTGATCTCCTTCAGAATGGACGGGTTGGATCTCCTTGCAGTCCAAGGGAATCTCAAGAGTCTTCTCCAACACCACAGTCCAAAAGCATCAATTCTTTGATGCTCAGCTTTCTTCACAGTCCAGCTCTCACATCCATACCTGATCACTGGAAAAACCATAGCCTTGAATAGATGGACCTTTGTTGGCAAAGTAATGTCTCTGATTTTGAATATGCTATCTAGGTTGGTCATAATTTTTCTTCCAAGGAGTAAGCATCTTTTAATTTCATGGCTGCAGTCACCATCTGTAGTGATTTTGGAGCCCCCAAAAATAAAGTCTGACACTGTTTCCACTGTTTCCCCATCTATTTCCCATGAAGTGATGGGACCTGATGCCATGATCGTAACTTTCTGAATGTTGAACTTTAAGCTAACTTTTTACCTAGCCATAAAAGACTTCCCTGGTGGCTCAGCTGGTAAGGAATCCACCTACAGTGTGTAAGACCTGGGTTTGATCCCTGGGGTGGGAAGATTCCCTGGAGAAGGGAACGGCTCCAGTATTCTGGCCTGGAGAATTCCATGGACATAGGTCACAAAGAGTCAGACACAACTGAGTGACTTTCACTTTCAGCCATAAAAGAGAAGGAAATTGTGCTTTTTGCAGAGACATGGATGGACCTAGAGACTGCCATATAGAGTGAAGTAAGTCAAAAATATTAAAATAGATATCGATTAATGCATATGTGTGGACTCTAGAAAAATGGTATAGATGAACTTATTTGCAAAAAAGAAATAGAGATACAAATGCAGAGAACAAATGTATGTATACCAGGAGGAGCGGGTGTGGGATGGACTGGGAGATTGGGGTTGATGTATATACACTATTGATACTTACACAAAATAGATAACTAATGAGAACCTACTATATAGCACAGGAGACTTTACTCAATGCTCTGTGGTGACCTACATGAGAACAAAATCCAAGGAAGAGTGGATACATGTATATGTACGGTTGATTTACTTTGCTGTACAGCAGAAGCTAATACAACATTGGAAAGCAACTACAATCCAATAAAAAATAAATAAAACACAAGGAGAATTCTGGGCGACTTTGTATGATATCTTGTACACATAGTTATCAAGAATTTTTAAGTAGGAGAGTAATCATCTATCATTTCTTTATTTTCATATATTACTTATTTTTATTATTTATCTCCACTCTGGAAAGTAATATAAAATAGTTTGGTGACACTAAATAAAGGAGGTAAGAGAAGCTGAAGAAGTAGAAGCAGGACCACTTCTTAAAAGGCCATCTTATATTTTCAAAGGCTCTGAATTAAAGTAGCAATGAATTCAAGGGAATGTTTTTTGAGAAATATCAATACACAGCCAATAAAAATCAGAAAATCTACAGAGATAGTATGAAGAAGGGAGAGTAAACCTTAGATAAATATTAAATTCTGATTTAAATTAGGTTGAGGGTGGTGTCATTAACAGGTTTTTGTTGTTTAATTTCACTAAGGGGCTTCCCTAGTGGCTCAGTGGTAAAGAATCTGACTGCTAATGCAGGAAACATGGGTTTAATCTCTGATCCAGGAAGATCCCTTGGAAAACAAAATGGCAGCTCACTCCAGTATTCTTGCCTTGGGAAATCCCTTGGACAGAGGAGCCTGGCAGGCTACAGTCCATGGGGTTGTAAAGAGTCAAACATGACTTAGCAACTGAACAACAACAAAAAATTTCACTCTGAGAAGCAGTTTGAAGGAGCAGATGCTTCCATTTTTAGACACATTAAATTGAATAAACCCTTGGGGCTGTCCAGGACTAAGCTAACTGTACAAGTCTAACACTAGTGAGAAGACACAGCTGGTGGAACATGCAGTTTGTCTTATCTATAGATTTTCAGAACAAAGTTAAGTTTTTGTTGTTGTTTGTTTCTATGTGTGAGTCTTTTTCTTACAAAAGAGATTTCAAATTGATATATGAAAGATTTTTTTGAGAAAACATCCACTTGGATCTCTGGAGAAGAGAAAAAACTGTTCACACAAAATTTTCCACATTCGGTTTATTATTTTTTTTAATTGAAGGATATTCCTTTACAATGTCGTGACAGTTTCTGTTGTACAACAATGTGAATCAGCTATGAGTACACACCTATCCCCTTCTTCTTGAGCCTCCCTCCTACCCCACACTTGGTTTTGTTAAGCCAAAGTGCCTTAGGTTTTGGAAATTCCAAAAAACATATAAGCAAAATATTGCTGCTTACTTTAACAACTGCATGAATAGGTATTACAGATCACGTTCTTTCCAGCTTGTAGGCATGCACACTGAGACTCAGAGGGAATTGTAAGTGTGCAACCCAGAAAAATATTCTTGGTAAGTAGAAGTTAGAATTTAAGCTATACCATTTATTTTATACATAATCCCAGTGTTCTTTCTACTCCAATCTGCTATCTCTTGGCTTTAAGATATTTTATCTCAAAGCTAAATGATTCTTGTTCTTAAAATTTGTGAAACTGATTTTTCTAAATCAGTTTTGTTAGTGCTATGCAGCAAAACCAAAAATGTAACAGAAATCAATTTTTTTTTTTTTGCAAATCAATTATTGGGGTATAGATTCTTAAAACATGGAGAAAGAAACTTATACTCAATACAGTAACAATTTTTTCAAGTATGTACAAAGATTTACAACAAAATGACCATATATTAAACCAGAAAAGATATCTCATCACTCCCAAGGAATCAAATTTAAAAACAAATTATAGCCCTACAATACTTAGGCCACCTGATGCGAAAATCCAACTCACTGGAAAAGATCCTGATGCTGGGGAAGACTGGAGGCAAAAGAAGAAGAGGGAGGCAGAGGATGAGGTGGTTGGATGGCGTTACCAATTCAATGGACATGAATTTGGGCAAACGCTGGGAGATGATGAGGGACAGCGAGGCCTGATGTGCTGCAAAGCAATCCATGGGGTCGCAAAGAATCGAACATGACTTAGCCATTGACAACAACAATAGTCCTATAACACATAGCATGTTACCCTATATCAGGCTTACACTTGTCATTCACTGATTTGTTGTTTGACAATTTTGAGTGTTCACAATGAAACCAAGGTTAATTGCTAAAATTTTACTTTTAATAGATGAGATATACATAGCCAACTTATTATAACTTCCATTACAGAGAGATCCTTTGTTTCTGATAGACATTATTTATTTATCTAAGCAAATATTTGTGCTCTGTCACTCCTAATTATGTTTTTCCCAAAGGAACTCCAGCTGAGAACAGAAAACTTCTCATGAGAATCTGAAAGAGAATTTCCTTTTGCAAATCTGTGCAGTCTCATGGTCCTTATTCTTGGATTTGTTTTCCTTATTCAATGATGACATTACTTAGCTATGCTCCATACAAGCTGCAGAGGGAAATGTATTTTGTTATAGGTGTATTTGAAAATACAATACAATCATAAAGGAACAAAGTTGACAATTGTCTTTCTAAAGAAACTGTTTTTTACACATTATCAGTGCCTTTTTTTTGTTTTCTGCTCTACATGGACACATTTTTTAAAACCATCTCTACCAATAGCCTGGTTCCCAAGAGCCTGGACTTGTTCTCACTCTTCACTGTCCCCCAGATTTTAAATTGTCATAGTGACCATTTGGAGATTAAAGTTAAGCAGTAGTTCTCAAGTAAACTTCAGGCCTGGACAAGCCAGCTGCTTCGCAGGGACTAGTATATGTGGCTGCTGCTGCTGCTAAGTCGCTTCAGTCATGTCCGACTCTGTGCGACCCTATAGACGGCAGCCCACCAGGCTCCCCCATCCCTGGGGTTCTCCAGGCAAGAACACTGGAGTGGGTTGCCATTTCCTTCTCCAATGCATGAAAGTGAAAAGTGAAAGTAAAGTTACTCAGTCATGTCTGACTCTTAGCAACCCCATGGACTGCAGCCTACCAGGCTCCTCCGTCCATGGGATTTTCCAGGCAAGAGTACTGGAGTGGGGTGCAATTGCCTTCTCAGTATATGTGGCTACAATTCACATATCTACCTCCATCCCAGCTAAGCATAGCCCTCAGTCTGTGGTGCTCTATTTTTCAATTATCAGTGATAACAAGTAAGCTTTAATATTTCAATCAAGTCTTGTTGAATCTGAACAGAATTAGCTCCTCTCTCCTTGGAATTCTGCAGGCAAGAATATAGGACTGGGCTGCCATTTCCTTCTCCAATAGGTCTTCCTGAGTACAGTCCCTGAGTACCCAGAGATTGTACTTGGGTTTCCTGCACTACAGGCAGACTCTTTACTGACTGAGCTACGAGGGAAGCCTTTAATTAATATACAGAAACAAAAGATGTCCAAAGATGTTCAGGATGCCATAGATGGTAATAACCCTGGAGCTAATCAATGGTAATGAAAATGATTGAGAAATTCTGAGAAATATTTGTGAAAATTTGTTTACAGAAAAAGAATGGACTGAGGATAATAAAAAAGCTTTCATGTCTGTAATACCGGAATATTAACTGCCTTGTTAACAGGAGTGGGAAAACCCAAGAAGAAAAGATCATTTAAATTCAAGATATATTCTATTTGAGAATAAGTTGATTATCTTAGTAGCCATTCAATTTATTAAGTAAGAAATATATTGTATAAGATCTCAGTGATATTACTGAGCATTAAAAAAGGGAAAACAGGAGTGACTGGATATGATTGTGAAATAGTTTTTTAGATGGTCTCTATGGAGAGATGTTTTATTTTTCAATGATATATTTATTCTAAAATGTTCACGCAAAATGGTTTCACTTATAGTTCCTCTATACCCCTTAATTATTATCCCTTGAAGTCCTTTCCTTTCCAGGTCAGGTTCTGGTAAAATAGCTTTGTTCTAAGGGTAGGCCTTGGTAAGAAGAAGAGAATGATCTGGCATGTTTCAAAATGCTTCCTTGAAATTTCCTCTTGCATAAGGGTTTTGCTTCTTTTTTTTTTCTTGGATACACAGTGTAAGTATCTGATAGATCTTCTGAAAGTAAAACTCACAAAAGTATAGAGGCTTCCTTTTGACTAGGTTCTCCTGGATATTTTCACTCTCTCACTTGTTCACATTGAGCTCCCGCAATTCATTAGTTACAGTTCAGGTTTTTCTATCCAGGTGCTGGTCTCCACAGAGGTTTGGCTTGCTGGTTTCCATTCTGATAAGCTGTGATTCTCTGTATTTTCCTATCTCTTTAATTTTGATGCATTGGTTTGCCCTGTGATGCTATCCGTCTGATGGATCCAAGAAATGGTGTTGATGTTTTAGTTCGTTCAGCTTATTACTTGTTAGGAGTGATGACTTCTAACATTATGTACATATCAGACATCTTAGGGCAAAAACATTGGTAGCAGACATCTATATAGTATGCTATATGAAATGGACAGGGCAATTATTATTATGTGTATTTTATGCATGCTAAGAAGATTCTGGGAAGGATTAAATAATTAGCCCATGATCACACCAAAATTCAGCAAATATATGTTTTCAACAAATTTTGCCATTAATACTACACTTTGGATTTTCTTAGAAAATGGAATGTACATTTATAGAATTTTCAACATTTCATAAGCTGGAGTACATATTTTTCAGATAGTTGGCATCTTGTAAGACACCAATCAAGAATTCAAATGCATTTAAGTATTAGGCAAGTAAAACAGATGTGTGAAATGACATGAAATAGACTGAAATAAAGCAAAAAGGGGTTCTGCCAGTGATGGTTAACTGAGGATTGAATGCCTACCCCCTTTTAAAGGCACTCAAGCACAAAGTTAGAAAAAAAAACAAGCTAAAATTCTGTAGCTGAACTTGTGCTCCAAATCACCAGTTTTTAAAACCTTTCTAAGTAATTAAATTTTATTTGGGGGTGAAGTTTTTATTTTTAAAATGACACAAGACATAATTAGATTATGAGTTTCAATCATTTTGAATACATCCAAACATAAGAAATCAAGATTTACATCCTCAAACTACTCCATTGGTTCAAATCCAGGACTAAAATATCTCACACAGAAAACCAAAATAGAAAATGAATACATTACCAAAAATAAAGTTGAAGGTAAATTACAAGACAAGCTAAAAATAAAACATATGGGAACCAAATATACTTATCATGAAAGGAATCTGATTATGGGAATAATACCCTTTTAAAATACTTTTTTTAGGTAAAACTATAATATGTGTTAGTCTCTCAGTCTAAATGTCCAACTCTTTGTAACCTGCCAAGCTCCTCTGTCCATGGGATTTTCCAGGCAAGAATACTGGAGTCGTCGCCATTTCCTTCCCCAGGGGATATTCCCAACCCAAGAATCAAACTCAGGTCTCCTGCACTGAGGTAGACTCTTTACCATCTGAGCCACCAGGAGAGCCCAAAAATATAATATGAACTCCTGCAAACCCTACATCTTTTAAACCTCACAATAATGATATCAGTAATATTATTTTGTTCCTTAATCTTTAGAATCACATGGTATTACTATCATCAGTTTCTATAGCCCAAGTCATTTTTTTTAATTTATCCTCATCATACAAATGTTCACTGTTGTCAATTATATTTCAGATTTTCCCCATAGAATAAATTCCTTCTTCTGAAATTACTTCCTTGTAAGTTCCTTTAGTGATAATCTAGTGGAAGTAAGCTCTATGCTTATTTTGTCTGAAATTGTCTTTACTTATCTCTTGTTATTGAAAGAAAATTTCTTTGAATATGTTGGTTGGTATGCATTTGCTCTCTGAAATGATGATACCATTTTCTTTTGCCTTTCATTGTTGCTATCGCTACTGTCAGACTTTGAGGGTAATTTCTACTTGCATTTTTACTTTTTTTCCTCTAGGATCTTTATCTTCCATTTGCTATTTTCAGTTTTATGATAATGTGTCTGTGTGT
This sequence comes from Budorcas taxicolor, assembly GCF_023091745.1. Lineage (NCBI taxonomy): Eukaryota > Metazoa > Chordata > Mammalia > Artiodactyla > Bovidae > Budorcas > Budorcas taxicolor. The sequence goes on along the minus strand of NC_068914.1, from coordinate 135,491,949 downwards.
GTATTTTGTTTAACTTCTTTTTATTTAGGATTTCTGTGTTTTTGTTCAAATATATATAGTCCTCAATCTAATATTTATTTAATTACAGCCTCTCAAGTTTCTATTTTATTCTTCTAGAATTCAACTGGATATTTGTTAGCATTCTCTTTGGATGTACTATGACATATATCCAACATTTCATGTATTTCTTTTTTAGTCTTTGCAAATCATACAGTATTCTAGGTAGCTCTTTCATATCTATATTCCACTTTCCTAATATTCTCTTCAACTTCTATTTATCTAATTCATTAAAATATATGCAATATTAAACATAGATGACTTAAGACATATTAGTAACTATACTACTTCCAGGATTTAGGGAAAACAACAAAGAATGGTGTAATATCTTCTGTTCAGTTCAGTCCCTCAGTCGTGTCTGACTGTTTGCGACCCCATGAATCGCAGCACGCCAGGCCTCCCTGTCCATCACCATCTCCCGGAGTTCACTCAGACTCACGTCCATCGAGTCCGTGATGCCATCCAGCCATCTCATCCTGGGTCGTCCCCTTCTCCTCCTGCCCCCAATCCCTCCCAGCATCAGAGTCTTTTCCAATGAGTCAACTCTTTGCATGAGGTGGCCAAAGTACTGGAGTTTCAGCTTTAGCATCATTCCTTCCAAAGAAATCCCAGGGCTGATCTCCTTTAGAATGGACTGGTTGGATCTCCTTGCAGTCCAAGGGACTCTCAAGAGTCTTCTCCAGCACCACAGTTCAAAAGCATCAATTCTTCGGTGCTCAGCCTTCTTCACAGTCCAACTCTCACATCCATACATACTACCTTAGTCTGTATAGTATTTTTGATTAAAGTTCCATAGATGGTTACTTTTTAAATTGTCATTTTCAAAGAAACAAACAAAAAAGAAAGAATTAAAAAAAAAAAAAACAAGTGCTGCCATTGTTATTTTATGACAGAATGCTTTTTCAGAAATATATTGGTCATTCACACAGAGATCTGATATATTCCTATGATTGTACTCACCACTGAAATCAAGAGGTTCATTAAAGTACTGTGGTAAAGTATATATTAATCTTACTCATTAAGGCATTCAGTTTTGGAAAGTATGTGGTCAAATTTTCTTCTGCAAAAAGATAAAAGTCTAATACTTACCTGTTTCATCTTTATATTTTATTCATCCCTTCAGTTGTAATTATCATCATTGTGATCATCATCAAAACCTCGTGTGTGTGACTGAATTTAAAGTTAAGAGAAGTGTTTCAGTATTTTTTCCATGTAAGACCATTAGAATAATGACAGATCCCAAAATTACGATAATTAATTCTATTTTCTGACTTAAATTCTAGTTTGTGGCAGTATACTAGTTTAAAATTGTAACCCTTAAATATTCTCAGTGCAGTATCATAAAGCCTAAGATACGGATTTAGGAAATTAATTGCTCTTTCCTTCTTCTCTTAGTCATTTTAACTCATATCCAAATAATTCAAATGTATCTATGAAGAGATTTAGATACATTTAGATCTAATACTAATCAGATTTAGTTGTTCTAAAAAAACTTAGAGCCCAGTAAATTAGTCTTTATATTTTTCTATTCAAATGTTTTGTAATATTTAGAGTTTAATTTATATCGAGTATCTTAATTTTGTAAGAATAGAGAACTAAAAGTTCTAAAAAATATGCAGAAATTCCAGAATTCATTGTTTAAAGACTAATTATAAACATTTCTAATACTTACTTACACCTTCTCATTTTTCCTGCCTATCTTGTATCAGGCCTCCCATTTCCTTTTTCCTGTAAACTGCTGACTTTTAAAAAAACACTCCAGCTTCTGGTCTTAGCTCTGACATATGTAATTTCTGATCCAGTTTTCACCTTCTCTATTCAGAGCATGTTTATATTTGAGCTAAATTCTCAATTAATCATATACCAGATTTGGCTGTTGGCAAGAGTCATGAGTTCTTCTTAATGTGGCTTCTGCGAATACAGACCACCATGTTTAGAACCAAAATCTCTCCCAGCTTTAATTCTAGCAGATTCAGATTCCTAACGTTATCAAGTCCTCTATTTTGTAGATTGACAAGACTTGGAAAACAAATAAAAACCATTAATGTCATTTCAAATGAGCAACTTGTCTGTTCTACAGAAAGTATATGATCCATGGGTAGAAAATGTCCTTTTAAGTAGTTTACAGAAAACACGCCAGTAACGTTGACCTTTTCTGCAACAGGGCAGTCTCAATAGTGCGCTGTGATTCATAAAATGACCTCTGAGACAATTGAAGATTCAACAAAAGTGTATAGAGGTTAAGAATGTACAAATATATATACATGAGTCACTTTTATGTAGAGCAGTAATTAACACAACATAGTAATTCAATTGCACTTCAATAAAAAAGTAAAAAAAAAAATAATTGGAAGTAAAAAATAAGGATATTTTTAAAATATCCTTTAAAAATATACTATATTTTTATACAGTATATACTATATATACTATATCTCTTGAAGTTTCTATCACATGACTATGAAACATAAACTAGAAATCAATAAACTCTTTTCTGCAAAATAAAGTGTTAAGATATTAAACATAATTCTCAGCATCTACCAATTATAATTATATAAACTTGGAAATTTTTCTTAACCTTTTTTCATGTCAGTTTCACATATTAAAGGGCTATAATAAGATTAATTCTGTCAAGGGACAGATACTGGAATAAATTAATGCATAGCAGTAAGCACTGCAGAAGTGCAACTTATTATGATTTCACAGTTCTTTTTCCTTAATTTAGGAAATGTACAATTCTCTAAGCCTCCAGTTTCCTATGATAGGCTGAGAGATTTTTCTGTTCTTCTAGTCTTTTAGCTAAGGGCAAAAATATATCAAAAGACACAATTACAAACAAACAAGCATTCACTCTGAGTTCTGGATGATGAGTGTTTCTACAGGATCTACTCATATATTTAAAATGACAAAAGATATGGATAACACATCTATGTCCTCTGATCCCAATGACAGTATAAGTGCAACTTTTGCTGGCTTTTGGATTAAAGGCCTTATAAATTTCCATACAGTACATTTACCATCTCAAGCCAAGATTATACCTGGAAAAATTAGTTTCTCTTAAGTAGGGATCCAACTACCTAGGTGCATCTTAACATTGCTAACGTGCAGTTGCCAGGGCTACAACCCAACCTACTCAATAAGAATTTCTGTGAAGTTTGGTCTGCAGGAATCGAGTTTTACCCCCAGGGGTTGGGACACACAGTTTTAAGGGTACTAGCCTGCTGTGGTCCTCTTTGCAAAGCAATAAAGCTATTCTTTTCTACTTCATCCCCATTCCTTCAAATGCATTTTGACATGTGCCCTAGGTGATCCTGAAGCAGATGGTATTGGCTACAACACAACTGGAAAACATTTCTTACGGTGCTATAACACCTTGAGAAGGCCCAAGTAAACGAGATGCTTATGCAAATCTAATGAGACTAATTTATTCAATGAATACATCTTAAACAGAGATGGGTCCACCATTTATATGTGCTTGCCAGTTCCCCAAGTAATGTCTGTCCAAGTGTACTCTGTAGTCAGAAGACAATGCGTCTGTTTGATGGAGTGGGATGCTCCTCAGTTGTACTTTATACAGTGAGCATGGGAGCGATGGCATGATGGGCCATTCTGCATATTTGGTTTGTCTGAGGAATTGAGAACTCACATTACTTGATATAGTAAATCAAGAGGGAGAATTTATATTTGATGACATACAAATAGACATGGGGCAGATCATGGAATAACTTATAGGTTATTACATATAAGACATGTGTAATAATACAAATAATATGTAATAAAGTAAATCAGCTACAAATCCACATACAGAAAAGCATATTCTAAAATTCATAAGGTTTTATCATAATTTAAAAGTGTTATATGATTTGACTTTCTAATACTGACTCTTGCCCTCTGACCTGAAGAAGCTCTTACTGTATTAGCAGAAGGTCATCTTAAAATCTCAGCATTTCTACCCTAATGACAGAACAGAGGTTGAAAAGTCTGAGACTACTTGTGACTTAACTGTTTCTACTTTTAGAGCAGGACTGACCTTTCTCAGGCACAGGATTTGAAGGGACAGTCACATGACTTTTGGAGAATTTAAAAGTTAGGAACTTTCACCCTTGAGCTTAATATGAGTGATGTCCATATATTTCATATTTTATAGCTGTGGTGCATGACTATGATGAAAATCAAAGTTAAAAAAAAATGTTCTTTTCTAAAAGCACCACAACAAAATATCTATTATGGGAATATGAGACTGCTGAAGCAAAAACTATTTAACAAGAAATTATCATTGCTATTATATATTAATTTTGTGTACGTGTGTCTCTCATCCTTTGTTGAGATCTAAAAATGTATGTGTAGGAATAGTGATTTGTATACATGAACCAGCATATTTTGAAAGAACACTGTGAAGCATATGCATTTCTTCTTTTAAAAAAGAGCAAGAATATTTCTTCCATTGAAATTTTAGTACCCATCAAGTTCAAGTGCTTCATATTCACCCTGTTCCACCCAGATATGGGCTTCCCACATGGCTTTAAAGAACCTATCTGCCAATGCAAGGGACATAACAAACACAAGTTTGAACCCTAGGTTGGGAAGGCCCCTGGAGGAGGGCATGGCACTCCAGTATTCCTGCCTAGAGCATACCCATGGACAGAGGAGTCTGATAGGCTAGACTCCATAGGGTTGCAAAGAGTTGGACACAACTGAAGTGACCTAGCATGCATGCACACACCCAGATATATTTAATTTCCTCCTCTACTAAAGATCTCAACAACATAAAACAACCAAGCTCATAGATGCAGACTGGTGGTTCCCAGAGACAAGGGATGGAGGGTGAAGAAAATGGGTGGGGGTGGGTCAAATGGGCAAATTTTCAGTTATAAATTAAATAAGTCATGGGGATGTGTTATATAGTAGATGTTTAAAATCCTCACCATAATAAAAAAATACACAGATACATATGGGGATTGATACTAATTAGACTAATAGGATATTAGACTTAATATATACAAATAATGGATCGTTACATTGTACATTTGAAACTAACATAGCTCAGTTGGTAAAGAATCTGCCTGTGATGCAGGAGACCCCCTAGTTCAATTCCTGGTTCAGGAAGATCTGCTTGAGAAGGGATATGCTACCCATTCCAGCATTCTTGGGCTTCCCTTGTGGCTCAGCTGATTAAGAATCTGCCTGCAATGCAAGAGACCTATGTTCAATCCCTGGGTTGGGAATATTTCCTGAAGAAGGGAAAGCCTACCCACTCCAGTATTCTGCCCTGGAGAATTCCATGAACTGTGTAGTTAGTCTATCAGGTAGCAAAGAGTTTGACACAGCTGAGTGACTTTCACTTCACTTCATAAAGTTACACATCAATTATACCTCAAAAAAAGCTTCATCCTTCAATATAGCATTAATCATATACCGCCTTGATGATTGCTCTGAATTTATTTCATGTACTGAAGCTTCTACAACAAAAATCCAGTCTTACATTAATATGGTTCAAAGAATATACAGATAGACAGATAGATAGATATGTATATCAGTTCAGTTCAATTGCTCAGTCGTGTTCGACTCTTTGCAACCCCATGGACTGCAGCACGCCGGGCCTCCCGATCCATCACCAACTCCCAGGGTTTACTCAAACTCATGTCCTTTGAGACGGTGATGCCATCCAACCATCTTATCCTCTGTCATCGCCTTCTCCTCTCGCCTTCAATCTTTCCCAGCATCAGGGTCTTTTCAAATGAGTCAGTTCTTCACATCAGGTGGCCAAAGTATTGGAGTATCAGCTTCAGCATCAGTCCTTCCAATGAATATTCAGGACTGATTTCCTTTAGGATGGACTGGTTGGGTCTCCTTGCTGTCCAAGGAACTCTCAAGATTCTTCACCAACACCACAGTTTAAAAGCATCAGTTCTTCAGCACTCAGCTTTCTTTATAGTCCAACTCTCACATCCATGCATGACTACTGAAAAAAAAAAAAAAGCTTTGACTAGATGGACCTTTGTCAGCAAAGTAATATCTCTGCTTTTAATATGCTGTCTAGGTTGGTCATAACTTTTCTTCCAGAGAGCAAGCATCTTTTAATTTCATGGCTGCAGTCACCATCTGCAGTGATTTTGGAGCCCCCCAAAATAATATCTGTCACTGTTTCCACTGTTTCCCCATCTATTTGCTATGAAGTGATATGAACAGATGCCATGATCTTAGTTTTCTGAATGTTGAGTTTTAAGCCAACATTTCCACTTTCCTCTTTCACTTTCATCAAGAGACTCATATACAAATATAATCTTTGTGAGATTGAAAGATGGATGGGAAAGTAATCTTAAGGAGAAACATATGAATAGGCCTCTGGGACTGAATATAGTATATAAGGATATTTGTGTCCCACAATATGCTGACCAGAAAGCACCCATTAAGAGGAGACTCTTAATAATTAAGTAAGATGGCCCATCCTATGAAATTCTGTCAAATGCCCTCCTATGTGCTTATAATGTGTCCATGACAGCAGGGAGAAAGGGAATGCATGCCCTTTAAGTGCACAGTATCCTTCCCTAAGGCTGACCTTCCATCTATCACTATTAAGGATCCAACTGACAACTGCAAAAACAAATTCTGAGTCTTTGATCTGACATAATATCCTGGCAGAACCAGCTATGGTGGCAGGTTGTTTCTACCATCCTTTTGCATTATGGAAGGAGTAGTGAGCAGTCCTCAGACGAATAGATTCACGTGCCAGATTACTACTCAGGTTTGCCTTTCTAGTCTGAAATGTTTCTGTCGGCACCATCATTCATGTTTTATCTGCCATTTTGACATTTCACACATCATCATGGGATTCAGTTCATGGCAAAGGATAACCTACTGGAGGCTCAGTGATAAAAATCATCTGGGATATACAAACTGGGATGCTGTTCTATGAGCTGTGATATATTTCTCCAAGCAGAGGTCACATATGGTGCCATCTACTCTAGAGCCATCTACTTACTAACAAAGGAACAGAAAAGAAAATGTCCCCTCTCACTGGAAGCAAACATATCACTTTCCCGTATCTGTAAACTTGATCAGTTGGTTGATCAAGGTTGATCAGAGGTTTTAGTGAAGGGATAATAATATTGGCTGATGGGATTGATTCTAAATCCTCATAGCCAATTGGCCCATTGTTACTCAATGAGAATAAGGAAAATATATTGAAGACCAGACATTATCCCTGATGCACTGCTTGAAAATGAAAGTGAAAGTGAAGTCGCTCAGTTTGTCCAACTCTTTGCGACCCCACGGACTCTAGCCTACAAGGTTCCTCCATCCATGGGATTTTCCAGGCTAGAATATTGGAGTGTGTTGCCATTTCCCTCTCCAGGAGATCTTCCTGACCCAGGGACTGAACCCTGGTCTCCCGCATAGTTCAGTTCAGTTCAGTCACTGAGTCGTGTCCTACTCTTCCAACCTCATGAATTGCAGCATGCCAGGCCTCCCTGTCCATCACCAACTCCCGGAGATCACCCAAACTCACTTCCATCGAGTCAGTGTTGCCATGCAGCCATCTCATCCTCTGTCGTCCCCTTCTCCTCCTGCCCCCAATCCCTCCCTCCAATGAGCCAACTCTTTGCATGAGGTGGCCAAAGTACTGGAGCTTCAGCTTTAGCATCATTCCTTCCAAAGAAATCCCAGGGCTGATCTCCTTCAGAATGGACTGGTTGGATCTCCTTGCAGTCCAAGGGACTCTCAAGAGTCTTCTCCAACACCACAGTTCAAAACCATCAATTCTTTGGCACTTAACCTTCTTCACAGTCCAATTCTCACATCCATATATGACCACTGGAAAAACCATAGCCTTGACTAGACGGACCTTTGTTGGCAAAGTAATGTCTCTGCTCTTCAATATGCTATCTAGGTTGGTCATAACTTTTCTTCCAAGGAGTAAGCGTCCTTTAATTTCATGGCTGCAGTCACCATCTGCGGTGATTTTGAACCTCAAAAAAATGAAGTCTGACACTGTTTCCACTGTTTCCCCATCTATTTCCCATGAACGATGGGACCAGTTGCCATGATCTTCGTTTTCTGAATGTTGAGCTTTAAGCCAACCTTTTCACTCTCCTCTTTCACTTTCATCAAGAGGCTTTTTAGCTCCTCTTCACTTTCTGCCATAAGGGTGGTGTCATCTGCATATCTGAGGTTATTGACATTTCTCCCGGCAATCTTGATTCCAGCTTGTGTTTCTTCCAGTCCAGCGTTTCTCATGATGTAATCTGCATAGAAGTTAAAAAAGCAGGGTGACAATATACAGCTTTGACGTACTCCTTTTCCTATTTTGAACCAGTCTATTGTTCCATGTCCAGTTCTAACTGTTGCTTTCTGGCCTGCATACAGATTTCTCAAGAGGCAGGTCAGGTGGTCTGGTATTCCCATCTCTCTCAAAATTTTCCACAGTTTATTGTGATCCACAGTCAAAGGCTTTGGCATAGTCAATAAAGCAGAAACAGGTGTTTTTCTGGAACTCTCTTGATTTTTCCCACATTGTAGGCACTGCTTAGTATTCCTTTTAAGTGAATGCTAGTACACTGGAAATTTTTACATGACAACTCAATAGAAACATGATCACCAAGGATTCAGTTTATGTAAATACACAGGTTTTAGTCACTTCATGGAAGAAGAGTCATATAGGTGAGATCCTGGTAAAAAGCAATCCTCAATCACAAGCACTGAATATAATTATTTTGTTTTTAATCATTATAATCTTAAGTGGTCAGAAAGTTTTTTAATTCAGTTTTTTTCATGTATTTTAACAGCAGTAAAATATTTTGCCATCAGAAGATTAGACATATAATTACATAGATACCTATGTAATCATTTATGAGATTTTTACCTTTGACTCTTAGTCCATTTGAAATTTGATGCATAGTTTGAGGTGTTTAAATGCCTCTGTCTCAATAATTAATAATCTTACCAACCATAATTGAATGGTTTTAAATTTACTTATTTTAATTTTAATATATAATGAATGATTTCTCAGATGGGTGAAGCATAATCTTTACTATGTACAAACTTATTTTGTATGAAACAAAACAAATAAATTTCAACTGCTGATGATGGACTTTCTTTTCATATATATCCTGTTTTGAGGAGGACACATACACATAAATTAATAAAATGATGTAGAAAGTTTTCTGGTTAAAAGCCAGAACTTGTCAACATTTTATCACATGCATGTGTGCTCAGTTGCATCCAACTCTTTGCAACCCTATACCATAGCCCACCAGGCTCCTCTAGTCCATGGGATTCTCTAGGCAAAAATACTGGAGTGGGTTGTGGTGCCCTTCTCTGGGGGATCTTCTTCACTCAGAAATCAACCCCATGTCTTTTGCACTCCTGCATTGCAGGTGGATTCTTTAACCGCTGAGCCACCTAGAAAGCCCCCATGTTATCACAGTTCAGTATTCTTATTTCCTCTTTTTCCCTTCCTCCACTTGTACATGTCCCTTGCAAATTTGCCATTTCTCTTCTTCATTCTATTCCTTTTCTATGTTGCTCATTAAAATGTTACAGTTTGTAACCCAGTATTGTCCCCATATTACAAGACTTTTATAATTTAGATATAAGTAATTGTTTTGCTATAGAGCTGGTTTCCAGTGTGATCTAACTGCTTTTGTGATATGTCTCAGACACCTAATGCCACACAAAGCATTGCTCAGCTTTTCCCATAAGTAAATTATATTATTTGGATATAAATTTCTTTTCTAACATGTATCTGGAAAGATTCAGCTCATTTAGTGAGAAATTTAACAGCAAATTACATTGAAAATGTACCTACAGTCACTAAATATTTTACATTGTGTCTATCATATCTCTGATTTATTTGTTTTTTTATCATATATTTCTACAACATAACTTTGTTTATGAGAACTAAAGTTTTAAATGTTCATACGAAATTTTATGCCTTTACTTTAGTGATTTCTTTCTAATTTCAATTGTAATGTATTGCTCAAAATTTGTTATCAAAGAAGTTTAATTAAGCTGTACATTTTGTTTGGTTTGCATGGTTGTGAAAGTGAAAGTGAAGTAGCTCAGTCGTGTCTGACCCTTTGCGGCCCCATGGACTGTAGCCTACCAGGATTGTCCGTCCATGGGATTTTCCAGGCAAGAATATTGAAGTGGGTTGCCATTTCCTTCTCCAGGGGATCCTCCCGACCCAGAAATTAAACCCAGGGTTCCTTCACTGTAGGCAGACGCTTTACCATCTGAGCCACCACGGAAGTCCATGGGTTTGCCTGGTTAGTTTACTGTTATTAATATATGTCATATCACTTAAAGTCCATTTTGGAAAATTAGCTAATTGGTTTTAGTTTCACATCTTGCATTATTTTCAAGAGATCAAAATTTTGTTATCTTCCTTTAGATCATGTTTAAGTTTTAAATTGAAATTTTCAAGCTTAATGCCATAATTAAGTAAATGTTGGCATCCTTTTGTATGTGAGTTAAACACATTTCATTTTAATTTTATGAAGTATTTTGGGAAAAAATACATAGGTGAAGAGTAGCAATAAAATCAATGGCTCTACTGGAAGTTTAACATAATTATATCCGTCTTTCATTTTAGAAATTTAGTTTTGGTGAAAAATAATCGTGTTTACTACCTCCATTACTTTGTATTCACAAAAACAGAGACATTACTTTGTTGACAAAGGTCCGCCTAGTCAAAGCTATGGTTTTTCCGGTAGTCATATATGGATGTGAGAGTCATACTATAAAGAAAGCTGACTGCAACGAATTGATGGTTTTGAACTGTGGTGTTGGAGAAGACTCTTGAGAGTCCCTTGGACTGCAAGGAGATCCAACCAGTCCATCCTAAAGGAGATCAGCCCAGAATATTCATTGGAAGAACTGATGCTGAAACTGAAACTCCAATACTTTGGCCACCTGATGTGAAGAACTGACTCATTTAAAAAGTCCCTGATGCTGGGAAAGAATGAAGGCAGGAAGAGAGGGGAATGACAGAGGGTGAGATGGTTGGATGGCTTCACCGACTCAATGGACATGAGTTTGAGTAAGCTCCAGGAGTTGGTGATGGACAAGGAAGGGCATGCTGTAGTCCATGGGGTCACAAAGAGTCGGACATGACTGAGCGACTGAACTGACTAATCAAACAATCAAGCAGAGGTATGGAGAGGATGGGAACTGTGATCCTGACACTGCTGCAGGAAAAACAAAACCCACCTACAGAAATTTTAAAACCTAGGTGTATAAACGCTAATACCTTTAACCCAAGTTTAAATAGGCATGTGTTATTTGCTTACAGGAACAACAGACTGGTTCCAAATAGGAAAAGGAGTACGTCAAGCCTGTATATTGTCACCCTGCTTTTTTAACTTCCATGCAGAGTATATCATGAGAAACGCTGGGCTGGAAGAAGCACAAGCTGGAATCAAGATTGCCAGGAGAAATATCAATAACCTCAGATATGCAGATGACACCACCCTTACGGCAGAAAGTGAAGAGGAACTAAAAAGCCTCTTGATGAAAGTGAAAGTGGAGAGTGAAAAGGTTGGCTTAAGGCTCAACATTCAGAAAACGAAGATCATGGCAACTGGTCCCATCACTTCATGGGATATTTCCCATGGGGAAACAGTGGAAACAGTGTCAGACTTTATTTTTTGTGGCTCCAAAATCACTGCAGATGGTGATTGCAGCCATGAAATTAAAAGACACTTACTCCTTGGAAGAAAAGTTATGACCACCTAGATAGCATATTGAAGAGCAGAGACATTACTTTGCCAACAAAGGTCCATCTAGTCAAGGCTATGGTTTTTCCAGTGGTCATGTATGGATGTGAGTGGTCATGTATGGATGTCCATCATCACCGACTTGATGGACATGAGTTTGGGTTAACTCTGGGAGTTGGTGATGGACAGGAAGGCCTGGCGTGCTGCAATTCATGGGGTCACGAAGAGTCGGACACGACTGAGCGACTGAAATGAACTGAACTGAACTGAACCTTTCCTACACTATCAATGTGAACATGTGAAACAGTTGCCTATAAATTACAAGATGTAATAGTTCCTTAAAGGAACTACATATTGTTGCATTTTCAGTATAAAATCACTTAAAATAAGTTGTTAAATTTCTCAGAAGTGTAAAAATGCCAGAACTATGTATAGCAATAGAAGAAATTAGATACTAATGAGTATTGGAAGCAATCAAATGGGGGACTAAAATGGGAGTATAACTACAAAGATGGATCAAGAATACTGATGAGAGACAAGCACATTCAGAAGTTAGTAAGAAAAGCAAACTGGCCAGGACTAGATCAGGACTAATCTAGCTCTAGAAGTATCACATGAGAAAAGTTCAGTAGAGTGTAATCACCATGAAGGAGCATAGAATATTTGTGCACTATGTATCTAAAGATGCTGGGACAAATTTTAGAAACATTAAATGTGCAAAGCGTAGCCATGATTGAAATAATTCAATCAAACCACATTCTAAAACATTTGCTCTATTTTAAGAATTGCTTAAGGCTTTCCTGGTAGCTCAGTAGTAAAGAACCTGCCAGCCAATGCAGAAGACATGGGTTCAATCCCTGGTTCAGGAAGATCCCCCAGAGAAGGAAACATCAACCCACTCCAGTATTCTTGCCTGGGAAATCCCATAGACAGAGGAGGCTAGTGGGCTACAGTCCATGGGGTCACAAAAGTCAGATACAACTTAGCGACTAAACCACCACCACCACCAAGGGAGATATATGAGAAGCAAAAAGTATAGAGAACATACATGAGAATAACAATTCGGAAAAAAAATTTACATGAACAGATAAGAAGATTAAACCAAACCCTAAAAATATCCCTTTTTATGTCAAATGCAAAGCCTACTAGCACAGTTTGAAATCTGCTGAGAATGGTATAAGTTTCCCAGCATATATCTACTTATAATTTATGAAAACAGAAAATATGGGCTAACCAAGGCAAACATATGTTCAGCATGATTATAAAGCAGACTGTTATTTGATATTGATGAACTCACCTCTTTTGAAGTCTCATTTAGGACAACAAAGAAATTAATAAATATCATCTGTATTGTCTTATGTAGGTCACATTTCTTCTTAAATTTCATTCATGCTTGGAGAATATTTTGCAAATTATTTTAAATTAAGTCGCTGAATATCTAATTGCCCTCTAGACCAATCCAATATTGATCTCATGATCAATGGTGATTGTGCTGTGCTATTTTTTCAATTTTTATTCAATGAAAAATGATTTTGAGAGTTTAATATACAATGGTTTAAGCAGTTTATTGTGTCAATATGAACAAGAGAGTTAAAAAAGATAAAATCTACTGACTGAATTAATATCAGTTACTATTTCTCCAGCTGTGATTATTATTAATAAAACAAAATAATATTTTGGTTTATGTGTCATGAAACTGTAATACACAGCAAAATAGAAGTAAAAGGACCATCCTAAAATTTTAAGATGTATAAAATGTAGTTTGAGAAAGAACATATGGACTCAAAAATGACAGGAAATTCCAGGGCCCAGGATCTATAATTATAGTGAGTACACTGATAGCAAGATGTGTGTGTGTGTGCACGCACATGTGTGTCTTGGAGAGTTGTTAGGAAATACTTTGCTGAGTTGGTATTCAAAATGGGTGGTTTTATTTACCTGAAGGACAGTGTGAAATTGCAAAGTTGTCCTAAAAAACAGAGACAGCAAAAGTAAAGGCTCTTGGCTCTGAGGTAGTATGGTATGTCTAAGCACAGATGATTTTTTTTTTTTAATTGGAGTATAGTTTTACAGTGTTGTGATAGTTTCTGCTGTACAATGAAGTGAATCAGCTATCTGTGTACATATATACCCCCACGCTGGGACCTCCCCCTCACTCCCTGGGTGAGATGGCCTCTCGGTTATCACAGAGCATCGAGCTGAGCTCCCTGTGCTAAAGCAGGTTCCCACTAGCTTTCTGTTTTATACGTGGTCCTGTGTGTATGTCAGCCCTAGTCTCCCAATCCATTCCACCCTCCCCATCCCCCGCTGTGCTATTCTCTGCATGTCCAATCTCTACGTCTGTGTCTCTATTCCTGCCTTGCAAACAGGTTTATCCACACCATTTTTTTTAGACTTCACATTTATGCGATAATATGCGATCTTTTTTCTCTTTCTGGTTTACTTCACTCTGTATGACAGCCTTTAGTTTCATCCATGTTTCCATAAATGACTCAGTTTCATTCCTTATGTGAGCATGGGTGATTTTGTGCTGTCCAGAAGAAAGGGAAAAAAAATGAGTTGCTCAGGAATTTAGAATTTGGAAGGATCTGGAGAAGTAATAATTTTAAACATGGGAGTAATTTGCTTATGTTTGCTTGCAGAGCCATAATTCTGGCAGAGATATAGATTTACCAATTCTGCAAATTAGAATTATTCAACTTTCCATTGATAAAACTACAATATCCAATAACATATACTAAGAATAATTATTCAGACACGTTGCTCACTTAATGAAAGCAATAATTTGGAAAGGAACAAAAAAGAAATCGCAGAGATAGCCAAGTGCTGGTTCCAGCATGAGTCCTGAATGTACTTACCAAATATTGGGACCCTGAGTTGCCACCTAGATGAGAGCAAGGCACAAAGAACAGGATATAAAGATAGGACCTCTGCTTCTGTGTATGATGAAGTAGCTTGAATCTAATCTAACTCTCAATTTGTTAAGAGTTAGAAGAGGAGGGGGTGGGATAAACTACTTGATGCCACTAGAAAGCAAGCAACACACTCAGGAACTGAGGGACTATTGTGAATCTTGAAACAAGGGTAATACGCAAGGTGGGCTCCACACTGGCCTGGCTTTGTCCATGAAGCCGTTTCTCAGTTTGCTGCATTGTAGTGGCACAGGGCCAAACAGAAGGAAGTAGTCTTAAGGAGAAAGGCTGTGTTGAACCCCACAAAGTGATTAGACAAAATTCACTTGTACCACCACTGAGTATGCAGACGGTTTTACTTTGATTTTGCATTTCAATTTTCATAGTAATGCTATACAAACAGACTCTATCTCTCCATATATATATGGAGAGAGAGAGATTTTTATATACTAACAAGGAATTAGTTAGGGATTTTTTTATACTAACAAGGAATACAAAATAATTGATTTTGTTTTGTTAAAATAAGGAGACACTGCCTTACATGACTTACTCCAGTCCAAAATTTCCTCTTACCCAACTCCCTTTAAACTCATTTTGGGTCTAATTGTCAGAAAAAAAATGCATATGGAAGAAATCCAGCACAAATTTGGTCTTAATATCTAGCTGCCTTAAATTACATTTGAATCAATATGAGAAAATCACAGGAAAAGAGATAGATGGCCTTATGATGACCAATAAAGATAATTTCAGTATGTGTTAACATTTATTATCATGAAAACTTGTGATCATTTAATTAAGTTACCTTATCTTTTGCCTTAAATTCTTAAAAAAAAAAACAACCATATTAATTCAGCCAAATAAGCACTTCAGAATTTTTAAAGTCTATTGATTTTTTTTTCTTCTAAAATCTCAATAAGATTTGTCCCTAGAGAATTCTCTAAAAGGGCAAACGATGTCCTTGCAGCCTTGGCTGTTTCAGACTGTTGGCAGTTTAGTGACTCACTGTACTTATAAATGTTCCTGATTAAGCTCTTTTCATTTTATTCTGTAATTTAGTTTATATTGTTACATTTCACACGTAATTTCTCATTTCTGCTACTGGATTCACATATCATTAAATATCAACTTGTGCAGTTGACAGTCTCTTGTAAACATCAAGTGTGTTTTCTCTACTTGACCTTTGCTAACCTTCTGTAACAGACCTATTCTTTCAAATGGGCAGAAATGACTTTTTGTATGTAAGTTATCTATCACACAGGGTGAAAAATCATTTATCTTAAAATGAAACTTAAACTGTACAGACACTGATGTTGAGAAAAAGAACTAAAAGATGATGCTAGAAATTAATGATGTCCCTTGGGTTTAGTTTTATCCAGATCCTGGAAAAGATGTAACCCTGAAACAGCTGTTTGCTTACTAGGGTACGAAAGTTTCCCACAGCAGGGCTTGATGCTTCACATCAGAAGATGTAGAACTGAGTGTTAAAATATGATTTGACACTGAAGCAGAAGTTCTATGACATAGGAAATTCCACCAAAAATGCCAGGCCAAAATATTCCACAAGATAATTGGGTCTAGAATTCTTGAACCCTTGCTCCTAGTTTGAGAGTATAAAATAATCAAAAATGGAACATCACAAAATAAAATTTTTTTGATGAGGGATTTTGCCTTCCCCCTTGCCAAAGGGGAGGCATGAGGTCCTTTCTCCATTTCAAGCCACAAAAGGAGACCGCCATGGAGGTTTCAGATAGAGACTATTCTTCCAGTTCTGCAGACATAGGTGAACGGGGCCCGACTAATGTCTGAGAAAGCCAACGCTGCCTTTGAACTAGGAATATGTCTCCTACCTGGAAAAATCCAGAGACCAAGGAAAAAGCAGATGGACTGTTTTGGGGCAGATTTAAGGAACGTCACTGCCATGAGATAGGTCTGCACTCTGAGGGCTTTCAGACATGAGTTGCACAAATGTTTTCCAGGGATAGGAGTCTCATGTTATTTGGGAGCAGAAAGAAACCAGAGGTATAATTCCTGATACCCTGGTTGTCACAAACAGTCATACACATCAGGGAACTTCAAGGGAGAAGGACAGCAAAAATCCCCATGAAGAACGCTGCAGAGAGTTGGCTTAAACCATCTGCCAGGGCTGGGAGGCTGGAAAGGATCCACAGACAGAGATTAACTAATCACATTTCCTCTCTTTCCACCCTCTTCTGTTGACCATGATGGAAGCCAAAATGTAAACCAGCTGTGGGAAATCTGGAATAGCACTGAGGCAAGAAAAACAAACCCTAAATTGAGTTTGATATTTTTATTTTTGTAAAGAATTTGACTTTTCAACTACTAAATTAAGATAGCATCTACAAGTTAAAATGTCTTGAAAGACTTACCTATGAGCAAGTAGAAACACACACACGCACACACACACACACACACACACACACACACACACACACCAAATAGGGGACCAATGAAAGCTTTTATAGGAGCTAAGGAGTAAAGAGTATTTACCCCAACTGAATACTTTTAAAGGGATTGTTGTTGTTTTCTTGCTAAAGTCGTGTCTAACTCAGCGTACCAGGCTCCCCTGTCCTTCACTATCTCCCAGAATTTGCTCATACGCATGTCCACTGAGTCAGTGATGCCATCCAACTATCTTATTCTCCGTCACCCCCTTCTCCTCTTGCCCTCAAACTTTCCCAGCATCAAGGTCTTTCCTGATGAGTCAGCTCTTTGCATTAGGTGTGGCGGGCAAAAACCTAGGGATATTATTATGTCATGAGGTCTGCTGACTCACATGATTATGATATATTTTTTGAAGTGTTAAAGAAACGTACTTGGTGTGATTGAAAATATATCTCATTTCATTAAAAGTAATGACATTTTCTGTTTCTAAAATATGATACTAAAACATTAAATACTGTTATCAGAAGTTTCCTAAAATTATATTGAGTGAGTGAGTGAAGTCACTCAGTCGTGTCTGACTCTTTGCGACCCCATTGACTGTAGCCTACCAGGCTTCTCGGTCCATGGGATTTTCCAGGCAACAGTACCAGAGTGGGTTGTCATTTCCTGCTCCAGGGGATCTTCCCGATCCAGGAATTGAACCCAGGTTTCCCACATTGCGGGCAGATGCTTTATCCTCTGAGCCACCACTTAATTCGGTAAATATCAGGCTTGAACTTAACTGGAGTTTCAATCTAGAACAAATAATATTAATTTGCTGTTTTTAAACTATTTTTTTCAACTATAAGCATTTGAAAAGGAAGAATAGGTCTTATATGTTTGTTCACCATTGAGTTGGTGATACCATCCAACCATCTCATCCTCTGTCATCCCCATCTCCTCCTGCCTTCAATCTTTCCCAGCATCAGGGTCTTTTCCAATGAGTCAGTTCTTTCTCCAGTAGCATATTGGGCACCTGCCAACCTGGGGAGTTTATCGTTCACTGTCATATTTTTTTGCCTTTTCATACTGTTCATGGGGTTCTCAAAACAAGAATACTGAAGTGGTTTGCCATTCCCTTCTCTAGCAGAACACGTTTTGTCAGAACTCTCCACCATGACCCATCTGTCTTGGGTAGCCCTACCTGGTATGGCTCATAGTTTCATTGAGTTAGACAAGGCTGTGTTCCATGTCATCAGTTTAATTAGTCTTCTGTGATTGTGGTTTTCATTCTGTCTGCCCTCCGATGGAAATTGAGTTCTTTATTTTTTTGAATATTTTTAGAAGTTCTATACATACTTTAGCTCTCCAGGGGATCTTCCCAACCCAGGGAATGAACCCAGGTTTCCCACATTGCAGACAGATTCTTTATCAGCTTAGTCCCCCCATTTAGGACTACCATGACACATGACAAAATGTATCACCTTTAAATGTTTGGTGACTAATCCACTTGGGGGTTTTGAATAATTCAAATTATAAAATTAATAAACATTGATAAAAGTTATATCACATTAGTAAAGCTCATATTTCTAGCCAGTCAATGTGCTATGAAGGAAGTTATTATTCTCTCCAATATCAAAAAAAGAATAATCTAGCCTCAGAATGTTTGTCACTTACCCCAAATCACAGTAGCAGCAAAGCTAGAAGTGAAAATTGTCTTATCAACTCCAAAGGCTACACTTTTTCCACTACATTGTATCACCAGCTGAACCAAATAAATTCATATTTTCAAAATATAATTAATCAAATTCAAGTTCTTCATATACTACTGAAATAGGTCACTTTACAAAGTTCTGGTTTGCTTAGTTTGTTACAAAATCAGGAAAATTCTGGAATTTATTTATCTTGAAATATTTACAAAAGAGAGAAAGCATCCATTCTCTCACATTTGCATTCATTGATTCATCAGGCATCTGTTGGCTGACTGTGCACTTCCCTAGACTCAGGAGGTTAATCTGTGAATAAGACAATGTCTCTGTTTTATATAACTTACATTTATATGGGAGAAGAAGACAATAATCACAAACAAGTTTTCAGTAATATTAAAATTATTATTAAAAGCCTTCCATGTAACAGTATTTTCTAAAACAAAATAAATTTTAAATGCTTTGAAGTAGTTATTAACACAAAGATTGAAACAAAAGTGCTCAACCATTGGCTAAATACATTTTAGCCTGACTGAGACGGCTTTTCTGATGGCTCCGTGGGTAAAGAATCCGCCTGCAATGCAGTTCTATCCCTGGATCAGGAAGATACTGTGGAGGGTCAAATAACAACCCTTCCCAGTATTCTTGCTTTAAAAATCCCATGGACAGAGGAGCCTGGCGGGCTACAGTCCAAAGGGTTGCAAAGAGTTGGACACATCTAAGCAACTAAGAATGCATGCATGCAAGAGAGGCAAGTACTGAAAAGTGTTAATACTTCCCTATTATACAAATAAACCCTTTAATATCTTTATCTTTAGCAGCAGTATCTGAAAACACCACAAGAGGGTGACATTACTCTTTAAAAATAAATCTTTGGTTCCACTAGCATAAACATTCTTCAGTTTCCTAAAGCAAAAACTGAAATGTTCTTCTTGCTTTTGTTTTTCTTTCTTTCTTTCTTTTTGTTTTTTAGTGTTTTAAAAGCACATGTGAGATTCCTAGAATATATAACTGTGGAAATCACATAAAAGAGTGATTTTCCAAGTTAATATATTACAATCTATGACATATTTTAAAATAGCAGTGTGAATAAATGAATCAACTAGAGCTTTGGCAAATATTGATATCTCACTCTTAAAATTCCTGACCCAAAATTATTGTGGCTCATCTGTTATGTTTACACACAAATTTTTGTGTGTGTGGAACTTCACCATTTGGACTTCCCTTGGCTGTCCTTGATAACAATTTGCAGAATGATTTTATATATCAGAATAACTTAGAATATCTTGATATCAAAAGAGACTGCATTGATGATTCTAACTATATTAAAGAGATGACTTGTTTCAGGCTTATATTTATAAGCGTCAAATGCTTAGAATTTAAACTAGTAAAACATTCTAAAGTAATTATGTATGTCTTCCGAATTTATCAGATTTTTTATTTTCCCTGGTTATCAGATGTCTTGTTGTTAACTCTACATTCTAACACTCCTCACAATTTCCTCCAAATCATGGGAGACTGTTTCCAGTGTATTCTTAGGTAAAGATCTGACAATAAGAGATTCTCACTTGAGATCTGAAAAGCAGAAGAAAAGGAAAAGCCTTTATTTTCTGATGGCAGTTGCAACAGAAATGTAAGTAAGCAGTAGAGAAGAGGTTTGCAGAGACTTCTAAAATGATATCCTGTAAAAACCATCTGTCTCAGAGTTATAAGCATGTGGAATGGGCAGTTTTCCTGATGTCATTCAAGTTGATAATATCTAAGTGATCTTCTCCAAATACCCATTTGAAGGTTGTAGGCAGCTGAGATCATTGACTGCAATGTAATTTTTTAACCTCTAGTGGCATTTTTTCAGACCTTCACTTCCAGTCCATGTCAATGCATGTATAAACTTACAATTCCTTTATTAAAACTAGTATCTCTTGGAATACATAGAGTGGCCATGGCTTTCCTGACTTGACCAAAACTGATGTGCTCAGAGGGCTTCCCAGGTGCTGCTAGTGGTAAAGAACCCAGCTGCCAATGCAGGAGAGGTAAAAGATGCGGTTTCACTCCCTGGGTCAGGAAGATACCCTGTAGAAGGGCATAGAAACCTACTCCAGTATGTTCAGTGCCATGGACCCCAGAAGCTTGTTGGGCTACAGTCCAAGGGGTCGCAAAGAATCGGATACATCTGAAGCAACAAAGCACACACGCTATACAAGCGTGGTACATATATTAGAGAATTTTCTTTTAACTTTTTTAATCTTTAATTTCTTTTGACAATGTTTTATAGTTTAAAGGGTGTAATCTTTTAATTTCTTTTGTTAAATTTACTTCTAAGGTTTTTTTAATATAAATTTATTTATTTATTTTAATTGGAGGCTAATTACTTTACAATATTGTATTGGTTTTGCCACACATCAACATGAATCTCAGACAGAGTTGTGTATTTCAGCACTGCAAGGATTTCTCTAATAAATTGCATTTTCCAATGATATGGTGCTGGACTATGAAAATAGAGTTGAAATTTTTTCTGATATCCAGAAACTGCTTTGAATTAAAATAATCATCTTTAGTGAATTCCTTGGTGGTTCAGTGGTTAGGACTCAGCACTTTCACTACTGTGGCCTGGGTTCAATTCCTGGTTGGGGAACTAAGATCCCACAAGGCACACTGTGTGGCAGAAAAGAAAGAAATCATCTTTAGAGTCTATATACAAAAGCATATGTTTTCAAACTATTGATCACATTATTTTTGTCTGATCCTTATATGTCTGTTTTATAAATTTCTTTTTCCTGCCTTATTTTATCAGCCAGCCCAATGAATAGAAGTGATGGCTCCTTTATTCATTCACAATATTAGAGAGAAAGCTATCAATTATCAAGACCAGCTGTGAGATGAGCAGTAGGTTTTCACACATGCATACTATATATTAGGGAAGTTTCTCTATGCTTTTACTTTACTAGGAAGTTTTATCATGCATAGATATTGCATTTTTCTAAATGTTTTTATGCATCTGTTCAAACAATCAAATAAGTTTCCCTTTATTCTACTAATGTGGTGAATCAAAGAACATGTTTGATCAAAGAATGTAAAAAATAATCCTTGAATTCTTAATATAAACTCAATTTTCTCATGACGTACGCTTTTTATACACAGCTTGATCGAGTATTTTAATATTTTTTCTCAGATATTTGCATTTATATTCTTAAGTAAAATTGACATATAATGCTCCTTTCTTGAAAAGTCCTTGTTAGGTTTTTGTAACAAATCTTGCTTGATACCAAATGTTACCTTCTGTAGTGAGTTAAAAAAACTTTCTTGTTTTACTCTATGTGAATATTTTCCCCTCAATGTTCAGTGGAATTCACTGGAAAAGACTGGAATTTATTACATTTGAAGACCTTAAATTATGGTTTCATTTTTTTAACAGTTTTTAACTGACTAGAAATTTCTCACCCCTTCTCAGTTTTGCTAAATTTTGTATTTAAAGGGATTTCTAAATTTTACTGAGATTTTCAGATATATTAGGTTAAACTTGCTCATAAAATTCTCGTAATACTTTTTGACATCTGAACTATCAAGATTAATATTTCCTTTTACATTCTTAATTAAAATTCTTTTTCTCAGTTTTTGATCACTTTAAGTTGAGGCTTACTTTTAAAAAAAGCTTTCCTTTGAACCAAGGAATGGTTTTTCTTTGTCTTGTTTGATTTTCATTTATGCTAATTATCTATTTCATTAATTTAATTCATTAATGAACTTCCCTGGTGGCTCAGATGGTAAAGTGTCTGCCTACAATGCAGGAGACCTGGGTTCAATCCCTGGGTCAGGAAGAATAATTTCATTAATTTACTCATTTAATTTCACTAATTTATCTTCTCATCTTTATTATTTTCCTCCTTAAGCTTTTTTGATTATATGCTGCTATTTATTTTTCAACTTCCATAGTTGGATTCATAGAATATTGATTCTTTAGTCTTTCTTATTAAAAAAATTATATATATATATATATATATATATATATATATACACACACACACACACATATATATATTAGCCAGGGCTTCCCTGGTGGCTCAGATGGTAAAGAATCTGCCTGTAATTTGGGAGACACAGCTTCAATCCCTGGATTGGAAAGATCCCCTGGAGAAGGGAATGGCTACCCATTCTAGTATTTTTGCCTGGCAAATTCCATGGACAGAGAAGCCTGGCAGGCTGCAGTTCTTAAGATGACAAAGAGTCACATATTTCTAGAAGAAAGAAGTCAGAGAAAATAAGAGCTATTAAAGACAAAAAATTATGGATTATGCAATAATGCTAAAGAGGTCAAGTGAAAATATAGAAACTGTCTATTGGATCTGATATTGAAAGTCAACTGTACACTCAGATACATTTTAATGAGGTAACTGATAACTCTACCAGTGTATTTTTCTGTAGTCTTAAATTCACTCTCATTCTAGTAATTTAGCTTTGACCATTAAATGGAAAATTGCCCAAGGTTATCAGTGATGTCATTCTAGGAAAATCCCTTATCTTGTAATCTTGCTGTCATCATATTTCTACCTTATTTGCACTAAGTTGTTTGGCATAGAATTTGTGATACAGAAAAGAAAACAGAAACAATTTTCAAGGTAAATTGGAAATATGCCCAATAAAGTATTTCTAAACACGTTCAGATTATTTAAATTTTTATGAATTAGTAAGATATTCATTATTATCTGTAATGTTTTGCATAAAAATGTGTATTAAAATATATATTAATAAAATGGCAAAACAGAGCTTGCTGTTGTTTAGTTGCAAAGTTGTGTCTGACCCTTTGAGACCCCCTAGACTGTAGCCTTCCAGACTCCTCTGTCCATGGGATTCTCCAGGCAAGAATACTGGAATGGGTTGCCATGCTCTCCTCCAGGGGATCTTCCCGACCCAGGGATTGACAGGCATCTCCTGTGTCTCCTGCATTGGCAGGCAGATTCTTTATCACTGTGCCACCTGGGAAGCCCCATATTAGTACTTATAGGGCAATAATATTCATATTAACAATTAAAATCTGAAGAATATTTAATGACATGAAAATTTCATGATAGCCTATTAAATGAGATTGCAACTCAAAGAATCAAGGTATATGGAGCTACCGATGAAAATGATAGCCCAAAATATTAGCAATTGAAAGTTATTCACTCCAAATGAAATAAAAGTAACTGAAGTTTTTGAGAAGATTTTTTTTTAAAGTTCAGTCTTTAGAAAGCTAAAGAAAGAAATTGCATCACCACAGTATTTTCTCCAAGATTGAAAAAGCATAAACTCTACAAATACATGTATTTGAATAAATTGAAAATAAATTGAAAATCTGAAATGTCAAAATATTATCTCTAGGAAAAAAACATCCAACAGGAGAGACTTGAACACAGTCAAAGAGTACTGATAAACTGGAAGATAATGGGGAATCAACTCAGAATGCAGTATTGAGAGACACAAAATTTAGAAATATAAAAGAGCACTAAGAGAAATGAAGCATACATTGAAAGACTCCACCTACAATTAGAATCCAAGAATCCCAGATGAATAGCAGAAAAGTCACCTAAAGAAACAGTGAGAACACATGAATCCTACACAAAAATTTGCAGGCTGAGTTCCAGTAAGGATAAATAAGTTCTCACCTAGTCAGTTTGACCCCTTCCCCAAAGGCTCAGAAGTAAAGAATCTGCCTGCAACGCAGGAGTCACAGAAGACATGGATTCGATTCCTGGGTTGGGAAGATCCCTTGCAGAAGGAAATGGCAACCCGCTTCGGTATTCTTGCCTGGAGAATCTCACAGACATCGGAGCCTGGCAGGCTACAGTCCAGAGGGTTGCAAAGAGTTAGACATTACTGAGTACACACACACACACGTCAGATTACACTGAAACTACAACTTACCAAGAATTAAAGAGAAACAATCATAAATGCAAATGGAAACTCAGATCATGAAAAAAAAAGAAAAACAGAGAACAGATTCACAATATACTTACTATCAGCTATCACAAATATCAGAAAACAATGGTATGACATAGCTAAGGAAAATAACTTTCAACTGAAACTTCTGTTTCTAGCTGCCTTATTTAAGAATATCAATAAAAATAAAGATACTTTCAGACATCAAAAGCACTAGAGTTCATAGTCCATAGACCCATTAAAATGTATGTTTACACACTCATTAAGATGTACATTTAAACTCTTTTGGATCAGAGTTTTCCAGTTGGAATATCATGCGACACACATAGATAGTTCTAAATTTTCTATTGGCACATTTTTAAAAAGTAAAATGATACCAGTAAAAGTAACTTTAACAATATTTTATTTAACCTGATATATGCAAAATGTTACCATTTCAATGTATATAATCAGTACAAAAGCACTTTATATTTTTAATAGTAACTGAAATTATTTTATGCTTATAGCGTATCTCTTATGAGACAGCCACATATCAAGTGCTCAGCAACCACTATGAGTCCTACTGTATTGGATAGCATAGTTTTACATGGTGAAATTGCCACATAGAGTCCACTTTCCCCTGGAACTGCTGAGTTATGTTACAGATCCACAATGCATTTTGTATGAGAGAGAAATGAATCTTTGTTAACACAGAAAATTATGGCATTCTTCATACTGCATCATATTTTGCAAATCACAAAAATACAAAGATAGCAATAATCATGGCTTCCTAAGCACATTAAAAAATAGACCTTTGAAATAAATAAAGACTGATAAACTCTCAAGAATAATTCATAAAACATGAATCAAAGAGGCTTTTATGCCTATCTATGAAAAAGTTATTGACAGTAGCTTAAAATTTAAGTAGGTCATAGAAACTCTGGATTCACAGTTATTCTAATGTACATGTACAAATGGAACCTATATCTCACAATAGACATTATTTTTAAAGTACACTTCAAGCATTTTCTATATAATTTTGAAGGAATTATCAATAAAACAAAAATTTCAATGTTATATAGATACTTTCAACATAATGTGATATATTATAATAAAACACTAAAAAAAAACCTCAAAAGAGATCAAAGTCTGATAAGTTTCGAAACTATATGTATATAGCACTAAGTCACTAAGTTGTGTCCGACTCTTGTGATCCCATGAACTGTATGTAGCCTGCCAGGTTCCTATATCCATGGAATTCTACAGGTAAGAATACTGGAGTGGATTGCCATTTCCTTCTCCAGGGGAACTTCCTGACCCAGGAACTGAACTCAAGTCTCCTGCACTGCAGGCAGATACTTTACCAACTGAGCTTCGTAGGAAGCCTCATTCACTCAGTCGTGTCTGACTCTTTGTAACCCCATGGACTATACAGTCCATGGAATTCTCCAGGCCACAATACTGGAGTGGGTAGCCTTTCCCTTCTCCAGGGGATCTTCCCAACCCAGGTATCGAACTCAGGTCTCCTACATTACAGGCAGATTCTTTACCAGCTGAGCCATAAGGGAAGCCCATATATATATGCATGATATATAAAATATCATGCATGTATATAAATTCCTCAATGACTCATAAAGAAAAATGATAAGTTTTCAATATCTTCAGAACTATGGACAATAAAAATAATGTGTAACAATTAACCTCAGTTCAGTTCAGTTCAGTCACTCGGTCGTGTCCGACTCTGCCACCCCATGGATTGCAACACGCCAGGCCTCCCGGTCCATCACTAACTCCCGGAGTTTACTCAAACGCATGTCCATTGAGTTGGTGATGCCATCCAACCATCTCATCCTCTGTCATCCCCTTCTCCTCCCACCTTCAATCTTTCCCAGCATCAAGGTCTTTTCAAAGGAGTCAGCTCTTCACATCAGGTGGCCAAAGTATTGGAGTTTCAGCTTCAGCATAAGTCCTTCCAATGAATATTCAGGACTGATTTCCTTTAGGATGGACTGGTTGGATCTCATTATAGTCCGAGGGATTCTCAAGAGTATTTGCCAACACCACAATAGTCCAACTCTCACATCCATACATGACTACTGGAAAAAACATAGCTTTGACTAGATGGACCTTTGTTGGCAAAAGTAATGTCTCTGCTTTTTAATATGCTGTCTAAGTTGGTCATAACTTTCCTTCCAAGGAGTAAGCCTCTTTTAATTTCATGGCTGCATTCACCATCTGCAGTGATTTTGGAGCCCCCAAAAATAAAGTCAGCCACTGTTTCCACTGTTTCCCCATCTATTTGCCATGAAGTGATGGGACCAGATGCCAAGATGTAGCTAAATAGTTTTTAGTGGAAATTTTATAATCTTAAATGCATTAATTAATTTAACAAGAAATTTTAAAAGAAATCATTAAGCAGTCAATTCAAGAGGCTTAGAAAAAGAAAGCAACTTCATCTTAAGGAAGTATGATTATTTTAATATCTGTTTGTAATGGTGGTAGAAAGGGTAGGGTACAAAATTTGAAACCTATACTTTTCAGAAGATAAATTGGCCCTAAACTCAAAATAGCTTATCAATATATCATACGTTATTTCCCTACTGATATATGGGAAAATAGGCTAGTCTATGGAAATCCTAGCACTTCGTGAAGTTTTTGCTCTGTAATTGTCTATAAACAATTTGTGTGTGTGTTTGTGTCTGTGTGTGTGTGTGTGTGTGTGCTCATGTGTGCACGCTCAGTCGTGTCTGACTCTTTGCGACCCCATGGATTATAGCCTGCCAGGCTCCTCTGTCTGTTCACCAGGCTTCACTGTCCATCAAATTATCCAGGAAGAGTACTGGAGTGAATTTCCATTTCCTACTACAGGGGATCTTCCTGACCCAGGGACTGAACTTTTCTCTCCTCTGTCTCCTGCATTGTAGGGGGATTCTCTACAGACTAAGCTATTACACAAGAAACTTAAGAAATTAACCTTTCCACAGTAGTCAAGTATTGTGCAATCCTCACAGTATGCTATGAAGTAATTTCACAACATGGAATTTAAGTTATTTTGACGGATGGACTAAATACTTAAGGCACAACATGATGAAATTACAAGCTCTTTGCTTTAGTTATCAGTGTTTAACAAGATAACATGTTGATTTATTAATTTAAACCAGGCAGAAAGATAGAGTGAGGGGATATTGGAAAAAAGAAATGTCAGGATTTCGGGCTATCAGATACTTATGAATAAACCAAGATATCCTCAAGTAGATAATAAAGAGAAAAAAGGATAGCTATCTAAACACGGAAAGGGGCTTGCTGTTCACCATGAAGACAAAGATGTAAAATGTATTTTAATCAATATATAAAGTTCTATAAATGTCCTGTTTTTTTTTCAATTCAATTCAACAAACATTTATTTTTAAAAACTATTATTTACTAGGGATTGTGAAAGATACTGCAGACACACAGATAAAGACTTAGATTAAAGGCAGCAAAAAAAGCTTGCTAAGCAAAGAAAATAGGAAAATTAGCTAATAACATCTGAAAATATAGAGGTACTGCACAAGTGAAATATGTACATATAGTTACTGTAAAATAAAAGTAGATTCACTTTACCTAGAAGACAAGAAGCCTTTTCAGATGAGACAACAGCTGATCTGAGTTCTGGGGACAGAGGGAGGAGCCTGTGTATTTGCAGGCGATAGAGTACAGCTGGGTGAATGGCTGAGGACAGAGTAGTGTCCCATCCTATAGGTCATGCCCATTCAAGACCCTGTACTACAGTTTGACCCTGATCCTTGGTCAGACCACAACTTATCTGAGCTTTGGTCACTCACCTTATCTGTCAAGAAAGTACTATAGTACTTACTTTTAGAACTGTCATGAGATTTAGAAATATGGATATAAAAGCAGATGGTAAAATAATGACAGTTCAGTTCAGTTGCTCAGTCGCGCCCGACTCTTTGAGACTCCATGGACTGCAGCATGGCAGATATCCTGTCCATCATCAACTCTCTGAGTTCACTCAAACACATGTCCATTGAGTCGGTGATGTCATCCAACCATCTCACCCTCTGTGATCTCCTTCTCCTCCCACCTTCAATCTTTCCCAGCATCAAGGTCTTTTTAAATGAGTCAGTTATTCACATCAGGTGGCCAGAGTATTGGCATTTCAGCTTTAGCATCAGTCTTTCCAATGAACATTCAAGACTGTTTTCCTTTAGGATGGACTACTTGGATCTCCTTGCAGTCCAAGGGACTCTCAAGGGTCTTCTCCAACATCACAATTCAAAAGTATTGCTTCTTTAGCGCTCAGCTTTCTTCATAGTCCAATTCTCACATCCATACATGACCACTGGAAAAACCATAGCCTTGACTAGACAGACCTTTGTTGGCAAAGTAATGTCTCTGCTTTTAAATATGCTGTCTTCGTTGGTCATAACTTTTCTTCCAAGGACTAAGCGTCTTTTAATTTCCTGGCTGCAGTCACCATCTGCAGTGATTTTGGAGCCCCCCAAAATAAAGTCAGCCACTGTTTCCACTGTTTCCCCATCTATTTGCCATAGAGTGATGGGACCAGTTGCCATGATTTTAGTTTTCTGAATGTTGAGCTTTAAGTCAACTTTTTCAGTCTCCTCTTTCACTTTCATCAAGAGGCTTTTTAGTTTTTCTTCACACATAGTAAAATAATGACAGTAGAATAATAAAAATAGCCATAACTGAGTTCTTAATTATTAAAAGCTAAAATGAATACTTTTAATACATAACCATATTTAATTTCAAACCCAACTTTGTGATACATATTACTATCCTCATTATAGAGGTATAAACTGAAGCTTAGGAAAATTAAGCAATTTCTAAAATGTTATATAATATTAAACATGAACACACCACCTCCACCAAAATCACATTAGGGATGAGACATTTCCATCTTACTGGTCATTTCATTCAGCATCTAGTACAGTCCTTTGTCCATAACAGGAATTCAACAAGTATTCATTAAATAAATGAATAAGTGCTTGGGAAAGTCCCAGGCATGTTAAATTTCAAAAGCTACACTCAAATTACAAAGGTAAGTAAACACTAACACTCAGAAGTTATTATTATTGTAACATTTAATATTTGCTAACTGGAAATTTAAAATACTTTATAAATCATCTAATAGAAAGATGAAGTTTTACTGGAAAAAAAAAAACAGACAAGAGAAGAAGAAAAGTGAACAGAAATAGAGGTCAGGTAATAGAAATGGTGCTGTAAATTAAATTTGGTTGTAGCAGAAGTAGTAGTTAAAAACAGCGTGGTTCATCAGCTGTCAAGGCTCTCAAAAATAGAGATTAAAGAAAACATGACACATCATTGAATAATCAGAAGTTATAAATAGTCACATTCAGAAGTAAGGCAAGAAGCCACTAAGAGAATCAATATTCCACCATAAAGACAAATCAATAATAGAAGACTTTTGAAATATGTGATCTGTGGAGTGGGGAGAAGGATGAAGAGGTGATAGACAGGAGTTACTCTGATTTGGGGGGAGATATGTTTGAAATAAAACATATATCCGGATTTTTTCCAATGAAGTACAGTGCCTCCTCTGTACTGATTTATTTCTCCATATATAAAGCTCTGATTATAAAAATGTATATAATAGTATGTCTGTACTATCCAGAAACTGTGTGTGCTTTTATTTTTTACTTTGAATTTTTGAGGCAGATATTAAGTTACATTATTTTATGTGGAATGTGTTAAGAAGTCTGAGGCACATATATATTTTAGAAAGATTTATATTAAAAATTAAAGGTAAAATATTCATGCTCAGAAATTTCAACTGACATTTAAAAGAGTGCTTATCTTGGGACTTCCCTGGAAGTCCAGTGGTTAAGACTCTGCTCCCAGTGCAGGGGGGCTGAGCTCAACTCCTGGTCAAGGAACTAAGATTCCACACGCTGCATGGCGTGGCCAAAAAATTAAATAAATAAAAGACACCAATTTCCTAAAATAAATAAATAAATAAATAAGAGTGATCTTGTATCTATAAAAGTCAAAATCTCAATTCAGTAGGCTATTTTGGGGGAACCTACACTTAATAGCATTGAATATCCTGTATTCCAGGGTGACTCAGAGAAGACAGAGCTACTCTGTCTGAAAGAAATTTGAAGACTTTTCTTGAACTTTCAGTGTTCACCAACACCATGGAAGCATTGGGAAGAACTATTAAGTCCAGCCAATGGAGTAAACTTAAGATACAGGATCATGCAATTCAAACCGATCTGAAGTTAGAAGTCCTCTTCCAGTCAGTCTTCAGTTCCTTTTTCCATTACA
Source organism: Budorcas taxicolor (assembly GCF_023091745.1). NCBI lineage: Eukaryota > Metazoa > Chordata > Mammalia > Artiodactyla > Bovidae > Budorcas > Budorcas taxicolor. The sequence goes on along the minus strand of NC_068914.1, from coordinate 135,460,980 downwards.
ACCTTCATCCTCTAATGAATAGGGATATTTCACTAGTGATTATATAACAGGACTGTTTTCTCCTTCCCCTCATTGATTATATGGAGATCTCATACAGTGATCTTTTAGATATTAATATTTCCTGAACAACTTGTAGATTCAGTTCAGTTCAATACAGTCACTCAGTCGAGTCCGACTCTTTGTGACCCTATGAATTGCAGCACGCAAGGCCTCCCTGTCCATCACCAACCCCTGGAGTTCACTCAGACTCACGTCCATCGAGTAGGAGATACCATCCAGCCATCTCATTCTCTGTCGTCCCCTTCTCCTCCTGTCCCTAATCCCTCCCAGCATAAGCGTCTTTTCCAATGAGTCAACTCTTCTCATGAGGTGGCCAAAGTATCGGAGTTTCAGCTTTAGCATCAGTCCCTCCAATGAACACCCAGAACTGATCTCCTTTAGAATGGACTGATTGGATCTCCTTGCAGTCCAAGGGACTCTCAAGAGTCTTCTCCAACACCAAAGTTCAAATGCATCAATTCTTTGCACTCAACTTTCTTTACATTCCACCTCTCACATGCATACATGACCACTGGAGAAACGATAGCCTTGACTAGATGGACCTTTGTTGGCAAAGTAACGTCTCTGCTTTTCAATATATCTAGGTTGGTCATAACTTTCCTTCCAAGGAATAAGTGTCTTTTAATTTCATGGCTACAGTCACCATCTGCAGTGATTTTAGACCTCAAAAAAATAAAGTCTGACACTGTTTCCACTATTTCCGCATCTATTTCCCATGAAGTGATGGGACTGGATGCCATGACCTTTGTTTTCTGAATGTTGAGTTTTAAGCCAACTTTTTCACTCTCCTCTTTCACTTTCATCAAGAGGCTTTTTAGTTCCTCTTCACTTTCTGCCATAAGAGTGGTGTCATCTGCATACCCGAGGTTATTGATATTTCTCCCGGCAATCTTGATTCCAGCTTGTGTTTCTTCCAGCCCAGCGTTTCTCATGATGTACTCTGCATACAAGTTAAAAAAGCAGGGTGACAATATATAGCCTTGACGTACTCCTTTTCTTATTTGGAATCAGTCTGTTGTCCAACGTCCAGTTCTAACTGTTGCTTCCTGACCTGCATATAGGTTTCTCAAGAGGCTGGTCAGGTGGTCTGGTATTCTTATCTCTTTCAGAATTTTCCACAGTTTATTATGATCCACACAGTCATATGCTTTGGCATAGTCAAAAAAGCAGAAATAGATGTTTTCCTGGAACTCTCTTCCTTTTTCGATGTTCCAGCGGATGTTTGCACTTTGATCTCTGGTTCCTCTGCCTTTTCTAAAACCAGTTTGAATATCTGGAAGTCCACGGTTCATGTATTGCTGAAGCCTGGTTTGGAGAATTTTGAGCATTACTTTACTAGCATGTGAGATGAGTGCAATTGTGCGGTAGTTTGAGCATTCTTTGGCATTGCCTTTCTTTGGGATTGGAATGAAACCTGACCTTTTCCAGTCCTGTGGCCACTGCTGAATTTTCCAAATTTGCTGGCATAGTGACTGCAGCATTTTCACTTGTAGATTAAGCAATTACAAGTGTTTCAGAGTTATTAATGACTCTTCACAAAAGAACTGTACAAAAAACATTTTCATGACCAAGATAATCACGATGGTGTGATGACTCACCTATAGCCAGATATCCTGGAATGTGAAGTCAAGTGGGCCTTAGAAAGCATCAGTGTGAACAAAGTTAGTGGAGATGATGGAATTCCAGTTGAGCTGTTTCAAATCCTGAAAGTTGATGCTGTGAAAGTGCTGCACTCAATATGTCAGCAAATTTGGAAAACTCAGCAGTGGCCACAGGACTGGAAAAGGTCAGTTTTCATTCCAATACCAAAGAAAGGCAATACCAAAGAATGATCAAACTACTGCACAACTGTACTCATCTCACATGCTAGTACAGTAATGCTCAAAATTCTCCAAGCTAGGCTTCAGCAATACATGAACCTTGAACTTCCAGATGTGCAAGTTGGTTTTAGAAAAGGGAGAGGAACCAGAGATCAAATTGCCAACATCTGCTGTATCATCAAAAAAGCAAGAGAGTTCCAGAAAAACATCTATTTCTGCTTTATTGACTATGCCAAAACTTTAGACTGTGTGGATCACAATAAAGTGTGGAAAATTCTGAACGACATTAGAATTCCAGACCACCTGACCTGCTTCTTGAGAATTCTATATGCAGGTCAGGAAGCAACAGTTAGAACTGAACATGGAACAACAGACTGGTTCCAAATAGGAAAAGGAGTACGTCAAGGCTGTATATTGTCACTCTGCTTCTTTAACTTATATGCAGAGTACATCATGAGAAACGCTGGGCTCGAGGAAGCACAAGCTGGAATTCAAGATTGCCGGGAGAAATATCAATAACCTCGGATATGCATGACACCATCCTTATGGCAGAAATGAAGAGGAACTCAAAAGCCTCCTGATGAAAGTGAAAGAGGAGAGTGAAAAAGTTGGCTTAAAGCTCAACATTCAGAAAAAGAAGATCATGGCATCTGGTCCCATCACTTCATGGCAAAGAGATGGGGAAACGGTGGAAACAGTGTCAGACTATTTTTTTGAGCTCCAGTGTCACTGCAGATTGTGATTGCAGCCATGAAATTAAAAGATACTTACTCCTTGGAATGAAAATTATGACAAACCTAGATAGCATATTGAAAAGCAGAGACATTACTTTGCCAACAAAGGTCCGTCTAGTCAAGGCTATGCTTTTTCCAGTGTCGTGTATGGGTGTGAGAATTGGACTGTGAAGAAAGCTGAGTGCCAAAGAATTGATGCTTTTGAACTGTGGTGTTGGAGAAGACTCTTGAAAGTCCCTTGGACTGCAAGGAAATCCAACCAGTCCATTCTGAAGGAGATCAGTCCTGGGTGTTCATTGGAGGGACTGATGATGAAGCTTAAACTCCAGTACTTTGGCCACCTCATGTGAAGAGTTGACTCATGGGAAAAGACCCTGATGCTGGGAGGGTTTAGGGACAGGAGGAGAAGGGGACGACAGAGAATGAGATGGCTGGATGGTATCACTGACTCGATGGACATGAGTTTGAGTGAACTCCGAGAGTTGGTGATGGACAGGGAGGCCTGGCATGCTGCAATTCATGGGGTCGCAAAGAGTCGGACACGACTGAGCGACTGAACTGAACAGAACTGAATGCACTCTCACACAAGACTCAGTTGAGTTCAGTTCAGTCACTCAGTCGTGTCCAACTCTTTGTGACCCCATGAATCGCAGCACGCCAGGCCTCCCTGTCCATCACCAACTCCCAGAGTTCACTCAGACTCACAGCCATCGAGTCAGTGATGCCATCCAGCCATCTCATTCTCTGTCGTCCCCTTCTCCTCCTGCCCCCAATCCCTCCCAGCATCAGAGTCTTTTCCAATGAGTCAACTCTTCGCATGTGGTGGCCAAAGTACTGGAGTTTCAGCTTTAGCATCATTCCTTCCAAAGAAATCCCAGGGCCGATCTCCTTCAGAATGGACTGGTTGGATCTCTTTGCATTCCAAGGGAATCTCAAGAGTCTCCACTAATACCACAGTTCAAAAGCATCAATTCTTCGGCGCTCAGCCTTCTTCACAGTCCAACACTCACATCCATACATGACCACAGGAAAAAGCATAGCCTTGACTAGACGGACCTTAGTTGGCAAAGTAATGTCTCTGCTTTTGAATATGCTATCCAGTTTGGTCATAACTTTTCTTCCGAGGAGTAAGCATCTTTTAATTCATGGCTGCAATCACCATCTGCAGTGATTTTGGAGCCCGAAAAAAAAACAAAATCTGACACTGTTTCCACTGTTTCCCCATCTATTTCCCATGAAGTGTTGGGACTGGATGCCATGATCTTCGTTTTCTGAATGTTGAGTTTTAAGCCAACTTTTTCACTGTCCACTTTCATCAAGAGGCTTTTTAGTTCCTCTTCACTTTCTGCCTTAAGGGTGGTGTCAAGACTAGGGGAATATAGACCAACAGATAAGCCAACCCTTCTAACTGCGTTGGTAAAAAAAAAACTCATGCCAAATCCAAACCCAAATTCAAATATTTTACCATTTAAGATTATTCGGGTGTGACTTGCTAGCTGATTTGATATCCTAATATTTCAGTGAAAGCTCTTACCTTTATGTTCATGAGGAATATTAGCCTGTCATTCTAGTTCTCTTTTCTGGCATTGTTTTTATCTGGTTTGAGTATAAGGCTGGCCTCATAAAACAAGTTAGAAAGAGTTCTGTCCTTTCCAGTTTATGCAAATGTTTTAAAGAATCCATCAGTGAAGTGATAGATGAGCAGAGTTTTCTTTGTTCAAAGTTTAAACTACAAATTCAATGTGTTTAATCAGTGACCCCTATTTGGGTCATTTCTCCAGATTTTGACTTCCTTCTACAGTCAACCTAGTCTTTATTTTTTCTTTATTTTTGTATTCAGAATCTTCAGAAAAGTTACTTTTTCTGCTGGTGCTGCAACACAGAGTTTTTGCTGTGACCATAGCATACTTTTTTTTTAATATAAATTTATTTGTTTTAATTGGAGGCTAATTACTTTACAATATTGTACTGATTTTGCCATACATCAACATGAATCTGCCACAGGTGTACATGTGTTCCCCATCCTGAACCCCCTCCCACCTCCCTCCCCATACCATCCCTCTGGGTCATCCCAGTGTACCAGCCCAAAGCATCCTGTATCATGTGTCGAACCTGGACTGGTGATTCATTTCTCATATGATGTTATACATGTTTCAAGGCCATTCTCCCAGATCATCCCACCCTCTCCCTCTCCCACGAGTCCAAAAACTGTTCTATACATCTGTGTCTCTTTTGCTGTCTCGCATACAGGGTTATCGTTACCATCTTTCTAAATTCCATATATATGTGTTAGTATACTGTATTGGTGTTTTTCTTTCTGGCTTACTTCACTCTGTATAATAGGCTCCAGTTTCATCCACCTCATTAGAACTGATTCAAATGTATTCTTTTTAATGGCTAAGTATTAACTCCATTAACTCCATTGTTTATATGTACCACAGCTTTCTTATCCCTTCATCTGCTGATAGACATCTAGGTTGCTTCCATGTCCTGGCTATTATAAACAGTGCTGCGATGAACATTGGGGTACACATGTCTCTTTCGATTCTGGTTTCCTCGGTGTGTATGCCCAGCAGTGAGATTCCTGGGTCATATAGCAGTTCTATTTCCAGCTTTTTAAGGAATCTCCACACTGTTCTCCATAGTGGCTGAACTAGTTTGCATTCCCACCAACAGTGTAAGAGGGTCCTCTTTTCTCCACATCCTCTCCAGTATTTATTGCTTGTAGACTTTTGGATAGCAACCATTCTGACTGGCATGAAATGGTACCTCATTGTGGTTTTGATTTGCATTTCTCTGATAATGAGTGATCTTGAGCATCTTTTCATGTGTTTGTTAGCCATCTGTATGTCTTCTTTTGAGAAAAGTCTGTTTAGTTCTTTGGCCCATTTTTTGATTGGGCTATTTATTTTTCTGGAATTGAGCTGCAGGAGTTCCTTGTATATTTTTGAGATTAATTCTTTGTCAGTTGCTTCATTGGCTATTATTTTCTCCCATTCTGAAGGCTGTCTTTTCACTTTGCTTATAGTTTCCTTTGTTGTGCAGAAACTTTTAATTTTAATTAGGTCTCAATTGTTTATTTTTGCTTTTATTCCCAATATTCTGGGAGGTGGGTCATAGAGGATCCTGCTGTGATTTATGTTGGAGAGTGTTTTGCCTATGTTCTACCTCTAGAAGTTTTATAGTTTCTGGTCTTACATTTATATCTTTAATCCATTTTGAGGGTTTTTTTTTTTTTTTTTGTATGGTGTTAGAAAGTGTTCTAGTTTCATTCTTTCATAACATACTTTTTAAAGTGGAAAAAAATTAAATGAAAGACTATAGGTACATGTTAAATATCATTTTCTGAATTCCTAAATTCCTATTGTGAATCAAGACTTTACACAGATTATTTCATTTATTCTACATGAAAAATTGTTTACTTATTTATTAGTTATTATCTCCAATGTGAAGTTGATGATGTGGGTGGGTTCAAAAAAACGTCAAGTAACCTAACCAAACTCCTTCATTTTAGAATAAAAGAAAAAAAAAATAAAAGAATTAGAATTTGAGAACAGGTTTCTGGCCAAAGATGTCTACCTACATTTTTTTTTTTTTTTACCAATAATCAAAGTCATTGGAAAACTACAATAAATGTTATATTTACTCTTTTACTTTCACAGTCATCAGAACATAAGCTTAAACCAGCAGATATTCTTGAATTGATAAATTGAGAATACCTAAAGAGGGTTTTCAAAATACTATTTGAAAATAGTTTTAAAACTCTTATATAGTTTAGTAACTAATATTTTCTCTTGAAATAATTACTAGTACATTCCAAATAAAATCTTAACTATCCATAATAATTACAGAATCATGTTTCTTCAAAGACCCTCATTAACTTCTTTAAAAAACACATGACGGATACAATATGGCAAAAGTGAAAATCATATAATTTTAATGAGATAGTCATTAATACAGTGATATTTTATCCATCTGGAAGACTCATATAAACACCAGATTCTTGTACATTAAAAAAATCACTAATTATCATCAAGTATTCTGAAAACATAATTTTATAGAGGAGTTCCTTATTTCATTCAACAGATATTTAATACTTCCAGTCATGTCCAATGTTCTTTATACAACTATTTTAGTATTATATCTAATATAATTGTTAGCATTTAAATTGCATTCACCTGACATATTTTCCTATTGAATTATATGACATATAAAAGCTTTAATTTCTTATTGAATCTTCACTTAGTAATAGTTTCTAATACATTATTTATCTTTGATTAACAAACTTATCAGTACCCATATTGAGGAAATCACCAGCAACATGTATCAAATTCTAAAATATGACTCCTGCCCTAAAGAAAAATATCCTTTTGTCAACATTTTTTTTCATATATTTGCTTTTAAAGTATGTATCTTCCTAAAGTTCCCCCCCCCCCAAAGGAAAACATTCTCATTTCCTCCTATAATCAGGTTGCCTAAATCATGCAATATATTTCAGGCTCAGATTCATAAGAGCAGCACATGAGGAGTTACTTTTAGCATCCGCTTGTTATAAAGTTCAGTATACCCCCCAGACATACCCTTTATAAACATTGAACCTGAGAAACATTGTTCATACTAAATTGGGCGGCATGAATAATACCGAAGTCATGAATTTAAATTATTACTAGTTTTCAGAGAAATAAATGAGAACCCTTAAATAAGAACTTAAATAAGAACTCTATTTCTAGAAACTGAAGTTACTAAGTTGTAAATCAGAAGCATGCCACAGTTCCAAACCTCTCCTGATCCTCAACCCATGCTAGATATTTCAGAAATTCTACATCATATCTACATTACACTTCCCCTTAAAAGATGTTAAGGCTTACTTGAGCAAGATATGAAAGCCTTTCAATGATTTTGGTTTGCATTTTCTTATTTTTTATAAAAGGGCAAGACAAAATATGCAGCAGGTGCTGAAAGATGTCTCTGACCTATAATATGGGAGTCGGTAGATTCACAAACTAGCATCAAGTGCTATCATTCAGCACTGCTTCAGGGCACTATGCTTTTTTAATGAAGTTGCCTAATTCAAATTTTTTTCTCTACTTCAACAGTTTCCACACTGCTTTTTTGCTACCTTGGAACCAAAATAGTACAGGATACTGTGAGCTGTATTTATAAGAAGTCATCAGGATCTGGACAATATGATTGTAAGAATCACTGCTTACATGGCAAACCCTGCCCATAATGTTATCTTCCTTCCTCTTTCCTTTCTGAATGGAACTAATTGCTTAGCAGTTTAGTTCAGTGTGGGAATATGGAAACCATTGCAGGTTTCTAAAGTCAGAAAAATCTGAGTTTTGATTATGTCTTTGTAATGTGCTAGCAATAAGTCCACAGCAACCTTTCTTCCCCTTACATTTCTGAGATGGGATTGTGATTATGAAACATCTTGTACAAGAGAAGCTAGGGAAGGTTTGCAGGAAAGACAGTGCAACAAGACATGTGTAAATCCCATCACAACTTTCAGAGCATAGTCAATCAAGGAATGAAGTTTTATTTTGCTTAATCCATAAATATTTAAGGTCTGAATGTTGTAGCAATTAAGATTAGATTCTAACAACTATGCTTATATTCTTGTATACATTATGTAGCTACATACAATACAAAAGCTAGTATTACACATAATGGGAAAAGACTGTAGCATTCTCATTAGAGTCACACACACAAAACCAGGAATGTACTCCAGAACCACTTTTTATCAGTGTTGTGGAATAATCATCACTGTAATTATGTAAAAGCAGTATTTCAAGGTGGGCTTCCAGGTGACTCAGTGGTAGAGAATCTGTCTGGCAATGCAGGAGACACAGGCTTAATCCCTGGGTTGGGAGGAGCCCCTGGAGAAGGAAATGGCAACCCACTCAGGTATTCTTGCCTGGGAAATCTCATGGACAGAGGAGCCTGGCAGGCTACAGTCCTTGGCATTGCAGAGTCAGACATGACTTAGCGACTAAACAACAACAATATTTCAAGGTATAAAAAATTAAAGAGACAAATATAACTATATTTATTTGCCAGTTCTATCATTGCAATGTATGACATCCAAAACAATAAATTGGAAATATAATTTTAAAATATATTTTTACTTTTAAAACGCCAAAGAAAAAGCAATTATTAAAGGTTTGGAAGTAGTTAATGCACACGGCTTCTAATAATAATTTTATATTTATACATGAAATTTAATTTAGTTTTATGTTTTGGTTGTCTTAAGAAACACTACTTTTTAAGCAGAGTTCTTGAAAATTTATATCAAAAGCTTATTTAAGTCCTGAGTGAGCTGGGTTTCATAAAGGAGCCATCAATTCTCAACATTCTTTGTAACAGTAAATATAGTGAAACATTACGCTCAGTCAATATTGCTCATATTCTTTACAAGTGGGAATTAGAATTTCATGAAATGTTCAGTTGAAATTTCTGAAAATCTAATAAATGTACTGTCAGTTTCCAAGTAAATATTCTAGCTGGTGTATTTTATAGCAAGAAAAATTTGATTCATAGAATCACTAGTTTACATTACATTTTATTACAAAATATTGGAAGACAAGAATTATAATTTTTATATAAAAATGTAATGTAGAGCTTAACTGATAGTAATATATTTCTTAAACTGAAATAACATGTATCAAAATTTCCTCTTACACATTTCTTATAAATCATTTTATTGTGTTTATTTTGATGATAGCAAATATGAAAATATAAGACAGCTGTGAGAACTGAGAATATTTAACTTAGTTTTTATAACCTGTCACTTTTACTTCTGCTTAAGAGGGAACTTTAGTCTGTTTCATGAGATTTTATTGAAAATAGAACAGTAAATGTAATTGCTGTGATGGATAGAGCAATAATCATGTTGTCGCTGTTCAGTCACTCAGTCTTGTCCGACTATTTGTGACCCCAGGGAATGTGGCCCGCCAGGCTTCCCTGTCCTTCACCATCTCCTGGAGTTTGCTCAAACTCATGTCAATTGACTTGGTGAAACCATCCAACCATCTCATCCTCTGTTCTCCCCTTCTCCCCCTGCCCTCAATCTTTCCTAGCATCAGGGTCTTTTCCAATGAGTTGAGTCTGCACAACAGGTGACCAAAATATTGAAGTTTCAGCTTCAGCATCAGTCCTTCCAATGAATGTTCAGGACTGATCTCCTTTAGGATTGACTGGTTGGCTCTTCTTGCAGTCCAAGGGACTCTCAAGAGTCTTCCCCAACAACACAGTTCAAAAGCATCAGTCCTTCGGCACTCAGCTTTCTTTATGGTCCAACTCTCACATCCATACATAACAGGAAAAACCATAGCTTTGACTTTATGGACCTTTGTTGGCAAAGTAGTGTCTCTGCTTTTTAATATGCTGTCTATTGTTTTTAGAAGCTTTTCTTCCAAGAAGCAAGCATCTTTTAATTTCATGGCTACAGTCGCCATCTGCAGTGATTTTGGAGCCCAAGAAAAAAAAGTCTGTCACTGTTTCCATTGTTTCCCCATCTATTTGCCATGAAGTGATGGGACCAGATGACATGATCTTGGTTTTTTGAACGATGAATTTTAAGCTAGCTTTTTCACTCTCCCTTTTCACCTTCATCAAGAGGCTCTTTAGGTCCTCTTCACTTTCTGCCATAAGGGTGGTGTCATCTGCATATCTGAGGTTATTGACATTTCTCCCAGTAATCTTGACTCCAGCTTGTGTTCATCCAGCTTGGCATTTTGCATGATGAACTCTATATATAAGTTAAATAAACGGGATTACAATATACAGCCTTGACAAACTCCTTCCTAATTTGGAACCAGTCTATTGTTTCATGTCTTGTTCTAACTGTTCTAACTGTTGCTTCTTGACCCACATACAGTTTCTCAGGTGGCAAGTAAGGTGGTCTGGTTTCCCATCTTTTTAAGAATTTTCCAGTTTGTTGTGATCCACACAGTCAAAGGCTTTGGCATAATCAATCAAACAGAAGCAGATGATTTTCTGGAGGTCTCTTGATTTTTTTGACAATCCAGCAGATGTTGGTAATTTGATCTCTGGTTCCTCTGCCTTTTCTAAATCCAGCTTGAACTTCTGGAATTTCTCGGTTTACATAGTGTTGAACCCTAGCTTGGAGAATTTTGAGCATTACTTTGCTAGCATGTCAGATGAGTGCAACTGTGCGATAATCATAGTACATCTAATTAAGTTTTCAGTAAAAGTTTTTTATTTCTATTTATGTAACTAAAATTAATTTAGCTCCACAAAAATATAAGACCTTAGAAGATTGGTTATTTATATTTTCAATACTAGAATGACTTACATGGAGGAATAAGCATGTTTTGGGCTTCCCAGGTGGTAAAGAATCCACCTGCCAATGCAGGAGACACAAGAGATGTGGGTTCCATTCCTGAGTCAGGAAGATCCTCTGGAATAGGAAGTGGCAACTTACTCCAGTATTCTTGCCTGGAAAATTCCATAGACAGAGGTGAGCTATAGTCCATGGGACTGCAAAGAAACAAACATGACTGACCGACTGCTTAAATTACCCTCCAACATGAAGCCTTAGTTCTACTCAAAATGGCAAACAGGATTTCATTAAAACAATTCTTGCTAAAAAAGTTTGTCATTAAACAAGTTAAAAAAAATCCTTTACATAGTATCTAAGACCACATAGAAAACTAAACAGGATAACATAATAAAGAATGAATCAAGCAGTATCAGTGGGAAATATTAGATATCTAGTGATGAGATGAACCATATGCAGAGTGTTTGGAACAGTCCCTGGGAAAAAAAAAACAATTCCCTGTCTTGGCGCTAGTAGCAGTTTTGTTTAACAGGACTGTCATATTAAGGCAAACAGAAACTTTTAACAAAAGAATATCAAAATAAATTATGGATATTGTTATGTCTCTAAAATAAAATCTGATCACAACTATCCTAAAATAGTTGTTGTTGTTGTTCAGCTGCTAAGTTGTGTCTGACCTGCAACCCTGTGGATTACAGCACTCCAGGATTTCCTGTCCACTCCTGGAATTTGCTCAAACTCATGGTGATCGAGTCGGTGATGCTATCCAACTATTTCATCCTCTTCCAGTTCCTTCTCTTCTTGCCCTTAATCTTTCCCAACATCAGGGTCTGTTCCAGTGAGTCAGTTCTTCATGTCAGGTGACCAAAGTATTGGAGCTTCAGCTTCAGCATCAGTCCTTCCAATGAATATTCAGGACTGATTTCCTTTATGATTGACTGGTTGTATCTCCTTGCAGTCCAAGAGACACTCAAGAATCTTCTCCAGCAGCACAGTTCAAACGCATTAACTCTTCAGTGCTCAGCTTTCTTTATGGTCCAACTCTCACATCCATACATGACAACGGGAAAAATTATAGCTTTGGCTAGACAGACCTTTGTCAGCAGAACTTTGTCTGCTTTTTAATATGCTGTCTAGGTTGGTCATAGCTTTTCTTTCAAGGAGCAAGCATCTTTGAATTTCATGGCTGCAGTCATCATCTGCAGTGATTTTGAAGCCCAAGAAAATAAAGTTTGTCACTGTTTCCATTGTTTCTCCATCTATTTGCCTTGAAGTGATGGGACTGGCAGCATAATCTAAGTTTTTTGAATGTAGAGTTTTAAGCCAGCTTTTTCACTCTCCTCTTTCACTTTCATCAAGAGGCTCTTCAGTTCCTCTTTGTTTTCTGCCATAAGGGTGGTGTCATCACCCAGTTAAACAGCACAGATACACAGACCCATGGAAATACTGAGATTTATTCTGAAAATAATAGAATGCAAAAAGGAAAAGAACAGAATATATAGGGAACACAACAGAAGAGAACATCAAAGAAGTATGGGGGAATATCAAAAGCTATAGCAGAAGAAAGACTTAAAATACCAATGTTGAAAATTTTCTAAAATTAATGTCCAATATCAAACCACAAATCCATGAAACTCATGGAATACCAAACAGAATAAACACAAAAAAATATAGCCATATCATGTCATATCAGATTCAAACTGAAGAAAACCAAAGAAAAAGAAGAAAATATTGAAAGAAATCAGCAGTGAGGAAGGAGGAATCATCCTACCTGTAGAGGTACAAGAATAAGAACTTTAGGGATGTCTAGCTGAAATCAGTGAAGAAGAGAGTGACATAAAATATTTTAAATATTGAAAAAGAAAAAGTAAAATGCCACAACCTAGAATTATATATCCAGCAAAATTATCCTTAAAAAAAAAAAAGATAAATACTTTCTTAGACAAACAAAAACTGATATATTCATTGCCTGTGGATGTGCATTTCAAATGGTAAAAAAAAAAAAGCAATTTGAGAAATAAAGATTTAATATAGGATTCTCATAAAAAATGGAACAGTGTCAGAGAAGAAATAAATAAAGATAAAATGTTTTGCTTTTCTTATTTTTAAATGATAACTATTTTATAATAAAAATAATGTAGTGTGTGATTATAGCATATGAAAAAATAAAGTATATGACAGCAATATCACAAGAAATGGGATGGCAAAATTGGGAATACTCTGGGATAAAATACCTGGTCCCATGGATGGCAGCACAGTGTTATTTGAAGGTGGACTAGACTAGCTTAAAATATTTATTGTACATTCCAAGGCAACCATTAGATATTTTTAAGTAAACTGATACACTATGAGAGGAGATAAAGTCAGGTCATATAAATTGCTGAATTAAAACCAGAAAAGATAGAGTATGAGGAGGTGCAAAAGAATCAAAGAACTAATGCAGCATTCAGAAAATAGTTGCAGAAATGGTGGGTGTTAGTCTAACCGTACAGATGATCACTTCAAATTTGAATGGTTGAATGCCATTCTCCCTTCTCGCGATACAGCATGCTTGGGGCTGGTACATGGGGATGACCCAGAGGGATGTTGTGGGGAGGGAGGTGGGAGGGGAGTTCATGTTTGGGATCGCATGTACACCCATGGTGGATTCATGTCAGTGTATGGCAAAACCAATACAGTATTGTAAAGTAAAATAAAGTAAAAATAAAAATTTAAAAACAAACAAACAAAAAATTGAATGGTTTAGTACACCAATTAAAAGGCAGAGGATGTCAGAAGAGATTTAAGAGCCAAATTATACATTGTCTACAAGAAATTCACTTAAACTAAAAGACTCAAATTGAAAGTAAAGGGAAACAGAGGATATACAGTGCTATCACTACTTAAAATAAAGCTGGTGCAACACATTAATTTCAGACAAAGCAGACTTCAGGATAAAAAGGAACATTATGTAATGACAAAGGGGTCAATTCTAAAAGAAGACATATTAATCTTAAATATATATGTACCTGACAACAGGGCATCAAAGAGTATGTGAAGCAAACACCAATGTAACTTAAATGATAAATATACACTATTATAGTTGGACTCTTCAAAATATCTCTGTCAGTAATGAATAGCTCAAACTGGCAGAAAATCAGTACATGACAGATAGACAGGGAAGAATAATGGCTATAATAGTCAGGCCACTCACTAGTTTTACTATCTATGTGATCTTATATTATCTAAAATTCAGTACTGCATTCATATAATTGAAATAATAGTAGTATTTAATGATTCATAGAGTTGCTTGAGAGTTAAATAAATACTGCAGGTGAACTACTTATGAGTGCTTGACATATAGTAATTCACAATGAAATACAATATCATTATTTTACATTTAGATATTAATTTTGGATTGACTTTTTATAAATGTTTTCCTAAAACTCATAAGATTCATGACACTGTCAGAATGAATTTCTTATTTTTGTGCTGCCTGAGTAATGTATTTAGTACTCTCATGACATTTTATATTGACAAGATAAGTGTATTTTGCTAAACACTGTAACAATCAAATAATCTGCTTCTGGTAATGTCCACAATGCCTGAAGGTGAATAAAAAGCATTGTATATCACTAGATAAATGTAACAATCAATAAATTATATTTATGGTTCAGCTGTTAGAAAAATATATTGATTGAGATCTTTTTCTCTTAAATGCCTTAGTAAACTTTCTCAAGAATAGCAAATTCCATTCAGTCTCTTTCAAATCTACCATTTCAAATTATTCATTTGTCTCTCATTTACTGGCACCATAATGCATAATGTCTTTATTCTTTCCCTTAAAATTCTGACAGGCACACCAGGGTTTTTGTTCAAAATTAAGAATAAAAGGCTAGGAAACACCACTATAGTGTCAGAGCCCATACAAAAGAATGTGGAAAGGAGTGAGGTGGTGAATGATGGGAATGCCAGTGGGATTTTTATTTATAATCCAGAATTCTCAAGCAGAAGAATCAAATATCACTTGCCTTTCAAAACTGTTTTCATTTTTGGTGAAGAAAAACAAACCATGTAAAATAAGAGCTCAGTGAGTTTGATCTTCATCAGCAAATTAAAATAGACAATTACTATTTTCAACTCTATTGAAACTATAATAATGCTATTGAATAAATTTTTGAGTAGACATAGGATCTCTATTTTATTCCAATGACCAATGTTTTCTCTGTCTGGTAAAGGTGTCTTGATATAAAGTCAAAATATAATGTAAATTTTACAACCAAAATAATTTTTAGAGTCCTACACTAGTCATACAAAGCCATACATATTAACAAGAATGTACTATTGACAAAATAGATACTGATTTTTGATATGAGAGTAAATTTCTAAGTAAAAAATATATTTTTTTCAAATTTACCAAATATTATCAAATTACTTACCAAGTTATGCTGATTATACTCCAATTATTATGGTTTAGAAATGTTTGTTTCTCCACAACAAACCAAAAGCTTGATGTTAGAAAATATTCTCTTTTTTCCATTCTAATAAGTATAAAATAGTATCCCATTATTGCTTAATTTTGCACCTTCCCAAATACGTAAATTATACAATTGAACATTTATTTATATGGTTCACCAGGATCTTCTACTACATATTTTGCTCATTCTTCTATTCTGTTGCTATTTTTTTCTGAGTAATTTAGAAGAAATGATTACTAGTCCTTAAGTTCAGTTCAGTTCAGTTCAGTTGCTCAGTCGTGTCCAACTCTTTGCGACCCCATGAATTTGCAGCACGCCAGGCCTGTCCATCACCATCTGAGTCTGAGTGTCCATTGAGTCGGTGATGCCATGCAGCCTTAGTCAAAGATAATTGTGATTATTTTCTCTGTCTGCAGATTTTCTATTAATTTTTGAAGGTGGACTAGGTATCTTTTCTAGAAACATTTGTTAATATAGCCAAATTATCACAAAGTTTATTTTAGCTTTTATGACTTTGAGTCTTATTTAAGAAATCCTTAACTACCAGAAAGTCATTTTTATTCTAAATTTTTTACAACTTTGTTTTTATCATTTTGTTTCTTTATCCATCAGTAATTTGGTTTTTTTGTATGTTTTCCATAAAATAGGATTTTAACATTCTTTTCTAACATAGGAAAACATTCCCTGCACCATGGAAGAGTTCATGCACTGATCGGCAGTGCTTCTTATTTCATGGGATCAAAGTTCTATTTGTCCATAAGTCTGTTTCTGAGGTTTCACCAATTAAATTGTTCTAGCAAATATTCTCCTAGACCAACATCAGCCTACATGATTGGATACCGCTTTATAGTATGTCTTGATATCTAGATGTCAAATCGTTTCTCAAATGCTGGATATATTTCATTTGCCCTTCCACTATCATGCTCCACCTTTCTCTGTCCTGTTCTATGCTTTTCATACAAAGGCACATCAGATTTTTCTTTTCACTTAGCAGCTTTATTTGTTAGAATAGTTTTGAGTTTACAGAAAATTTACTAGACAGTATAGTACAGAGAGTTCCCACATATTGCCCTCCCCTGCATACAGTTTCACCTATTTATTAATGTTTTACATTAGGTATATTTTTATGTTTAATGAGCCCAATATTAATGTATTACTGGTCACTAAATTCCATCATGTGCATTAAGGTTCACCCTTGTGCTATAATGTTCTGTGGATCTGACAAATGAATAATATCATGTCTCCACCATTATAGTGTCATACAGAATAGTTTCACTGTTATAAACCCCCACCCCTCACTCCTGCCCACACTCTCTCCCCCCAGTTCCTCACCTATTCCGTCCATGCCCATATCCCTGAGCCCCCTGGAAACCAGTGCTTATTTTTTTCTTTCTTTCTTTTTAACACTGTCCCTAGAGTTTCTCTTTTTCATAATATCATGCAGTAGGAATTTCACGGTATTCTTTATAGACTGGCCTCTATCACTTAGCAATATGCCTTTAAAGTTCATTTATTTTTGTGTGGCTTTATAGTTAATTTTTTAAATGACTGAATAACATTCTACTGTATAAATACAACACAGTGTGTTTATTTAGTCATCTAGTGAAGGATAATTTTGTTGCAATTATGGATCAAACTATTTGGAGATTGTTGTGTAGGTTTTTGTGTCAACATAGTTTTCAACTCAACCAAATAAATACTTAACAGACTAGCTGTTGGATCATATCGTATGACTACATTTAATTTAATTCACTGAGCAAGTGAAGTTGCTCGATTGTGTCCAACTCTTTGTAACCCCATGGACTATATAGTCCATGGAATTCTCCAGGCCAGAATACTGAAGTGGGTCGCTGTTCCCGTCTCCAGGAGATCTTCCCAACCCAGGGATCGAACCCAGGTCTCTCTCATTGCAGGCAGATTCTTTACTGTCTGAGCCATCAGGGAAGCCCAGAAACAGCCAAACTATCTTCCAATGTGGCTGGACCATTTTACAGTCCTGCTGGCAAGGGAAGAGAATTCCTATGGTTTTACATTCTTGCCAGCATTGAGTATTTGTCAGGTTTGGTGTTTTTTGTTTTGTTTTTGTCAGTTTGTTTTTTGAATTTTAGCTATTTTTATAAATGTGTTATACTGTGGTATCTTGATGTTTTAACCTGCAATTCTTTAATGACATATAACTTGAAACATCTTTTCATATGCTTATAAGCCATCTGTGTATCTGTGTGCTTAGTCACTCAGTTGTGTCTGACTCTGTGAACCCATGGACTGCAGCCCACCAGGCTCCTCTATTCATTGGGTTATCCAGACAAGAAGACTGAAGTGGATTGTTATGCCATCCTCCAAGGGATCTTCTCAGCCCAGCTATCCAACCCAGGTCCTGCGCGTTGCAGGCAGATTCTTTATCGACTGAGCCACTACATATCTTAAAGAGGAGTCTTCTTAAATTCTTGACCATTTTTTAATAAGTTGTTTTTGTTATTGTGGTGTTTTAACAGTACTTTGTATATTTTGAATACCAATACTTTAACAGCTAAGTGTTTTGCAAATATTTTCTCCTAGTCTGTGTCTCCTTTTTTTCATCCTCTTAGCAGTGTCCTTTAGGGAGCAGAAGGTTTTTAGCTTTTTTTTAACTTGTCAATGTTTTATTCTGTGGCCAGTGCTTCTGGTGCCATATCTAAAAAATTATCACCAAATTGCTGGTCATTTAAATTTTTTTCCTATGTCATCTTCCAGAAATTTATTGGTTTTGCATTTTACATTTAGGTCTACAATCTAGTTTGAGTTAATTTTTGTGAAGGTGTAAAATCTGTGACTAGGTTCATTTGTTTGGATTTTGCATTCTCACTTTTCAATACATATATTTTAATGGGGCTTCCCAGGTGGCTCAGTGGTAAACAATCTGCCTGCCAATGCAGGAGACAGTTTTGGAACACCCCCTGGAGGAGGAAATGGTAACCCACTCCAGTATTCTTGCCTAGAAAATTCCACAGACAAAAGAGCCTGGCAAGCTACAGTCCTTGGGTTCACAAAGAGCTGGACATGACTGAGCACACACACGCATGCAGAGAGAAGACATTATCAGTTCTTTGAAGCTTTAGTGTATTTTACCTGTTACCTATAAAGTTGTCTGGTTCTTGTGTCTTTGAGAATTCTTGATTAATAATTAAATTTTTTAATGCTTAGGGGATTTTAAATATTTCTTGAAATAATTTTGGTTATTAATTTTAGTATATTATAAGCTTCATTGCATAGAATTTTTAAAATTTTTTGACTTGAATATTTTCATTATATATATATATATTAAATCTTTATTATATCTCTAGCTGTTTCTCCTTTTTTTATTCCATATGTTAATAATTTGCCTTTTGTTATTATTTTATTTTTCCAAAAAATCTTGCTAAAAAATGTTTCTATTATATTGTCCTTTCTAAAGAATCAGCTTTGGTTTTGTTTTGGTCATCCTCATATGTATGTCATATATTTCACCATTTTATATTTTATTAACTTCTGCTATCTTTATCATGTTCACACTCCTATTTTCTTTAGGCTACATTCTCATCCTCTTAAGTGTCCTGCATTAGATTTTTAAGTCATGAAATTTCAGTTTTTCTTGATTTAAAGTACAACTGAAATTATGTTAGGAAATGTTCCAGAATTCTACCATGTCTTTGATATATCCATCCATTCAGTTTTATTTTGCAGTGTCAACTGATTTTTTTCTGTCCAACCATGGTAATTTTTTTTTCTGTCCAAGGCACGGTATTTCTTTTCAAGGCATTTAAAATTTTACAACATATGCAGTTGACCCTTGAACAGCATTGGGGTAGGGATACCAACCCCCTACACAGTTGAATGCCTGCATATAACCTTACAATTGGCCTGTGGTTCTGCTTCTGCAGATTCAACCAACCATGAATCATGTAGTATTACAGTATGTCATATTTACTGAAAAAAATATCTGCGTGAGAGTGAACCAGTGCAATTCAAACCCATGTTGTTCAAGGGTCAACGATAAGGATTTTTCTTATATATACATTTGTTATTCATACACATCTCACTTAACTGCATTATTTCAGAAAATGAGGTCTCTGTAATATGTATTGCCTTAAATATCTAGAGACATGATTGTGAAAAGGTGCATGTTCATTTTGTAAAAAATTTTATGTAAATATAAATGTATTTTTCATTAAAAATGAATGTATATTAGACAACAGAAATATATTAATCCATAAAACCTAATATATAGTATAAAATGCATGAATAACAAATACAGTAAAAAAAAAAAATCCTTACAGTTGACCCTTGAACAACATGGGTTGGAACTGCACTGGTTCACTTATATTCTCTAATTTTTTTCAGCTTTCTTTTATAAATGTTAAAACCAAGTTATTAGGTGTAAGCAAATTCAACAGTACTGTATCTTATTTGTACATTCATTTGATTACTAAATTGTATTTTCTTTATCTTTTTATCTGATATAAATGTTGCAGTATCAAGGTTTTGGGTTAATACTTTTCTGTTTACCCTCTTCTTCGACTTGGATTCATTTTCTTCATGCTCAGTTAATGCCTTTACTAATTCTTTCTGTGATAGTCTTAAGAGCAGAAAGTTTGCCTATGATTCACAAATGCCTTTATTTTTCTGTCTCATGGATGATAGTTTAGCTATCATAAAATACTAAGTTCTAAGGAACTTAAACAATATTTTGGTAAAGTGTTCTGGTATTTATAGTTGTTAATGACACACACTCTTTTAATCTACTTGTCACACTTTCACAGAAAATGTCATTTCTCTTCAACATAATATAAAATTTTCATTTCATCTTTAGTATTTTACAGTTTCACTCTGATTTGCTGAACATGGCTTTACATTAGTTTAACTGGCTTAGTACACAGATTATACATTTGATTTAGGGGCCCACAATTTCCTTCACTTCTGGAAGATTCTAAGTTGTCTGTTTAAATACTTCTTTTTCTCATTTTATTCCTCTGTAATACCTTGTGTTTCATGTACTAAATATTCACAACATTTGATGAAGGATTATTTATATCTACACTTAATAATCAGGCTTGCCCATGTGACTTGCTTTGGTCAATGAAATTTAAGTGAGAGTGGCATGTTCCACATTCTAAGCAGATGCATTAAAGTAATGGCATAGTTGCATTCTGCTTTCAGGGACATGTTCTGTGAATGATAACTCAACATGTGTAATTTTTAATGCATTTCTGTCATTTTTACTTAGGTATGTGTTAACATAACCTGACTTATAAAAACCTATGAAATAAACATCAAATTTCTCAGTCTATTCTCTTTTACATCTTCTATTATATACTTGATCTTCTGCACCCACCCTGGAAGTATTTCTCAATAACTACTAATATAATGTGTCAGTGAAAGTTTCTCAGAAACTGGTATCTTAATTCAGTCTTCAACTAAAGAGTATTTAATCAATCAGCTATTTTCAGCTGTTAGGGCATGCCTAAGGAAACTGTGAATGGCAAAACACCCAGGAGAAGCAATAGTGGGAAATCTAGTTTGAAGTCTGAAGAAACAAAGGCAGAGAACAGTTTCAGGAAACAGTAAGTGTGGACTGATGCTGTGAAAGGAGGTAAGGCCTCCAGGAACTGTAAGCACAGGCATAGAGAAACACAGGCATTGCCAGAATCACCATGAATCCTAGCAAAAGCGTAGTTTAAAAAAAAAAAAAAAAAAATCCTCACTCCGTCTATCCTAATAACTCACTTTCAACTGTCAGACCCCAGTGCCTGGTCCCAACTAGAAGTTAAAACAGAAGAAGCCCAGATGATGCAGTCCACAGAATATAGTCTCTAAGAGCATAGAATATGACACAAAATGGCAGGTTTGGAGGAAGAGGAAAATGAAGAATAATCAGAACACTTTTTTTTTTTTTTTGTCACACTGTGCAGCATGTGGGATCTTAGTTTCCCAACCAGGGATGGAACTGGCACCCCTGCATTGTAACGCAGAGTCTTAACCACCAGACTACCAGGGAAGTCCCTTAGAACATGTTTTAAACCACAGATTTCTCTGTCCAAGTTCAATAATGAAATTAATGGTCATTTCCCTTTCATTTTCCTTTTTTTTTGGATGACATTTTAAGCCACAAGGAACGGAAGCTGAGCCTGCATAACTTGACTATTATTAAAAGAAAAGTGAGTAGACTTTAAATCTGGTTATTAGAGAATAAATTGTGTACAAGTGAGCCATCTTCCAAACCAACTCTAAAAACAATGCAAAATACATGGAACACCTATTTGAATGCTTTGTAGAAGAGCCAACAGAGAATTCTGGGGTCTGTGATTCTCAAAAGAAAAGAAATGCATGGATACAAGTTCTATGTTCACCTTTGTTTCAAACTTGAGGTCATTTGCCAATTGTTAGTGAAGGACAACACAATATGAACACAAAGCCCTGATCTCACTGAGCTAAGGAAGCAGAGATATGAAATCAAGAATCATCCAAAGAGATGAAAATGAAGGGGAGAAAACTGCTGAAAAGTAAAGCCAAAAATCTGCATGAAATTTTATTTAGAAAAGTTTGGATGAAAAAGCTGCTCATGGGAAGGACATGTCTCGAAAAATAGACAAACACAAAATACCAGAAAGCAGCAGCTGGAATGCTAAAGAGAGGGCTGAGCAGAAGTTTTCATCAGATTTATAGTTCTGGGAACACAGAAGTTCAAGAGACTGGTAAAGACCTCAGATTTCAGTGGAGATTTGTGAAGGTTTACTATACCAAAGGTATAGTAAAAGGTACCCGGCATCACCCATGCAGTGGTTTTATCAAAAATATTTGACCTAAATCAAGTCATAAACATACTATTTAATATAAAATTTAGTTGTTCTGCAAGACAAAAGGCCGGGACTCTTCAATGAATCAGGTACGAGGAATGGCAAGAAACTTTAGGATTGTTATAGATTGTGAGAATTTGAAGGGACATAACTAATGATAATTCATCAGACTTGACTGAATCCTCAATGGGGTAAAACAGATCCTTAATAGACATTTTTTGCTACAACCGAGGAAATTTTGCATGTTGCAACAGGATTTTGAATTAATGCTAATTTTCTGAAGTGTAACATAATGTTGTCTGGTAGGAAAGTGTCCTTGTCTTAGATTATTCATGTTGAAGTAGTTAGGAATGAAATGTCCTGATGTTTCCAGCATCCATTTGGACAGAGAAAGTGGAAAATAGAGCAGATAGGAGCTTAGTAATTGGTCAAAGTTGGTGATGATGCATAGGTATTCATTTCACTCTTCATTCAGCTTTTCTGAGTCTTTGAAACTTTTCAGAATAAAAGATAAACTTTCAAAAATTTCAAAGCTGACCTCTAAATTAAAGCATGTTTTATTTTTGAAAGCTGATTTCTCACTTAAATGAATTTGACACAGGTCCAAACTAATTATCAAAGCCTGAGCCTTTTGATTGGTACCATTAATTGAAATTTAAGCTGAGATACTAACTATTCAGAGCGAAGTGGTTATCTTGCAAGCAACTTGCTTTTTTCACAAGGTCTGATCCAAATTATTTTGAGTGTTTTTCTTTTTCAATTGAAAACACCAAGGTTTTATTTAATTGTATAAATTATGCCCTTGGCTTTGGAAACTCTAACAAAATAGATGCAAAAAAAATTAATTACAACATTGTCAGAATCAACTATTAAACAGCAGGATATAAGCATCACAAAATTAGCATTTTCATCTAATCATTCTAGTGTCATCTGCTAATTGCAAACAGACCCTATAAACAAATTATTTTTCAAAGCATCCTTACACAAACCCTTAATTCATACTGAACCTTGTGACAACATTTGGAGTCAGTCAAAGTTCTGAAAGAGATAATCCTTACTTCTCAAAAAGAAATTAAGAGAATCATGGTTTATTTACTTTCAATTCATACTCACAAAGAGGTGAATACTATGCAAAGCAGACGTTATTTGCCTTAGTTCTTATGACTGGGAATACTTCCAAAGACTGACATCTTCGATTGCTCAATATAGCACTCCTTTAGCTAAATCTTGTCAGAATACATTTCTTTTCTCTCTTCTCATTGCATTCTCACAAGTATTAAATAAAATGCTCTTGTTATACTAAAGAAAGAAAAAGTAGCTCAGTCGTGCCTGACTCTTTGCTACCCCATGGACTGTAGCCTACCAGACTCCATCCATGGAATTTTCCAAGCAAGAATTCTGGATGGGTTGCCATTTAACAGACCATAAAGAAGGCTGAGCATCGAAGAAATGATGCTTTCAAATTGTGGTGCCTGAGAAGACTCTCTGGGACTGCAAGGAGGTCAAAGCTCTCAATCCTGAAGGAACCGTAAATATTCATTGGAAGGACTAATGTTGAAGCTGAAGCTCCAATAGTTTGGTCACCTGATGGAAAGAGCCAACTCAATGGAAAAGACCCTGATGCTGGAAAGACAGAAGGCAAAAGGAGAAGTGGGCAGCAGAGGATGAAATGATTAGATAGTATCACTAACTCAATGAACATAAATTTGAGCAAACTCTGGGATATGGTGAGGCATGGGGAGGCCTGGGGTGCTGCAATCCATGGGATCACAAAGAGTCATACATGACTTAGAGACTGAACAACAACAACAATACTAAAAAGGTGTACAGTTTTCAAACTTTTGTGATAGTAAATACTGAACTTTCCTGAAAATCTCTCAAATGTTCCTTTTCCTAATAAGTAGCCTACAAAAAAGGTTCCTCATTTTGTGTATCCAAAATGTTTATCATTTTTAGGTGTTTAATACACATGGGATACTAAAAATGAATTCTGTACCTGAAATACTTTTCTTAATATACTGCACCTCCATCTTTTAACATCCTTATGTACAAACTCTCTCTTGACTGGTTCATGATTCCTTCTGTCTTTCCTTCAACAAATATGTATTGAAAACCTATTACGTGTTAGATCCAATGTTAGCATCTGAATTTACAAAAATCATTAAGGCCTGTCATCTGCCCTTTTGCGTGCATGTATGCCCAGTCACATCAGTCGTGTCCGATTCTGTAATCCATGGATCATAATCCATCAGGCCCCTCTGGCCATGAGATTGTCCAGGTGAGAATACTAGAGTGGGATGCCATGCCCTCCTCCACAGGATCTTCTCAGTCCAGGGATCAAAACTGCATTGCCTGCATCTCCTGCATTGCAGGTGGATTCTTTCCACTGAGCCACCAGGGAAGAAGCCCTCACCTGCTCCTTTCAGTTCAGTTCAGTTCAGTTCAGTCGCTCAGTCGTGTCCGACTCTTTGCGACTCCATGAATCGCAGCACGCCAGGCCTCCCTGTCCATCACCAACTCCCAGAGTTCACTCAGATTCACGTCCATCGAGTCAGTGATGCCATCCAGCCATCTCATCCTCTGTCGTCCCCTTCTCCTCCTGCCCCCAATCCCTCCCAGCATCAGAGTCTTTTCCAATGAGTCAACTCTCTGCATGAGGTGGCCAAAGTGCTGGAGTTTCAGCTTTAGCATCATTCCTTCCAAAGAAATCCCAGGGCTGATCTCATTCAGAATGGACTGGTTGGATCTCCTTGCAATCCAAGGAACTCTCAAGAGTATTTGCCAACACTTAGAGAATCCTAAATACACTAGAGAGAGAAACATGAAAATACAATCTTATAATACCAATAAAGAAAGTATCTACAAAGTCACAAGACCAAAATGATGTGATAATACATTTGCCCTCATTCCAAATGGTTGATTCCTATTCTTTATTTCAGAAGATATATATATATTAGGGCAAGAGCAAACAGATCCTTAAAATATACAGCTCTTAAATATTAGAGTGAAAGTGAAGGTTGTTAATCATCTCTGACTCTTTGCAACCCCATGGACTATACAGTCCATAGAATTCTCAAGGCCAGAATACTGGAGTGGGTAGCCTTTCCACTCTCCAGGGGATCTTCCCAACCCAGAAATCAAACCGGGGTCTCCTGCATTGAAGGAGGATTCTTTACCGACTAAGCTAGGAGAAGCCCACAAGAGAAGACTCTACACATGGACATCACCAGGTGGTCAACACCGAAATAAGATTGATTATATTCTTTGCAGCCAAAGATGGAGAAGCTCTATACAGTCAGGAAAAACAAGACTGGGAGCTGACTGTGGCTCAGATCATGAACTCCTTATTGCCAAATTCAGACTTAAATTGAAGACAGTAGGGAAAACCACAGGCACATTCAGGTGTGACCTAACTCAAATCCCATATGATTATACAGTGGAAGTGAGAAATAGATTTAAGGAACTAGATCTGATAGATAGAGTGCCTGATGAACTATGGACAGAGGTTCATGACATTGTACAGGAGACAGGGATCAAGACCACACCCAAGGAAAAGAAATGCAAAAGAGCAAAATGGTTGTCTAAGGAGGCCTTACAAGTAGCTGTGAAAAGAAGAGAAGTGAAGAGCAAAGGAAGAAAGGAAAGATATAAGCATCTGAATGCAGAGTTCCAAAGAATAGCAAGGAGAGATAAGAAAGCCTTCCTCAGCGATCAAAGCAAATAGAGAAAAACAGTAGAATGGGAAAGACTAGAGATCTCCTCAAGAAAATTAAAGATACCAAGGGAATATTTCATGTAAAGATAGGCTCAATGAAGGACAGAAATAGTATGGACTTAACAGAAGCAGAAGATATTAAGAAGAGGTGGCAAGAATACACAGAAGAACTGTACAAAAAAGATCTTCATGACCCAGATAATCACGATGGTGTGATCACTCACCTAGAGGCAGACATCCTGGAATGTGAAGTTAAGTGGGCCTTAGGAAGCATCACTATGAACAAAGCTAGTGGAGGTAATGGAATCCCAGTTGAGCTATTTCAAATCCTGAAAGATGACGCTGTGACAGTGCTGCACTCAATATGACAGCAAATTTGGAAAACTCAGCAGTGACCACAGGACTGGGAAAGGTCCATTTTCATTCCAATCCCAAAGAAAGGCAATACCAAAGAATGCTCAAACTACCACACAATTTCACTCCTCTCACACGCTAGTAAAGTAATGCTCAAAATTTTCCAAGCCAGGCTTCAACAATATGTGAACTGTGAACACTGAGATGTTCAAGCTGGTTTTAGAAAAGGCAGGGAAACCAGAGATCAAACTGCCAACATTTGGTGGATCATCGAAAAAGCAAGAGAGTTCCAGAAAAACATCTATTTCTGCTTTATTGACTATGCCAAAGCTTTTGACTGTGCAAATCATAATAAACTATGGAAAATTCTGAAAGATATGGGAATACCAGACCACCCGACCTGCCTCTTGAGAAATCTGTATGCAGGTCAGGAAGCAATAGTTAGAACTGGACATGGAACAACAGACTGGTTCCAAATAGGAAAAGGAGTATGTCAGGGCTGTATATTGTCACCCTGCTTATTTAACTTATATGCAGAGTACATCATGAGAAACACTGGGCTGGAGGAAGCACAAGCTGGAATCAAGATTGCCAGGAGAAAAATCAATAACCTCAGATATGCAGATGACACCACCCTTATGGTAGAAAGTGAAGAAGAACTAAAGAGCCTCTTGATGAAAGTAAAAGAGGAGAGTGAAAAAGTTGGCCTAAAGCTCAACATTCAGAAAACTAAGATCATGGCATCCGGTCCCATCACTTCATGGGAAATAGATGGGGAACAGTGGAAACAGTGTCAGACTTTATTTGGGGGGGCTCTAAAATCACTGCAAATGGTGACTGCAGCCATAAAATTAAAAGATGCTTACTCCCCGGAAGGAAAGTTATGACCAACCTAGACAGCATATTAAAAAGCAGACACATTACTTTGCCAACAAAGTATGTACCTAGTCAAAGCTATGTCTTTTCCAGTAGTCATATATGGATGTAAGAGTTGGACTATAAAGAAAGCTGAGTGCTGAGAAATTGGTGGTTTTGAACTGTGGTGTTGGAGAAGACTCTTGAGAGTCCCTTGGACTGCAAGGAGATCCAACCAGTCCATCCTAAGTGAAATCAGTCCTGAATATTCATTGGAAGGACTGATGTTGAAGCCAAAACTCCAATACTTTGGACAGCTGATGAGAAGAGCTGACTCATTTAAAAAGACCCTGATGGTAGGAAAGATTGAAGGTGGAGGAGAAGGGGGCAACAGAGGATGAGATGGTTGGATGGCATCAGCGACTCATTGTGAGTTTGTGTAAACTCTGGGAGTTGATGATGGACAAGGAGGCTTGGTGTGCTGTGGTTCATGCGGTTGCAACGATTTGGACACGATGGAGCGACTGAACTGAACTGAATTGAAATATTAGAAATCTATGAATATTTTTACTCAAGATAAATAGCAAAGCTAGATAGTTGATGAAAAACTAAAAATCCAGGAAACAAAGTTTACTGAAACCTATCATTTAATAATCTACACATCTCAATCTTAGTTAATTTGTTCCTGTTATTAACAGAAATATCTATTGAAAATTGTGCTGGAAACTCTGAGTTTCTTTAAATCTTGCATTTCCTTTAATATTAGTTATCTTTTTTATTTTATTTAACCTTGCCAATATTACTGTATTAGTGAGGTCCAGTAATAAAGCAGAGAGTTCTGATTATAAAAGTTGTTCAGGACCTATGAAAACATCAAATATTCTCATCAAAAAGACCTGTAGAATAAATAATTGTTATATAAGTTAGATATGAACTAGATACTGTAAAGAGTATATTTAAAAGCTTGGGTTAAAAGGAAATTCTTTGGGTTGAAATATTGGGTTGTAGGAGTGAGTTCTGTTTTCATTACATACTCTAAGCATTGGAGGAAAGGAAATCAATCATGGTTATTAAGGATTCTATGGGGAGGCAGGTGCTCAACTTTTGCTATTGCCTCTAGAATTTTTTTTCTTGTCTTGGGGAATGAAGTATCCATAACTCATCTGAGGACAATCTTCATTTTGTTTGGAATTTCATTGTGACCTGCTGCCCCAGGGACCTTCATGCTAGTAGTTTAAAAGTCAAATACTGATCTCCTCCCCAGCTCAGCATTTTTTCAAGAACCAATACCCATACATTGTACTTCCAATCTGACATTTCTAATTATA
This sequence comes from Budorcas taxicolor, assembly GCF_023091745.1. Lineage (NCBI taxonomy): Eukaryota > Metazoa > Chordata > Mammalia > Artiodactyla > Bovidae > Budorcas > Budorcas taxicolor. The sequence continues at coordinate 135,432,543 of NC_068914.1, read as the reverse complement.
TATCATACAGTCACCTGAATTTAAATTATTTAAGCAAGAATCAGTAGTTGCAAGCCACAGAAGCCAACTCTCAGTTCAGTCACTCAATGTGTCCGACTCTTTGTGACCCAATGAATTGCAGCACGCCAGGCCTCCCTGTCCATCACCAACTCCCGGAGTTCAACCAAACTCACATCCATTGAGTTGGTGAGGCCATCCAGCCATCTCATCCTCTGTTGTCCCCTTCTCCTCCTGCCCCCAATCCCTCCCAGCATCAGAGTCTTTTCCAATAAGTCAACTCTTTGCATGAAGTGGCCAAAGTACTGGAGTTTCAGCTTTAGCATCATTCCTTCCAAAGAAATCCCAGCGTTGATCTCCTTCAGAATGGACTGGTTGGATCTCCTTGCAGTCCAAGGACTCTCAAGAGTCTTCTCCAACACCACAGTTCAAAAGCATCAATTCTTTGGTGCTCAGAGCTTTCTTCACAGTCCAATTCTCACATCCATACATGACCACTGGAGAAAACATAGCCTTGACTAGATGGACCTTTGTTGGCAAAGTAATATCTCTGCTTTTGAATATGCTATCTAGGTTGGTCATAACTTTCCTTCCAAGGAATAAGCATCTTTTAATTTCATGGAACAACAGACTGGTTCCAAATAGGAAAAGGAATACATCAAGGCTGTATGTTGTCACCCTGCTTATTTAACTTATATGCAGAGTACATCACGAGAAACTCTGGGCTGGAAAAAGCACAAGCTGAAATCAAGATTGCTGGGAGAAATATCAATAACCTCTGATTTACAGATGACACCACCCTTATGGCAGGAAGTGAAGAGGAACTAAAAAGCCTCATGATGAAAGTGAAAGAGGAGAGTGAAAAAGTTGGCTTAAAGCTCAACATTCAGAAAATGAAGATCATGGCATCTGGTCCCATCACTTCATGGGAAATAGATGGGGAAACAGTGGAAACAGTGTCAGACTTTATTTCTGGGGGGCTCCAAAATCACTGCAGTTGGTGGGAAGCCAACTCTAGATCATTTAAATGTCCAATTATATTTTTTAAATGCCAAAGAACCTGGATTAAGAAGGTGCTGTGACGTGCTTAGTCACTCAGTCATGTCCGACTCTTTGTAATCCCATGGACTGTAGCCTGCCAGGCTCCTCTGTCCACGGGGGATTCTCCAGGCAAGAATACTGGAGTAGGTTGCCATGCCCTCCTCCAGGGGATCTTCCCAACCGAGGGATAGAACCCAGATCTCCCACATTGCAGGCGGATTCTTTACTGTCTGAGCCACCAGGGAAGCCCAAGAATACTGGAGTAGATAGCTATCACTTCTCCAGGGCATCTTCCCAACCCAGGAATTGAACCAGGGTCTCCTACATTGCGCAGCGGATTCTTTACCAGCTGAGCTACCGGGGAAGCCTGGATGAAGGCTAAACACCTAAAAATTGTTACCAAACTGTGGCATAGAATGATTCGCCACCAACACAGCTGAGCACTAAACGCCAGCCAGTATTTTTGCAACGGCAAATGACTTTGCAGTTTTTACCCGATATGATGACCACAACTGTCACTACTGTTGCTGTTACTACTACTTACTGCTTGAGAGAGGGAAGAGTGATGGGGAAGAGAAAGATCAGCCCTACCGCAGAGCAGCCTGTGTCACCTGTTTTAGAATCAAAGTCCACTGCAAGAGACTGTTGGAGCCAAGATCACACCTCTGCATCTTGTTCCACTGAGGCAGAGAAAGTGTCTACTCCAATGTCCGGTGTTGAATTCAAAATCTTTCCCCTGATTTTCACCCTATATTTTATTTCTTTAAGTGTTATCACCTCTCAGTGGTTCACTTACGTCACAAACTTCAAACCCATCTTTGCATCTTACTTCCCCATTCCCAATCATTACTGGTCTTATATATCACTCTTCTTAGCATCCATTAAATCTATCTTCTTTTTTACATCACCAATCATAATATGATGGAAATACCTATGTGTTTTTAAGGTGTGGCTCTTAGTGAGTGACTTGATGTTAAACGGTAGGTGGTTCTCGCTCACTCAGAACCTAGGGCAAGACAGATAAATTTTGTAGTCTCATTTTGTGAGCAGGTAGATTTATTCTCACAGTCCTTTTCAATGACTGAGATCTGAAAGAGCCTAGCTTTGTGGAGTAGTCTCAGTTTCAAATTCATCTACTGTTCATAATTAAGAACCAAGACTCTTTTAATTACTTAAGTGACTAACAACCTCAGGTTGATAAGTTTAAGAGACCAGGGCTATAACTCTGCTTTCTAAGCTTTTTCTTTTCCTTTTCTCTATTGTCTATTTTTTCTTGTCTTTTTTATTTAGGGTCTTTCTTTACTTTGTTATGAGAACAGGAATACAATAAAAGGATATGTCTTAAATTTTTCCTTTACTGATATCTTGTAGCTTTTTAATTGTCTTCTTGTCTTTGCTAAATCCAGTGACAGATTCCATGACAAATGCCACTTGCAGTGGACTGTAATGGCTGTTTGAAATTCTCTGTAGAAATGGTTCTAAGATCAAGATCAATTCCAGTGTAATAGAGTTCTGGAGTTGATTGGTGATGCTTGGAATGGTTGAGGAAATAGGCAGTCTGGGGCAAATGCTGTATGATTGCTGACATGCATCCAGTCCTTTCACTCCAGACCACAAATATCTCTCAGTTTAATCCTTCCCTAGTTTTTATCTGCCATTTGTGATACTGACTCATTTATCTAACTAAATACAACTTGTATTTAGTATATTGTTGTCCAAAGTATAAGGACATGATATTACCTTACTACAAGACAACTACATCTTGTATAAAATGTGGGACAACAGTTCACTTACCCATTTCAGAGAATACGTGTGAAAATCAAATGAGAGAATATGTATAAAAATGCCACACATATTCTGTATTGATAAATTATGGCATGCCTTTTTTAAAGCACAAAATATATTATTAATATTTACTTCTAAGAAACAGTACCTAGAACAAAGCTTTGCATACTAGAAATGGACAATAAATGTTTTTTGAATTGAGTTAAGTACTCACTTGCTCTATGGAAGTCTTTTCTTGTGATTTTGACCTGGAGAATGAAGGTATGTGTGTGTGTGCAGCACTGGAGGACTATAACTTTAGTAGGTAAAAATCAATAAGTTATCATTTTGAAAAGCCATGCATAACTGATCATGGTTTTTGGCATTTCTCTTTTGCAATATAACCTCCCTGGGGGAAAGGAGCTATGCTTCTTCATATCTAGCAAATTATGTAATAAAATGTCTTATTCTGTAGATATGAGATAAATAATAATTAATATTGGTGAATTAGCCTGATGAAACCTTCTGTAAATAGCATCCCAAAAGACTATGAAATATGTCTTGCTCTAAAATTAAAGTAAGGCTGCTAGCTTGTTAATCCTTCACTTTTTTTTTTTTTTTTTAATGTTGGGGAAAAATGGTTTTTCAGGACCATTAACCTATTTGGCAGAGTTCCACTCTTATATTTGCCAGCCTTTATACCAGGATTTGTTGTAAAGCCATGCTCATTCTAGCAAGTTTATAGGATTTCTACCAGAACACTCACCTCAGGACTTATGATATAATTTTAACAGTGATTAAAAAAAAAACAACTTTTTAACTCACTGTTTCATTGGAGAACATAAAACCACATGCATATTTAAACTGACTAGGACTTGATTCCCTGATATCTCACCAGTTCAAATCTGTTCCGCTTTCTGCATTTTCAAATCACTCATAATGAATCACACTTTATTCATTCATTCAAGCGAGAAGGTTTCAAATCATCTTCATATTTTGCTTCTCCTTAGCCACGGTACTCAGTCATGTATAAAGTAAGAGTACTCAACTCTACCTCCTGTGTGCCTGTGACTCCCTTCTCTTCAACTCCACTGTCCTTGACCTCAGTCAGGTGATTTTAGGAGACAACAGCCATAGCTTCTCAACTGCTCTCTCTTGCCCTCTCCGCATTTCAAATTATTGGCAATGCTCTGTTCAACTTATCCTTCAAAAATAATAGTGTCACATTCCTACATAAGAACTCTGACAATCACTGCTCACAAAATAAATAACGTTTTAAAATCCCCCTAGACATATGAGCCATACATAAACTCTTCTTTCTTCCCTGTGTATTACATATTAATTAAATTTTGCTTTTACTGAGAAGAAACTATGCATCTTAACACTTCACATAATGTATCCAAATTGTTAGATGCTTTTCCATTACTGATGACGTAAGTTTATTAGTTGGGCTGTTGAAAAGATTCTTGGAGAAAAAATATATATATATTTATAATTCACATATGTCATTTTGTTTTAAAAAAATTGTGAGAAACTAATCTATTCAACTCAAGCTGCCAAAATTTGGGTGTGTGCTCAGTCAGTCATTGTCTGACTCTTTGCATCCCCATGGACTGTGGCCAACCAGGCTCCTCTGTCCATGGAATTCTCCAGGTAAAGAATATTGGAGTGGGTTGCCATTTCCTTCTCCAGGGGATCTTCCTGACCCAGGGATCGAACCCATGTCTCTTGTGTCTCCTGCATTTGCAGGCAGATTCTTTACCACTAGTGCCACCTGGGAAGCCCACTAACATTTGTACCATCATATTAATATTAATGAAATACTGAAGCTAACAGTGAAGCACAATAATCATCTTTTCCTGTCAAACTTAGTTTGAGGGCAAAGAAAAATTTCCATACTTTTTTCTGAGGGCAGGATAGCACAAGAGTCAGATCTGGAGATAATCCTGACATATATGAGAATTTAGAGACTTACAAACAATGTAACCTTCAAAATGTTATCATGTCTGTAGCTCATTCACCTGTGAAATAGAAATAGCATCTAACTACATAGATTTCTGTGAATTAAATCAGATATCACTAATTAAGCATTTGGTACCACAAAACAACATACAGCAGATCTTTGATAGATCCCAATAGTCAAGTAGTCATTTTAAGTGAATTTGTATTTCCAATGTCTGGATTGGCATATATAAATAAAAGGTCACAAAATGTGTACTATGTTCATATTCCTATATCTATTTCAAATATCTGAGTCATTAAAGACATAACTTACATATCGTCAGATCTGAAATATCTGACAATTTACATTTAAATTCTGACTAAGCCTGGTTGTTTCAAATTTTATAGGCTGGAATGAATTTGATTCTTGGGAACAGTGGGGATTGAAATGCTAGAGAGTAAAAAGATGTCTAAGGGCATTCAAATCTAGTTTTGATTTTGCTTTTGAACTCATTCCATTCGAAAACAAGTAAGGAGCTTCAAATTTTTATTCACTAGAATGAATAAACATAACAATGGTGATTGTGGGGAATTCCCTGGTAGTCCAGCAGTTAAAACTCAGTGCTTTCATGGCTGGAGTCTGGGTTAAATCCCTAATCCTTCGTCAGGGTAGATCCTGCAAGTCATGTGATGTAGCCAAAATAAGAGACATTTCTCCAAAGACATTCAGATGGTGCAAAAACACATGAAATGATGCCAACATCACTAATTATTAGAGAAATACAAATCAGTACTATAATGAGGTATCATTTCGCACTAGTCAGTATAGCCATCATAAAAAAATCAACAAGCACTAAATGCTAGAGAGGGTGTGGAGAAAACAGAACCTGCCTATATTGTTGGTGGGAATGTATATTGGTACAATCACTCTGGAGAACAGTACAAATGTTCTCTAAAAGACTAAAAATAGAAAACTACCCAGCAATTCCACTCCTGGGTATAATCTGGAGAAAACCATAATTTGAAAAGATACATGCAGTCCAATGTTCATAGAAGCACTATTTACAATAGTCAGGACATGGAAGCAATTCAATGTCCATTATCAGAATAATGGATAAAGATGTGGTACATATATACAATGGAATATTACTCAGCCATAAAAAAGCACAAAGGTTGTCATAATGAGTGAAGTAAGTCAGACACAGAAAGGCAAATATCATATGATATTGCTTATATGCGGAGTCTAAAATGAGTACAAATGAACTTATTTACAAAACAGAAGTAGGGTCACAGATTCAGAAAACAAACTTATGGTTACTAGGGGATAAATGTAAGGGATAAATTGGGAGACTGGGATTGACATATACACACTTCTATATATAAAATAGATAACTAATAAGAACCTGCTGTATAGCACAGGGAACTCTACTCAGTACTCTTTAATGGCCTAAATGAGAAAAGAATCTAAAAAGTGGTGCCATATATATGTTTAACTGAATCACTTTGCAGTATACCTGAAACTAATACAACATTGTATTATCAACTGTACTCCAATAATTTTTTAAGAAGTTGATTGTAGTAACATGTATCATGTTTACAGATTAAAAGGTGTATTTGTTACAGCAAATACCATCTTTACTTTTGTTGACACACTTGTAACTGATTGAAATACATAAACATGAATGATAGAGATGAAGATCAAGATAGAGTTTTCTAGAGAAAAACTGAATCAGTGTACATAGCTTTCATGTAGGATTACAATGTGCTTCCTAATATTTCATTCTAGAATTCACTTACTCTACCAAACTGGAGCCTTCACCCTTATATGGACAAAACCCAACCTATCATGGTTATCATATGACAAGAAAAGCAAATCACAATATCACTTCAGGACCCACAGGGTACTGAATTAATAAGTCACTGGCCTCTCCTGGGCAGGAAGGAGTAAGAAAGTATGGAAAAGATGAAGGTGTCCTGTCTAAGCTTTTCCCTCATGGAAGCAGAATGGAAATTCAACCCTCTTATGCAGATATATTGTTGTTCAGTTGCTCAGTTGTGCCCAACTCCTTGTGATCCCATGGACTACAGCACACCAGGCCTCCCTGTTGCTCACTATCTCCCAAAGTTTGCCCAAGTTCATGTCCATTGAGTTGGTGATGCTATCCAACCATATATGCAATATAATTAGTGGTGAATAAGTGTTTGCTCCTAGCAATCTCTAAGATATTATTTGTATATCAGCAGAAAGTGAAGAGGAACTAAAAAGCCTCTTGATGACAGTGAAAGAGGAGAGTGAAAAAGTTGGCTTAAAACTCAACATTCAGAAAATGAAGATAATGGCATCTGGTCCCATCACTTCATGGGAAATAGATGGGGAAACAGTAGAAACAGTGTCAAACTTTATTTTGGGGGGCTCCAAAATCACTTCAGATTGTGATTGCAGCCATGAAATTAAAAGACGCTTACTCCTTGGAAGAAAAGTTTTGACCAACCTAGATAGCATATTCAAAAGCACAGACATTACTTTGCCAACAAAATTCCATCTAGTCAAGGCTATGGTTTTTCCAGTAGTCACGTATGGATGTGAGATTTGGACTGTGAAGAAAGCTGAGCACCAAAGAATTGATGGTTTTGAACTGTGGTGTTGGAGAAGACTCTTGAGAGTCCCTTGGACTGCAAGGATATCCAACCAGTCCATTCTAAAGCAGATCAGCCCTGGGATTTCTTTGGAAGGACTGATGCTAAAGCTGAAACTCCAGTACTTTCGCCACCTCATGCAAAGAGTTGACTCACTGGAAAAGACTCTGATGCTGGGAGGGATTGGGGGCAGGAGGAGAAGGGGACGACAGAGGATGAGATGGCTGGATGGCATCACCGACTCGATGGAAGTGAGTTTGGTTGAACTCCGGGAGTTGGTGACGGACAGGGAGGCCTAGCATGCTACAATTCATGGAGTTGCAAAGAGTCGGAGACAACTGAGCGACTGAACTGAACTGAACTGAACTGAACTGAGATTCAGAAAGGATGTCTTTTTTAGTAATAACAATATTTTATGATTAGAGCCAGTTACTAACACCAAACAAATCCATATGACCAATTACTAACTCTGTCATACAACCCTAATTATGAAATAAAATAGGGAAACAGGAGTTTCGCAAATGCTTTGAGGCTCTTATAGTACCATGACTCTGTGCTCACTATAATGTTAAGAAAATTAACACATATTTGTGTGTATGTGTGTGTGAATGTGCACTCTGTCATGTCCAACTCTTTGTGACCCCATAGACTGCAGCACACTAGGCTCTTCTGTCCATGGATTGTTTTCCAGGCAAGAATGTTAGGGTGGGTTGCCATTTCCTCCTCCAGGGGATCTTCTTGACCCAGTGACTGAAAATCTCTTGTGTCTCCTGCATTAGCAGGTGGATCCTTACCATTGGAGCCACCTTAAGTTTGCCCAAAAAATAATAGCACTTTAGACAATTCATAATCATGGTTTGCTCCCAGGTCAAATATATCAATTCAAAACACATCAATTCACGTTTGTAGAAGTTGAAGAAATAGCGTGAACATTGCCATCATCCCAAGAAAAGAGAGAGAGGAGATCAGAGGGAGGGGATAAAGAGGTCTGATGAGCTGTCCTTAAAGAGGGGTGAGAACACCCGCCTTGTGTGCAGAGTGGGTTTCTCATAAGTGCTGACACAGGCAGACACTCCAGGGATCAGGGGGAATTGGTGATCTAGTAAAATACAGTCTTTAGCTAAAGGTCAAATGAAATTGTACTGGGAACCTTGGGGATACTTTAAAGTGGGAGCTAAAGATGGGGGCTGCTCATTAGAGCTTGTGCTTAAGTACCAGTTTCACTTATCAGGGAAATTGTTCATTTGTGTGAAAATGTGACCTCTGTCAGTGTGCCAAGCAGGCTGGGCCCGGGGGTGATCTCAGGCTCACGTGCACTGACAGAAGTGAAAGCTACCCGGGGACTACTTTCAAAGGACGTTGCCAAGGTTAGCAGACCCAAAATCTGACCTTCCTCTTCTTTCTTTCCATTTATATCTGTTTGTAAAGTTCAAATAGTTCTCTCTTTTTTTTTTCCCCCCAAAAAAGAAAGCGCTTCAAATGCAATAAAATGATAAAAGATTCCAAGGGGAGGCAGCTATTAAAAGAGAAAGTGAAATAAAAATGTTTCATTTAGGAAGCCTGGTTATTTAGGGAAATAGAAGTCAGATACCTTGGTAACAATTACCGTATTTCTTAACCTAGATTAGAGTTAGCCTTAAAATTTTATGATGCTATCACCCTTTAACCAGAGCTAAGTATTACTGCTGATGCATTAATGGAGAAAAAGAGGAAAGAGGCTTTTCCACAGGATGTTTGCTATCCAAAGAAGCTAGTAATTCAGAATTGTTTTAATTCTCCAAATATATGGACCCATATATATTAAGATACAAAGAAAAGGAATGATGGGCAATGATTTAATGGTATGAATATATAATGATTAAAGAAAATTTGAATTTTAAAAATCTATATAAAGTATCTACTAAGATTTTAATTTTTATTTCATATCTTTATATGTAATTATGTGGTTTTTTAAAATATATCTACCTGCTTATTATGAGTCTCCCCTTACTAGCATATATTCCTCCAGAGATAATGGATTTTATCTTATTATTTGCTGTACTCCTGACATCTAGAAAAGCACCTGACATATTTGTTTGTACTGTTTCTAAATAATACCTATTTGTACTACTTTTTCTTTACTGAGTAAATACATGACAGACATGCTCATATATATGATCATTTTAACATTCACATGAATTAGTTACTTAAAAATAACGATATTAATGTTTACTCTCATAGCTAATAAGTGGTTAAAAATGTAACTATGATTTCTAATTGTATAGACTTCTCATGTATCACATAGAGGGTATGTTTATTTGTAATAGAGTGTTTTGTTTACATTGTTAGTATATAGCTCTGAAAAATTTTCCTAGCATAATTAAAATTACTTCAAGTTAAGCACTTTAATGAGAGCTTTGCATACAATTAATTAATTTATATATATGTGGGAAGGCAAGGCTATTTTAGTCTGAATCAGAAGAAATCTTCAGTACTCCACTGTTTTTAACCTGCATAAACAGCAGTTTCATTTGGTTCAGTCAAATATGATTTCCATGTTACAAGGAGTAATTGAGGTTTAGAGAAATTAAATAAATTGTACAAGGCCAATACCAGTAAGCAATATACTTAAGATCTGAACTTATATTTAATTATAAATGCATTTTCTGTCTCTTGCTTCTCAAATATGACTTTGGCAGTGGAATTCAAGAGTACTGAAGTCAGGGATAAACATCACACAGTAGTTTGGACACGGAACTAGGTAAGTACAATGCAAAAATTACATGAATTCTTAACGAGGCTCTGGAAAATTTTTACACTATGTAGGATGACTTTCTGCTAAAAGTACAATACTACAAAAAGGTAGGAAGCAGAGTCCATTTGCTCCTAGAGCCCACCCCCTTATGCTACTGTCTTAAAGTAAGTGCTCACAATGAGATTTGCCACTGATCAATACAACTGAACAATCTGCTGAGAATAAGAAAAAGATTATTTTCTTTGAAGGAAAAAAACTTACATGTCATCAATGTCATCAAAATGCAATGATTTGCTTCAGATAGAGTGTGGGTGTGCTTGCTAAGTCACTTCAGCCATGTCCAACTCTGGGGCCCAACTCTGTAGGGCTCTTCTGTTCACGGGATTCTCCGGACAAGAATACTGGAGTGGGTTGCCATGCCCTCCTCCAGGGGATCTTCCCAACCCAGGGATGGAACCCTGGTCTCCTGAGTGTCCTGCATTGCAGGTGATTCTTTACCACTGAGTCACCGAGGAAGCCCCCCTGTTAAATATCAACATATCGATATTTTCCTATACTTTAGAAATGAATACTAATTGATGTGGAATATACTCAAGTAAAATATACATTTTTTGAAAATTAATAAAGTTTTTTCCCCAATTACTTTCTAGACCCTGGGATGGACTGGCTCAGCTTGGGGCCTATGCTCACCCCTACTATGCCCAGACAGGTGGGTGGGTTATGAAGATGCCAAACTTCCACCAGGAATACATGATACAAGTGGAGAGTGGAGATAACTCCAAAAGGAAGAAGAATGTTATCTAGAAGTATGGAGGGCAGTTGGGTGGACCTTAATAATGGCTCACTATTATCATCACATTCTAAAACTTTGATTTAAAACAATATTATGTATGTAAAATTAATATCATGTACTAGCCAGGAGATTCTATCTGAATAGAATTTGAATTTCCTTCTTCTTTTCTTTTTTTTTTAACCATTCTATTAACCCAGACAACCACTAAATTGCTGACTAAGCATCTTAAAAGCACAAAATAGAATCTAAAAAAATAGAGAGGCAGAGCAAAAAAAATAAAATTACTTCCTATATGCATTACTTTGTTTCTTAGCATCAAATTTATAGTTGCTACATTTCTATATAATACATCATTAAAATGAAAGTATTTCTGAAAACTTTCATTATCTAGAAGATAATATTTAACTTCTGATTGTAATTTAGAAACTTGTGAAATTTTCAAACAACTTTTTTAATTTAGGCAACAAATGATAAAGATTCAAAAACACAAAGTATTCAAATATATTTTTTAAAAAGAGAATAGTACAAATAATTCAGTGACTCAGTGTTATTTATATAAGTAATTATCTCAATTGACTTTCAATGAAATGCATTCCTTTTCAATTAGAATTCTGAGTGGGATCACATAAATTATTTAATGAACTGATTATCAAGCTTATAGTCCTCAAATACCACTTTCTGAGTGGCTTCATTTTCCTAAAATAACATGTATCTCTACAGACATAAAAACATGAAAACGACTTTGACCTCGAAAGAGTTTTTGTTTTTTTTTTTAATTTCGTTTTACCTTGAATTCTCATTGAGTGAGCAAAAGATTATGTGAAAGAAAATTAAATTTGGATGAGACCTTACACTTAGCTGATTTCTATACTGCTACTCAAACTCCTGGGCTTCACAGGTGGCACTAGTGATAAAGAATTCACAGGCAATGCAGAAGACCGAGGTTTTATCCCTGGGTCAGGAAGATCCCATGGAGGAGGACATGGCAACCTACTCCAGTATTTTTGCCTGGAGAATCCCCATGGACAGAGGAGCCTGGTGGGCTACAGTCTTTAGGGTCGCAATGAGTTGGACACGACTGAAGTGACTGAGAACACATGCACACATGCAGACTCCTATTTATATTTTATTAAAGCAGTTAGAAAAAAATTCCCATGCAGCACTCACACTTCATACTAGCACCTCATTCACTTTCCAGGGTGTTTTATCAAGAAGTAATAAGGAGAGCAGAAATTGTGTTTGCTTTTAAATAGGATATAATGTGACTGGGGATAACTTCTATAATCTTCGAAAGAGATAGATGGAAGAGTTGTGTTGTTCTGTTTTCCCTTAAGGAAGTGAAAAAGTTAAAGTCATGCTGAACATAAAGATCTGAAATAGGTAAGCAAGAAGCAGCCAAGATACAGTGGTTCCCTGCCACAGCCAGCCGGAGCTAATTGTATTAGTTATGATAATACTGCCCTCCAGAGGAACTTTGCAGGAATTTGAAAGGCATAGGGAAAATGAAAGGATATGAAAATGATGAATTTAAATACACACTTGTAGTAAGTTAACATATTAATCCTACCCAGATAATTAAAATATATGTTATTTTAAGGTAAGTTTAATTCCAGGAACAAATAAAGGACTGAGATTAGGAATCTAAATTTGTGATACCATTGTTACTTTTCCTCTGTGGTATTTCTTTTGGCAGTTCTTTAGAATTCAGTGTAAGTAGAGCTATATTCTTAAGTTAGTATCGCTGAAATGAGGCAAAATTATAAACAAGCATTATTAATCATTGAACACAAACTGAAATGGGGGACTTTAAAGCACTAGGTTATATAGATAGTAAGCCCCATTTAACATCACAAAATGTTAACAAGTTAAAAACAGGTAATAAGTACAGGAAATGAAAAATAAGATGCCTTATTTTGTCATTTAAATATTTATACTTTCTTAATTTTATAGAATGCATAATGATTATTTCACATGATTTATTGTCATTATCATCAAAATTGCTTTCACTATTTTAACATGCTAGGCACTGAGGCAAATGCAGGGAAAAGGGAATTCATATTTAATGATTTCACTGCTTTTTACCTCACTCACCATTGTCAGCCACCACCATAATTATTTTCTGCATTTGAAAACTTGGAGGAAAAGACAAATCAGAAAGCAAATTCCTTTCAGTAATTTACTAAAATAGCTATAAAAGAGTTGAAATTGTTCTCTTAAAATTTAATACCACAAACCACAAAAAGAAGAAAAGGAGAATAAAACAAAAATAAGAACAAAGCACAAGGAAAACAGAAAGAAAACACTAAGAAACATGGTAGATAAACCCAACTATGTCAATAATTACACAGATTATCAATGATCTAATGAAAGTCACTCAGTCGTGTCCAACTCCTGCAACCCCATGGACTGTATAGTTCATGGAATTCTCCAGGCCAGAATACTGGAGTGGGTAGCCTTTCCCTTCTCCAGGGGATCTTCCCAACCAGGGATCAAATCCAGGTCTCCTGCATTGCAGGCAGATTCTTTACCAGCTGAGCCACAAGGGAAGCCCAGTGATCTAAATGCATCAATTAAAAGACAGATTATCTGAGTGAATCAGAAAACAAGACACAGTGTATGTTATCGACAAGAAATTCACTTTAAGTATAAAGACATATTAAAAGTAAATGGATTTGTAATGTCACTACATTATTTATGCACATGTGCATGTGCTCAACCACTTCAGTCCTGTCCAACTCTGCAACCCCACGGACTGTAGCCCACCAGGCTCCTCTGTCCATGGAGTTTCTCCAGGCAAAAACACTGGAGTGGATTGCCATGCCCTCCTCCATGGGATCTTCCCAACCCAGGTCTCTTATGCCTCTTGCATTGGCAGGCCAGTTCTTTACTACTAGTGCCACCGGGGAAGCCCTCTATATGCACATCAGGTCCATTCAGTCCCTCAGTCCTGTCCAGCTCTTTGCAACCCCATGGGCCGCAGCACCCCAGGCCTCCCTGTCCATTGTCTTATTTGTTAAACCCTGTTCAAATAGCATATCTTTTAAGTTCCTGTCATGTATAATGATTCTGGAGACCTAGAGGGTTAAGTTTTTCTTATACAGCTCTTACTTTTGAAATGATATTAGCCAATCTTGTTCCTTTGCCCATCCCAATGATATATAGAAGAGCTTATCAAGTTTCATGAAAGAATATGTTGAGATTTTAAATAAGCATCACACTCACTTAATAGTTTAATTCGAGGAGGACTGCTATCTTTAAGATACTGAATGTTTACATCCATGACGGTGATAAAGCCCCAGTTACTATGTGCTGTTTTACGTTCTTCAGTACTAACTGCTTTCTCTGTAAAGATTCCATCTTTTGTTACATTTGCTCCCATGCGTATTACTAGGGACAGAGTAAAAGGACAAAATGGGTGATTAAATAGTTAATCTCACTAGGAGACTGCAAGCAAAAACATATTGCTGTATTCTTATAGCTATACACATATTTTTAAAGCTATATTCAATAGACTAATGATCAGTTAAGAAAATGGCTTTGCTTAACCACAAAACCTAGCAGGCCTGATTAGCAACAAAACCATGCAACAGAAGCATGGGACATGTCCCAAAACATTCAGACAACGGTGGCATGAGAGCCACATCCTGCCCAGTGAGCTCGGTAAGTTAATGGTCCCTAGCATGTGCTCTTTGCACATATAAAGGCTTTTAAAAAGTATACAAATTGTGGATCCCTCCTTAGCCGAGGGACAGAACCTTTTAAGCATACATTTCACAGTGCAGTCTGCTTCAGCCATCAGACCCAAAATTCAAAAAACTACTGACGGTCCTCAGATCCCTATGAATGACTTGTTACAATTGGTTTATTTGGTTTTCAATAATAGGGATATGGCCAAAAAGGTGGAATGAACACAGAGAGATAAACAAAAAACCCAGATGATGACATAGTCTTTGTCCACTCAGAGACCACCAAAGAGGCCAGGCTTTCTGGACCAGTTTGGCCATGGTACACCACAAGGCCCACGGGTACCCAGGCAAAATCGGTGTGCCCTGTGTAGACAGAAGTGACACTGGAGTAAAGATTGTGATGGATACTTCCTTTGCAAACAGCCAGGTCATTGGCAGAGGGAATAGCCCAAGATGCCAGCGTGGCAGGGGCCCCTCTGCCTTTGATGGTTTCAGAATCTAAAGACTGATGGGGCCCAGTGCCTAATGGCTCTGCCTTAGAGACGCCACATACATAACTAATGCCAAACCTCAGGTGGTCATTGAAATGGCAGACCACTTGATAAAATTTCTCATAGACACTGGTGCAGCCTTCTCAGTCATAACCGAAAAGGTTGAAAACCTTAAAGACTGTAAGAAATAGGTAATAGGAATCAGTATCATTTCAGTCACTCAGTCGTGTCCGACTCTTTGCGACCCCATGAATCACAGCACGCCAGGCCTCCGTGTCCATCACCAACTCCCAGAGTTCATTGAGACTAACGTCCATCGAGTCAGTGATGCCATCCAGCCATCTCATCCTCTGTCATCCCCTTCTTCTCCTGCCCCCAGTCCCTCCCAGCATCAGAGTCTTTCCCAATGAGTCAACTCTGCATGAGGTGGCCAAAGTACTGGAGTTTCAGCTTTAGCATCATTCCTCCCAAAGAAATCCCAGGGTTGATCTCCTTCAGAATGGACTGGTTGGATCTCTTTGCAGTCCAAGGGACTCTGAAGAGTCTTCTCCAACACCACAGTTCAAAAGCATCAGTTCTTCAGTGCTCAGCTTTCTTTATAGTCCAACTCTCACATCCATACATGACCACTGGAAAAACCAGAGCCTTGACTAGACAGACCTTTGTTGGCAAAGTAATGTCTCTTGCTTTTGAATATGCTGGCTTGGGTTGGTCATAACTTTCCTTCCAAGGAGTAAGCATCTTTTAATTTCATGGCTGCAGTCACCATCTGCAGTGATTTTGGAGCCCCCCAAAATAAAGTCTGACACTGTTTCCACTGTTTCCCCATCTATTTCCCATGAAGTGATGGGACCGGATGCCATGATCTTTGTTTTCTAAATGTTCAGCTTTAAGCCAACCTTTTCACTCTCCTCTTTCACTTTCATCAAGAGGCTTTTGAGTTCCTCTTCACTTTCTGCCATAAAGGTGGTGTCATATCTGCATATCTGAGGTTATTGATATTTCTCCTGGCAGTCTTGATTCCAGCTTGTGTTTCTTCCAGTCCAGCATTTCTCATGATGTACTCTGCATATAAGTTAAATAAGCAGGGTGACAATATACAGCCTTGACGTACTCCTCTTCCTATTTGGAACCAGTCTGTTGTTCCATGTCCAGTTCTAACTGTTGCTTCCTGACCTGCATACAGATTTCTCAAGAGGCAGGTAAGGTGGTCTGGTATTCCCATCTCTCTCAGAATTTTCCACAGTATATCGTGATCCACACAGTCAAAGGCTTTGGCATAGTCAATAAAGTAGAAATAGATGTTTTTCTGGAACTCTCTTGCTTTTTCCATGATCCAGTGGATGTTGGCAAATTGATCTCTAGTTCCTCTGCCTTTTCTAAAACCAGCTTGAACATCAGAAAGTTCACGGTTCACGTATTGCTGAACTTGGAGAATTTTGAGCATTACTTTACTAGCATGTGAGATGAGTGCATTTGTGCGATAGTTTGAGCATTCTTTGGCATTGCCTTTCTTTGGGATTGGAATGAAAACTGACCTTTTCCAGTCCTGCGGCCACTGCTGAGTTTTCCAAATTTGTTGGCATATTGAGTGCAGCACTGTCACAGCATCATCTTTCAGGATTTGAAATAGCTCAACTGGAATTCCATCACCTCCACTAGCTTTGTTCATAGTGATGCTTTCTAAGGCCCACTTGACTTCACATTCCAGGATGTCTGGCTCTAGGTGAGTGATCACACCATCGTGATTATCTGGGTCATGAAGATCTTTTTTGTACAGTTCTCTGTGTATTCTTGCCACCTCTTCCTAATATCTTCTGCTTCTGTTAGGTCCATACCATTTCTGTCCTTTATCGAGCCCATCTTTGCATGAAATGTTCCCTTGGTATCTCTAATTTTCTTGAAGAGATCTCTAGTCTTTCCCATTCTGTTCTTTTCCTCTATTTCTTTGCATTGATCACTGAAGAAGGCTTTCTTATCTCTTCTTGCTATTCTTTGGAACTCTGCATTCAGATGCTTATATCTTTCCTTTTCTCCTTTGCTTTTCACTTCTCTTCTTTTCACAGCTATTTGTAAGGCCTCCTCAGACAGCCATTTTGCTTTTTTGCATTTCTTTTCCTTGGGTGTGGTCTTGATCCCTGTCTCCTGTACAATGTCACAAACCTCTGTTCATAGTTCATCAGGCACTCTATCTATCAGATCTAGTCCCTTAAATCTATTTCTCATTTCCACTGTATAATCATAAGGGATTTGATTTAGGTCATACCTGAATGGTCTAGTGGTTTTCCCTACTTTCTTCAATTTGAATCTGAATTTGGTAATAAGGAGTTCATGATATGAGCCACAGTCAGCTCCCGGTCTTGTTCTCGTTGACTGTGTTAGAGCTTCTCCATCTTTGGCTGCAAAGAATATAATCAATCTGATTTCAGTGTTGACCATCTGGTGATGTCCATGTGTAGAGTCTTCTCTTGTGTTGTTGGAAGAGGGTGTTTGCTATGACCAGTGCATTTTCTTGGCAAAACTCTATTAGTCTTTGCCCTGCTTCATTCCGCATTCCAAGGCCAAATTTGTCTGTTACTCCAGGTGTTTCTTGACTTTCTACTTTTGCATTCCAGTCCCCTATAATGAAAAGGACATCTCTTTTGAGTGTTAGTTCTAAAAGGTCTTGTAGGTCTTCATAGAACCGTTCAACTTCAGTTTCTTCAGCATTACTGGTTGGGGCATAGACTTGGATTACCGTGATATTGAATGGTTTGCCTTGGAAACGAACAGAGATCATTCTGTCGTTTTTGAGATTGCATCCAAGTACTGCATTTCAGACTCTTTTGTTGACCATGATGGCTACTCCATTTTTTCTTAGGGATTCCTGCTCGCAGTAGTAGATATAATGGTCATCTGATTTGGATGCATAGATATTTACAATTCTTATGCCTTCCTCTTGGATTGATCCCTTGATCATTATGTAGTGTCCTTCCTTATCTCTTGTAATCTTCTTTATTTTAAGGTCTTTTGGGTCTGATATGAGAATTACTACTCCAGGTTTCTTTTGTTTCCTATTTGCATGAAATATGTTTTTCCATCCTCTCACTTTCAGTCTATATGTGTCTTGAGGTCTGAAGTGAGTGTCTTGTAGACAGCATATATATGGGTCTTGATTTTATATCTATTCAGCCAGTCTGTTTCTTTTGGTTGGAGCACTTAATCATTTACATTTAAAGTAATTATTCATATATATGTTCCTATTGCCATTTTCTAATTGTTTGGAGTTGATTTTGTATATCTTTTTTCTATTGCTGTATTTCATGACTATAGAAGTCTGTTTAACATTTGTTGTAAAGCTGGTTTGGTGGTATTGAATTCTCTTAACTTTTGCTTGTCTGAAAAACTTTGAATTTCTACATCAATTCTGATGAGAACCTTGCCAACTACAGTAATACTGGTTGTAGATTTTTTTCTTTCAGTACTTTAAATATACCTTGCCATTCCCTTCTGGCTGCAGAGTTTCTGCTGAAAGATCAGCTGTTAAGCATATGGGGTTTCCCTTGCGTGTTACTTGTTGCTTCTCCCTTGCTGCTTTTAATATTATTTCTTTGTGTTTAGTCTTTGTTAGTTTGATTAGTATATGTCTTGTCATGTTTCTCCTTGAGTTTATCCTGTATGGGACTCTCTGTGCTTCTTGGACTTCATTGGCTATTTTTTCCATGTTGGTGAAATTTTAAACTATAATCTCTTCAAAATTTTTCTCATATGCTTTCTTTCTCTCTTCTTCTTCTGGGACCCCTATAATTCAAATGTTGGTGTATTTGATATGGTCCCAGAGGTCTTTGAGACTGTCCTCAGCTTTTTTCATTCTTTTTACTTTATTCTGCTCTTCAGAAGTTATTTCCACCATTCTATCTTCCAGCTCACTGATTAACTCTTCTGCTTCAGATATTCTGCTACTGATTCCTACTAGAATATTTTTAATTTCAGTAATTGTGTTGTTTGCCTCTGTATGCTTATTCTTTCATTCTTCTAGGTCTTCGTTAACTGATTCTTGTATTTCCTCCATTTTGTTTTCAAGGTTTTTGATCATCTTTACTATCATTATTTTGAATTCTCTTACAGGTAATTTTCCTATTTCCTCTTCACTTATTTGGACTTCTGTGTTTATAGTTTTCTCCTTTTTTTGTGCAGTAGTTCTCTGCCTTTTCAGTTTTTTTTTTTTAAGTTATTGTGTTTGAGGTCTCCTTTTACCAGGCTTCAATGAAAGTTGAATTCTTTCCTTGAAGAGGGTTGAATCTTTCTTCCTTTTGATTTCTGCCCTCCAAAGGTTGGTCCGATGTTTTGTGTGAGTGTTGTATAGGGTGAGATTTGTGCTGAGTTTTTGTTTGTCTTTCCTCTGACGGGCAAGGCTGAGTGAGATGGTACTCCTGTCTGCTGATGATTTGGTTTTTATTTTTGTTTTGTTTATTGTTTAGATGAGGCGTCCTGCACAGTGCTACTGGTGGTTATGTGATGCCGGGTCTTGTATTCTAGTGGTTTCCTTTTTGTGAGTCCTCCAGGACACTCTCTAGGGTTAGTGCTCTGGGAGTCTAGAGTCTTGAAGTCAGTGCTCCCACTCCAAAGGTTCAGGGTTTGATCTCTGGTCAGGAACGAATATTCCACAAGTGATTTGTTATGGTTTTAAGGGAGGGTAAAACAAAAAAAATAAATAAATAAGAAACCAAAGATGAACCCCATATCAATGGCAATTACAAAATCAGGCACATAATAATTATGTATGGCTGTGGCAAGGACTGTCTGATTCTCATTCCATTTAGGCTGCCACAGATCAGTTGTTTCACTCTCAGCCTTAAATGTTTCTCCTCTGACTCAGACAATTGCCCTTATGTAGGAATCAAATTCCTGCATCAATACCCCACCCACTAAGGGCAGGTCCAGTCCTACTAATACTCCTGTTTTTCCCCCTAGTTCCTTTGTCCTACTGAGTTTTGAGTGGTTCCATGTATTCTTTTCCACTGGTCAAGTACTCCTTGCTGCTCTCAGCTGGTGTTCTGCATGTACTTCTGTGTCTAAAGGTGTATTCCTGATGTATCCATGGAGAGTGATGTACTCCACATCCGCCTACTCCTCTGCCACTTGTTCTCCCAGCTTCCATTATTCTCATACTAATATAGATATCACAGTTTTCTTTCATTAAGTATCTGCTGATATATCTTCTATATTATTTAGCTTAAAACTGTCTGTGTTCGTTGTTCATATTTTTCACCTTTTTTGTAATGTACTTACTGTTTATTTTCTCTCTCCCACTAGAAATTGAATTTCATGGTCACAGGAATATTTGTATGTTTTACTCAATGAGGTACTGAAATATCTAGAACAATGCTAGGCGCATAATAGCATCTCAAAGCATACTTGTTAAGCGAATTCTGTGATGTTATTTATAGGTTATATTTAACTGGACATTTTTCCATTTTAATCTAAACCCAGAGTCTCTGTTTCCTTTGTTTTCTGTTGTTTGCTGTTGATGTTCAGTCTCTACTTCATGTCTGGAGTGGGCAGCCTAGGGATCTTCCTAGCCCAGGGATCAAACCTGGGACTCCTGCACTGCAGGTAGACTCTTTACTATCTGAGCCACTGGCTTGAATACAAATATATACGTATACACCCGTGTGTGTGTGTGTGTGTGTGTGTGTGTGTTTAAAAGATATGTGTGTACATATATATACATATATACATAATCTGTTTTTTCTGTGTTATGTGTACTGTGCATAATTTCTATTTTTATTATATTTTGTCTGTCCTTACAGTATTTTGTCCTGTCCTTACAGGTTTTACACTTTATGGCTTTAATCATTTTAAACACATCAGATTCATTTTATTATTTTCATTTAGTCTTGTTATCTCAAAATTCTGGCTTATTTTTGGTAGAACTGATACTTTGCTCATGACACTTTGTTCATTCACTTGTGTTGTGATTTATTTTAATCTAAAGCTGCTTTGTAATGAGGATTGTAATTTTTCCCTACTGAATTCCTCCCAGCCTTACATTATAAGAGGGTGGCTCTAAAGCAGTGTTACAGGTTTACGAGGGTATCTCTGGACCAGGACAAATATTTTTGCTAATTTCGACTGAGGACTTTGGCACATAGTTGGTGCCTTTTAATCATACTTGATTTCACCTAAGACATAGACCTCAGATCTTGATTTCTCACAAGGAGACATTTCCCTTAACTAAAAGGGAAAAGTTTTGAACTTCTTTTCTCCCAAGACTGGCAGTCAGAGTATACATCTCATCAGGGAGATTTTTTTTTTTTTTTAATGGATTCAATTCTTATTCCAAGGTCTGTTTAAACTCACATCCCAAAGTAATCATAGGATCACCATAACTCTAGAGCTTTTAACCCTAGTTTTTTGTACCTTCTCAGAGTGTACCACTGGGGGTTTCTTGCCTTCTCTAAGAAGTCAGATGAACAATCCATATTATTCAGTACATTCAATTCTTTATAAGAACAAAGGATAGGTTTCTAACTTGATAAAAAGCCCTGAAATGATACTTCTGAATCAATGTGTATCTTATAATATACTACAAAAGGAAAAATAAACTGATTATTAATCAGATCTATGAAAGAGAATGGTACAGCTGCACTGGCAACAAAGAGAATTTTTAAGAATTATTTTTTAATAAAAATATCCTTACTTATAATCCAATTAGCTCAAAAATGCTATTACTACTTTTTAAAGAAGGTTTCAAAGTATTTTAGGGATAAATTTCCCTAACTAATTTTTTAAATAAATAAAAAATGGAGAAATAGAATTGTACCCTAATGTAATCCCATTTCTAATAACAATATGGAAACAATATGAAGTTACAATAGCTAGAATATGTAGGTATAACAAACTCACACTACACTAAATTTCACGCAATTTTTAGTACTCAGGGACATGAAAAACCATTTATCCTTTAGTTTTCATAGATTTCATAAATTAAGCAACCAAAATTAAGAGGTTAAGAGTTGAAAAAATCTGAAAGCCTTACTCTAAGTTCAGGAACAAGATAAGTATGCCCCTTCTTATCACTTTTATTCAAAATAGTCCTAGAAGTCCTATTCAGAGCAATTAGACAAGAAAAATGAATTGGGATTATATGAAAAGACTATACCAAAAACTGTTAATACTAACAAACAAAATAGGTAGTTTAGAAGAATACAATATCAATATACAAAAACCAGTTGTCTTTCTGTACAGCAAAAACTATCAAGAAGATAAAAAGCAGCCTGTTTATAATAACATCAAAAAGAACAAAATATTTAGGAAAATATTTAATCAAGAAGGCAAAAGATCTAACACAATAAGACACTGATGAACAAACTGAAGAATGCATAAATAAATGGAAAGATATTCCATTCTCATGGACTGGAAGAATTAATACTGTTAAAATGACTGTACTATCAGGGCAATCTAGAGATTTAATGTGATCCTGATCAAAATTTTGATGTCCTTTTTTACAGAAATTGAACAATAGTCTAAAATCTATGTGGAATCATGAAAGGCCCTACATAGCTAAGCAATCTTGGAAAGAAAATAAAAGCTGGAGGTATCACACATCCTGGTATCAAAATATATTACAAAGGTGTAATAATCAAAACAATATGACACTGTTATAAAAACAGACAGAGATCCATAGAACAGAGAGCACAGAAATAAACCCACACGTACATGGTCAATTAATTTATGACAAAGAAGCCAAGAATACACAATGGTTTGGGGAAAACTGGACAAAAGACAGGATAAGAAATGTCGGTGAGGATATGGATAAAAGGAAATCTTTGTGCATTGTTGGTGAGAATGGAAGTTGGTACAGCCACTATAGAAAATAGTATGGAAGTTCCTCAAAAAATTAAAAATAGAAATACCATATGATTCAGCAATCCCACTTCTGGCTATATATCCAAAAGAAATGAAAATAAAATCTCAAAGTGATATATACACTCTCATGTTTACTAAAACATTATCCACAATAGCCAAGACATGGAAAACAACATTCATGTCCATCAATGGAGGATAGAGAAAGAAGGCATGATTTACATATATAGATATATATTACACATGTATATTATACATATGTATATACATATATATAGTGAAATATTATTCAGCTGTGAATAAGCACATTATGTCATTTGTGACAACACAGATGAACCTTGAGGGCATTATGCTAAGTGAAACGTGTCAGTCAGAAAAAGATAAATACTGTTTGATATCACTTGCATGTGAAATTTAAAAAATCTGAACTCACAAAAACAGACAGCAGAGTGGTGGTTACCAGGTTCTGGGTAGGGGGAGGACAAGGGAATGGGGGATACTGATCATATGGTACACACCGCTGATCATAAGATACATGTGTTCTAGAAATCTAATATATAGCAAGTCATGATAGTTATTAACTATAATTTTGTATTATATACTTAAAAGTAGCTAAGAGAGTAAATCTCAAATGTTCTAACCACAGAAAACAAAGAGCAATTAGGTGACATGATGCACATTTTAGCTAACCCTAGGCTGTAATCCAGAGAAGGCAATGGCAACCCACCCCAGTACTCTTGCCTGGAAGATCCCATGGATGGAGGAGCCTGGTGGGCTGCAATCCATGGAGTCACTAAGAGTTGGGCACGACTGAGCGACTTCACTTTCACTTTTCACTTTCATGCATTGGAGAAGGAAATGGCAACCCACTCCAGTGTTCTTGCCTGGAGAATCCCAGGGACGGAGGAGCCTGGTGGGCTGCCATCTATGGGGTCGCACAGAGTCAGACATGACTGAAGTGACTTAGCAGCAGCAGCAGCAGCAGCAGCAGGCGGTAATCATTTTGCAGTTTCAGTTCTGTACAACTCAGTCACCCAGTTGTGTCTAACTCTTTGTGACCCCATGGACTGCAGCACGCCAGGCCTCCCTGTCCATCACCAACTCCCAGAGTTTACTCAAACTCATGTCCATCGCATTGGTGATGCCATCCAACTATCTCATCCTCTGTCATCCCCTTCTCTTCCTGCCTTCAATCTTTCTCAGCATTAGGGTCTTTTCCAGTGAGTCAGTCCTTCACATCAGGTGGCCAAAGTATTAGCGTTTCAGCTTCAGCATTAGTCCTTCTAATGAATATTCAGGACTGATTTCTCTTAGGATGGACTGGTTGGATCTCCTTGCAGTCCAAGGGACTCTCAAGAGTCTTCTCCAACACCACAGTTCAAAAGCATCAATTCTTCGGCACTCAGTTTTCTTTATAGTCCAACTCTCACATCCATACATGACTTCAGGAAAAACCATAGCTTTGATTAGACGGATCTTTGTTGGCAAAGTAATGTCTCTGCTTTTTAATATGCTATATAGGTTGGTCACGACTTTTCTTCCAAGGAGCAAGTGTCTTTTAATATATATGTATTAAATCAACATGTGGCCTACCTTAACTCTGCCAGAAGTTACATGTCAGTTACATCTCAATCTGGCTGAAAAAAAGAACTTATGAGAAAATTAATACATATATATTTTTTAAATAGTTCTCAATTATGATTTCTAATATGATGTCTTTATATACACATATACATACATATATATAAACTATATGAATAAAAGCTATTCAGTAGTTCTTAAGAGGATAAAATATTATTGGGAGCAAAAAGTTTTGAGAATTAATTCATTAGACTGAACTCTATTCTTTAAAAGACAGTGAATCCAGTAATTTCCTTGTAGGGAAGAAATATAAGTACAAAGCTACAACACACACTTTTATGAAACTTTTAGATTTTATATGGGTGACAGAAAAAGAAAGTGAGAATCTCAAAGAATAATAAAATTTTTTAAAAAATTTATAAAAGTCCTTTTGTAGCCTTGAGCCCCTGTTCAGTCCTTGGAATTTATTGAAAGAGGGAGCATTAAATAGCTAGATTGTTACTGGTAACTTTTAAATTGTATAAATTAAATGTGTCAACAGTAAGAGTTAACGGAAGAGATTGGAGAAAATTATTTTTGATGGTGCTCATGCCAATCATTAAAGGTTCTCAAACAAAGTATGGGAACATGTGATTTTATTTGCACAGCAACTGATAAGATAAAATCAAGGGTGAACAAAACTCCTTTCATAATGTGTAGTGAATCATTAAACATGAAATGAGCTTCTGAGTTCACCCTGTTTGCATTCTAATGAGGCAAGAAATACAATTAAAATAAAGAAGAAATAATAAGGTAAGTAATACTGATATACATTGTGTTATAAAATATTATCTGTATATGTGGCTCAGCTGGTAAAGAATCTGCCTGCATTGTGGGAGACTTGGGTTCAATTCCTGGGTTGGGAAGATATCCTGGAGAAGGGAAAGGCTGCCCACTCCAGTATTCTGCCCTGAATAATTCCATGGACTGTATTTATATGATAGAAATAATTGCAAAAATGATTAATTCATAAATGGCATTAGAATTCCCATAAGCAAAGTTTTCGACAATGTATATTTTTCAAATTTCAGGGATAATTTTCCTGGGTAAAAATAAAACAACATATGGCAAGAATATTTTGTTTAACCATTTAATTGTTGAGGATTTGGTGTGAAACTCTTCTTTTGGAGACAGGACTCTAAAACCCAGAAAGGTTAAATGATATGTTCAAGGTCAGTAGTTCATTTCCACTTGATCCAAAGAACCAAGTGGAATTCAAATTCAAAGAAAATGAGGTAAAATAGAAACTTTAGAAACGCAGATCACTCTAGATACTTTAGTCACAAATAAGAGTGTGCAGTTAAAAAATATTAATAAAAGTGCTTAAGAAACTAGTGGCAAGATAATAAAGTTCTCATTACAGAGCTATCATTTTGGGATTTTTTTTTGAATCTTGTAGCTTATGAAAGTAGATTTCATTTTTAATGTGTACACACTTTTCCTACAGTTCTTGCATTTTCAAATAGAATTGAAAATTTGGAAACTCTAAATGTGACATAGACATGGAATCTGTCATTGTAACAATACGTAGACCATATGCCTAAGCTTATTAATGTGATATTTTGAGTCTTTTTAATGCTAGATATTACTATAGACAAAAGAAATATTGAGAAAATTATGACTGAATCCTTGCTTTCAAGATCTTATGTTCAGGAGGAGAAAACAAAGTGACAATTACAGTTCAAGATATCGTGAGCTAGTAATTATGAGTCAAGAGGCTCTACTATAAGAATTTAGAGTGAAAACAGTGATAGAATATTAGCTGTCACAGTGATCTTAGTAAATTATAAAATTAAGCAAAATAACTTTATCTGCCAAAGAAAATGTCTGGAAGAAAAGGACATTTTCCCCAAATTCCAGGATACAAAATAAAGTAGAAAACTAACTGCCTACCAGTGTCAATAACAATATAATCAGAGAGCTAATAACAGAATCTAAAAGTATAATAGAAGAAACCTAGGATAATTCTGGGTATCATCAGCTCTTGGTCAAGCCCTTTGTATTAACAGAAGGAGACATTATAGATTCTAACGGTTAGGCAGTAAAACAAATCGGGATTCTGCAGGTTCTTGGTGGATTGCTAAGAGAGTATAATAAAACAGAGCACTTGGTAGGCAGAGATTTTACATTGCTTTTGGTGGAGCTCAGAGCCTTTTTCATACCTAATTTCTGGGTTTCTGAGAACTACCTTAATCCAGGAAACCCATGAATCATATAATTTTCTCTGATACCTTAAATTATTTTTCTAAAGTGTTTTAAAGTATCAATAAAGTGTTAACCAAGCCAGAGGAGTACTAGGATTTCCAATCATGACTGGGTAAGGTACATCTTTAGCATGGCTCTAATGCCATTAATAGGAGCTGTGGAGAATAGCTAAGAAGACACAGTCTCATCCTCAGGACATTTATTATAGCTTTTCAATACAAATATTAATTTAAAAAGCAACTCAGAAATGATGTATGTCAAATTGAGTTACATTTAAAGTGTCTAAGTGTGTAGTAGAGATTAATACATTCTATTGATGGTGTCTGGGAAGAAAAGAGCACAGTATTTTTTTAATATGGCAAGGTAGATTATAATAAAAGATTTATTCTGAAATCAAAGATATGGGTGAGATTCCAAGATTTATAATTTTCCCATATGCTGTCATGGAAGTCCTACATTCCTTCTGGCTCTCAAATTTTTGAACTATAAAAGGAATGTATTTTCATATGCCCAGAGTCTTTCCAGAATTTTTGTATCAAGTGTTAAAAGTATGAGAACTGTACTACATGATATTAATAATTTAGCATCTGAATTTTAAAGTACTCCATTAAGGAGGTAATTGAGCCCCTCCCCCACAAAATAGGGAAAAGCTTATGGAAGAAAAAAGGCATATTCAATAATATATAGCTCAAGTTTGGGAGTATTTATTACTTAACAAGCACAGTACTTAGAAGTACTTACTTATCAAGGGAACATTTCATGCAAAGATGGGCTCAATAAGGGACAGAAATGGTCTGGACCTAACAGAAGCAGAAGATATTAAGAAGAGGTGGCAAGAATACATGGAGGAACTGTACAAAAAAGATCTTCACAACCCAGATAATCATGATGATGTGATCACTAATCTAGAGCCAGACATCTTGGAATGTGAAGTCAAGTGGGCCTTAGAAAGTATCACTACTAACAAAGCTAGTGGAAGTGATGGAATTCCAGTTGAGCTATTTCAAATTCTGAAAGAAGATGCTGTGAAAGTGCTGCACTCAATATGTCAGCAAATTTGGAAAACTCAGCAGTGGCCACAGGACCGGAAAAAGGTCAGTTTTCATTCCAACCCCAAAGAAAGGCAATGCCAAAGAATGCTCAAACTACCACACAATTGCATTCATCTCACATGCTAGTAAAGTAATGCTCAAAATTCTCCAAGCCAGACTTCAGCAATATGTGAACCGTGAACTCCCTGTTGTTCAAGCTGGTTTTAGGAAAGGCAGAGGAACCAGAGATCAAATTGCCAACATCCGCTGGATCATGGAAAAAGCAAGAGAGTTCCAGAAAAACATCTATTTCTGCTTTATTGACTATGCCAAAGCCTTTGACTGTGTGGATCACAATAAACTGTGGAAAATTCTGAGAGAGATGGGAATACCAGACCACCTGACCTGCCTCTTGAGAAATCTGTATGCAGGTCAGGAAGCAACAGTTAGAACTGGACATGAAACAAAAGACTGGTTCCAAATAGGAAAAGGAGTATGTCAAGGCTGTCTATTGTCACCCTGCTTATTTAACTTATATGCAGAGTACATCATGAGAAACGCTGGACTGGAAGAAACACAAGCTGGAATCCAATACAGTATTGTAAAGTAAAATAAAGTAAAAATAAAAGTTAAAACAAACAAAAAAAGATTGCTGGGAGAAATATCAATAACCTCAGATATGCAGATGACACCACCCTTATGGCAGAAAGTGAAGAGGAGCTAAAAAGCCTCTTGATGAAAGTGAAAGAAGAGAGTGAAAAAGTTGGCTTATAGCTCAACATTCAGAAAATGAAGATCATGGCATCCAGTCCCATCACTTCATGGGAAATAGATGGGGAAACAGTAGAAACAGTGTCAGACTTTATTTTTGGGGGGGCTCCAAAATAACTGCAGATGGTGACTGCAGCCATGAAGTTAAAAGACGCTTACTCCTTGGAAGAAAAGTTATGACCAACCTAGATAGTATATTCAAAAGCAGAGACATTACTTTTCCAACTAAGGTCCGTCTAGTCAAGGCTATGGTTTTTCCTGTGGTCATGTATGGATGTGAGAGTTGGACTATGAAGACGGCTGAGCTCCGAAGAATTGATGCGTTTGAACTGTGGTGTTGGAGAAGATTCTTGAGAGTCCCATGGACTACAAGGAGATCCAACCAGTCCATTCTGAAGGAAATCAGCCCTGGGATTTCTTTGGAAAGAATGATGCTAAAGCTGAAGCTCCAGTACTTTGGACACCTCATGAGAAGAGTTGACTCATTGGAAAAGACTGTGATGCTGGGAGAGACTGGGGGCAGGAGGAGAAGGGGATGACCCAGGATGAGATGGCTGGATGGCATCACGGACTCAATGGACGTGGGTCTGGGTGAACTCTGGGAGATGGTGATGGACAGGGAGGCCTGGCGTGCTGCGATTCATGGGGTCACAAAGAGTCAGACACGACTGAGCGACTGAACTGAACTGAACAAGCACAGTGTTTTATTCTTTATATTTTATTATCACTTATTGCCAATGAATTCACATTTTAACTCAAAGCTAACATCAGAATTTTATACTTTTTGATGCTAGTGTAATATAATTAAACAATGAGAAGAGTCCTACTTCATAGGACTATAAGCGAAAGATTTACTTAAATTTCAATATCATATCTTAAAATTGTTGCAGCATTCTGTTACATAACTGATAAATAAAGTGGAGTTCAATTTAGTAATTCATTGTTAGCAATATGACTGTTATGCAGACTGGAATTCTCTAATGGTCGAAACTAGGACATTCTCTCCCTACAGGCTGACCTATATAGAATCCCAAATTATGATTATAATCAATTGTTTGCTTGGCAGGCTCTGAAGCAAAGAGGAATATTATAATTTGAATCTTTAATGGCAATAGACTAAGGTGATGAGAATCATTTATTTTCATGTTGGAGACTATCTATCGAAAACTTTCCAAATCTGATATGCTCTATAAAACACAATGGGTACTCAAAGAAAGTTGCTTCCTCCCTGTAGGATTTCTCACAGCTTTTAATATGCCAGTGTTCATCATTAATGTTCCAGAGGAAAATATCATAAGCCCTATTTTCCCAAAAAGAGTTTTTTTGGTGGTGGGGTATGAACTCTGATATCTCCCAGAAATAGAGATCCGGAAAACCCAGGTTCAGACTATGGAATTATAATACTGCAAAAGCTCTAACTTCTTCTCATAAATGTGTGGACATCTCTTTCATGGCATGTCCAACATCTATAAGGAGGGAGATCCAAGGCAATCAGAATCAGTGAGATTTCAATTTGCCAGAACTTGTAGGAAGCAAAAATTAACTTCCTGGATTGTGAGCTATGGAGGTAGTGTGTTGTGCTCAGTTGCTCAGTCCTGTCCAACTCTTTTGTGACCCCACGAACTGTAGCCTGCCAGGTTCCTCTGTCCATGACATTTTTTTAGGCGAAAATACTACAGTGGTTGCCATTCCCTTCTCTAGGGGATCTTTTCAACCCAGAGATCCAACTCATGTCTCTTATGTCTCCTGCACTGGCAAGAGGGTTCTTTACCACTAGTGCCACCTGGGAAGCCCTTCTCCCCCTCTCTCCCTTCTAAACCAAAACTGCAACCAAAATTAGCTTTACTGACTAACAGGGGCAATATCTGGTTAGATTCCTTCAACCCTGATTCCATGACTGCTTTTTGTATGTTTCCATTACTGCTCAATCACTCTTAAGATTATATTCTTTATATATATCAAGGTCATACATTATATAAAAGACAATACTTTGGGGGACATCTTGCCCTTGTTATTAATCTCTTTGATATGATTCATCTCTTTTCTGGTCCATTATCTTGGTTTTAAATGTATTTCTCAAGGGAATTTTACTTGCTAGTTCTCCTCAACTTCTCCCCCATACTACTTGTAGGCATAATAATGAGTTCAAATGAAATACTTCCAACTATCTCCTTTTATGTCAGTCTCTCTGACTCTTTACAGTACTTTAGGACTCTAGCATACATTCTCTATATCTTTAGCATCATAACCAGTATCTAGCCCTTAATAGGCTTGAAGATTGTTGGACTTCTTCCTAGACAAAGTAATCAATCTACTATTTTCTCTTGTTTGGGGTTCTGCTCTCTTTAGACTGCACATGTGCTCAAAAATTGGGTCTATCTTTTCTTCCCCCACCCCCAAAACAGATGGTCCTCTGATGACTGATGCTTTTAAGAAATAAATATAGTAAAACTGTTAATGACTGGTATGGTTTTATGTTTCTGACCTTCTGTTAGTCATTCCTATTGAATAAGAACTACTTTCAAAAGAATGAATATCTAATGGTGGAATTTAATTGAAGATAGTATGAGACTATTAGTACTATTTGCCTACTCAAATTATATCATTAAAGGACGTTTCTTTCCACATTTTCCTTAAAACTGATACTTCTCTTGCTCATGTTTTTCTCCCATCCCAACTGCAAGCATTTTACTTTTCATCCTTCTTGTGGTTCCTCTACGTGTTATGCACGCTTCAGTCATGTTTGACTCTTTGAGACCCCATGGACTACAGCCCACCAGGCTCCTCTGTCCATGGGATTCTCCAAGCAAGTATACTGGAGTGGGTTGCCATTTTCCTCCTCCAGGGGATCTTCCCAACCCAGGGACTGAACACACATCTCTTGTGTCTCCTGCATTGGCACGTGGGTCCTTTACCGCAAGCGCTATCTGGTTCCTCTAGGGCCTCAATAATCAGTAAGTTTCATCTTACAAATGAACTGTATTCTACCAAGGGTAACTGGAGTAAAACATTGTATATACTGCTTCCTGGATTCATAGAAAAACAGAGGCAAGTTTATTTAGTAATCTCTGCTGCAGGCATGAGTGGTTACTCATTTACAATAAATTTGCTCTCCCAGATATAGCCAATGTTTGTATGAAACCACCAAGACTAACTGACTAGTAAATATCTACATAGTCCTCAAGTGACCAGAATTAAAAATTAACACAGAAATTATGAATTTTAAAATCTTCAGCAGATTTTAAAAGTGAAACCTCAGAAACATATTTTACAAAGTTCACATTTTAGAAAGAAAACTATCATTAAAAAAATGTTTATACATACTCATCTTCACCCCATAAGTTTCCAACAAAGAAATACCAATAGTTTGTTTGTTCGTTTAAGTTCTAATGCTATCACAGTGAAAACAATCATTCCTCAGAGGTGGCAAATGTGGGTTACCCCATACTCAAATGTGAACTCTAGCTACTAACGAGTTTAACTAGCTTGACGTAGTTAGAATAGGTCAGAAAAATCCTGATTCTCTCATGTCTTATGTCAAACAAAATGTATATTCATTAACTAGCCTTTAGAACAGAATGCTTAACTGGAACTGCAGAGGCTTAGCTCATTCTTAATGGTGTGAACAATGGTGTTACTTATTTCTATGTACTATTATTAGATGTAAAAATGTTACGTATTACAGAAGCAGAACAACTTTATGGTTCTAAAAAGGGGCAGGGGAAGTAAATATATCAGAATTTTATTCCTAATACAAGCAATCAAAAACTTTCACTCATTCTGTAACTGTTACACACCAGTGTCTTCTTTAATTCCCCAGGGCTGGAGGTGGAGAATATTTGGTTGAAAGGAACATTGTTCCTGATGAAGCATGAGTTTTCTCAGTACCGAGTCCTAAATCTACCACAATCACAATGAACTGCTTCCTGACATTTAGAGAAGCATTTCATTTCCAGAAGGTGGCGTTCTAGAATAGTTGGAAATGAGTTTGCTTCTGTTTGAAACTAAGCAGAGACACATTAAATTACTATTCAAGTTAACTGAAAATCTGGGAACACAGAGTGGCTATTCAAACCAAAAAAAAAGAAAAAAGTCCTGCTGTCCTCTTATTGATAGCATTTAAAAATTCAAATATTTTTGTCCACGATCTAACTTATTTTCTTGGGAAAACTAGCAACATGACAGTTTAGATATTGCAGCATTTAAACAGAATGAAAGAACAAACATTACAAAACAGAGTTACAAATACAGAGAACAAACAGGTAGTTGCCAAAAGAGAGGCGGAGCTGGAGGAGAAAAGAAATTGGTGAGAAAAATCAAGAGGTAAATGAGTCACAAGTATGAAATGAACAAGGTGGAGAAGATAGTCAATAACTATGAGATGCTTATGTATGGTGACAGACGCTAATGAGGCTTACCGTGGTGATCAGTTTGAAATGTACAGAAGTATCAAATTATTATGTTGTGTAACAGGAACTAACATAGCTTTATAGGTCAAGTATACTTTAAAAACAAAACAAATTCATAGAAAAAGAGATCAGATTTGTGGTTACCAGAGACAGGGGGTGGGGAAGGGGGAACTGAATAAAGGCAGTCCAAAGGTACAACTTCCCAGTTATAAGATAGGTGAGTACTGGGGATGTGGCGTATGGCATGACTGATAAATAATTAACACTGCTGTACGTTATATGTCAAAGTGGTTAAAAGAGTGAATCCTAAGAGTTCTCATCACAAGAAAAATTTTTTGTCTTTCTCTTCAAATTTGTATATAAATGAGATGACAGATGTGCACTGAGCTTGTGATAACCATTTCATTATGAACGTAAGTCAAATCATTATGCTGTGTATCTTAGACTTATATGGGGCTATAGGCTATTTATATCTCAATAAAACTGGAAAAAATAAACATAAAATATAACATACAATGTTAGAAAACTTGGCCAGTTTTACATAAAAGTTTATCAGTTTCTCTTTTGACTTTTAATAAGTTCATTTGTAAGTGTATTTGAATAATATTTGATGCCATACAATTATGTTATATAAAATATATGCAAATTATACAATTATGGAAAATTTTGATTTCTCATTGATTACTTAAAATGTACTTGAGATTTCAAAATCTTTGGCCTGTAATACGCATATGGAGAAGCTGAAAGAGAGTGAAAAAATTAGAAAAGACATTAAAACAATTTCCCGAGGAAAGGTTAATTCTTGGGTCTTCTAAACAGAGTTCTTAGAAATCTTTGCCCTGTGAGAATGTGTGTGGCACCAAAGAAGTAATAAAGTTTGACTATAGTAAACTGATCCATTTTCTCTTCAGAGACAATTTGAGAACATTGCGATCTTGCCAGAGATTATGAATATTTTTAGCAGTTTAATTTATTTCTATCAGCAATAAGAATTTATGCAATGATCAAACGAAAACTATGTTTAGAATGTCAAAGACCATTTAAAAAGTCAGCTAATAAGTTTTCTGTAAGAGTTGGAAGTTTTAGTCATAATCATTTGTATCCTAAGAGCTATTTGTCTATTTGAGTATTGCTGTTTGCCAGTTGTTACAATAAGCCACAAATGGGTCTCTAACACAGCTGTATGTGACCATAATATAGACTGACTGGAAAACATATTTGAAATACATCATGTAAAATATATTTAGTACATCACTTAATATCATAATGCATTATAGAAGTATATACACCACACTCATTTGTAAAGATTTGAGAGGATGTCTGCAAATTAAATCAGTAATTTATCTTAAGGAAAAAGATAGAGGGTACCAAAATTACATGTGATATTTGGCAATATTAACATCTTTACTAGGACTTCCCTGGTGGTCTACTGGTTAAAAATCTGCCTTCCAATGCAGGGGGTGTGGGTTCCACCCTGGTTGGGGAACTAAGATCTCACATGCCATGCAGCACAGCTAAAAAGTAAATATATACATATATATATATATATATATATATATATATATACATATATACATATATATATACACACACACATATATATATACAACTCTACTAATAATCCATCTCTGAATATGATAAACTCTACTTTGCCTTAAAATAGAGTTGTTCTCAGAAAATGGATGCAAGAAACATTCAGATAAAAGACTATGAGACACAACTCATTCAAATATTAACATTTGGAATTAAGTGTACCAAATAGTAGACTCAAAGTTTTCGGACAAATATGGACACACATTATCACAAATCTCTCAGCAGAGTACAACTATTTATGTGGCTACAACTGAAGCTACAGAACTCATCGTGAAATACACAGTTCTGATTCTGTTTTGCTCCAAGACTGAGGTGGGGAGGGAACGTTATATTTTCATTAAGTTTAACATAACTATACACCATATATACACAATTTTAAGATAAAATGTAAAACCTTAAATAAAATTTTTCCTTCCTATAGACCAGTATAGATTCCCTTTGTCAATAAGGAATTTTATTGGAAAAATTTGAGAGAAACTGATGAGTATATTTTATTCCCTAAATTGTATTATTTTTTTTAGAACTGGATTCTCTTCCTTTACTTAAATCAGTTTAACATACAGTTCAGTTCAGTTCAGTTCAGTTCAGTCACTCAGTCGTGTTCGGCTATTTGCAACCCCATGGACTGCAGCATGCCAGGCCTCCCTGTCCATCCCAACTCCCAGAGTTTTTTCAAACTCATGTCCATCGAGTTGGTGATGCCATCCAACCACCTAATCCTCCGTCATCCCCTTCTCTTCCCGCCCTCAATCTTTCCCAGCATCAGGGTCTTTTCAAATCAGTCAGTTCCTCACATCAGGTGGCCAAAGTACTGGAGTTTCAGCTTCGGTGTCAGTCCTTCCAATGAATATTCAGGACTGATTTCCTTTAGGATGGACTAGTTGGATCTTCTTGCAGTTCAAGGGACTCTCAAAAGTCTTCTCCAATACCACAGTTCAAAAGCATCAGTTCTTTGGTGCTCAGCTTTCTTTATAGTCCAACTCTCACATCTATACATGACTACTGGAAAAAAAAAAAAAAACATAGCTTTGACTAGATGGACATTTGTTGGCAAAGTAATGTCTCTGCTTTTTAATATGCTATCTAGGTTGGTCGTAACTTTCCTTCCAAGGAGTAAGCATCTTTTAATTTCATGGCTGCAGTCACCATCTGCAGTGATTTTGGAGTCCCCAAAAATAAACTCTGTCACTGTTTCTGTTGTTTTCCCATCTATTTGCCATGAAGTGATTGGACCAGATGCCATGATCTTCATTTTCTGTATGTTGAACTTTAAGCCAACTTTTTCACTCTCCTCTTTCACTTTCATGAAAAGGCTCTTTAGTTCTTCTTCACTTTCTGCCATAAGGGTGGTAATCCTCTGCGTATCTGAGGTTATTCATATTTATCCCAGCAATCTTGATTCCAGCTTGTGCTTCATCCAGTCCAGCATTTCTCATGATGTACTCTGCATAAGCAGGGTGACAACATACAGCCTTGACATAACTCCTTTTCCTATTTGGAACCAGTCTGTTGTTCCACGTCCAGTTCTAACTGTTTAACAGTTTAACATACAGTGTGTACATTTATAAAATGATGACATTAATTACATTAAAGAGTTATACTAAGAGTTAGGGTTTTAAATACTCTTAAGTTATATCATTTCTAGAGTTTTTTTTTTTTCAAAAATTATTTTATTTGATCCTCAAACAACTACAGAAGGTTGATATGAAATGCATTATTCTTACTCTATCTTTAAAGAAAGGCAAATCAACCAAGATAAAGTGTCCAAAAAAAGTAAGTAAAAATTAACCCGATATGGGATTTTCAATTCTGGCTATCATAATGTCCATCAGAATCACAATTCTGCTGCAAGTAACTATGAAACTGGACAAAATTGGAATGCAGAGTACTCAGGGCTATGATAATTGAAGGAAAGAAAATAATATATAAAATGAGGTCTACATTCATCCTGGCTTTTTGCTGGGATCACTTTCCAATTTAAAAAGTAGAGCCAAACACAGAACAATAATCTCCTTGAATAGAAGAAATAAAGGTTGGAATTCTGGGCCACCAAGGTAGCTGTTATTTTCAGGGAAAAGGTACCAGAGAGAAGGAAGCTGGACAGAGAACTTCACAAATCTGAATAAGTGTTCTCTTGAGTTTCTGTGCAAATTCTAAGCTGTATGTGCATAGAGAAGAGATTCCATAGACCTGACAGACTGCTACTGTAGAGCTATAAACCCAACTGAGATTGGGCCTGGAAGTGATAGATACATTGTGGATCTCATCAGCCTGAGGGGAGAGACTGTCAAACATGCCAGAAGTTCAGGTGAAACTCCAGAACTGCCAGAGCTTAGGAGCAGAGCTGGTCTATCTCATCAAACTGTGTACTTAATATCTACACATTTCACTGTATTTAAATTATGTCTCAAAAGTTATATTAAATAAGGTAATATAGAAAGATAGGACAATTTTTAAAGTTTCTAAAAGGTTTTATGGGTTGGAAGAGGAATTTCCTGCATTACTGTATTAATTCTGGTCAGAAGGTAACAGAATGAATAAAGGAAAAAAACTAAAAAAAAAAAAATCTCTTTTATGAATGTATGAAGTTAGTAGAAACAATACAATAAAATACAGGAAGGCCCAGAAGCAGGATCAAGATCTGTTAAAAATGACTTCTTATAATAAACGTTTTGGTGCCTATTATGTTCAGAAAGCAAAAGGATGAGAATAAAACACAGACTCTATAATAAAGAAGGAGAGTAAATATACATATATACCCATTATAATACAAGGCAGAGAGTAGTAAGGCCTCCAAAGTTGATGATATGGGAACAATGCAATTTTAGAAGAACAAGAGAGAAGGATTTTATTTAGAAGTTGTTGTTATTTAGTTGCTCAATCGTGTCTGACTATGACGCCATGGACTGCAGCATTCCAGGCTTCTCTGTCCTTCACTATCTCCTGGAATTTGCTCAAATTCATGTCCACTGAGTTGGTGTTGCCATCCAACCATCTCATCCTTCAGGTCCCCTTCTCCTCCTGTACTCAATCTTTCCCAGCATTAGGGTCTTTTCCAATGAGTCAGCTCTTAGCATCAGGTGGCCAAAGTATTGGAGCTTCAGCTTCAGCTTCAGTTCTTCCAATGTATATTCTGGGTTTATTTTTAAGATTGACTGGTTTGATCTTCTTGCTGTCCAAGGGACTCTCAAGAGTCTTCTTCAAACGGGTAAAAATAGACTCATTAAGGAAACTAGCCACCCTGAGGCCCACGGCCGTTGTCCTCTGTAATTGTAGCCCAATGATATCCTGCAAGGCCTGAAAGTATCCACAGTGTAACTTCAGTTTGATTCTTACTATCTCTTACGTTCAAATTCTAGTTATTTACAATATGCTAAAATACAATCAGGAAGTAAAATTAGCCAAAACCAATCTGACAGCTTCAACTAATTTCCTTTCTTTTCAAATAAAACAGTTTCAACACATTTTCTCTTCTGGTTCCCTCTCCCCACTCTTCACTCCTCAGGTTTGTTCTCAACTCTGGCAGCCCCATAAGCCATAAGGCAATGAGAACTCTCACACACTTCAAGGAGACAAACCCCAGGAAGAAAGAAAAGTGCATATTAAGCTCTTTGGTCTTGGATTAAGAAACACAAGCAATTTAATTGACAATTTTGGGAATAGATATGCAATACGTGTTTTTTTTCTTTAATGTAGAGGAATTTTCTCATCATGTCATTATAGCAGGAAAAAAAAAAGCTGAATTCCTTTTAAAATCAACCCACTGTTTTTGTGCACTCTATACATACTCTGAACTTTACATTTGATGAGTCAAGATAATTTTTCAATTGTTATTGTTTTGTTATTTTCCAGAAAGGATGTTAGACTTCATAAAACTCTCATTTCAAGTTGTCCCTGTACAGACCATATTTCTTAGCTTTATACCAAACTATGTGAAAAGCTGTAGCAGTCTAATATGTAAACCTTTCATAGAATGTTTATCAGCATTAATTTAATGATTACTGGCATTAATAGTCATTGGATGAATTTTTCATTGTAAATAATCTCTGGAAATAATTGTTTGAGAACAATTAAGTTTTTAGTCTAAATTTATGGAACGTTAATACTTCATACAATTTTTAATTTAAACATGCACTTTGAAAGAGCCAGTTTGGATCTCTGATTAAATTTTTGTAAGTAATGCATTATGAATAAAATTTTAGGAAAAATAATCATTTCAGTCTATGCATACTGTGGTAGTTAATGTGGTTTTAACATAAACTCTATAATAAAGACTCAAAATACAGCAGTATAAACATGATAGTATGTTCTCTCTTGTGTTTTCCCACTCTTCTTTACAGCTAAGCTAAGAATGATAATGGGCAATTCAGGTTTAGCCATTGTCAGCAGCAGGCATCCATGTCCAAGGCGCCCACTCTAGTCATCGCTACTTTTCAGGTGTGCATCTGTCTGTGTGTGTGAAGAAGGAGCAGAGAGGAAGGTGTACATGTCATCCCTTTAAGGGCACAACTGAAGAGAATCACATATTTCTTTTCACATTTCATTGAGTAGAAATTTGGGCAACTAGTTACTTGCCCAAATCTCATTGAAATGGAGGCTGAGAAATGTGGCTTTTGATTGGCTGGCCATTACTATAGGAGGGGAAAAGACACTGGGACAAAGCTTGCAGCCTGCTGCCAAAAATCCAGGTGTGCACTTCTTCCCACTGACCTACCCTCCCTCTACACACATGTATACCCAATATAATAAAGTCCCATTCAAGAAAAAATGGAAGAGTGCAGTGTTGGAGATATAGTGGCAAGCACAGCTGCCTTCCAAAAAATGGAAGAATTGGAAAAGAAACAGCTGTCATTTTTCAAAGCAATGATCAAATCCTACTGCACAGGAATTATAAACATTCCCCATTCTGATGCTAAAATAATTTCCTTGACTAGATCCTGATTATATTACCCAGAAGAAATTTCATTGTCCCTTGTCATTTACAGTTCCTGTTTTCTTTACTTTGGGATGTTGTACTTGGTCCTTTATTTCATTACCATAATTACTGGTTTGCTCATGATCGTCCTGACTTACATGGACTGTCCTGATGTCACATCAATATTGAATGAATGAATTCTTTGTTTTAAATGTGTGTCTCTTTCATTCTTGAAAATATCTGAATACCTTATAATTTCCTCCTTAAGAGAGAATTGGACTCTATTCTCTCCTTGAAGACTGTACAGATTTCTGGGTTATATTCTTCAAGGCCAGTTGGGAGGCTTCAGGAGCTGCTTTAAAGGTCAAGCATACATTGGCTTTTGCAGATCGATACAATCCCTAAAAAACTCAGTATGCTTTTGTTCTACTGACAGTCAGATCCACAGGCAAATAATCATAACCAGAGATCTAACCAAGAAAAGCTTTTCAAGCTTGCAGGCTGTCCTCATATTTTCTGGTTTCTTTGTTCAGAATATTTTGGCTTCCCCTCAATTTAATGATGTCTACTTTGATGCGCTCTGAAAATATTAGTTGAGGCAAGAAAGCATCACCCTTAATCTAACCTTTGAAACTAGAATGGACCCCAATTAACTGAGAGGTTTTAATGGAGGCACTTGAGGACACTAGAGGTTATTCACTGTGAAAGCCACTTCTTTAAAATCGCATCATATAACCAGTCCAAGTACATCTTGTCACAGAACTGTGCATGGCAAGAAAGAGCTAACACCCATAAACATTCTGAGTCTTTTTTAATGTCCTGAGGTTTTCCAAGCAATTTACAGAGGCTGCACGTTCTTTTGGCAAGTAGTATATCTTTATAAGGATTACAAGTGACAGTTTTGTCAAATGTTTTATGATGATATAAGAAGAATCACTGGCTTTTCAGCCTGCAATAGTAGGGTTCTTGCCACCCAGTACCCAACTATTAGACTCATGCCTCATTTTTAAAATTATGTTCAAATTCTACTTCTAGCAACCCAATTATATTTTATTTAAGAATACGATGCTATTTTTCAAAAGCAAGAGAGAGTCTAAAATCCATCATTAAAGAAGGCTGAATGCTGAAGTAATGATGCTTTTGAACCTGTGGTTTTGGAGAAGACTCTTGAGAGTACTTGGACTGCAAGATCAAACCAGTCAATCCTAAAGGAACACAATTTTGAACAGTCACTGGAAGGCCTGATGTTGAAGCTGAAGCTCCAATCCTTTGGCCACCTGATGTGAAGAACTGACTCATTGGAAACGACCCTGATGCTGGGGAAAATTGAGGGCAAGAGGAGAAGGAGGCGATAGAGGATGAGATGGTTGGATGGCATCACTGATTCAATGGACATGAGTTTGAGCAAACTCTGGGAGATAGTGAAGGAAGGGAAGCCTGGCATGCTGCAGCTCATTGAGTCTCAAGAGTTGGACATGACTTAGCAACTGAACAACAACAACAAAACAGGATAGAACTGTGTGTTTCATAAAATAATTCAGGTGTAAGTGGTTCACTATTGACTGAACACTATACTCTCATTTTGTGGCTTCTGTCCCTGGATTCAGGGAAGATATTGAACCTTTGCCATCACATAGCAACTAGAAAGTATCAGAGTATTGTATGCTCCATGCTTTTAAAGACAAAACCCAGTAATACCAAATATAATACCTGTTTAAATTCTATTATCTGAAACTTAAGACACATTGTTATACCTCTCAATAAGAGAGGCTGAGCAAGGCAATCTTTCATTATATAGATATGTGACCAGTTGAAATTCTATTATTAGAAACAGGTTAACACAAGATATTGGCAACTCACAGTCTGACACGCTGTTGTGTTCTTCAGAAACAAATCTAAATATTTAAAGCAAGCAAGAAAGATTTAATACAGAGAATGAAGTACTTTCAAAATTAATAGAAGAAAGTGCCAAAGTTGTGGGCTCTGGACTTGAACACAACACTGTAGAACTAACACAGCCAGGGACTGAAGCTATCACAGATACGGCTGAGTACAGACATTCCACTTTAAAAGCAATTCCATAATCAGAAAGCTGGGAACTAGCTGTCATCACTGCTTTTGCAACAGCTGCCTCTCAACATGAAAGGAAGTGGATAACATACACTGGAGTACTGCTTTAGAAACCAAGATCTTGTCTGCTGGTAGGAAAAAAAAAAATCTAAAGCAACACAACTATCCTTTGCTTCCACCTTCTAAAGTCTGTGCAAATACATTTTATCGGTAGAGTCTAATTCTCTTCCTGACTCTTTACTGCAAAGGCATAGGGAAAGTATCACTTTAAGCTTTTCAGAATCTTCAGCCAGAAACACACAGGAAGAAGAAGGTTGGGATGGTGTCTAATGAGCCAATCTATAGCATCATCAGTGTTATTAATCAACAACAGGCACCTCAGCAAAGCAGATACTGTTGAAGTATCATTTTATTCAACTGAATACTCTAAATGAACTTTTTGTCTGTGTTTATGCTTTAGTAATTGAATTATCATTTAAAACAAAATAATTGTATTCACTTCACCAAAATAAGAGTCAAGAAACTCAGTTTGTATGAGATTTGGACACATCTTTATCAATTTCTCCCTCCTTTATACTATACTAGACTTTAAACAAATACTATTTTTAAAGGTCTGAAAGTTCTGTCTCTATCGAGACTTCATATTCTATTAACTCACTTTCTTCCTTCTCCCAAGCTACAGTGAATGAAAGAATAAGCAATTTACTTTTAATATAGTAGCAATATAGCTAGCACTTAATTTCAAAATAACTTGATCAAGATATTTCCCTTTATTTGTCAGTTTCTTGATATTTGGAATAGGAATAGGCAAATAACTTTATCTTATCTGCAACTGCCTTTAATTGTTTTTCAAAGAAGTGAAAAGGAGGTTCAGGTCACTCAATTAGAAAATAAGGCAGGGGTAGAAAGTTGTGCTGTCCCCTGCATGATAGCAGGGACCTTGCCTGTCTCATTCATCATAGTGGACCCAGAACCAAGCACTGCTAAGCACCCATTAGATAACCTCCTAAGAATTCTTCACTTAATAAGTAAGGCCCTAAAGAATCCGCCTGTAATGCAGGAGACCCTAGTTCGATTCCTGGGTCTGGAAGATCCTCTGGAGAAGGGATAAGCTACCCACTCCAGTACTCTTGGGCTTCCCTTGTGGCTCAGCTGGTAAAGAACCCGCCTGCAATGAGGGAGACCTGGGTTCGATCCCTGGGTTGAGAAGATCCCCTGGAGAAAGGAAAGGCTACCCACTCCAGTATTCTGGCCTGGAGAATTCCATGGACTATACAGCCCATGGGGTCACAAAGAGTCAGACATGACTGAGCAACTTAAACTTTTAAAACAGTTTATAAAAATAATATTAAGTAGATAATGAAGGGTAAGGAAAATGCTGAGCATACATGAAACACTCACAACCAATCTCAAGGTTCTGGATCATAACTCTTTGTAGTCAATTTTCAAGATGACTGTTAAACTTTATCCTACTGGCAAGATCACCATTGAAGATCCTTTCTCAGGTCTGAGGCGAGATTGCAGGCTGAATAGCAAGGACATTTACAGAACTTACCTTGGAATATGTGTTCTGAAAATTAAATCATTTTGAACAAAAAAAAAAATTATCTTTAGAGTGGGGAAAATACGTAACAAAATTAATCAGTTATATGCACTTAGATATTGATTTTTTTAATCCAACAAGCAGGAAAGTTTTAGGAGGCTATTCACCAAGACACTTAAATCA
This sequence comes from Budorcas taxicolor, assembly GCF_023091745.1. Classification (NCBI taxonomy): domain Eukaryota; kingdom Metazoa; phylum Chordata; class Mammalia; order Artiodactyla; family Bovidae; genus Budorcas; species Budorcas taxicolor. Next base: position 135,389,271 of record NC_068914.1, on the reverse strand, counting down.
CATGTTTGTAACACCTTTCAGGGAGCTTCCCTGACAGCTCAGTTGGTAAAGAATCTGCCTGCCTGGTGGGAGACCTGGGCTCACATCCCTGGATTGGGAAGATCCCCTGGAGAAGGGAAAGGCTACCCACTCCTGTATTCTGGCCTGCACAATTTCATTTAATGTTGTCTCTTATAATGAATAGACAAAACAACTTACAGTAATACTAACAGCATATACACAGAATATACAGAAAAGGAAATAAACTGACCCCATAAATCTTTTCTTTTTTTTTTTTTCCTAAAAGATGTGTAATTTCCATTTTGAAGGCAGATCACTTTGTCTTAAATACTTTGCCTGCAAAATGAGTAGACTATTATGTTGAAGAGAAGGCTTTACTTGTTTAAGTAGTGGGCACAGAACAAAGTCATGAAAAAATAAACAGTAAAAATGGCATGGTTTTCCATCTGATTTTATTTTTACTTAGAAGTTCTACTTAAAAGGGGTTAGCATTATGTAAAGGAAATAGATGGTGTTGAAGGACATATTCACAGAGGAAACAAAGCACAAGGTACATTTTGGTACCCTTTTCCTGTTAATAAATAACCAATATCAAACTGTGTTAACCTTACTCTTTCAGTTTTGCCAAGATTAGACTGTTCAAACAGCTGGACTTTTCAAATCAGTCCAGATCTCTTGGCTTTTCCTCCAAAATTCATGTCTACCATAACAAAAGAGACTTGTAGGTATAAAAATTTCCAATTTTTCTAGGATTTATTTTCTTAAAAATTAGCAGTATATTTTAGGGGTTACTTTAAAGAGAAAGTAAATGTTGAGCATAAATATACTGAGTAAAAATCACTACATGTAAAGTGGTTTTTAAGTCTCTCTACCTCTCCAGAGTCCCAAAGTTTAGAATTGCAATCTAGGCTATTATTAAAACATAAAAGTGAAAACATTTCCCTGTATCGCCACCTTCTGTTTCTAATTAAGCTTCTACTCTGTCTTTAACCTCTCACAACCTGTGTTACTCTATAAGGAAAAGAATGTGAGAGGGATGTACAATTTTGTGACTTTCATTCTTACAAATATCTTTTCATCAGGTGTTCTAATGTGAATGTAATTTTTAATTTTCTGTTTCTATCATTCCATTCAAGATATCAATCTTAGAAAAACACTAATATAAAATTAAAAGGGTAAAAGAGAAAAGGATAAGGATCCTATAATATACTTTAGTTCCTAAAACTTCCCTCAATAAAGCAAACATACTCCTGACTGGACCTAGTTCCTGGATCCAACTAGATATGTTATGTGTTGACTCCAAATCTCCACACATTGTCCATTTTCAATAGCAATAAACCAAAAAAGAAAAAAAGAAAAGAACTATCCACATCTGCTTTCTGACTAACCTTGTAAATATTCTTTTCTATTTCTGTTTCTTTCAAACATGATTAGATAATAAATTTATTTTTATGTTGGAAATTTACTTTGGATCCTGAGGTTGAATTAAAAAAAGGAACATATTAAATCTTAATTAAAAAACAAAAAAACTTGACAGTTAAACTCATAGAATGCTTAGAGTAACATTTTCAAGGGCTCAACTCTGCTTCTGGGAATTGAAACCACCAGTGCCTCCGTCCCCATTCACTCCCGCATTCAAATACAGGATCACATGAGGGGAAATACTTTGAGGGGAAATAGGTTCACCTTATACATTTTTTTTTCAAATAAGTACTTTGTTTGCATACTGCCATTCAAAGTCTTCTGGCACAAATTCTGTTCAACACAGAGAAGCTAATTCATTGTTAAGTGTTTGGCTTAAATCCTGTATTCATTATGTAAACTCCTTTTTTTTTCCACATAACCCTCCAAGGTTTGATGAAAAATATATTCCTAAACATGTTCAACCTGTCAAACAGGAATAAAAGTTTCCAGTGGAAGCATAATGCTCCCTTGAAATAGGATTGTTGTAGCTTGTATGAGTGTATTGCACTCTTGGACAGAAATGAGATCATGTTTCATTTCAGGAAGATATATGTTTCAGGTAAGAGACTGAAACGAATTAACTTTCTATAGTTAACTAAATGCATAGGAGAATATTTGAATTCAAGTGTACTGTTAAAGCCAAGTAGCTCTTTAATTATATTGTGAAATTAAATGGTAGCTGAGTTTCAATTCTGAGTAGGTTTGTAAATATTCTCCAGAAGATATAGATCTTTCCTGAAAAACTGCACAGTGATGATCTCTTCTTTCCCTCTCCTCTTCCCTTTCTCCCTCTCTCCGAATGACCCCATAAATGGCACCGATATAATTTCTTTTGTTTCTCCTCTTACCTGCTCAATTTCATGTCTGTCAAAATCTTGAGCCAGTTTCAGTCACGTCTGCCGGTAGATTCCTTCCTCGTGCACGTTTTCTTCAGTGTCTTGAATCAGTGTCTGTGGTCTATAGACTGTGTGCTGGTAATGACTGCATAAAGAAACTCTTAATGAAGGGTGGATATTCTTAACATATGGGCTCCAAATTAACTAGAGTTCCTGCTGCAGGAAGCAGCTGTTTTGTTTCTGTTCTGTCACTCCATGCTGGGCTCCTGTCCTGTTCTGTCTATCTATGTATTGGTAGCTCACTGAAGGCTGATATGAACAGGGTATAGTAACAAGTTATTCCCCCACATTCTTACCTGGCAATTATATTTCTGATACTTGAGTCTGATGATAGAAATGATATATCCCATTTAAAAATCATAATATACATGTGATACTGTTAAAATGCATGGTCAAATTGCAATACTGCATATCAAATAACAGAGAGAGGTTCAAGAGCATGTTGCCTACATTATAAATAACATCATCTATGTCATTAATCCAGAGAAGGCAATGTCACCCCACTCCAGTACTCTTGCCTGGAAAATCCCATGGATGGAGGAGCCTGGTAGGCTGCAGTCCATGGGGTTGCTGAGAGTTGGACACAAGTCAGTGACTTCACTTTCATTTTTCACTTTCATGAATTGGAGAAGGAAATGGCAACCCATTCCAGTGTTCTTGCCTGGAAAATCCCAGGGACGGCGGAGCCTGGTGGGCTGCTGTCTCTGGGGTCGCACAGAGTTGGACACGACTGAAGCGACTTAGCAGCAGCAGCAGCAGCATGTCATTAATCTGGAGAAAGAAATGATAACCCACTACAGTATTTCACAGATAGAGGAGCCCGGCAGGCTCTAGTCCACAGGCTAACAAAGAGTCAAACACAATTGAGCACGCACATGCCACACATACGTCATTAATAATATCAAGAGCTTGGATTTGAATCAAGGTTTTCTTACTCAATCTCAGGGGCTCTTTCCATGACATGTGACTTAACTTCATACATGTGTACCTGCCATTTGTACTATGTAGAAAGCAAGTCTGTGGAATGAGCATAAGGAAAGAACATCATCTTGACTGAGCTGGAAAAACAATGATATAGCTTCATCCGCTTCCTATAGAAAAGGGTCATAGTAAGTAGGTGAGTTCACAGATGGAATGAACAAGCTCATATGTTCCCAGGATGAAACTTCAGTCCCTGGTTTCATGGTGTTTTGTTTTTTTTTTTTTTCTGTCAGAGCTGAGATTCTTTGGTCATAGGAAGTCCTCTTCAAGGAAGCAAAAAAGCAATATAATTCTCTTGGAGCTTAGAATAACTGATGCAATAATCATCTTCTATCTAGAAAAGTACAGTATTGTATTTCTAACAATTATTACCTTTTTCTTTAAATGTATGATCTGATAAAGTGATACATAATCATAGCAGAAATGAACCACTATAATTATTTATGCATAAATCAATTATAACTATCATAAATCAATTATAAGCCATTAGTAATGCAGGTCCAGTCCCTGTGTCAGGAAGATCCCCTGGGGAAGGAAATGGCAACCCACTCCAGTATTCTTCCCTGGAGAATTCCCATGAACTACAGTCTATGGGGTCACACAGAGTCAGACACAACTGAAGCAATGTAGCACACAGCTAGCCATTAGCAATAGTCCTTTTATGACACTTTTCCATTTCAAGTTATTATCATTTATTTTTTTGTTGGATGGAATATTTTCAAGAAGTATTTAGAGCTGCAGAATAAGCATGATGTGTATCTCTGAAATTCTCTTACACAAAATACTTCTTTTCTTGACAATTTAATTTCATATTTCTACATGTCTTCCAACTTTATTGTGATTCTTTTTCTTGAGTTATTCAGAAATGCTTTTAAAGTTTAAAATATGAGTTATTTTGTAAACTATCTTTCTTTTAACTAATATTTAACTACTTCAGAGTCAGAAAGATTAGTCTATGTAATACTGACTTTGAGTTAAGTTAAAAGTAGCTGAATATATGGTCAATTTTCAAAAGTTATACATGCTTTCTTTAAAAACCTAGTTATCTATATCTGTACTTCTTCCTGGATATTATAAGGAACATTTAAAATTTAGATAACCCAATCCAAATTTATACTTTGTTGTGGTCTAGTGTTTAATTATATCTATTTTGATCTTCCCTGGTGGCTCAGATGGTAAAGAATCTGCCTGCAATGCAGGGGACTCAGGTTTGATCCCTGGGTCGGGAAGATCCCCTGGAGAAGGCAATGGCAATCTACGCCAGTATTCTTGCCTGGAGAATTCCATGGTCAGAGGAGCCTGGTGGACTACATTAGATGGGGTCACAAAGTGTCGTACATGACTCAGTGACTAACGCTAGTGTTTAATTAGATATATTTTGATCTCTGTATTAGAAATCACTACTATGTATACAACCATTAGTTTAGAATTATCCATATATTTACTACAATCTGTATTCATCATTCCTTTCAGAAAACATGATTTTTTTTGCTGTATTTCTTGAAAGACATGCATATATTCCTCATCCGATTTATTTTCCTGATCATACCGGCTTCCTGTTTTGTTGTGACATTTTTGCTTAGGTATCATTCTGATTACTTCTTACAAATGCACAACTTTGAATAGGAGTGATTTAAATATAATAATCTTTTTTCATGAAAAAAATGTATTCCCCCTTTCCCACTTTCTATTTATATAGGAACTCTGCAAGATGTTTACATTCTTTGTGCTTCCATTTCCTCTAAAATGAAGACAATAATAATGCCTACTCAAAAGACTCTCATAAGGCTCATATTTGTATGAGGATTAAAGAGGTTAAAAGTAGAGCACTTAGACTAATACCTAACACATTCTAAGTTAGCATTCTTCAATGTTTGCAAATGTAATTATTAAATTACATTTTTCTCCCTATTCAGCATTTCCCAGAACATATGCTAAAGGACTATCTTCCAGAAAATATTAATGAGTGTGACTGGAAGAGGTGTGGCCATGTCTGGGTTTTCACCGTCCTGTGAACAGGACATAAAGTTTGGTTTGTGTTTCCATCTGCACTAACCCTAGTACTTCATCCTCTGTCTACCTCTGACCCCTGTGACCAAGACCCAAGCCTGGTCAATCAAATCCCTGCTTCAAATGTTTAACCTGATGCCATTTGTTATGCAGAAAGTACATGTCTCCAGGAAGCCTCTATCCATATTCCCCATCCTGGAGGAAAAGTTCATTTGCTTAGAAAACGCAGAAGCCAATATACTGAGAGAACCAAGGGAGAGAAAGAGAGGCTTAGTTGTGACTGTCCTCAATTCACATCACATTCCCTTCTGTATTGACTTTTGCCACTGTGACCAAGAGTCCTGACCAGAAAAAAACTGCTCCTGAAAAGTGTCCTGAGTAAATTAGTTTTAAAAGTATTGCAAACTCTAGCCCTTTACTGAAATTTTAAAAAGTAAACTGTGCTCTTGTGCCTGTTCAGTCATGTCTGAATCTTTGTGACCCCATGGACTCTATGTAGCCTGCCAGGATCCTCTGTCCATGGAATTCTCCAGGCAAGAATACTGTAATGGGTTGCCATTCCCTACTCCAGTACTATGCTATCACAAAAGCCTCTATATACCTCTGCTTGGGGTTGGTGCACTGGGATAACCCAGAGGGATGGTATGGGGAGGGCGGTGGGAGGGGGGTTCAGGAGTGAGAACTTATGTACACCCGTGGTGGATTCATGTTGATATATGGCAAAACCGATACAGTATTGTAAAGTTTTAAAAAAAAAAAAAAAAACTCCAAAAAAAAAAGAATTTTATTTTAAAATCTTATTTTAAAAAAAGCATCCCTACCTTAACATAATAGCATTTCTCAAACATATCTGGACATTTTTTCTGACAACTTCTTGTTACAAATGACAAACCTGAGTCACGGAGAATAAATGTGTGCTTCACAGTAGTTTTGAAACCACTGATACAAGAGTCTCATGATTCCACATTATAGATCTTTACTCCCTATAGAATTTATTTTACAATTGTAATCCATCCTTAATGGTGCTAAGATTTTTTTTTATTCAAATAATTAACCAGATGTGCCTGCCCCATTTAATAAGAGACCCAACATTTCCTTCATGTCTAACATAAACTAGAATTGATATATGCCAGGTTTTGTTCATGCATTTTCCTTTCTGCTTCCTTGTTGCCTAAGTCTAAAACCATTTAATTTCTACATTGTTTTAATCATTGAATCTTTAAAAGGTGTATTATTTTTCAAATCTCACCAATGATTTTTCTATCCTTTGCTTTACTTGTACCAAAAGTACCATGGGATCAGCTTGTCAATTTCCTAATTAAGGGTTTTGAATTAATTTATAAATTCTTCCAAAGTTTATTTATATTTTTATAATTTTAAGCCTTCTCATGTTGAAATATTATGTCTCATATATCCTAAGGAGTTAATATAGTCTTCATACATAAACACATAATCTATGCATAATAATACTATTCTCTTTTCTAGCAGTTATATCCTCATTGATCTTATTGCATTAAATAGAATTCCTAGAACAATTTGATAGAAGGAATAATTATCCTATTCTTGATTTGAAAGAGAAAGCTTTTAAGTGTTTCTTCATTTAAAAAATTTGGCCATTAGTGTGTGCAAAGTATTTTTTGCATTTTTAAAGTATGTTCTTTTTATTCATAGTTCACCATTTAAAAAGTCATGAATGGGTACCAACACAATGTTGTAAAGTAAAAAAAAATAATAATAATAAATAATATAATAAAATAAAATAAGAAATTAAATCTAAAAAGTTTTTTCTGCTATGATTTATTAATTAACTATTTATTAGAAGATTCATTCTTGGAAAGATAAAAGGGAAAATCATATAAAATATAAATACAAGATTTAATAGGTTTCCCTGGTGTCTCAGACAGTAAAGAATCTGCCTGCAGTGCAGGAGATTTGTGTTCTATCCCTCGGATGGAAAGATTACCTGCAGGAGGGCATGGCAACCCACTCCAGTATTCTTGCCTGGAGAATCCCAAGGACGGAGGAGCCTGGTGGGCTACAGTCCATGGGACTGCAAAGAGTCGGACACGAATTAGAGACTAAGCACAGAAAAATATTAATAAATTGAGTTGGTTACAAAATCCCAGACAACACATTTTATATATGCATAAATGTCCACATTTATTTTAAGATCTTTAGAAACTGCAACAAGATTATCTTGATGCATTTCTGCTTTATGTTCTATTTTCCTATCCTGCTTCATTTTGCGTTTGTTTGTATATTTCTGTGTTTGAGCAACATACTTAGAAAAACTTTTAACCTTTCTCATACTTTTTGTTTCTGTTGCAAAAACCACACAACTGAAAATTACATATTTTAAATGTAATATGTTTTGCTTTTTAATGATAATGCATTTATTTTTTAATAATAATTTTTTAATTCCACGTATCTATACTTCTGTCATTAGAAATGCCACTGAACTTACTTGCCTAATTCTAGCTTTCATTCTTAATACATACTTTTCCTATTTTCCTTCTTATTATAATGAAAATGCTATCAAATTTTTATTGTTCTGGTGGTTTGAAAATTATACACACTGCTCTTCAACTAATAATTCTGTGTGGCACATTACAATTATATATGTGTACAAATAATTGTATATGAATTATTATTTGTTAATCACTGGTGAAACGAAAATAGCATATCTTAATCTCCTTTCTTCTTTTAAGGCAGAAAGTTTAACATGCCTTTCAGTTTTGAAATAAGTCTATGGTTTCTCACCTAACTTATTAATACCAAATAATTTCTGAGATTTATTTAAATCTCCAAATTTAATCTCTTATTACATTTAAAATTTTGTTTATAATTATTTAGACTAAGTCAACATTAACTGATCTTTACTATCTACTCTTAGGTCTCTAATCCTGAGTTTTTATTTTGATTAAAATTTTGTCAACTAGTACACCTTTTCCATTAGAAGTGTATAAAGATTTCTGAGCACTTACATACGGCAAATACATGTTTTTACTATTTTCACATATAAACGCCAAATTGAATGACATAAAACATAGTTACCCTCAACATTATGTAGCTTCTGTTCCCTTGTTTTAGGACAGCTAGTGTTTAAAGGTGAAGTCTATGCCTGGATGGTTAGATAGCATCACTAACTCACTGAACATGAATTTGAGCAAACTCCAGCAGACAGTGAAGCACAAAGGGATGCTGTAGGCTCCAGCGCACGGGGTTGGGAAGAGTCAGACATGACTTAGTGACTGAACAACAACAATGTGCAGATTAACCTTCCCTCCTCCTCTTCCTTTCCTCCCCTCCTCTTCCCTTTGTCCTTTAAAAAGTTTAAATATTTTACATATATCCTCAGTTTTTCCTGGTTGTATGTGTGCCACACAAGTATTTAGGTTTGGTATGCATATTCAGAGCTTTATTCAGTTCAGTTAGTTTTTTTTTTTTTTTTTGGCAGTCTTCAGTGCTACCTTTATTTCATTTCAATAATATGATGTTAGATATCTTTTCTCTGCCTTTTGCAATTGCAAGGGTACCTCTCATTCATTTCTATCACTAGCTCCTTTTCCTCTGTATTCATAGAATGGTTCTCAAAGTTTATCTCAAAATTTCATTTTCTTGTCATTCTGCTTTTAATGAATATTTTAAATGTTTGAATATTTAATTTCTTTGCATGTCAATGCTGCTGCTGCTAAGTCACTTCAGTCGTGTCCGACTCTGTGTGACCCCATAGATGGCAGCCCACTAGGCTCCCCCATCCCTGGGATTCTCCAGGCAGGAGTACTGGAGTGGGGTGCCATTTCCTTCTCCATGCATGTCAATAGTTCATTGTTTTGTCTTTAACATATCTCTTTTTTCCATTTTCTTCCATATCTTATTTTTTCATTTTATTATTACTTAAAATTTTATTTTTATCTTATTTCATTTAACACATTTCTTACTTTTATAAAAAACAAAAAAGCTTACGTTTTTATAAATTTACTTAGGGATATTATAGCATATGGCTCAGTGCTCAAAAATCAGCCTCCAGTGCAGGAGACGTGGGTTTGATCCCTAGGTTGGGAAAATCTCTTGGTAGAGGAAACGGCTACTCACTCCAGTACTCTTGCCTGGAGAATCCCAGGAATTTTATAAAATTTACTTAGGGATATTATAGCATATGGCTCAGTGGTCAAAAATCAGCCTCCAATGCAGGAGACGTGGGTTTGATCCCTAGGTTGGGAAAATCTCTTGGTAGAGGAAACGGCTACTCACTCCAGTACTCTTGCCTGGAGAATCCCAGGAATAGAGGAGCCTGGTAGGCTATTGATCCTTGGGTTGGGAAGATATCCTGGAGGAGGAAATGGCAACCCACTCCAGTATTCTTGCCTGGAGAATCCCAGGGATAGAGGAATCTGGCAGGGTACAGTCCATAGGGTCGCAAAGAGTCAGACATGACTGAAGTGACTTAGCATGGCATGTCATTGTAGCATATATTTTTCAAAAATAACTTATCTTCTAGTGTCTTGTTATTCATTTTACTTCTTGCAGAATATTTTCATATCTCCTCTGTCGATTTTTTTCCAGTTACTCATCCTTGAGGAATAAAGATTCTCTCCACTGATTACTCATAAATAATGTTTGTAGACTCTTCTGATTACTCTCATTGTTTTCTTGGTTGCTGTTGGAACATGTTTCTCAGATTTTCAACTAGAGAAATGGTAAATGTGAACAGACTTAGTTTAACTACTGGTCTCTGGCAGTCACTTGATTTCTAAATTCTGGACTTCATCAATCTTGCTATCATGGTCTGGTTGACTACTTTGAGAAGGTAATCATTTTTCTAGGTAATTCTAATCAATGTATATATAGTTCTTATACCAGAAGTGGTCTACCTTTGTACTTTCTTATGACACTTTCTTTTCTCATATTCTCAGATTCAGCAAACCAAATGTTTAGCCACTGTAGACTCTATTTTGTATTACTACAAATTTTAGCTGTAGAAAGGAGGATAGTAAAGTGGTCCTGAGTACAGATACTCTTTTTGGTCACTTTGGGAGAGTTGTTCAGACTCTGAATCTCCAAGTCAGGCAGCACTAGGGAAATTGGTCATTTCTTTCCCATTAGTTAGACTGGTAGATTTATTCTCCTTCAGATAATAAAGCAAGCCATATTCTAAAGATAATTAAGAAAGTGCCAGCCAATTTTTCCCCTTCTACTTCAGATTGATCTACTTGGTCTCACATATGGTGAAAATCTGGGTAACCAAGTGAATGGTTGCCAGTCTTTGTTGCTGGTAATGCTTTACGATGAATAGACTTTGTCTTTTTAGTTTTAAAAATATTTGATTAATTTTTTAAGTCACACCCTACCAGCCAGATGCCACTCTAAAGAAAGTCAACTCAACTGATTTTTAAATTTCTACATTCTTTCTTAGATTCTTTTCCATTATAGGTTATTACGAGATACTGAATATAGTTCCCTGTGCTATATTTCCTATATTTCCTATAGGTCCTTGTTTATCTATTTTATACATATATTGTGTGTGTGTGTGTGTGTGTGTGTGTGTGTGTGTGTGTGTGTATATATATATATATATATATAGTGTATGTATATGTTAATCACAGACTCCTAATTTATCCCTCACCCTCCTCCCCCTTTGGTTACCATAAATTTGTTTTCTATGTCTTTGAGTCTATTTCCGTTTTGTAACTACATTCATTTGTATCATTTTTTTATTTCATATATAAGTGATGTCATGTGATTTGTCTTCTTCTGTCTGACTTACTTCACTAAGTATGATAATTTTTAGATCCATCTATGTTGCTGGAGATAGTATCATTTTATTCTTTTTTATGGCTGAGTAATATCCCTTTGGGGCTTCCCTGGTGATTCAGCAGTAATCTTCCTGCCAATGTAGGAGATGTGAGTTTGATACCCTAGTTGGGAAGATCCCATGGAGAAGGAAATGACAACCTACTCTGGTATTCTTGCTTGGGAAATTTCATGGACAGGGGGGTCTGATGGGCTATATTCCACAGGGTCTCAAAAAGTTGGACACAATTTAGTGACTAAACAACAATATTCCTTTGTGTGCATGTATGCATACACACACCACTTTTCTTGATCCATTCTTCTCTTGATGGACACTTAGGTTGCTTCCATCTCTTGGCTATTTTAAATTGTGTGGCTATGAACACTGGGGTGCCTGTATCTTTTCAAGTTAGAGTTTTTGTCTTTTTCTGGATATATGTCCCATAGTTGGATGACTGGATCATATGGTAACTCAATTTTCAGTTTTTTAAGGAACCTCCATATTGGTCTCCATAGAGGCTGTACCACAGATATATGTTTTAAATAACTAAAATAAGATATGGTTATTTTAACCATATGTATATATTAACATATATCTCAGAGGAATGCCTTGTGTTATAGCTCACTGTATGAGCTGGCACAATAAACAAGTCCTTAGAAGTATTAAATGTAACAATATATTTATATTATCATAGTATTATTGGTTTCTCCTACACTTGGCTTATAAAACATTTCTGAGATCTTTCTCTTAACTATTATTCAAATAAAATTCATCATGTGCTGTGCTGTGCTTAGTCGTTCAATTGTGTCCGACTCTTTGTGACCCCATGGACTGTAGCCCACCAGGCTCCCCTGTTCATGGGATTCTCCAGGCAAGAATACTGGAGTGGGTTGCCACTTCTTTCTCCAACAGATCTTCCCAACCCAGGGACTGAACCCAGGTCCCCTGCATTGCAGGTGGGTTCTTTACAGTCTGAGCCACCACAGAAGCAAAAATTCATCATATCAATAATTTTGTCAAAGATTCAGTTAAAATTTAGACTTCTTACATCTTGTGCTAGTGATTACTAAGTATCATTAGGTAGAAATCTCTTCAATATCTCTGATATTTTGAATATGTAATTCACCTGGGAGTTTAATTTACCCGCTGAAAAACACAGACATGTTTCTAGCTATTAAAACAGTTGATGGGTACCACATGGTGAGCATCCCTCCTCCCCTTCTCCTGCATCCACACAGACTGCAGGAATGGAGCATCATTGCTTCCTGAGTTCTGTTCAGTCTCACAATTCTCAAACCATGTCCTGAAAAGCCACTACCATGTGATGAGATTTTACTTATGAGATAAAACTATTTACCACTTCAGCTTCAGATCCTTATTAGGGTTCCCCCAGAGAAGAAACTGTTATTGACTTGTTTCTGCTACTTTCCATTCACAGCCAAAAGAGAAACCATTTGCATGTATAAAAAAAAAGTAAATTATATTAGCATATAACAATGAAGCTTAAGATAGATGAGACAGCAAATATGACAATTTTTGATTTTTTATATTTAAAATATTTTAAAAACCTAGATTCAGGTTTAGGAAAAGGCAAAATAGAAAAAAGTTATTTATTGGAGGTTATAGTAGAATAGCTATTTGCTGTAGGTTCATTGAACATGGTTAGCCCTAAGGACTATTGTTGTTTTCCAAGAAAATATTAATATTTAAGGATTAAGTTTCTGGGTCAGGTAAAACTTACAGTAGTCCAAATTACTTTGGACCAGGATTCTGTGAAATGTGGCCTAAATTATATGTGGCTCCCAGGTAGTTTCCCTAGCGGCTTTAACGGTAAAGAGTCTGCCCGCAATGCAGGAGTCCTGGGTTTGATCCCTGTGTCAGGAAGATCCCCTGGTGAAGGGAATGGCTACTCACTCCAGGATTCTTGCCTGGAAAATACCATGGACAGAGGAGCCTGGTGGACTATAGTCTATGGGGTCAGAAAGAGTCAGACACGACTGCACTTTCACTTTCATACAACTGTTTATACTTTAGTTCTAAATAGTCTGAAAGAAGAGAGAACAATCTATTGTTGGTATTTTATGATGAAAATATATAATGTTTCATAAATACAAATCCCTTTAAAGAATGGTCTTGTATTCTAAATATGTAACTTCAATATGCTTCAAGTTTTTTACTAGAAACATAGCAGTATTTGCCATTATTAAAAAAATAAATATTCATGATACTCCAATTAAAAAATAAATTTTTAAAATTAAAAGTTTAATTTTAAAAATCTAATTAAAATTAAATTAAACAGATAATTTTAAGAACTGTGCTTTTTTTCATCATTCAGTCATGTCTGACTCTTTGAGATCCCATGTAGCCTGCCAGGCTCCTCTGTCCCTGGGGGTTTTCAAGGCAAGAATACTGGAGTGGGTTGCCATGCCCTCTTCCAGGGAATCTTCCCAACCCATGGATCAAACACAGGTCTTCTGCATTGCAGGTAGATTCTTTACCACCTGAACCACCAGGGAAGCCAAATTTTAAGAACTGGAGTTGAATAATTAACCAATGTTTTGTATTCCATATCCCCTCAAAGTAAGAGGAGTAGCAGAAATCCATACTTATAAAATATGTAGTGAGAGGCATTTCTTTGGTTGAGATTTAATCTGTGCAAGATGCACTGTTGATTTCTTAGCCTCTTCACTTCCATTTCCAAAAAGTAACCCTGGCTCTCCAAGTACTCTGCTTCTTTGCAGTTCTGTGGAAGTTGTTCATTCTCCCATGGCCGTTGTATCAAGAAGAGGAGACAAGTACAACCAGGATCCCATAACATTTTGCTCTCCTACTAATGTCCCTTCTACTTACTGTCATCCCTTGACCTTGTTTTTCCACATCCATTTAAGACTTTTGCTCCTAAGTGCAGCTGGTTCAGCATCTTCAGTTTGCATTCTAACTCCAGGCTATTCAGAGAACTTCAATTTCCTCCATCATTTCTCTTTCTAGTAAAAGAATATCGGTGCTTCTTCTGGTCTCCTGGTAACACAGTAAGGAACTTCATTTCCCAGGTTTCCTTGCAGATATATATTCAGGCCAATGAATGTGAGCAGAAGTGATATGCGCAACTTCATAATAAGGTTCCTGAAAGGAAGTCACTTGCCTTTCACTTCTTTCTCTCTTATCAGGATCAAAAGTGGAGAAAGTGAAGTGACAGTGGCTTAGAGTTCCTTTTCCTACCTTTCAGACTATTCTGTACCTTTTCTTTTTAGATTCATTTATTAGATATTGGTTTTCCCTCACAATGGGATTCCATTCTCAGATTCATTTATACCTGTTTTACTCCTCAACTGCTCCTTAGACAAGGCTCATGGGTCCAGCTACAAAATTTATCTCCTGAATTGAAGAATTACATATGCAAATGCTTATTCAGCATCTTCACTTAGATTTGTACAAGTCCTCGAGTTCCATATGGCCAATAAATCTGGCCACCCATTCCCCTTTTTTTTTAATGTATGATATTACCAACTACATAAACCAAATGTATAGCTTAATGTACTATTATAAATAAAGTGAACAACCTTCTAAACACCCAATGTCAAGAAATAAGCATTTTTTGCCACCCTCAAAACCTCTCCAACCCCTCTTACAATACCCTTCCTCCCCCAAGAAAAACAGCTCTCCTGATGTCACATCTGTACTTTTCTACATAGTTTCATCATTGAAATGTGTATCCCTAAAGTGTATAGCTTTGTTTTACATTCTCTATTTCTTTGGAGGGGTGCAGGAATGGGTTTTCACAGTCTTTTTCAACTGATGTATTTCATCTCTCTTTTTTATCTTCTAATTTATTTGCAGAAGAATCTAGCTTAATTTTCTATATCAGTTTCCATCCTGATTTAGTTCTATCCTGCACCCTTGTGCATGGTGACTGAATCCAGAAGCATAGGTAGATAGCTTAAGATGAGATTTTGTTGGCAAGACTTCATGGTAGTTTTGAACTCTTAAAGAAAGCACAAAACCCTAGCTGCTCCTCTTTTTGTGACGTTAGCAGCCATCAGTGCTGCTGCTGCTAAGTTGCTTCAGCTGTGTCCGACTCTGTGTGACCGCATAGACGGCAGCCCACCAGGCTCCTCCATTCATGGGATTTTCCAGGCAAGAGTACTGGAGTGGGGTGCCATTCTCTTCTCCGATCCATGCTAGATGCCTAGATTTTATAATTCATGACTTACTATAAAACATTGATAACCTGGCTTCATCATTCTCTCTTCACTTATCTTTTGCAGTACTTGTACAAAGAGAAACTTTGCCTCATTTATTACTTAGATCGCTTCATATTACTCATAACATTTCATATTATTTCAAATCATTTCATATTATTGCTTAGATCATTTCATATAAAAAAGGACAAAGTATGTTTTATTATGTAGTTTATTATCCCTGTGTCATACAAAGGCAATCAATTAGTTGTAGGTATGAATGTGTATTATTATGAATTCAGGCATCTAAGACGTTTGATATGCTTTCATCCACTTCAGTTTATTATACATTTTGGACAACGTAAGCCTTTTCAAGTTGGCTCTCAACTTCTATTGGTGCATCCTTATATTCTGTGACAATCTCCTTATTAACTAGAATAATAGGATTTCCTAGGCTCATGTTTAGAGAAGGCGATGGCAACCCACTCCAGTATTCTTGCCTGGAAAATCCCATGGAGGGAGGAGCCTGGTAGGCTGCAGTCCATGGGGTCGCTAAGAGTCGGACATGACTGAGCGACTTCACTTTCACTTTTCACTTTCATGCATTGGAGAAGGAAATGGCAACCCACTCCAGTGTTCTTGCCTGGAGAATCCCAGGGGCAGGGGAGCCTGATGGGCTCCGATCTATGGGGTCGCACAGAGTCGGACACAACTGAAGTGACCTAGCAGCAGCAACAGCAGGCTCATGTTACATTAGCTACCTTTTTCTCAAAGACAGGTGGTACTTCAAGTAGCTTTGTTTCTTTTCATAGGAAGTGGTATTTTTATATCACAGCCTGGATGGTATTTTTATATCACTGCTGTTAGGATGGGCTTTATTTCTAGACTTTTCCAATGAAGAAAACTATAGATAAATAAATGTGATTTCTTTTGAAAAAAAAAAAAATCTAATGAGTTCATTCTGATGCTTTCAGTTATAATTCTATACTTCTGAGAATACTGCTTGTTTTACCAAGCATTACACACAAAGTATTATAAGGATAATAATTCTAACACAGTCACCATATGGTTAATAAAAACTCTTCCAAAAACATGTACATGTTCTCTTCATTTTCCCTACCTTTTACTAAAGTTGAACTCTATCTACACTTTCAGTGCGGCCATATTAAACTACCTCCTATATCCCTCATCTATCTGAGTTCTTCAAAATAGTATGTGTGTATTTAATGCTAATCAGTAGTCTCAACGTTGATGTATCTCCATCTTTTTGATTAACCTGAAGTTTATTCTTCAGTAGCTTATAAATAAATAGTCCATAAAAACAATACTCCCTAAGCTCTCATGTGGCCATGACAGTTTGTGGAATGTTAATTTGGAAATCAGTTAAGTGAAGACATATTTTTGGTTCCCAATTTCTTTCCTTGTATTTTAAACATGAGTCCACTTGGCACAGGTGTTCCTGCCATAAAACCTAATGACAATTCTCTTTCCATTTAGGTTACAAGACTATGTTAGTCTTTCTCATGCTCTAACACAGCAGCTAGTACTCTGTTCCAACAGAGTATCTTTTCACATCTTCATTTTCTTCCATCTTTCATCTTTCTTTTGCATTTCACAGTTTCTTTATCCCCTCTTTCCTAGTTTTATTTTTCTTCCTTCCTATTTTTCTCCTTGACTTTTCAAAAATAATAGTCTCTGTCTGGAAAACCAAGGACTTCTTCTCCCTTTTGCCAAACCTGTCTGGAAAACTGCTCCTTTTTTCTCTTAGTTTAGGAATCATCTCTTCCTGAAACCTTTCTCAATCCACTTTAATAAATTGCAATTGTCTTTTCCTAATGTTGTTACTTAAAATTTAATGTAAAGTATTTCTCTGGAAACCAAGTAAATTATTGACAGAACCCTCTAATTTACTCATTCATTACTAATAGAACACTCAATGTTGTTGTTCAGTCACTCAGTTGTGTCTGACTCTTTTGGCACCCCATGGATTATAGCCCTGCAGGCTCCTGTGTTCATGGGATTTCCTAAGCAAGAATAACTGGAGTGAGTTGCCATTTCCTTCTCTAGAGGATCTTCCTGACCCAGGGATCAAACCCGTGCCTTTTGCATTGGCCAAACACTCTTAAATAAGGGATGGGGACCTACGTATTAGTTGCAAAAGTAGGCAAAGAAAACAGCAGCCACTACTGCTTCAATCACATAAAATTTCTTAGTCCTAATTTTTCAGAATAGATTTGTCTAATAGGCAAAACACTGTTAGTTCTTCCCAAATACCACTAGGCTGTGTTTATGGAGCCCTAACTGAGTGTCATATTTCAAGGGTTAACCGGATTGGGTCTGAAGATTTCCTCCCTTCTGGGTTGGTGTCATATTCCCTCACTGTCTCTGTCTTCCCCTGAAACAGTCTTCTTTCCCACTAGGTAATTTCCCCCAAAGCTGTTACTCAGAGCTGGAGGCTGACTTTCCATTGTCATGTTTATTCTTAAGACACACTCAGAGGAATTGAATGAATTACTGCTTCAACTGCTTTATCATGTTTGAGACTAAAACCTTAACAATACTTAGGAATAGAAGTATTCTTGAAACCAGGTCTCAGTGACCTGAACAAAACATACCCAATATATAAACCTCAAATATATCCTTTATGAATTTTACTTCTGCACTTTCTAAAGCAAAATAATCTTAATGATGTTCTATATGAAATTTCACCAAACAAAATGAAGACTTTGTCTATTAAAGTCATTCTCATACATCTGTATTATAAATTTATGTCTGTGAAATACTGGAGGGCAAGAGCTGTGCTTTATCTTTTTTATATTCCCAGTGCTTTGCACAGTACTTGACACAATGTATTTTAAAACACATACTGAATAAATAAATGTGCAAAGGAGTAAATAGAGGTGTGAATAAGTGAATTGATATTTTCAAGTCAATATCCCTCAAAAATAAGCATAACTGACAGCTTCAAATTTTCCACATAAGAGTGCTTGAGGCAATCTAATAGGAAGTGTCTTCTATAGGATTATACATTATTAAGAAAATGTCAATTGTTCACATAAAAAGGCACCTGATAGAGACTCCTTGGAAATTAATGTTTTTCCTAAGTATCTCCTGTCTGTGCTTACAGGAAAATAATCAGAGCTCGTGAAAATAGTATGTTTACCTTAGCACTCAATCACAAATTGGAAATGGAAAAAGTAAGGTAATACAAATTTTATATGTAATATGCTTTAATTATATATATCATTAAATTATATATAAATAGTTACAGTCTTCTCTGTATTCATTCAGCAAATTGAGCTGAGAAAGATCATACTTATGTCTATCTAAAATAGTGTCTGCATGACATATAAAATTGGCTCATAAGATGGAGAGATGGGAATTTCAGACCATGCAGCCAACTCAGACTTTTCTCAGAACCCAGGTTTGCCGCTACAGATAATGTGGGCTTGCCCTCCACCTTGCTGAAATACAGATGGCTTAGCTTGATTATGCTTTGACATGCCTTACGCTGGCACAATATTTATCTCCCAAGACATTAATGCATATTTTAAAAACTGCTAAATTTTCAACACGTTACAACTTGCTATCTGAAAGAAAAATCATGTTTCTTCAATCTCATAATTTATACCCTTCACCCTCTTCTCATCTTGTCCCTGCAGATATAGTGATTCAGTAATGCAGCCAGAAATTTTTGGATCAAGAACAGACAATTTTCAGAAAGGTTCTTTGTTCTTTTGTAAAATAAACATTTTTTTGTTCCCATTCTGAACACTGGGGCTATTTGGATGATATTTGAATCTTAGGAGATTTACAGAGTGGAAGCTGCTGGCAGGGGCTGCCCTTTCTCTGAAAGGTACCCAGGTTTTGTCTCTTCTTGTTCTTTGAGGGCAACTGAGCATTTAATCTTCAATAAAAACAGATCTCTTGAAAGTCAACCCAAATAGAAAGTTATAAGCTATTGAAGAATATTAATTTGTCATTATTAACACTTTTGAACTTCCTTGTTTGAATTTAGCTGGACTTACCAACAAAGACTGGGGAAACATTTTTGTGTGGTCTGCTATCTTTCTTCAAGTCCTTTCATTAATCACATTCCAGTTTTCATGTTGTATCGATTTTCTGTTGCCAGTGTAACAAATGATCACAAACTTAAGTGACTTAAAATCACACAAATTATTATTATACAATTTTATAGGTTGGAAATACAACGCAAGTATCACTGTGCAAAAATCAAGGTGTTATAAGGGATGTGCTCCCTTCTGGAGGTATCTGGGGGAAATCCATTCCCTTCCCCTTTCTAGCTTCTAGAGGCTGCTCACATTGCTTTGTTCACGGACCCCTTACTCCATCTTCAAAGCTAATAAAATCAGGTTGAGTCTTTCCTGAGTATCACTCTGACCTCTTCTTCCTTTAAGTATCCTTGTGATTGTACGTGTGTGTGTGTGCACGCTCAGTCCCTCAGTCATGTATGACTCTTTGCAACCCCATGGACTGTAGCCTACCAGGCTTCTCTATCCATGGGATTTCCCAGGCAAGAATACGGGAGTGGGTTGCCATTTCCTCCTCCAGGGAATCTTCCCGATCCACGGATTGAACCTGGGTCTCCTGCATTGGCAGGCAGATTCTTTACCACTGTGCCAAGTGGTAAGCCCTCTTGTGATTGTACTGATCCTATTCAGGTAATTTCCTAATTTAAGGTCAGATGACTAGGAAACTTAACTCCATTCAGAGCCTTGATTCTTCTTCATCATGTAACCTAACATATCCACATGTTCCAGGGATTAAGAATGGGAATACTGGAGAAGCGGGGCATTATTTTGCCTACCACAGAGCTTTTTCCTATAATTCGACAGAGTGTTATTTAAATCAGGAACCAACAGCCATGTCATCCCTATTATGACATATTTGATGCCATGTAGTATATATATGGTAGAGCTTCCCAGGTGGCTCAGTGATAAAGAATCCACCTGCTAACAAGGAGATGAGGATTTGATCCCTGGGTCAGAAAGATCCCCTGGAATAGGAAATGGCAATCCACTCCAGTACTCTGGCCTCAGAAATCAAATGGACAGAGGAGTCTGGCAGGCCACAGTCCATGGGGTTGCAATGAATTGGACATGACTGAGCAATTGAGCATGCATGCTAGCACATAGTATGTATAATTCTGCCTCAAAGTCAAAGTATATGACTTTTAGTTATTTTATGCATTACTTCCTAATGCAGACTGCATATATTTACTAGCTGGCACTCAATCACATTTTTATTTATTTTTAAACTAAGATATAGTTCTGAACTGTAATGGTAAAGAAGAGACATAAAATTATTAGGAATTTCTTAAAATCACCAAATTTAATATTATAAAAGTGGATCTGGATATGGTTTCTGTTTTATTACATTTTCAATATGAATAAGTATTTATCATTCTCCTTTATCTCACTATAATGAGATTTTTTTCAAAGAGGGCTTCTCACTCATTTTAAGTTTCAGTGCTGTGAGAAATGGATGGAAAATATTATTATTAATAAAAATGTTTACATTTCCAACTCTTTGCAGCAAAGATGGTTTCAATTAAGTTAATGCTGTTTTTCAATGCCTAAATTCCGGCATGCTCTAGATGTTATATTAGTATGGAATTATCACTCACTTGCTTTTTTTAAATTCCCATTTAAAACAAATCTATGAACACAAACTCTTAGACACTGGGTAAGTTGATTCACCTTTCTGTGCTTCAGTTTTCTCATTTGTTAAATGGCAGTAATAACATCACAGGTTGAGAGGATATGTTAATTCATGTAAACAAAGCAGTCTACTGAGTACTGTGTTAGAGTGGTGCTGAAAAGATGTTCAAAATCATTATTATTAATAATAACCAGGTGGTACAGCTTACCTGAATCTTTAATTTCATCATTATACCACTGATACTTCATTTAAAGACTTCCCCTGTGGCTCCAGAAAAAATCTAAAATAATTAAAAAACACTCAGTTCATTTGAAATACCCGAAAATTTAAAAAGTCAACATGAGATAGCCATATTGACCATATTTAAGCTAAGACAAGACACAGCAGGCTAGAAGACTAGAACAGGATATTAACTACGGTTGTCAGCAAAAAGTGACACTTGCTGGAAAATTCTGACTTCCATGACAGAGACAGAAGAAAGTGTAACAGTTCAGTTCTGCTCAATCACGCAGTTGTGTCTGACTCTTTGCAGCCCCATGGATTGCAGCACACCAGATCTCCCTGTCCATTGCCAACTCCCGCTTCAGCATCAGTCCTTCCAGTGAATATTCAGGACTGATTTCCCTTACGATGGACTGGTTGGATCTCCTTGGCAGTCCAAAGGACTCTCGAGTCTTCTTCAACACAACAGTGCAAAAGCATCAATTCTTTGGCGCTCAGCTTTCTTTATAGTCCAACTCTCACATCCATACATGACTAAAGGAAAAACCATAACATTGACTAGATGGATGTTGTTGGCAAAGTTATGTCTCTGCTTTTCAATATGCTGCCTAGGTTGGCCATGACTTTTCTTCCAAGGAGTAAGCGTCTTTTAATTTCATGGCTGCAATCACCATCTGCAGTGATTTTGGAGCCCCCTAAAATAAAGTCTGACACTGTTTCCACTGTTTCTCCATCTATTCGCCATGAAGTTATGGGACCGGATGCCATGATCTTAGTTTTCTGCATGTTGGGTTTTAAGCCAACTTTTTCACTCTCCTCTTTCACTTTCATCAAGAGGCTCTTTAGTTCTTCACTTTCTGCCATCTGCATAACTGAGGTTATTGATATTTCTCCCAGTTATCTTGATTCTAGCTTGTGCTTCATCCAGCCCAGTGTTTCTCATGATGTACTCTGCATAGAAGTTAAATAAGCAGGATGACAATATACAGCCTTGACATACTCCTTTCGCTATTTGGAACCAGTCTGCTGTTCCATGTCTAGTTCTAACTGTTGCTTCCTGACCTGCATACAGATTTCTCAAGAGGCAGGTCAGGTGGTCTGGTATTCCCATTTCTTTAAGAATTTTCCACGTTTAAGAGTTTTTTGTGATCCACACAGTCAAAGACTTTGGCATAGTCAATAAAGTAGAAGTAGATATTTTTCTGGAACTCTCTTGCTTTTTCAATGATCCAGCGGATGTTGGCAATTTGATCTCTGGTTCCTCCACCTTTTCCAAATAAGGCTTGAACATCTGGAAGTTCACAGTTCACGTACTGTTGAAGCCTGGCTTGGAGAATTTTGAGCATTACTTTACTAGCATGTGAGATGAGTGTCATTGTGCGGTAGTTTGAGCATTCTTTGGCATTGCCTTTCTTTGGGATTGGAATGGAAACTGACCTTTTCCAGTCCTGTGGCCACTGCTGAGTTTTCCAAATTTGCTGGCCTATTGAGTGCAGCACTATCACAGCATCATCTTTTAGGATTTGAAATAGCTCAACTGGAATTCCATCTCCTCCACTAGCTTTGTTCATAGTGATGTTTCCTAAGGCCCACTTGACTTCACATTCCAGGATGTCTGGCTCTAGGTGAATGATCACACCATTGTGATTATCTGGGTTGTGAAGATCTTTTTTGTATAGTTCTTTGTATTCTTGCCACCTCTTCTTAATATTCTGCTTTTGTTAGTGTATAAGTTGCTTTAATGAAACACACCTTTAACTACTACTATGGAAATGAAAAAAATGTCAATTTCTGCAAAACGGATTATGGCTAGATAATGTATCTGTGTGACCCATCAATTTGAATAGTTTGGAATAAATTTTATAGATTAATTTTCTATTTCACATATCCTTCTATACACATTTTATTTATATCTTCTGAAGTTCCATTTTATTTATATCTCCTGAAAATCTTTCTCGAATCAGTACAATTTCTTGAGTGACACATAATAAATCTAACTTGTTTATGTCTCAGGTGGTTGTGAGTTTCAAGTAGACCCTTAGTGCCAATATAATAAAAATCATTTGCCATTGCAAAACACATTGATAGAAAATGGTATTTGATAGGTAATGACTATTATAATCACCATTTAAAATGTTTTTTTGTCCTTTAACACACATATAATTGTTAAGGCAATTAATAAATCCACATTGTTGTTGTTTAGTCACTCAGTCAGTCATGTCCAACCCTTTGCGACCTCCATCGACCATAGCCTGTCCAGCTCTGCTGTCCATGGGACTCTCCAGGCAAGAACACTGGAGTGGATTGCCACCTCCTCCTCCAAATGAATCCACAAAATTACAGAAATACTTTTCAGTGTCATTTTCTTATAATTCAACTATAATTTTTCCAACATTTAAATCATTTGATCAATAAATGCAAATGAGCAACTACTCTCAGTGAAGCAAAGCACTAAATACTGAGTTATAAGTGAAAAGACTAACATGGCCTAATGATTTAATGGGACAGAAAAATGTTACATATATAACATTTATACATGTTACCCCCAGACAGTAGGAACCACTGTTATATACAAAGGTGATATATGGTTAGTCTATTAAATGTAACAGTATAACACAAAAAATGGATTACAAGACTCAAGAATGAATTGTAGAAAATGTGGAAGCAGTTTCAGAGAAACTGCAACAATGCAGATGAGAGGATTAGAAAACTTTAGACTAAGATTGTGACAGTGGTAGACAAAAAAGGAAGCAAGATCTCCTATAGGAACTGGTGACTTACCGGAGATAGAAGAATTAAGGTGTGGGAAGACTCAAAGATAAAACCCTGGTTTCTGGTCTAAGAAACTGAGTGAATTGTTGGGCCATTTTCTGTCACAGAAGACATTGGAATAAAAGCAGATTTTTGGGTGAATTTTGATTTAGGTTTTGGACTTTCTCTTAGAGGTTAAAAAAAAATTCCAAGTGGAGACAATGATAAGAATGGTCCTGTGTTAGGGTTATTGATATGTAGATAGTAATTTAAGCCATAGGAGGTATGAAATAATTTACACACAGAAAATGGATGAGAAGAAAAGCTCTGACAAGGGGTCCAGTAGGTAATGAACAATATGGCAGAGGATTCTTGAGAAAGAGCTAACACTGAACTCTGAGAGTACAGTGTCACAGAGAGTCAATGTAGGACACAGAAAGAAAATTTTAAATAAGTATAGTGAATAAAAGGGTTCAAGTTTTGCAGAGAGGTAAGTTAAAATAGAGATTGATAAACATCAGTTGAATTTTCTCATCAGTGAACTTAATGAAAATTGCTTTGGAGAAGTGATGAGAGAAGTTGGCAATTATTTAAAGTTTGAGCGAGGATATGAAAGGGTCTAGCCAACCTACAAGATGACTGGTTATGGAGGGCTGAAAAGAGTTAAGACTGTATCTAGGAATGGAATCACTGCTGATCATGAAGAGACTGTTAAGATACTTTAGCATACTAGCATGCTGATAAAGTGAAAGTGAAGTCGTTCAGTCGTGTCCAACTCTTTGCGATCCCATGGACTGTAGTCTACTAGGCTTCTCTGTCCATGGGATTTTCCAGGCAAAAGTACTGGAGTAGAATGCCATTTCCTTCTCCAGGGGATCTTCCTGGCCCAGGGATTGAACCCAGGTCTCCTGCATTGCAGGCAGACGCTTTACCCTCTGAGCCACCAGGGAAGCCCAGCATGCTGATAGATGATTAAATATAGAAGGAGATAATGCTGCTATGGGCCAGTGGGTTTTCAGTAGTAAAGGAGTCCAAAGGAGAATACCGGCTTTCATTCATGAAATCACCGTCATGACTGAAGTGGACTTAGTTTTCTACTACAGGAGTTTCATGCATGTCTCTGAAGTCAATACTCCCCCTTGGACTTTAATTATGTGAGCTCTGATGGATTTATATAACCCATGGGTTTATCTCATTTGCTATGAAACTTCAAAACAATCGTCTGTATTTATTCAACATGTTTCTTTCTTGAAAGCTCTTTTATTTCTAATTAATCACATTTTTAAATTTCCTTTTATCATTTGTCTAGGAAATTTTCTATCATCTTTTATAATATCATTGAAGAGATATTTGGACCTGAGTCAACCCTCTCAGTTACCTAAAATAAAGAATGGCATATTACTGGAAAACAGATCTAAATTCCAGTGAATCACATGAAAAGCAGCAGGAGCACCAAGAATTCTCCTCCTTGAATCAACCTCTTTTTCCTAGCACAGTCAGTCTGGGTTTTGATAATGTAGTAGGTGAGATCAGTAACAAAATCCCACTCTGTCATAGAGAAATTGAAGAAAATGCCTTTTTTGTGCCCAGTGCACCACACTGGGACTCAAGAAAACATTCATTAGATGAAACAGACCAAACATCCTTGAATGAATTCACTTTTAAAAGCTCAGAACTCTCCTGTCACCAAGTTAGTGAAACGCCAGTAATTGGTTTTAGTAGGCATTCTGTGCTACCAAATCCTCAAAACATCAATAAAGGAAGCTCTTGGGGAAATCCCATAGGAAAATACCATGATGCTGATGATTACGGATTCAATATTTTGCCTCTATCATCTACCAGTCTGGATAAAACTAATTCACAGAGTCAACTGGAAAATGAAAATCATAACTACTATATAGGATTTGAAAGCAGCATTCTTCCTATATACCCATTCTTGTCAACTAACTTGATGCCAAAAGAAGAAAATAAAAGCAGTAGAAATATGAACATTGTAGAGTCTTCTCTGATGCCCTTTAAAGGTTCTTCTCTACCCAGGATATGGGAAAGTACACTCCCAAAGAACACAGAGGTATGTACCATATTTTTCAACCTAAAAATATGAATCTGAAAGAATCAATCAATAATGTGCTGGGTGAATTTGGTAACAAGAATAACTAATATTCAGTAAGGGAATGTATTGCTACTACTTTTGAAAAAATGCCTATTATTCACAAATTCCATTTTCATGAATTAACGATTTTTTCTAAAGAAAGAGTTTTTCTAATATTTTTAAAGTTCTTGTTTCATCAAAATTAAATAGTGCGGTATAGTATTTACATTTTATTAGATAAAAAATATCATAGTTGGAGTTTTATATGATTGTATTTTTCATTCTTATTGTGTTGCTATGCACACACAGAAACACAAATTCATTTCATTACATTTATATTTTGAGTTACATTACCATGAATTAAAACATCATATTATTGGTAGGAAAAATGGCCCTTTACTCAGAGGCTTCTAAATTACCCTGTTGGCAGGCACCATCTATTGGGAACATTTCAAGAGTAGGAAATTAAGTAATCATTGTGCAATTCATCCTGATGGGTTCATTAGTAGTTTTCCAATCATTTTAGTAACCACAAAGCTTCTTGCATAATATTTGAACATTTCTCTGCTATACAGACTCCAGACACAAGGGAAACAAGAAGTAAACAATAAAAAGAAGAAACATTATTTCAGCTGTAATATTCAGGGTTAGACAAAAGGATTCTTCATTTATTTGACAACTATTTATTATTATTCTTAAGTTATATATGACATACTAGGCATAAAAAATAACAAAGAAGAAAAATGCATGATACCTGATTTTAGGAATAGCATATTGTTCAAATTTACATGCAAATGAATAATGGCAACACAGTAAAATAACACAGAGGATGAGTTCATTAGAGAAGACACAACTGTGTCTGAGGCACTTGCAGAAGAAATAACACCTCAAGGGATTTGAATTAAAAGTGGATGAATTTTAGGAACCTCTACTTCTGATTATGATGGTGTAACAAGTATTAAACTTTCTCTCACCACTGAAAACAACTATAAAATTAGACAAAATACATGAAACTACTGCTTTCAAGACTGAAGAATCAGTCGAGACAGTGATCCGTGAGAGAAGAGAAACACCCAAGGGTTGTTATGGTCATTCTGGTTTCTGCAGGGATTCTTCCTGGTGCTAGGTAGGCTAGTGGAGCCTAATTTGAGCTGCAGTACCTAAAGAAGGCTGAGCGCCAAAGAACTGATGTTTTCAAACTGTGGTGTTGGAGAAGACTCTTGAGATTCACTTGGACAGAAAGAGATCAAATCAGTCAATCATAAAGGAAACCATCCTGAATATTCACTGGAAGAACTGATGCTGAAACTGAAGCTCCAATACTTTGGCCACCTCATGCAGAGAGCCAATTCATGGCTAAAGACCCTGATGCTGGGAAAGATTAAGGGCAGGAGGAGAAGGGGATGACAGAGGATGAGATGGTTGGATGGTATCACCAACTCAATGGACATGAGTTTAAGCAAACTCCAGAAGATAGGACAGAGAAGCCTGCAGTCCATGGGGTCACAAAGAGCTGGACACAACGGAGCGACTGAACGACAACAGCATCACTAAACTGAGGAGGCAGAGACTGCAGTTCTAGGCTGCAAAGGACACTGTGATTTGCAGAGCAGACCACAGAAGGAGCTATGCAGTGGATGGGATTTATACTGCAGATTGTTGGCCAAGAGATCGTATTCACCACACACAAATAGAAGTTACACAGGCCACAAGTTCTGATCCAGCAAGAGAAGACTGAGCAGAACATTTCTGGTATTCGATTGAGAGCACACAAAACTCTCTCTTAAGAGCAAAAGTTGTGCTCTATAGTAAATGCTCTACATACCAAATTAGATGTGGCCTCCCAAAAAATAAAATCAAGGCAGACAAGACCAAAAGGATTTCAACTGCCTGCCAGAGAAAAACTGTAGTTTGTAGAAACAATTCCTAATGTGTCATCTACAATATCCAATATTTAATAACAAATGCATAAGATGTGTAAAGAATAGGGAATTCTGAACCATAATCAAGAAAATAACTCAGTGAATAGATTCTGAGATGGAACAGATGTTGGAATTAACAGACAGTGAATCGAAGGAAGTTATTAAAAGGATGTTCAAGTAGATGAAGTAAATGTGAACATAATGAAAGACAAATAAGGAATCTGAGGAGGAAACAAGAAACTATGAAAAAGCAAAGACTAAGGAAAATTTAGTATTAAAATTATACCTGCAAAGAAAAAGTCAGTGGGTACGCTTAAAAACAGATAAAGGATGATAGAGGGAAAAAACAGTACTTGAAAGGAAAATAATAGAAATTATCCAAACTAAAAAAGAGAAAATAAAAGAACTTTATAAAAGTGAGCAGGACTAAGAAACTTATGAGATAAACAGTTTAACATATGGATAATTTGGAAAGCTAACAGGAGAGGAAAGATGGAAAAATTCATTTCAAGAAATAATACCCTGAATTTTATCAAATTGAGTACAAAATATAA
Source organism: Budorcas taxicolor (assembly GCF_023091745.1). Lineage (NCBI taxonomy): Eukaryota > Metazoa > Chordata > Mammalia > Artiodactyla > Bovidae > Budorcas > Budorcas taxicolor. Next base: position 135,360,725 of record NC_068914.1, on the reverse strand, counting down.
AATTATAGATATAATAAAATCAATACATCTCAAACTATAAATGCAAAGACAACCACATGTAGACAAATTATACTAGAACATATGAAGACCAAATTTGAAAAGATCATAAAAGGCAGCAGAGAGGGGGAAAAAATATGTCATGCAATGAAACATTTTGAATTAAAGTATTATCTTATCAGAAACAATGGAAGCCAAATGACAATGGAATGGCATTTTGAAAGTTTTATTTTAAAAAAAGAAAAGAATTCATACTTCTATACTCATTGAGTACATGCTTGAAATTTTAAATAAAATAAAAATATTATCATATAAACAAATGTAGAGAAAACTTAGTTCACATACACACAAAAAACACCAAAGTGCTTTATATGCAAAGAAAATTATATCAGATGGAATCTAGAAAAGAACAGAACAAATGGTAAATATGATAGTATATCAGAAAAACTACTTTAATCTTATTTTTTTGAAAGACAGCTGTATAAAGCAAAAAAAATAGTATTTCATTATGAGAATTACTGTATATGTAAACAAAAAGTAAAAGACAACAAGAGCATAAAAGATGAAGGGGGTAAATGTTATTTGCTGTTGAAAGTTCTTACATTTTAAATGCAGTAGTACAGTATTAACTCTAAGTAAACTGTGAAATATTTAGGATGCATATTTTAATTTCTAAGCTAGTATAACCACTACAGGAACAGTAAAAAAAAAAAGAAAAACTAAAAATCCAACAGAGGAATTAAATGAAACAGGAGAAAAATCAAATAGATTGAAAAAGTCAGGGAAGGAGAAATAGAAGAACAAAACAAAATAGAAGAAATGAATAGAAAGAAGTATATGTGAACATGGCAGTCTTAAACCCAACCACATCCAGAAATATGCTAAATCCATTCCAAACTAGATAAGAAAGACAAGTATTATTTACAAGAGTCAAATTTGAAAAGCATAGGTACAGATAGTTTGAAAGTAAAAGAAATCAAAATGTTTAACATTCAACCAGCAAAACAAAGCCTTGTGTCATTACAAATATCAGAAAAAGTACAGTTCAAGGCAAGATATTACTAGAGAAAGAAAAGGGTCATTTCATAATAATAAAAGAGTCAATCAGGAAGACATAATAAATTTAAATGCATATGTATGTAGTAACAGCTTCAAAATACATAAAGCAAAGATTTTTCTTTTAAAGTTAATCATATACCTACCCTCTGACTGAGTCATTTATGCACTTATTCACAAGAAGTGGAACACATGTCCAAAAAACACTTGCATATGAAAATTAATATTTCTCTTTACAATACTCCAAAACTACAAACAACACACCTGTCCATCAAAAAGAAAATGGGTAAACAAACTGTGGAATAGTAATGAAAAAGACTACTGCTGCTGCTGCTGCTGCTAAGTCACATCAGTCGTGTCTGACTCTGTGCGACCCCATAGACAGCAGCTGACCAGGCTCCGCCGTCCCTGGGATTCTCCAGGCAAGAACACTGGAGTGGGTTGCCATTTCCTTCTCCAATGCATGAAAGTGAAAAGTGAAAGTGAAAGTGAAGTCATGTCCGACGCTACTTCAAATAAAACTAATAGGCAATAAAAAAGATAAATCTTTGATAATGTATGACAGCATAAATTTTAAAATATGTATGATTTAAATGAAAGAAGACAGAAACACAAGAGCATATGGTGACAGAAATGTGAATTAACAGTTACCAAATAGATGTTGAGACTGAGAAAAGGAGATATGGGGGAACTTTCTAAAGTGATAGAAATGTATATTTTGATTGGATATTAATATTCACAGTTGCATATATTCCTCAAAGTTCAAATATAAATATTTTTCAGATTTATGTATTTTTCCATTTGTATTTTTTCAGTAAAGTTTTAAAAATATTATTAAAAGCAGAATGGCTTTTTAAAACAAAATAAAAATTTTAGAATTGTATTTACCTTTTCTCCACACAAAACTATTTTAACAGTTTTTATTTTAAGCTGACAGGTTGTTCCATTCAGCTGGTTGAAGTAGCTCAAGGCAGTAATATGAGTTTGGCATCCTTTTGCAACAAAGTAAAAAAGTGAGTGCTGCTATTTCATTCAACTTTGACATTTCTAGAATGTGCATGAATTTGTCTATCTTAACATCCTTGAACTGACTAATCTTGCATATAGAATGTTAAAGCTCTATAATTTTTAACATAGTTAAATGGATAAATTTATTACACAGTAGTTCATTAATCAACTTCTGGTATTGTTTCATTGTTTACAGTAAAATAATAAAAAATTTCCCCTGAAAATCTGCTAAAGATGAAAGTTTTATAACTTTGGGCTTGCTCATGCTGTTTGCTAATAGTTTGGTTTGCAGTAAATTAACTTCTCATTTAACTAGCACATAAGTGACTGACTTCTGTGGCTCTGTCCCAAACTAGCATGAATTTATCCTTCTTACCTGGAATATACTATTTAGAACAATGAGAATACCTTCTGCTTAATAACTCAATCTTACCCTGAATGGGCTGCCAGAATGCTGAATAAATGCATGGCTGTTTGTCCACTGAAAAACAAATTTGATCACTAAGGGATATTAACAAGAAATCGCAGATCCCCTTTTTGCTAACCTAAATAAAGAACTTATAAACGTAGATGCCTCCTTTTTAAAGACCAATCTCTCATTAATCAATGAAAATTTACATAATGCCATTTCTTCTTTTGCTCAGATTTCTGAAATTTTTGAAAAATTAGTGCACTTTCATTTTAATTATCTTGATTTTTATACTTTTTGGCTGTTTTAAGTGTAATAAATATACATATAAGTAAACATATTTATCACCTATAGCTGCTGCCTGCTGAATGATCATTTGGGATTAAAGATTTGAACCACTGATTTAGCCATTATCTTAAAAAGCTACCTGAATGCCTACTAACTAGTTCATGCATGAGAGAGATTCAAACAAAGAACAAGAAGAAAACTGAAAAGCAAGGTCAAGTTAAAAAGCCTTGTTACCATATTGGAAGAACCAAAGGGCACACACATACCAAAAAAAAAGCATTTCAAATCCATGAACCCATATTCAAACTTTAATTAACTTCTTGCTCCAGTTCACAGAAGAAAAATTTAAATGGCACTTTGGATTCCTAAATTAGGATCTTTAAAGATATCAATATTGATTCTTTCAAGAATAAGCTACCCACTGTAACAATCTGACAAGCACTGCCAGGAACTTGACACTTTAATAAAATTTAAGATGTGGTAATTTCTACTCTCGAAGCGTGAGAAATAGCTCTCTTCATATCACAAGGTAATACTTAGTATAGCTCCATCAAAAAACACTTATTAGTCTCTCCCATAACTTTTTTCCCCAAGAGAATTTAGTATGTATTTTTTGATGAAACCTTCTTAATAGTGACATAAAAATATTTTATGGGATGGTTTGTCAGTAGCTCATGGTACATTTTTAAACTCTTAGATGGAATTTTTCTCAATAGTTTCTTTCAAAGTAACCATAAGTACTAAAAAAAGACAACCAAACAATAATAAATGTTAAAGTAGTAAAAAAGAGGACAAAGGTTACATTTACACATTTACTTTTTTGTTTGCAATAATTTTTGTTGGCATGTACTCATATAAAATGAATTTATATATGCATAATTATTTTGTACACAAACACACTGTTCACGCAACAACAATTTTTTGAGGACCTACTATGCGCTGGTGTCCAAATACTTGCAAAAATATTTAGATATCCAAATATCCAAAGCTCTTTCATTCAAAAACAGACCAAATTGAATTTGAAAGACAAGTTTCTTAAGAGAGTCTCCAAACTTTCTGGTAAGCCATAGTAGAATGGATTTATATATCCAATTTCGTGTTTTTTCCTAATATTTAAATAACCATACCTAAAAATGCTGTTAACATTCCTGCTACATACCCTTCAAGAGGCTCTCTAATTTGTGGAATCTGGTTTCCTATTATGACATATTTTAAGCCATATATCTCAAGAAATGTAGTTTTATGATACAATAAAATATCATAGTGAGACAGGAGACAGACAGGTCCCAAGCTATGCAGCCGAAGTTTGTCCCCTGTAGACATATACTCCAAGATAAGAGTGAGAGAGGAGCTGAGCCCTACCCAGTTAAGAGATAAAAGACCCCATATTCCTCATTCTCGATGTCAAAGAGATCTCCCCAACTACACATGTGCAGGAAGGCTCCCTGAAGCTCAAAAAGGAAGGTGGTGCCAGGGCATAGTAGGTAATGTCAATATCCAATAGCACATTTGCTAAAATCCATCTTGGCTAACAGATGTGCCTACACCCACAGAAGGACCCTGAGATAAACCAAATACAGACTCGGAACCAGGTAAAGCAAGATGAATGGCCAAAGGAAACCCGGAAGAAACACCCCATAAAAGGGATTCAAACTCCTCTGAGGGCATGACTCTCAGCCCATCCATGTGCCTATCCACATGTGCTCTTTTCCTCCTAATAAACAATTTCTTTCCTTCACTACTTTCCATCTCTATGCGAAAATTCACTTCTACACATCTGATGGGCCAGGGCCTTGCCACTGGCCACTGATCACTGGTCACTGGGGGTCTAGTGGTTAGGATTCAGCGCTCTCACTGCCATGGCCTGACTTCAGTCTCTGACCCGGAACCGAAACCGTGCTTTAAGCTGCTGCAGGCAAAGGCCATCACAGAGCAACAGTCAGAGTCGCTCAGTTATACCCAACTCTTTGCAACCCCATGGACTATAGCCTGCCAGGCTCCTCTGTCCATGGAATTCTCTAGGCCAGAATATTGGAGTGGACAGCTGTTTCCTTCTCCAGGGAATTTTCCATCCCAGGGATCAAACCCAGTTCTCCTGCAATGCAGGCGAATTCTTTACTGTCTGAGTCACCAGAGCAATAGTACACAAAAAAGTTTTGGGCCCACAGTAGATGCTCAGTGAAGGTTTAGAAAAGAGAGTCATGAATTTACATTTTAAATTGAATCCTCCAAAATGGTAGAAGGTTAAATCATGCATGTAAGCATTGAGCAGTATCTTATCATATGGTTGAATGCTAGATCATCAAACTCCTCAATTCAGAAATGGAGTCCAAACCTTTGATGGAGGGTAAAAGAAGGAAGAGTGGCCTATATGTTTATCCTAAGTAGTGGTTCTTGAACTGTAGTAATATTGACTTATTTGGAAAACTGCTGGGAGAAAAAAATTGGGGTGGGGGTAGTAATCCTCCACTTACCTACTGAGTCAAAAACTTTGGGGATAGAATCCAGAAAACAAGATGATCCTTATGCATGCCAGGCCCATTGGATGAACATATACTTTTCCACTTGCGAGGTTCCTTAAAGAAGGGATGTTTTGGTAGAGTTTAAGGGTACAGAGATGGAGCTACCTCAGTGAGCCTATATTACTTTAATGCTGCATAAATTGTTAGGATGAATGTCAAGGATGTACTATATATGATATATTACACAGAATGCATAATTTTCATTCAGGAAAATTACTAGAAAGTTTAGGGTTCTGCAAAATTAACAAAAAAGGAAAAATAATCCAAGGCTTCATATTCATCATCAAAAGCATTTTAAATAGCTAGTTACAAATGTTATATTCTACATGTGGGCATAAAAATATAGCTCTACAGAGATTCAGCTATAATGATATATAATGATAATTATGATGCATTACATGCAACATTCAGAAAACGAAGATCATGGCATCCGGTCCCATCACTTCATGGGAAATAGATGGGGAAACAATGGAAACAGTGTCAGACTTCATTTTTTGAGACCGCAAAATCACTGCAGATGGTGACTGCAGTCATGAAATTAAAAGACGCTTACTCCTTGGAAGAAAAGTTATGACCAACCTAGATAGCATATTCAAAAGCAGAGACATTACTTTGCCGACTAAGGTCTGTCTAGTCAAGGCTATGGTTTTTCCTGTGGTCATGTATGGATGTGAGAGTTGGACTGTGAAGAAAGCTGAGTGCTGAAGAATTGATGCATTTGAACTGTGGTGTTGGAGAAGACTCTTCAGAGTCCCTTGGACTGCAAGGAGATCCAACCAGTCCATTCTGAAGGAGATCAGCCCTGGGATTTCTTTGGAGGGGATGATGCTAAAGCTGAAACTCCAGTACTTTGGCCATCTCATGTGAAGAGTTGACTCATTAGAAAAGACTCTGATGCTGGGAGGGATTGGGAGCAGGAGGAGAAGGGGATGACCGAGGATGAGATGGCTGGATGGCATCACTGACTCGATGGACGTGAGTCTGAGTGAACTCCGGGAGTTGGTGATGGACAGGGAGGCCTGGCGTGCCGCGATTCATGGGGTCGCAAAGAGTCGGACACGACTGAGCGACTGAACTGAACTGAACATGCATGTATTGCTTTACATTCTACAAAAGTCTTTTATATGCCTTTTCTCACATAAAACTTTAAAGTAGATATAAATATCCTCATTTGTGCAAACAAAGAATATGGTCAAATAACTTGCCTCTGACCATGAAACTACTGAATAAGAGAGTCAGGGTTCAAACTCAAGGCTCCTGGCTCCAAGGAAAAACTATTTTGCAGTTCTCTGACTCTGACACAGCAAATAATTGTGCAGAATGTACAAATGACTTCTGAGCTCAATTATTTATACAAAATCCAAATATTTGTGTAAAATCCAAATTTTAAAGAAAATGAGCTGCCAAGAATTGTACTTACCGATATGACACAAACAAGAGAATTTAACCATCAATAAATGAATAAATAACAAATGAGTGACTTCTGGCTTGAGAAAGGCACGAGTTCAAGCTTCAGAGGAAATGTCAGTGAAGCAATAGTCATTGTTCAGGGTGAATTTTCATATTTTATGAATGACAATGTATTCCTTTTTCATCAGCAAAATGGGTTTATTTGGAAGAAGCAAAAAATTACACTTTGGGTCATGTAATTATGGAAAACCACAGGCAACTCCCAGTAAAGCAAAGGAGAGGAAAACTTTCATAAAGGAGAAGGGGAAGTTGGGAGGGGCTATTACAAAAGTCCATCAGAGGCAAAGGGAGTTTTCCATTAGAGTGGCTTTTCATTGGCTGACTTGTGACAGTCTCTCACTGACTGAGTTGTGGCCAGGCAAGGAAAATCTTTTCTCTTGGAAATCTGGAAAATGGTATTATCCCCCATGGGATTGTCGGGCATTAGCCATCAGGCAGGTCTAATGAAATTTCTTTCTATGCTGTCACAAAATTCCTTTTCCAAGTCTGCTTGGCTGGCTGTGTAGTTGTGCACTGGCAAAAAGTTTTCCACTCAATAAAGCATTTAGAAGCATTTGTGGAACCCCTTTCATGTTCATGGACTGTGTTTAGTGATGATGGGATACAAAAATGAATATATCATAGTGTGTGTGTGTGTGTGTGTGTGTGTGCCTGGTGGGATACAAAAACGAAGGCAATATAGTGTGTGTGTGTGTGTGTGTGTGTGTGTGTGCATTTGTGGGAAAGAAGGCAGCAATAGCAACTGTTCCTCTCTTGTTTTTGCTGGACAATATATTCCTAATTGCTTCAAATGAGATGCACCAGAGAAAATTTAAAGACCAGACATTTACAGTTATTTTTGGTTTAACTGTAATCCTTACCAAGCTACCCTAGCTAACAGCACTGTACCACGAATCAGCTGCTGGCTACTTTCCTATATTAAATCTTCTATTGCAAACCCTGCAAGAAGTTTCTTGCAATTTTGTCCTAAGTACTTTTTCACATATGTTTTTCAGAATAAGAGAATCATATCATGCCGCTGACATGGATTCCAATTCTGGGAAGATTTGGAGCATGACTACAGCATTTCCATATAAGCTCTTTTCTAATACTAAGTTTAATATAAATATTTTTACTGATAACTCAACAAAAGGACTTCATTTTATCCCATGTGGTAAGCAATCTTGCAAATGAGTATAAAAATCTACCTAAAAGCTGGTATGAGCTGCCTAGCCTTGAGCCCACAGTCTGAAGTCATTAAGAGAAGCAGTGTTAGCTAGTATTTTGCCCTGAAGTGAAGTAACAGGAAAGCAGTTGGAAATCTTTTAACATTTACTTAGCTATTGTTTCAAAGAACTCTCTCCATAGCTCACCCCAGGACACCTTATTTTCCTACTATGAAATAGCAAGTATAGCAAGTTTTTAGCATATTAAAAATAAAAGCTAAATTTCAGAAAGATTCTAGAGAAAGGCTACATGTAAGTGGAAATGGCTGTTCTTATCCTTTAGAAACAACTGTTTTATTCAAAAGTAAATGGAAGATGGAATAGACATTGATACACAGCCTGTATCTTCAGAGTAAGAACTGTAATAGTCCTGTCAGTCCAGTATAGTTAGCAGATCCACTGAATCAGTCTCTGCAGATGGATCCCAGGTATCTATCTTATTAAACTCACCAGATGATTCTTATTCCCTCAAGTTTTAGAATCTCTTTAAGTTGTTTAATATTTATTTCACTGTTACAGTCAACCTTTTTGCAAAACAATTTTCTTCTTCAAACAACCTTTGTTGCTACTAAGTGTCTACCTATCAATTGCTGTTTCTTGACAAATTATTGTTGTTCAGTTGCTAAGTGATGTCTGACTCTTTGCGACCCCATGGATGGCAACATATCAGGCTCCCTTGTCCTTCACTATCTCCTGGAGTTTGCTCAAACTCATATCCATTGAATCGGTGATGCCATCCAACCATCTTCTCCTCTGTTGTCCCCTTCTCCTCCTGTCTTCAATCTTTCCTGGCATCAGGGTCTTTTTGGCTCTTCACATCAGATGGCCAAAGTTACTGGAGATTCAGCTTCAGTATCAGTCCTTCCAATGAATAGTCAAGGTTGATTTCAATTTTTTCATTGAAGAAGAAGTGTTAGTTACTCAGTCATGTCTGACTCTTTGTAACCTCATGGACTGTAGTTTCATTATGATTACTAGATTTTGTTGTTGTTGTTGTTGTTCTTCTTCTTCTTCCTTTCTTACTCTACCTAAGGCTCCAAGTTAGTACAGATGACTACAAACATAACAATATTATGTAGGAGTATTAGGATTATCTGGTTCGAAACTAACAGAAACCAACTCCTGCTGATATAAGTTAAATAAAATTTTTTTAAGGATTCCAGGTATTTCTTTAGCATTTAGGAGTAGGAATTCAGAAAACATTTGGGAAGAAAATCTGATGTACAAGCAGTCCAAAATTCCTGTATGTCTCTCACCTTATCTCCTCTCTGTATAACTGTCTCTTGTGTTTCTCTTACTTTCTGCTGACTCATTTCCCTTACTTTTCTGAATCACGTGGAAAGCCAGGCTCAAGCTTAAATGTTATTTGGCCAGCTACCTTAAGAAAGTTCAATCTCTAAAGAAAGTTCAATCTGTTGGATCTGTTACCAAACTCATGTTTGCCTGCTCACTGCTAAAAACCAATAATCAGGAGGAATTATTGAAGGTGCTTTAATCAGAAAAGCTGGCAATCTGTGGATGGTGTGGAGAAGATGGACTCATGCCCCACTCCAAAGATTCTGCTCAGCCCTGACAGTTTTTAAAGGGAAACAAGTGGGGGAAGAATCTCAGTGACTCGTAGAGGCAGAAGGCTGGGTTCTGCGTTGTTCTCTGTTCTGTGCAGGTTGACTGATTCTCTTCAGATGTAATCTTGCCTGTGGGACATGTCTGCAGGATCGCTAATGGGGTGGGGGCGGTGTTGCTCTAGAGAATTAATCATCCTTTAGCTACTTAATTCTTCATCTTACTTCTTTTTATCTCAGAAAAGAATCAACAGGTTAATTAGGTTCTTTCAAGGTTACAGGGGAACAGAAATGGGCAAAGAGAAAAGGGGCAAAAGATCTGCTTTCAGATCCACGTCCCGATTTCTGAAAGCAGGTTCTGATTGGACCACCAAGGTCAATGCAGTGTTGCAACTTGATCCAATCAGAATGATATCTGAGTAATGCTGACTTCAGTGGCTGGAGAAGAAGAAAGAATTATGAACTAAGGAAACTATTCCTGATCTTCCAGTTTATAATATTTAATTTCCAAAATTGGATTTGGCAAGCCAGAGGCCATTTTTGACTTTTACAAGCAGTTTCAGTAAAGTGATTAGGTCATTGTATTAAGTGTTAGAAATGTACGGTGGTAAAGAGGATGTCTGTGGCCTCAAAGATACTAAGAGTGCTTATAAAAAGGAGGAGGTGGAAGGGATGGATTAGGAGAAGGAGGAAAAAGTAGAGGAGGAGACAAGACACATTTATGAAAATATACAGAGTAGTGTATGCTACTCTTAGGAGAAAAACTTTTCCTCTGCCCATTTAAATTTGAAGTGGGATAGGACTGTGACATAATTGACAATAGACAGATTAACAAGACAAAAGACAAGATTTCTTTACACAGTCATTAACGAGCATAATATAAAAATGTGTGCAGGGGGAGGTATTTAAAGTTTCAGCTAGAAAAAACAATAATTATATATCTTTTTATGCTAGTGGATGGGCAGTCTGTCTCCTTCCTGAAATTTGCAGGAAGCTCTCTCAGAAGGAAATTAATAGCACCTGTATTATGAGACTTGGCTTTATTCAGTAAGAAAAGTACAGATAAGATTTCAAATGTTTTCATTTTAAAGTAATTTTTACACCAAAACTGTGATCCCTTCGCTACTTTATATTAGTGCTTTACTAATAATATAGACAGAGGATGAGATGGCTGGATGGCCGACTTGATGGACATGAGTTCGGGTGAACTTCGGGAGTTGGTGATGGACAGGGAGGCCTGGTGTGCTGCAATTCATGGGGTAGCAAAGAGTTGGACATGACTGATCAACTGAACTGAACTGAACTGAATAACATAGATGTACTCTAAAGAATAAAAATATGAAGAGCATTTCAAGAATGACTATTAAAAACCAGAAGCTGTTGCTAGAAACTTATGGAATAAAGAAATCTAAACAGAAAGAGTAGACAGTGAGAGATTCTCATCCAAAGAGAATTCTGTTTCCCCCAGAGTGAGAAAATAGAATCCTTCTGGAGGAGCAGGTGTTTTGAACAAGGTCGTCTCTGCTTCTACAATCTTCAGCTATCACTTCAGTGAAGAAGATTCCCTGTCCTTTTTTCCAACTCCAAAGTTATTCTAAAGGCAGTGTCTTTACTTTCTAGATTTAAATGATACATAGCTGGAACTGTATTAGGAAGTCATTTGTGACCTGTAAAGTGGTAGAAGTCAGTTTGCAAAGATTAAAGAGTAATAGAGAACTATTGGCAGAAGTTATGTACTCTTTAAAGAAATTTGGCAGTAATGAGAAGGTATAAATTAAATAAATAAATAAGATACTATCCTTAAGGGAATATAATGGAAGAGGAGTGATTTTATTGGAATATTAAATAGAAAAAGATTATTTTAAAGAAAAGACAAAAGCATCTTTAGAGGGGGGAATATTACATAAGAGAAGGGCTTTAAATTGATGGAACTAGAAACCAGTGATGGAAGAATCATATGTGAAGAAGTTAGATTTAATAAAAAGCAGTGATACTCCAGCTCACTGGAAAAGACCCTGATGCTGAAAAGATTGAGTATAGAAGAAGAAGGGGATGACACAGGATGAGATGGTTGGATGGCATCATCAACTCAATGGACATGAGTCTGAGCAAACTCCAGGAGATAGTGAAGGACAGGGAAGCCTGGTGTGCTGCAATCCATGGGGTCCCAAAGAATTGGACATGACTTAGCGCTAAGCAAAACAACAGTGATTCTTTTATATCAAAAGACATGTAAAGGGATCGAGAAGGATGCATAAAAACTAGATTTAAGCTGCAAAGTAGCATAATTTAAAAAATCACGAATGGATCTTTGCCTTTTCAATATGGTAGGCAATATGGTCAACAGATTGAGAAGGGTTCTATGAAGTTGGCAACTATGAGAAACTGGAAAAAGGATCATATTAGCTGCCAAATTGAAGATATAGGTATAAAATTTACTTAAGATAAACCATGGTACTTGTTGGCTTACAATATGGATGAAAAGTTTAACTTACAGATGCTTAACTATTTGGCTTCAAGGAGAAAAATGGTAATTTCAGATACAGACATGCTGAATTTGAAGTGATAATGAGACATCCAAGGAGTAACATGAGTTAGTAGTAGAAGACATGACACCAAAGCACAGAAGAGGAGTAACAGCTAGAAACTAGCTTATGGAGTCCTTCATGTAAACTGAAACAACTGACTGGAGTGAAATAATGAATGCATACATACTACAAAATAGCCTGGGCCATACAGTCTTGGAAATGGGAAAGTCAAATTAATTAAAATAAACTGGAGACTTTGGAAATATTTCCCTGCCATTTTACATTGGCCATGCTCTCCCCTTCTTTTCAAAGCCTTTCCAGTCTTGATTTTGCTTGTGGCTATATTTTCCTCTAGCTTCAATTCATAATATTTCAGTCAATATTACCAAGCAGTAGCACATATAAGACACTCTCTCCTATGTCAGGGCATTTCTGTAATCTCTACTTCCCTGATGAGCACTATCGTTTGTTTCTCTAAACATTTTATTGATAACAGCTTGATCTCCCATAAAATGCACTTTAAAATCCAACATTATATGCTTCCATTTTTCCTTCATGGCAAGTTCAATAATACCACTTATACTATGTTTTGTAAGCCAGTATGTGACAAAAACCTTTCCCAATGGTTTGGCGGTAAAAGAAGTCACATCAATGTAGACATATAAGCAAAACTCAACTTCAGTTCAGTTCAGTTCACTCAGTCATGTCCGACTCTTTGAGACCCCATGAATTGCAGCACTCCAGGCCTCCCTGTCCATCACCAACTCCTGGAATTCACTTCAAACTCATGTCCATCGAGTCAGTGATGCCATCCAGCCATCTCATCCTCTGTCATCCCCTTCTCCTCCTGCCACCAATCCCTCCCAGCATCAGAGTCTTTTCCAATGAGTCAACTCTTCACATGAGGTGACCAAAGTACCAGAGTTTCAGCTTTAGCATCATTCCTTCCAAAGAACACCTAGGACTGATCTCTTAGAATGGACTGGTTGAATCTCCTTGCAGTCCAAGGGACTTCTCCAACACCACAGTTCGAAAGCATCAATTCTTTGGCACTCAGCTTTCTTCACAGTCCAACTCTCACATCCATACATGACTACTGGAAAAACCATAGCCTTGACTAGATGGACCTTGGCAAAGTAATGTCTCTGGCTTCTTAATATGCTATCTAGGTTGGTCATAACTTTCCTTCCAAGGAGTAAGCGTCTTTTAATTTCATGGCTCCAATCACCATCTGCAGTGATTCTGGAGCCACAAAAAATAAAGTCTGACACTGTTTCCACTGTTTCCCCATCAATTTCCCATGAAGTGATGGGACCAGATGCCATGATCTTCATTTTCTGAACGTTGAGCTTTAAGCCAACTTTTTCACTCTCCTCTTTCACTTTCATCAAGAGGCTCTTTAGTTCTTCTTCACTTTCTGCCATAAGGGTGGTGTCATCTGCATATCTGAGGTTATTGATATTTCTCCCGGCAATCTTGATTCCAGCTTGTGCTTCTTCCAGCCCAGCGTTTCTCATGATGTACTCTGCATAGAAGTTAAATAAGCAGGGTGACAATATACAGCCTTGAGTAAGTGCAACTGAGGATTTTCAGTATGCTGTTCAAATCTTCAGTAAGGATCATCAGTACAATCTGTTGTACCTACTTTCATTTAAGATCACATTGAAAGCATTTTTGGCTCTGTGTGCTTGGCCCCTCAGTCGTGTCCAACTCTCTGCAGTCCCATGGATTGTAGCCCAACAGGTTCCTCTGTCCATAATTTCTAACTATTATCATATATGATAATAAATGAATCCGTCTTTAGCATCTATAAATACAAAATATTTCATAGGCAAACATAATTAAATGGTATATGTGTATCACTATGGGGGGATATTGTAGAATGTGAATATGAGACAGCGAAGGGTTTTTACCCTATAATATGCTGACACTTTTGAGTCCTAGGGAAGATGAATAAAAAGAGCACATGTCCTTCAAGGTTATTATAATGCTGTCCAAGACAGAATCTGGGGTGATTCTATACAGGAAAAGAAGAACGATAAGGTGTGAAGACTCCGAATTATTAAGAGCACCAGCTTTGGAAGCTGCCATATTTGGGTTAGACTCCTGGCTTGCCACCTAGCATTCACTCTATAATCTCTTTGGCATCTCTCAAATCTCTAAGGATAACCACAGTAGGACATTTTTTTTTTTAATGCAGGAGCTACCATTACCAAAGTTTTCAGAATGAGAAATGAAATACCTAGCTCTGTTAGATTATATAGAGACAGAGTGATCAAAGAAAATGCAAAGAATACTTTTAAAAAAATCTCCAAATATAATTAGATTAGTAACTGTGATGTATATCATTTTAATTCCTCTTGATGGAGCTAGACAGTTATAACAGTTCATAATGCATGCATCATTTTTTGGTCTCAAAATCTTTTACTTAGCCAATATATAATGTGCTCTTATTAACACTTTCTTATTCAATCTTGTTTTTAGCTAATTATCTTGTCAAAGACCTAATTGCAGAAATTCTACATTTTTGCACAAATGACCAGTTATTCCCCAGAGATCATCTTTTAAGTATATGTGGCCATGAAGAATTTTTACAAAAGTAAGTATCTTATTAAGGTAAATTTTGATCATTGTTAATCTATATTAAGCAACATTTCTTTCTTTGCTTTTAATCAGACTGTGCAAATACTCTATTCATAATCAGTTTTGCTCACTTAAAGGTGAATTTAAAATTTTGTGTCAAACTAACTGTCTTATTCTTGGTTTGACTTTATATTTTGTATATATATGGCAATGTGTATTTAAGTGACCTGTAACTAGGGTGACCAACTATCTCAGTCTGTTCAGACTGAGGCTGCTCCACAGACATGGGACTTTCAGTTCTGAAATCAAGAAAATCTTGGGCAACAAAAGTTATCTTATTTGTGACAAAGCTTAGTAGGACTGATCACAATTTAAACAATAAATTTTTTGCAATAAGTAATTTTTTTGACTCAGAAAAATATTAGCATGCTGTTTAAATACATTTCAAAATCACAGAGTGTTTGAGTATGACAATTATAATATTTTCATAAAAGACTAAGTTTTAAAATACTTTCTTCAATTTTTTACTTAGGGAGCTCAGTAAAATAATTAGAAAAGTCTATTCTCATGTATGTCAGCTGCATATACTTATTTGATAGAGAAAAAAAAAACAAAAAACCTTAACTCTTCTTAATGTACCACAATAACTATCGTCTTAAAGTTCCCTAAAGACCAAATTTGAAAATATAACACAACCTTAAGAAAGGAAATACTAATATTTATCTCCTGCTATTGCGTTATTTCTCTCCTGGTATTTATATTTCCTCATTGTGTTTCTATAAGTACCTAAAGATTGACAACATTTTTGCTTCATATTTCTTTTGAGACACCCATTGTCACTGTCATTGCTATTCCACCATGAATATGCTTGAAAATATCTTATGGGTGATTTTCCTTTATTGTACAATGTTAACTGTGAATGATTTTTAAGACTGATTATTCTCCTTTCTTTGTTCCCAGTTACAACAAAATTGTTTTGTTCTTTTTTCTTTTAATATAAACATAATAGATTTTTTTAGTGTTTTATGTTATTTTATTAAAATTCATTTACCTGGGTTTATTAAGATAGGAAAGTTGCCAAGTATTAGTGTAGGTTAATTAGAGTTAGTTTTTATCTAATGGAAATTGAAGGATATGTACATAACTGGAATTTGCTTACTATTTAAGAATAATAGCGTATCAGGACTGATATGACTACTTTAATAAGCAGAATATTCTTACTATTCTTTCTAATAGCTAAAGGAATATGTATTTCATTCATTTTTTTTCATGTATTCCCATGTAATTTATCTTAAAAATACATCCTTAAAGATTTGGATATCTGTTTTTATTTCTCTGTAGAGGCAACACAGGAAACATGTAATAAGTTAATGATGCAATAAGTAATAATTCAAACACTAACAGTTAGAGTATTACAATTCATCTGAATTACCTAACTAATTTTGATTGCAATGATAATATTAAAATAATAGTCATCATTTATCAAGTGCTAATGATGCCCCTGTCTCAAATTAGGGAAACATCTAAGTCTCATAAGACATCAAGAGATAGATACCATCAGATCAGTTCAGTTCAGTCACTCAGTCATGTCCGACTCTTTGCGACCACATGAATTGCAGCATGCCAGGCCTCCCGTCCATCACCAACTCCTGGAGTTCACTCAAACTCATGTCCATCAAGTCGGTGATGCCATCCAGCCATCTCATTCTCTGTTGTCCACTTCTCTGCCTGCGACCAATCCCTCCCAGCATCAGAGTCTTTTCCAATGAGTCAGCTCTTCACATGAGGTGGCCAAAGTACTGGAGTTTCAGCGTAAGCATCATTCTTTCCAAAGAACACTCAGGACTGATCTCCTTTAAAATGGACTGCTTGGATCTCCTTGCAGTCCAAGGGACTCTCAAGAGTCTAAACCAACACCACATTTCAAAAGCATCAATTCTTTGGCACTCAGCATTCTTCACAGTCCAACTCACACATCCATACATGACCACTGGAAAAACCATAGCCTTGACTAGATGGACCTTTGTTGGCAAAGTAATGTCTCTGCTTTTGAATATGCTATCTAGGTTGGTCATAACTTTTCTTCCAAGGAGTAAGCGTGTTTTAATTTCATGGCTGCAATCACCATCTGCAGTGATTTTGGAGCCCAAAAAAATAGTCTGAACTGTTTCCACTGTTTCCCATGGAGTGATGGACCAGATGCCATGATCTTCATTTTCTGAATGTTAAGCTTTAAGCCAACTTTTTCACTCTCCTCTTTCACTTTCATCAAGAGGCTTTTTAGTTCCTCTTTACTTTCTGCCATACGGGTGGTGTTATCTACATATCTGAGGTCACTGATATTTCTCCCTATAATCTTGATTCCAGCTTGTGCTTCTTCCAGCCCAGCATTTCTCATTATATACCCTGCATAGAAGTTAAATAAGCAGGGTGACAATATACAGCCTTGACGTACTCCTTTTCCTATCTGGAACCAGTCTGTTGTTCCATGTCCAGTTCTAACTGTTGCTTCCTGACCTGCATATAGGTTTCTCAAGAGTCAGGTCAGGTGGGCTGGTATTCCCATCTCTTGAAGAATTTTCCACAGTTCATTGTGATCCACACAGTCAAAGGCTTTGGCCTAGTCAATAAAGCAGAAAAAGATGTTTTTCTGGAACTCTCTTGCTTTTTCCATGAACCAGCAGATGTTGGCAATTTGATCTCTGGGTCTTCTGCCTGTTCTAAAACCAACTTGAACATCTGGAAGTTCATAGTTCATGGATTGCTGAAGCCTGGCTTGGAGAATTTTGAGCATTGCTTTACTAACATGTGAGATGAGTGCAATTTTGTGGTTGTTTGGGCAATTTTTGGCATTGCCTTTCTTTGGGATTGGAATGAAAACTGACCTTTTCCAGTCCTGTGGCCACTGCTGAGGTTTCCAAACTTGCTGGCATATTGAGTGCAGCACTTTCACAGCATCATCTATTAGGATTTGAAACAGCTGAACTGCAATTCCATCACCTCCACTAGCTTTATTTTTAGTGATGCTTTCTAAGGCCCACTTGACTACACATTCCAAGATGTCTGTCTCTAGGTGAGTGATCACACCATCATGATTATCTGGGTCATGAAGATCTTTTTTGTACAGTTCTTCCGTGTATTCTTGCCACCTCTTCTTAATATCTTCTGCTTCTGTTAAGTCCATGCCATTTCTGTCCTTTATCGAGCCCATCTTTGCATGAAATGTTCCCTTGGTATCTCTAGTTTTCTTGAAGAGATCTCTAGTCTTTCCCATTCTGTTGTTTTCTTCTATTTCTTTGCATGGATCGCTGAGGAAGGCTTTCTTATTTCTTCTTGCTATTCTTTGAAACTCTGCATTCAGATGCTTATATCTTTCCTTTTCTCCTTTGCTTTTCGCTTCTCTTCTTTTCACAGCTATTTGTAAGGACTCCACAGACAGCCATTTTACTTGTTTGCATTTCTTTTCCATGGGGAGGGTCTTGATCCCTGTCTCCTGTACAATGTCACGAACCTCATTCCATAGTTCATCAGGCACTCTATCAGATCTAGTCCCTTAAATCTATCTCTCACTTCCATTGTATAATTATAAGGGATTTGATTTAGGTCATACCTGAAAGATCTAATGGTTTTCCTACTTTCTTCAATTTAAGTCTGAATTTGGCAATAAGGAGTTCATGATCTGAGCCACAGTCAGCTCCCGGTCCTGTTTTTGCTGACTGTATAGAGCTTCTCCATCTTTGGCTGCAAAGAATATAATCAACCTGATTTCGGTGTTGACCATCTGGTGATGTCCATGTGTAGAGTTTTCTCTTGTGTTATTAGAAGAGGGTGTTTGCTATGACCAGTGCGTTCTCTTGGCAAAACTCTATTAGCCTTTGTCCTGCTTCATTCTGTACTCTTAAGGCCAAATTTGCCTGTGACTCCAGGTGTTTCTTGACTTCCTACTTTTGCATTCCAGTCCCCTATGATGAAAAGGACATCTTTTTTGGGTGTTAGTTCTGAAGGTCTTGTAGGTCTTCATAGAACCATTGAACATTAGCTTCTTCAGCATTACTGGTTGGGGCATAGAATTGGATTACTGTGATACTGAATGTTTTGCCTTGGAAACGAACAGAGGTCAGTCTGTCATTTTTTTGATTGCATCCAAGTACTGCATTTCAGACTCTTTTGTTGACCAGGATGGCTACTCCATTTCTTCTAAGAGATTCCTGCCCACAGTAGTAGATATAATGGTCATCTGAGTTAAATTCACCCATTCCAGTGCATTAGTTCGCTGATTTCCTAGAATGTCAACATTCACTTTTGCCATCTCCTGTTTGACCACTTCCAATTTGCCTTGATTCATTGACCTAACATTCCAAGTTCCTATGCAATATTGCTCTTTACAGCATCGGGCCTTGCTTCTATCACCAGTCACATCCACAACTGGTTATTGTTTTTGCTTTGGCTCCATCCCTTCATTGTTTCTGGAGTTATTTCTCCACTGATCTCCAGCAGCATATTGGGCACCTACCGACCTGGGGAGTTCCTCTTTCATTATCCTATCATTTTGCCTTTTCATACCGTTCATGGGTTCTCAAGGCAAGAATACTGAAGTGGTTTGCCATTCCCTTCTCCAGTTGACCACATTCTGTCAGACCTCTCCACCATAACCTACCTGTCTTCGGTGGCCCCACGGGCATGGCTTAGTTTCATTGAGTTAGACAAGGCTGCGGACGTGTGATTAGATTGACTAGTTTTCTGTGGTTATGGTTTCAGTGTGATAGATACCATAATGATCCATTTTACAGATGGGCAATCTAAGACTTTCATCAAGGTTACACAACTAGGAAGTTGGTAGGGTCAAGCCTGAACTCAAACTCAGGATTGGCTATCTGCATAACCTTGGCTCTTAACTATAAAACAACACTAAAAGAGCTCTTGAGTGAGACCCAGAAAATAGCTAATGGTTCTTCATGCTGGAGCATGGGGTGGAAAATATTTGCAGTTTTGCAGAGGTCTACAGGATAGGTGTGCAGGAATTACAGTACTCCAATTCAACACCTACTGGGCACACAGGTGTGCAAGTGATCTGGTTTATCATTGAGACACAAACATGATTTAAAAATATAATGTTTGCCTTCTTCCTTGATTAAGGAATTCATAAAACTATGTAATTAGTTATTACAAAGTCCTTTTGTAAGGGCAGTATTAGTTGGTTTTTGTTTTTGTTTTTTTTTTTTTCAGTATTAGTTTTTGTATATACCAACTACTTGCAGGGCAAAAAGAGACATGGATTAACAGCAAGAATAATGAAATGGTGCAAAAGAAAGTCAATGAGTAATTTGTATTTAAAGGGTAAATACTGAGGAGAGAAATCAGTACTGTATGACAAAATGATAACAGCTTTGGAATATATAAAATGTACATAAATTTTTAAAGAAATAATTATCAAGATAAAAAATGAGCTAAGAATGTGACTGGCAATTCAGTGAACAAGAAAGTATTTAGTGTTTAACTAATAACAAACATGCAGTTAAAACAATGAGATGCCATCTTTGCTCAACAAGTCGTTAAAATATTTATTATGATGAAATTCAGAGGGAAAAATGGACAAAATCCAGAAAGCTGCTGGGAATTTAAACAGATAGAGCACTCTCTAAAGTGAATTTTGTCAAA
The DNA here is from genome assembly GCF_023091745.1 of Budorcas taxicolor. Classification (NCBI taxonomy): domain Eukaryota; kingdom Metazoa; phylum Chordata; class Mammalia; order Artiodactyla; family Bovidae; genus Budorcas; species Budorcas taxicolor. The sequence continues at coordinate 135,340,439 of NC_068914.1, read as the reverse complement.
AATGTGTCAGACATCTATAGAAATATGTCAAGAACATACCTGTGTTCCAGCAATTCTGCTTCTACAAATATTTCTAAAGAAACAACCATAATTGTCCAAAAAAGACTTACAAAATACTACAGTCACCATAGAATAATTTCTAATAGTAATAAAAAAACTAAATCTCCATCAGTATTCAACAAGTGATAAAATAATTTCATTATATAGTTTCATTATATATAAAATAATATCATTATATATATAGTTCATTATATATAATTTTATATTATATATTCATTATATATATAATAATTTCATTATATTAATTTATAAATTAATAGAAAATACAGTATCATAAATCTTGATATGAAAACATGTATATCCCTGATGGCTCAGATGGTAAAACATCTGTCCACAATGTGGTAGACCCAGGTTCAATCCCTGGGTTGGGAAGATCCCTTGGAAAAGGGAACGGCAATCCACTCCAGTATTCTTGACTGGAGAATTCCATGGACAGAGAAGCCTGGCCAGCTATAGTCCATGAGGCCGCAAAGAATCGTACATGACTGAGTGACTAACATGCATACATATCATCCTTTTTAAGGGTAAAAAGATATATTTTCAAACCATATTTTAATATATTAATGTATACTACTATTTGGAAAATAGAAATCCTACATATGAAAATGTAATCCTATACAATAAGTGAGATCTTATACACTAAAATGCTAGAGTAGCTATTCCTTGAAAAAGAACTACAATAAAGATAATATTTATTCTTTTTTTACTTACAAAACATCAACAATAGGCATGTCTTTTTTGCTATCAGGAGATTAAGGAAATAAATTATTCTGGAGAGTGGGAGAAGTATTTAAGTGATCATATGAATAACAACATATGCTTAAAAGAGGGTTGGAAACGAGTTAGAAGAACATATGAAAGATGACAGAGTTTAACCTAAAGTATTAGCGGTGGGGCTAAACAGGAAGTATTAAATCCCTGGGGTATTAAAACTGTGGAATTAGTGGAACTTGGCAAATAAATGTGTGATGATTGAAATACAAACACACAATGTGAGAGCTGTGAGTTACAGTATTTGGGGGGGATTATGAGCTTCCCAAGTGGTGCAGTGTTAAAGAATCTACTTGCCAAGCAGGAAACATGGATTCTATCCCTGTGTCGGGAAGAGCCCCTGGAGAAGTGAATAGCAACCCAGTCCAGTATTCTTGCTTGGAAAATTCCATGGTGGGCTACAGTCCATGGAGTCACAAAGAGTCAGACATGACTGAGTGACTGAGCATGCACACAGGCACTGAGGACTGCAGCCAATAGGCAGCCTCTCAGCTAGCTTGGAGGAACTGCTCTGAAGAGTTAAGATGAGATTAGTTTATACATGATCTTGGAGAAGGGATGCATGCAATCGAACACACATCTTGGTGGAAGACTACTGTTATTCAGGAAGCACAGATATATCTTCAAGACTTCAGAACATACCTAAGTATGGGAAGATGCAAGAAATTGGGTTCATAAACTTTCTCCTGAAACCCAGTTTTCTTAGAGCACAGAGTGCCTCCTTCCTATCCCTTCTCTGAAGTCCTTTCAGGGTGTGGAGGTCAGCAACTGCAGTCGCTAGTGACTCAACCCTGGTAGAGCCAGATGGTGAGTGACATTCTGTAGGGTATAAAATAATTAATCAAGTTAGAAACATCCTGAGTATGTGAGTGCCAAGGGGCATCTGATATTGAGAAAACAGCTCAGATTTAGGGAAATCTGGCATGGATTAAGGAATCATTGGCACTAAGAGGAAATGGAAGTCTTAGAGATACATGCAACTGTGTAAGGAAAGTGACAAAAGAAAGGATCTTGAGAACATTAATATATCAAAGATGAAAGGAGGAAGAGGAACAGAAAAAGCAAACTGGAAAAAAGCAATTTAAATTGTATGATACTTTGGAAAACTTGCCTTTCACAAGAAGGAAAGAGAAATTTGAATTATTAAGCAAATATAGCATCATACTGGAAATAAATTAAATGAGGATTGATAAATCATCATTAAGTTTGGCAACTAACAAATTAGTTGATTCAAATAAGAACAAGTTTCATAAAAAGGAGAAGAAAAAAGCAAGATTGCAATCAGCTAAGGAGAAAGGAAGGTGTTAAAAAGAAACTCAAGCAGACTACTCTCTTAGAAGTAACGTGTGGTGATAAAAGACTGGGGGAAAATGGGGTTTTAGATGCTGAGAATCAGTCTGGAGATTTGGGGAATGTGGATAAGAGAGATACTGAAAATATTCATAAGATGAAGGGAAAGAACTGATGAAGAAGGAAACACTGAGGGCAGAGAATGTATCAGTTGTGAGGTGTTGTGAGAGCATGGGAACAGATCAAGAAGACAGATGAATATACCTGTGGCTGATCCATGTCGATGTATGGCAGAAACCAACACAATATTGTAATTATCCTTCAGCTAAAAATAAATAAAGAAAAAAAAGTCATACACACAAAAAAGAAGACAGAGAAAAGGTGAGCAATGCCTTGAAGGAGGACCTTCCCTTCCCAGAAAGACCAACAGGAGCTCAAATGAATATTAAATTAAAAAATTAATAGTCAGAAAGATAACTATGCATTTGAAAAACTGAATCTCTGATAAAAGCAGGAATGCATAAGGAAGTTGCATCGAAATGAGAATAATAATTATAACAATAAAAACAAGAAGAAAGTCTACTTATAAAAGCCTCTAATGGGTCTTCCCCTGTGGCTCAGTGAGGTAAAGAATCTGCTATCAATGCAGGAGACATGGGGTTTGATCCCTTGTCAAGGAAGATCCCACACACCATGGAGCAACTAAGTCCATGTGACACAAATACTGAGCCTGTGCTCTAGAGCCCATGAGCCATAACTGCTGAGCCCATGCATCCTGGAGTCCATACTCCACAAGGGAAGCCACCATAATGAGAAGTCTGTGCACTACGACTAGACAGTAGCCCCCTGCTCGCTATAACTAGAGAAAAGCCCACACAACAGAAAGAGAGACCCAACACAGCCAAAAATTTAAAATAAATAAATGAATGTTTTTAAAAGCCTCTTATGAGCAATTAATAAAATTTTCACATGTAATACCATTTGTTTCCATATAAGAAAAGTATGATTATTCCCATGTTAACATGCGGAAAATGAGGCTAAAAGAAATTGACTGACTCCCTGAAGTTCAGAAAATCATAAGCAGCAAAGCCAGGATGGCACAGATCAATCTGACTTTGAAGCCCTGTCTTCCCACTCAATTACAAAGCTTCCTTTCATGATAAAGGGCCATTTGAAAACAAAACTTACAGGATAACACCTCATTATGAATAATGACAATATGTGGCTTCCCAGGTGGCACTGTGGTAAACAACTCACTAAACATGAGTTTATAATTCAACATAGAGTATTTTGGTCAAGGAGAAGATAAATAACTTACAGAACACTCATTTTCTGACACATACACAAAATTTCAGTTTCTTTAATCAGGATATGCTTAGAAATGCTTTGACTAAAATAAAGGCAAATCAAAATCACTAAAAGTGGACTTTATTTGTCGTTTCCAAATTTCCGATTAGATAAAAATAAACTCTCTTTTTGGAATCTTGAGTCTGTTTAAGCAAATAAATAATATGAAAACACATCCTTCCCATTCTTAGTAAATACCCCTGATTTGGCAAAATGAGTTAATCTCCCTTAACTTCAAATTTTTTCCTTTTAAAAACTGAGTTTTTAATAGTTTTCTACTTTAAAAATGAGATGTAGGATTATATTTTAGTAATCTTTAATTCAAAATGTAAAATTTTATTAAGCTTCTACTAATCCTTTCATTACATATGGATTGCTTTAAGCTCTAAGCTTAGTTCTAAATAAATTAAAAGTTATGGTTGTTAAAATATAATAAACTGAAAAATAAAAATGTATTCCTTACCCCAAAATTCTACTATTACTTTTGTAAAATGACGTGGAAGGATTTTTCATTTTAAACTCCCCTTAAATTATCAGATCTATGTTTCTTAATCTGCTTTGTGATGATAGCAACAAATTATATTTAGTTGCTACGTTTGCAGTTTCTCATCTAGTTTGGATAAGATAAGGGCAAATTCTCAAAATTTAAACTTCTTGGTTTCTTCCAGATGGAATATCAGTCTGTTAAAACAGTCACAATAAGTAACTACTTGATGAACCAAGCAAATTTTCAAAAATTGGTTAAAAAATTTGGTCAATATTAAATGTCAATGGTCAGGAAACTTTTTCCCAACTTGACAAATAGTATTTCTGTGATTATATATTATTTTTTTTAACTTTTCATCCTTAAGTCATATTTTGCTATTTTATTGAACTAATCTGTCTTTACCAGAGTTAGTAAAGTAACAAATAAAATCCTAAAAAGGCAGGAGATGTAAATAAATAAGACAGACACAAATTACACATAATTTTACCTTTACATTGATACATTAAAGTGTCCTCAAACTTTAGTGTGTATATGAGTTATCTGAGGATGTTGTTAAAAACACATTCTGAATTTCTTGGTCTAGGGAAGAGACTTCACTTTTAATAGACTTCTGGGTGATGCTCACACTAATTGTTCATGGTTCATGTTTCAAGTTGCAAGATACTAGTTCAGTTCAGTTCAGTTCAGTTGCTCGGTCATGTCCAACTCTGCAATCCCATGAATCACAGCGCACCAGGTCTCTCTGTCCATCACCAACTCCCAGAGTTTACCCAAACTCATGTTCATTGAGTCGGTGATGCCATCCAACCACTTCATCCACTGTCGTCCCCTTGTCCTCCTGCCCTCAGTCTTTCCCAGCATCAGAGTCTTTTCAAATGAGTCAGCTCTTCACATCAGGTGGTGAAAGTATTGGGAGTTTCAGCTTCAATATCAGTCCTTCCAAATGAATACTCAGGACTGATCTCCTTTAGGATGGATTGGTTGGATCTCCTTGCAGTTCAAGGGACTCTTGAGGCTGGAGATATTAGCTACCTAAGAATTTTGACTCAATGAAAAATGAAGTACACATTTTTTAAATTATTATTTATTCATTTATTTTAATTAATTTATGTATTTTAATTGGAGGCTAATTACAGTATTGTAGTGGGTTTTGCCATACATTGACATGAATCAGCCATGGGTGTACATGTGTTTCCCATCTTGAACCCCCTCCCACCTCCCTCCCCATCCCATTCCTTGGGGTCGTCCCAGTGCACCAGCCCTGAGCACCCTGTCTCATGCTTCAAACCTGGGCTGGTGATCTGTTTCACATATGATAATATACATGTTTCAGTGCTATTCTCTCAAATCATGCCACCCCCGCCTTCTCCCACAGAGTCCAAAAGACTGTTATTTACATCTGTGTCTCTTTTGCTGTCTCGCATATAGGGTCACTTCAGTCGTATCCGACTCTCTGCGACCCCATAGGCGGCAGCCTATCAGGCTTCCCCATCCCTGGGATTCTCCAGGCAAGAACACTGGGGTGGGTTGCCATTTCCTTCTCCAATGCATGAAAGTGGAAAGTGAAAGTGAAGACACTCAGTCATGTCTGACTCTCAGCGACCCCATGGACTGCAGCCAACCAGGCTCCTCCATCCATGGGATTTTCCAGGCAAGAGTACTGGAGTGGGTTGCCATTGCCTTCTCTGATATAGGGTCACCGTTACTATCTCTCTAAATTCCATATATATGTGTTAGTATACTGTATTGGTGTTTTTCTTTCTGACTTACTTCACTCTGTATATAAGCTCCAATTTCATCCACATCATTAGAACAATTTAAATGTATTCTTTTTAATGGCTGAGTAATACTCCTTTGTGTATAGGTACCACAGCTTTCTTATCCATTTATCTGTCAATGGACATTTAGGTTGCTTCCATGTCCTAGTTGTTGTAAACAGTGCTGCAATGAACATTGGGGTACACGTGTCTCTTTCAATTCTGGTTTCCTTGGTGTGTAAGCCCAGCAGTGGGATTGCTGGGTCATATGGCAGTTTTATCTCCAGTTTTTTAAAGAATCTCCACGCTGTTCTCCATAGTGGCTGTAATAGTTTGCATTCCCATCAACAGTGTAAGAGGGTTCCCTTTTCTCCACAGCCTCTCCAGCATTTATTGTTTGTAGACTTTTTGATAGCAGCCATTCTGACCAGTGTGAGATGGTACCTCATTGTGGTTTTGATTTGTATTTCTCTGATAATGAGTGATGTTGAGCATCTTTTCATGTGTTTGTTAGCCATCTGCATGTCTTCTTCGGAGAAATGTCTGTTTAGTTCTTTGGCTCATTTTTTTATTGGAATTGAGCTGCTTGTATATTTTTGAGATTAATGCTTTGTCAGATGCTTTATTTGCTACTATTTTGCCCCATTCTGAAGGCTGTCTTCTCACCTTGCTTATAATTTCCTTCTTTGTGCAAAAGCTTTTAAGTTTAATTAGGTCTTATTTGTTTATATTTGCTTTTGTTTCCATTACACTGAGAGGTGGGTCATAGAGGATCCTGCTGTGATTTATGTCAGAGAGTGTTTTGCCTATGTTTTCCTCTAGGAGTTTTATAGTTTCTGGTCTTACATTTATATCTTTAATCCATTTTGAGTTTGTTTTTGTGTATGGTGTTAGAAAGAGTTATAGGTTCATTCTTTTTTAAGAGTGGTTGACCAATTTTCCCAGCACCACTTGTTAAAGAGATTGTCTTCTCTTCATTGTGTATTACTGTCTCCTTTGTCAAAGATAAGGTGTCCATAGATGCATGGATTTATCTCTGGGCTTTCTATTTTGTTCCATTAATCTATGTTTCTGTCTTTGTGCCAGTACCATACTGTCTTGATGACTGTAGCTTTGTAGTATAGCCTGAAGTTAGGCAGGTTGATTCCTCCAGGTCCATTCTTCTTTCTCGAGATTGCTTTGGCTATATGAGGTTTTTTGTATTTCCATACAAATTGTGAAATTATTTGTTCTCTTCTCTGCAAAATACCGCTGGTAGCTTGATAGTGATTGCATTGAATCTATAGATTGCTTTGGGTAGTATCCTCATTTTTCACTATATTGATTCTTCTGATCCATGCACACAGTATATTTCTCCATCTATTTGTGTCATCTTTGATTTCTTTCATCAGTGTTTTATAATTTTCTATATATAGCTCTGTTGTTTCTTTAGGTTGATTTATTCCTAAGTATGTTATTCTTTTTGTTGCAGTGGTGAATGGAATTGTTTCCTTAATTTCTCTTTCTGTTTTCTCATTGTTAGTGTATAGGAATGCAAGGAATTTCTGTGTGTTAATTTTATATCCTGCAACTTTATGATATTCACTGATTAGCTCTAGTAATTTTCTGGTGGAGTCTTTAGGGTTTTCTATGTAGAGGATCATGTCATCTGCAAACAGTGAGAGTTTTACTTCTTGTTTTCCAGTCTGGATTCCTTTTATTTCTTTTTTTTCTCTGATTGCTATGGCTAAAACTTTCAAAACTATGTTGAATAGTAATGGTGAAAATGGGCACCCTTGTCTTGTACCTGATTTTAGGGGAAATACTTTCAAATTTTCACCATTGAGGATAATGTTTGCTGTGGTTTTATCATGCTGCTGCTGCTGCTGCTGCTAAGTCGCTTCAGTTGTGTCCAACTCTATGCGACCCCATAGATGGGAGCCCACCAGGCTCTGCCATCCTTGGGATTCTCCAGGCAAGAACACTGGAGTAGGTTGCCATTTCCTTCTCCAATGCATTGAAAGTGAAAAAGAAAGTGAAGTCACTGAGTCATGTCCAACTCTCAGCGACCCCATGGACTGCAGCCTACCAGGCTCCTCCGTCCATGAGAGTTTCCAGGCAAGAGTTGCCATTGCCTTCTCTGTGGTTTTATCATATATGGCTTTTATTATGTTGAGGTATATTCCTTCTATTCCTTCTGGAGGGTTTTTATCATAAATGGATGTTGAATTTTGTCAAAGGCTTTCTCTGCATCTATTTTGATGATCATATGGTTTTTATCTTTCAATTTGTTAATGTGGTGTATCATATTGATTGATTTCTGAATATTGAAGAATCTATGCATCCCCGGGATAAAGCCCACTTGGTTGGATTCTCTTTGCTAGAATTTTGTTAAGGATTTATGCATCTATGTTCATCAGTGATATTGGCCTGTAGTTTTCCTTTTATGTGACATCTTTGTGTGTTTTTGGTATTAGGGTGATGGTGGCCTCATAGAATGAGTTTGGGAGTTTACATTCCTCTGCAATTTTCTGGAAGAGTTTGAGTAGGATAGGTGTTAGCTCTTCTTCAAATTTTTGGTAGAATTCAACTGAGAAGCTGTCTGCTTCTGGGCTGTTTTTTTTTGGCTGGAAGATTTCTGATTACAGTTTCAATTTCTGTGATTGTGATGGGTCTGTTAAGATTTTCTATTTCTTCCTGGTTCAGTTTCTGAAAGTTGTACTTTACTATGAATTTGTCCACTTCTTTTAAGTTGTCCATTTTATTGGCATATAGTTGCTGATAGTAGTCTCATGATACTTTGCATTTCTCTGTTGTCTGTTGGGATTTCTCCATTTTCATTTCTAATTTTGTCGATTTGATTCTTCCCTCTTTTTTTCTAGATGAGTCTGGATAATGGTTTGTTAATTTTATTTATCTTCTCAAAGAACCAGATTTTAGCTTTGTTGATTTTTGCTATGGTCTCCTTTGTTTCTTTTTCATATATTTCTGCCCTAATTGTTATGATTTCTTTCTTCTTGCTAAACCTGGAGTTCTTCATTTCTTCTTTTTCTAGTTGCTTTAAGTGTAGAGTTAGGTTAGTTGTTTGACTTTTCGCTTGTTTCCTTGCTATAAACCTACCCCTTAGCATTGCTTTTACTGAATCCCATAGGTTGTTTTGTTTTCTTTTCATTTTCATTTGTTTCTATGCATATTTTGATTTTCTTTTTTGATTTCTTCTGTGATTTGTTGGTTATTCAGAACTGTGTTGTTTAGTCTCCATATGTTTTAATTTTAATAAGTTTCTTTTTTTTCCTGTTCAGTTCAGTTCAGTCTCTCAGTTGTGTCCGACTCTTTGCAACACCATGAATTGAAGCATGCCAGGCCTCCCTGTCCATCACCAACTCCCAGAGTTCACCCAAACTCATGTCCATCAAGTCTGTGGTGCCATCCAGTCAATTCATCCTCTGTCATCCCCTTCTCCTCCTACCCCCAACTCCTCCCAGCATCAGAGTGTTTTGCAATGAGTCAACGCTTTGCATGAGGTGGCCAAAATATTGGAGTTTCAGCTTTAGCATCAGTCCTTCCAAAGAACACCCAGGACTGATCTCTTTTAGAATGGACTGATTGGATCTCCTTGCAGTCCAAGGGACTCTCAAGAGTCTTCTCCAACACCACAGTTCAAAAGCATCAATTCTTCGGTACTCAGCTTTCTTCACAGTCCAATTCTCACATGCACACATGACCACTGGAAAAACCATAGCTTTGACTAGACGGACCTTTATTGGCAAAGTAATGTCTCTGCTTTTGAATATGCTCTCTAGATTGGTCATAACTTTAATTTCAAGGAGTAAATGTCTTTTCATTTCATGGCTGCAATCACCATCTGCAGTGATTTTGGTGCTCAAAAATAAATAAATAAATAAATAAAGGTTGGCACTGTTTCCAATGTTTCCCCATCTATTTCCCATGAAGTGATGGGACCAGAGGCCATGATTTTCGTTTTCTGAATGTTGAGCTTTAGGCCAACTTTTTCACTCTCCACTTTCACTTTCATCAAGAGGCTTTTTGTTCCTCTTCTCTTTCTGCCAAAAGGGTGGTGTCATCTGCATATCTGAGGTATTTGATTTTTCTCCCGGCAATCTTGATTCCAGCTTGTGCTTCATCCAGCCCAGCATTTCTCATGATGTACTCTGCATATAAGTTAAATAAGCAGGGTGACAATATACAGCCTTGACATACTCCTTTTCCTATTTGGAACCAGTCTGTTGTTCCATGTCCAGTTCTAACTGTTGCTTCCTGACCTGCATACAGCTTTCTCAAGAGGCAGGTAAAGTGGTCTGGTATTCCCATCTCTCTCAGAATTTTCCATAGTTTATTGTGATCCACACAGTCAAATGCTTTGACATAGTCAATAGAGCAGAAAAAGATGTTTTTCTGGAACTCCATTATCCAGCAGATGTTGGCAATTTGATATCTGGTTCCTCTGCCTTTTCTAAAGCCAACTTGAACATCTGGAAGTTCATGGTTCACGTATTGCTGAAGCCTGGCTTGGTGAATTTTGAGCATTGCTTTACTAGTGCATGAGATGAGTACAATTGTGTGGTAGTTTGAGCATCCTTTGGCATTGCCTTTTTTTGGAATTGGAATGAAAACTGACCTTTTCCAGTGCTGTGGCCACTGCTGAGTTTTCCAAATGTGCTGGCATACTGAGTGCAGCACTTTCACAGCATCATCTCTCAGGATTTGAAATAGCTGAACTGCAATTACATCACCTCCACTAGCTTTGTTCGTAGTGATGCTTTCTAAGGCCCACTTGACTTCATATTCCAGGATGTCTGGCTCTAGATGAGTGATCACACCATCATTATTATCTGGGTCATGAAGATCTTTTTTTGTAAGTTCTCCTGTGTATTCTTGCCACCTCTTCTTCATATCTTCTGCTTCTGTTAGGTCCATACCATTTCTGTCCTTTATTGAGCCCATCTTTGCATGCAATGTTCCCTTGGTATCTCTAATTTTCTTGAAGAGATCTCTAGTCTTTCCCATTCTGTTGTTTTCCTCTATTTCTTGGCGTGGATCACTGACGAAGGCTTTCCTATCTCTCCTTGCTATTTTTTGGAACTCTGCATTCAGATGCTTATGTCTTTCCTTTTCTCCTTTGCTTTTCACTTCTCTTCTTTTCACAGCTATTTGTAAGCCCTTCCCAGAGAGCCATTTTGCTTTTTTGTATTTATTTTCCATGGGGATGGTCTTGATCCCTGTCTCCTGTACAATGTCACAAACCTCCATCCATAGTTCATCAGACACTCTATCTATCAGATCTAGTCCCTTAAATCTATTTCTTACTTCTACTGTATAATCATAAGGGATTTGATTTAGGTCGTACCTGAATGGTCTAGTGGTTTTCCCTACTGTCTTCAATTTAAGTCTGAATTTGGCAATGAGGAGTTCATGATCGGAGCCACAGTCCACTGATGATAAAACATCTAGGTTAATGGAGAAAAGAGGGACACAGTGAGGGACACACAGCGAGGTTCACAGAGTTATATGAAGAAGAGAAGAGGGAGGAGGGAGACAGAGGTGACCAGGAGGAGAAGAGGAGGAATCAAAAGGGGAGAGAGCAATCTAGCCAGTAAACAATTTCCTATGTGCTCTCCACAGTCTGGAACTCCCAGAGAGGTTCACAGAGTTACATAGAGAAGAACAGAGGGAAGGAGATAGAGGTGACCAGGAGGAGAACAGGAGAAATCAAAAGGATAGAGACTGATCTAGCCAGTAATCAGTTCCCTAAGTGTTGTCCACAGCCTGGAATACCCAAAGAGATTCATAGAGTTGCCTAAGGCAGACAAGGGGAGGGAGAAGATAGAGGTGATGTTGGGAGAAAAAAGAGAGTCAAAAGGGGGAAAGGGCAATCAAGCCAGTAATCACACTCCCAAATAATAATGGGTACTGAAGATTGGATTCTTAAAGGTACAAAATTGATAACAAATACCAAAAAGCAAAGATTAAAAAATCTGGAGTAAAGGTTAGACTCTCAAAAAAAATTTTTTTTAATCACAGAAATTATTTTTTTTTATGTATGTAATTTGCTTTAAAAATAGGGTCTTTTTTTTTGCAAGGTAATAGTAGGTTATAAAAATGAAAATTAAAGGAGTAATAAAAAACTTTAAAAATTTTTAAATTTTTAATGATAATGGTAAAATATATCTAGGAATTTCTCTGGAGCTGTTGAGGGCAGTGTGGATCAGTTCAGTTTCAGATAGTTCCTTGTTCCAGCTTATACTTCTTCTCAAGGTCTATAGGCCCCTTCCAATGTAGTCAGTGCTGAAAGGTTGTTGTTGAATTACGACACCGGGATTCTTGGCCCCCGGAGGAGAAGAATTCAATCCAGGGCCAAAGACGAGGCTTGACCGCTCAGAGCTTTTGTGTAATAAAGTTTTATTAAAGTATAAAGGAGATAGAGAAAGGTTCTGACATAGGCATCAGAAGGGGGCAGAAAGAGTACCCACCTGCTAGTCTTTAGCTGGATGTTATATAGTCACCAGCAGTCTGTTAATGAAAGAAAGGAATGCCTCAAAACTTAGAATGGCACAAGGCCCCTCACCCATAAGATGTATTTTGGGATAATCTTGGCTCCAAATGGTTTATCTTGGGCCATAAATGATTAACTTGAATCTTGAAGAAGGGCAGATCACTAAACAAATAGTTTCATTTACATAGATTAGAGGAACAATATCGGAGTATAACATACTGGTTTATCAAGTAGGTTCTGAGCCCAAAAGGCAGAACCGACTTGAAGACAGAGTTTGGGGTAAATGCATAGTACATTAGCATAGCTTAAGATAAATATTTCCATAAGAAAAAGGCATTGGTTAACTTCAGGTGAAACCAGGTATCATTATGATAACACAGAATTTTAAGAGAAACCACCTTTTAAATTTATATAGAGAATTAAAAAATATCGCTAGTTTGTTTCCTCCTGCCGCTTAAGAGAGATAAAATGTCTGACACTTGTAGGATACTTCCTCCATTTAGAGACCCCTGGCCTTCCTGCCTGTTACCCTCTCAGTGCTAACTACAAGGTTTTAATCTGCTGCACCTGTCACTTCCAAAGCAGTTCCCTCTTCTTGTTTATTTTGGCTTCCTCTGTTTGCAGGTCTCTTCAGTGCCTAATTTCCACCCTGATACAAGGGGGTGAAAGCTCACTAGTTCAGTTGTGCTGTGGGGAGGGAAGAACACTGCAAACAAATATCACTGGCGTGTGTGGGGAGTACTTGTAGTGTCTGGGCCACACTGGGTTTGCCCCTGCTCATGGCATGTGTGCTTTCTTGCTCTACACTGCTCAGGCTCCAGGTTGCTCTGCAGGGGAACTATCTAAAGCAGGCCCTGGGTTGTGGGCACTTCCCAGGTCTAAGGCACTCAAGTTAGGTTCTCAGGTACTCCACAAAGGCACAGACTCAGTTGGGCCTGAGTTTTGCGCCCTTCCCAGGTCTGAGAAGCTCAGGTGACCAGGTGCTTGGCGAGCTCTCCCCAGGTGGGCAGTGCGTCTTATAAACTCCCCAGTCCCAGCGGCTCAGTTTCCTGAGTATGCAGTGGGAGCACCGTCTCAGGAGCACGTGTGTCTCCTCTGGGGAGCTGACCTCTGGCTGTGGCCCTCCTGGCAGATGTCAAATGTCCAGGATCCCAGTAAGACTTGGTTAGCAACTGGGAGCCTGCTCACAGTTTGGTGTCTCTGTGGTGGAGTGCCTTTCGCCTTCCAGCTCTGGCTGTCACTTGCCTGCCTCCCTGCCTCTGGCGGGGGATGGGCCAGTCCGCAGCGTGCTAGCTCTCCTCTGGTATTCGTTCAGTCCTTTGTTCTGTGAGCCTGCCAGCAGTGCCTTAGGTTAGAGCTTTTCGTG